>NW_006399801.1:8426365-8462956 GCF_000299155.1 Elephantulus edwardii
GGTAATTTCCACACTCTGTTGAGTCAACTTTCTTTGGAATGGGAACAAATATCCATCTTTATCAGTCAGTGAGCCAGCTGGCTGTTCTCCAGATTTCTTGGCACAAATTAGTGAGCACATACAGGCCAGTGTCTGTTGAAATATGTCAATTGGTACACCGTCAACTCCTGGAGCCTTGTTTTTTGCCAATTTCTTCAAAGCAATTTGAACTTCCTCCTTCATCACCATAGGCTCTTGCTCATATGTCATTTCATGAAATTCTTCTGTGTCAGCCAATTCCTGTACAAAAAACTGATACAGTGACTCTGTGTATTCCTTCCATCTTCTCTTGATACTTCCTAGATCATTTAGCATTCTACCCAAGGTATCCTTAAGAAATCCAAATTTTCTGTAAACTTTCATTAAAATATCAATAAAAAATGTGCAACAATGAATGAATGGAAATCCAAGTTTTCTGTAAACTTTTGTTAAAATATCAATAAGAAATGTGCAACAATGAATAAATGGAATTATTTTTTACTAATAGTTTCTGTCACATTTGTGTACATGAGTGAAATAAAGTGAGACTGGCAAACATTTGTGGAGCCCTGGAGAGGCACAATTTGACAAATGCTATATAAGTCCTTGGAGTCCATTTACATTCAGTCTCATAAATAAATACCAAACCTGTTTTAAATATGCACCCACACAGTGTTAATTTTGGGAATGGAATATCTTCTCATCCCAAATAGAACACAGGCTGACTGAGGGCAGGAGTGGCTATTTTACTTTCTTCTTCTTTCCACTGTGCAACCTGCTCGAGTCCCTGCAGCCTATGAGTAAGGAGGCCATGCGATGGTTCAGGGTTACGGTTCGCTCCGGCATGGACTACTATGAGAGAGTCACAGGGGTTTTCACTCTTTATGACCTTCCCAGAAACACCCCGGTGGCGTGGACAGCTAATGTACTCAGCAGCTAACCGAAAGTTTCACTTTTACGTTTACCCAGAGGTACCTTGGAAGAAAGATTAAGTGATCTACTTTTGAAAAAAAAACCCAGCCATTCTACTCTGACATCATGAATGGAGCTGATCTGAAGGCAAGAAGTACCATATGGTGCGGAGAGTCAATTCTCCACAAACGCCATGGGATGATGAATGGGAACTAAGTCCCAGCATAACTGACTAGTCAGAAACCTGCAAAGGGCAAGACTTACGGTGCTTTGTGTAGAGTGTCAGCCTGATCCATATGGAAAGGACAAAGGGCAGGACAGCAGTCAGTGTCTACGCTACTGTAGACATGTTACCTTTAGAAATTCCAAAAGACATTCTGTGGTCAAGAGTCCCATTACAAGGTAGAAAAGTCTCTGAAAAAGAATTGCCAGTTCTAATTTTGGTATACTTTCTGAGCATGATGACTTTAAAAAGACCTAGCGGGATATTATCTAATAATTGCTTTTTCCATCCCACTAATTTTCACTTGAGGCATTTAGTGTTAATTAATTGCTCATAACCATTTAACTGTAAATTATTTTTTAGAAGGCAATTAGTCCAAGGTTGAAATAGCTCCCTGGTTTTCATTAAGTTAATTAGTTGACAGCAAAATAGCTCTCACACTTTAGGTGAAGAGGCTTGTTTTTATGTTAAAAAAATGAACCAAAAACCCCCACCTGACACAAAACAAAATTAAAAAAACAACAACGTGAAAAAGGGCATAAAAATGTTAAATCACAAAATCTGGGTTTTTTTTTAAAGTTTATTCTTTTTAAAAATATTTTTTAACAATAATTTTAATGAGCATTTACAGAGATTTTGGATTTCCATTCATTCATTGCTGCACTTCTCTCCCCGCCCAGCACTCCCCCCCCCCACCCCCAAGTTCGCTCCTCTCTTTCAAAAGTAAAAGAAATACTCCTTCCCTGGTACACAATCCCCCCTGCACCCCTCCCACCGCCCCAAGTACATTCCACTATGCAACCTTAATTGTGAACTCTTGTGATAATCATAATACCGTATCATACATCGCTTTATTTATTTATTTTTTACTTTTTATTGTATTATTTTTACGTGTACCGTCAAATCAGATCTGACTGGTACAGGAGGAGATTGCCCCCTCCTTCTCCAGCAGAGCATCTGGTGGATCATACATCGCTTTTAAATTATTCACTCCCTCATCTGTTCCAGTGCAGTATACACAATTTATCCAGTTTTTCTCAGTCTTATGCCAACCCTGATATCAATCCCATTTTTCAACAGTGGCACCATGCAATATTTGTCCTTTTGCGACTGAGATATTTCACTCAGCATAATGTCCTCCAGGCTCACCCATTTTGAATACTATTGCATGAGTTCTGTGTTTTTCAATGCAGCGTACTATTCCATTGTGTGAATATACCACAACTTCTCTATCCATTGGTTTGTTGATGGGACAAAATCTGTTTTAAATTTTCAAAATCTGCCTACAATTAAAAAATAATCTCTGTGATATACGCAGGAGCTCTAGTGTGTTTTAGTCAAGGTACTAGGCTCCTAATCACAAGGTCAGTGGTTCAAATAAACCAGCTACTCTTCAAGAGAAAGATATGGTAATCTCCTTTTGTAAAGATTTACAGCATTGGAAATTTGATGAGGCAGTTCTACGCTGTCCTTAAAGATCATTATAAGTCAGAATTAACAACAGACAGTTTTGTGGAGTGGTTTTTTTACTATCCAAAGGACTTTATTGGAGATCTGGGAGGAACAGAGAGAATTCTCTAAAAACCAATGGTTTTGGGTTTTTATGTAACATGCACGCTTTTATTTCAGAAAATCCCAAGGAACTTCCTGGTTAACTGTATCAACTAGCTTTCTGTTTTTACTGTTGCCAGATAGACTTTTCCTTTCTTGTTATGTGCTACAGTACTTGTTTTAGCTTGATAAAATCATGTGCTAACTTGTCTCTTTAGTTTTCAAGTTTCTTGAGGACAAGTAGCATTTCCAATGGGTAAATACTGCATGTGATCTGATACACAGTAACTCCTTACTGGGGCCTCTACAAGGTGCAAAATGATCAGCTAATATGGAATCAGTTAATATCAGTTAATTGAAAGGCAGGAATTCAAGTTCATTGAAAAGTACCCTGCAAGAAATACCTGGTGATTTATGTATAAAACAATCTGCCATTGCAACCCTACAAGCTTTCAAGACTACAGCCCTTAATCTCCAGGTCTGGAATAGAAATCATCCCCATGACTCAACTGTCAGCCAAACAACAGGACAGGCCTATGAGGTAATCAATAAAGCCAGAGAGGAGAGCATTCCTCAGAACAAGCAAAAACACATGATCAAAAGGACAGCACATGCCCAACAGTAAAGCACAGAAGACAGAAAGGGACAGGAAAGAAGGACAAATGGAAAGGAGAAGCACAGGGAGGGCCTGGGGAGAGTGCTGATACACTGTGGGGTCTGTAATCAATGCCAGAGGATACATTTGATGAGTACCAAGTGCTGAATGGAAAACACTTTGCTCAGCAAACTTTGAAATGAAAAAGCAAGCAAGCCAGCTGTAGAGCACACTTCTGACACACATGGGAGTTGACCTGATAACAACTGGTGCTGGCAGGTCCTTGATAGGAACCCATACACTGGGTGGTGTGCTCTGCCACAGGGATGTAAGGATGGGAGTTGGTCCCTGACTTCACGTAGCTCCTATTGTGATGCTTAAATCACTGTAAGCATATTTCATGTAACCCACAAAATTTCTAGTTAACACCCTCCATTTACAACACTAAGAATTACTAGCTATTTTTGATACCTATAATTGGCACATCTACCCCAAAACAACACATAAAAAGTAATATTAGGGAGAATGCCAAACATTTCCCCAAAGAGGGCATAATCCAGAGCTGCTGGTCTCCCAAGACCCGTTACCTCGTCGCCCTTAATCTGCTGCGGCTTCTTGACCACTTCCTTCACCAGGTGCAACACCGTGTCGGTCTTGAGAGTGCTGAGGGCACAGACCAAGTCGACAAGGGTGAGCTGGGACGCACTGGCCGCAGGAACAATCTGCCAAGAGGGATTTTTAAAAAAGAAATATTTTCAATTTGCAAGCAGATGTACTTTATATTGAAGGCTGTACTCTTCTGCTTCAAGTACTTCAAGTCCTTTTTGGTTTCAGCAAGCAAGGTTGTGCCATCTGCATAATACAGGGTGCTGCAGAGTCTTCCTCCAATCCTAACGCTGCATTCTTCGTATAGTCCAGTTTCTCAAATTATTTGCTCATCATACAGATTGCACAGGTATGGAGAAAAGAAACAACCCTGATGCTCACTTTTCCTGATTTTAAGCCACACAGTGTTTCCTTGTTCTGTTTAGATAACACTTTCTTTGTCTGTGTATAGGTTTCACAAGAGCACAATTAAGTGTTCTGAAATTTCCACTCTTTTTAATGCTAACCATAATTTGTTAAAACCCAGTCAAATGTCTTTGCACAGTTAAAAAAACACAAGTAAACATCTCTGCTTTCAGCTGAGATCCATGTGATATCAGCAATGATATCCCTCACTGCTGGGCCTCTTCTAAATCCAGCTTGAATTTTTAGCAATTCCCTGTCAATGTACTGTTTCAGTAGTTTTAAATAATCTTCAGCAAGATTTTACTTGCAAGTGGTACTAATGATATTGTTTGATAACATCCACACTCTTTAGGATAACCTTTTTTTTGGAATAGGAAGAAATATGGATTTCTTCCAGTAAGTTGGTCAGGGAACTGTCTTCCAAATTTCCTGACATAGACTAGTGAGTATATCCAGGGCTGCATCTGTTTGTTGAAATATGCCAACTGCCATCTATCAATTCCATCAATTTTTAATTTAAAGATTAAACAGAAGCCTTATATAGACTTCGTAGAAAAATCAGAAAACAGTAGTCAGAGGTGGGTCCTGTTCCCTCACTGATACACTGTTATCATCTCATGTATGTAAAGTGTGGACCCACTTCAACAATTTCCCATGTGAGCCTCTCACTTCACCTTCAACTACATGTGACTTCTCTTGTTACCTTTATTTTACTGTGATGTTTAGCTTTCTTCTTGCTCCACACTGCTGCAACAGCTGCAATTAGCTGAACTCCAAGATGAGTTGCCAAGGGATTCAAGAAATCTAAAATTTTTTGTCTTATGGTCTAGAAAATGGAAAAAGCAAAAGAAAAGATGTTTACTACCTCGTAATACCAGGACTATCACAGAATAACATGTTTAACCACCACCCCGGGCCTCTGAACGGCCCAAATGGTTTGCATTCTGTAATACACCCTGTGCATATAGGAGAACGCCATAGAGTCTCCAAGGCTGTGTCCCTTCAGAACTAGAGCAGCAGGTCTGTCTTCTGCAGCACTGCTAGGTGGATCTGAGCCATCAATCTTTTAGCTACTAATCAAAAACACTAGTTGCCACAAGAATTGACTTAAGGCAACTAACAAATAATACCTAACCTGGAAACAACAAGGAAGAACTAACTCATCACTTAGATTAATAAACCAGATCAGATTAAAATGGGGTGGTGGTGTGGAGTTGCACTGCCAACCCAAAGGCACATAGTTCAAACCTATCAGCTGCCCTTTGGGAGAAATATAAGCTATGTCTACCATGTCTATAAAAACCTGCTGGAGCATCATCTATGAGTCAGTTCTGACCAAATGGCACACAACAACAATAAGGGAAAAGGCTCAGGAAGAGGTAGGATCAAAGGAATAATGGAACTAAGAATCCCAGAGAAGAAGTGGGAAGTGGCTACAGTGTAGGTACTGTAATGAATGTTATAAAACGGAATATGCATGAATGGTTGACTAGGAATCGATTTGCCTTGTATACTTTCACTCAAATCACAAGTAAAATAAAGAAAAGCTGCGGAAGAGAAGGCTGGTAAATCTGTTTCCATAAAGATCACAGCTGAAGAAGCCCAATAAAGCACAGACATGCTATGTAATACATGTGGTTGCCATGAGTCTGAGCAGATTCAATAATAAGTTGGTTTGTTTTTCAATCATAATCCCAAGTGCAGGAACCACATTGTCTTCTTGTTCCAGGGAGTGTGAGCGGATCCTCAGGCAGGGAGGAACATGTGCTGTACCTTGAAGGAGGTGGACATGTGAATACCTGAGGGAAGGGACACACAGGGTCAGCATGCAGTGGCTGGGCCACAGCTGGAGGAGAGTTCTAGGATAGCAAGCTGGCCCTTGGGCAGTGGTGAGCAGGCAGGGGCTTGAAGGAGGCCAGACAAGGCTGGGCCAAGGCACGGGATGGGGTGCGTGGGGGGGGAGGCGGCCAAGCGGCTGAGTCAGCCTCATTCCCACCCTCACGTCCCACAGCTCAAGTGTGTCCGGATCAGCCAGGGAAGGGCTTATGTTCCTTAGCAAGCCAGTTTTTATCTCCAGAAAATAACAAACCAAAACACTGATTTCATTCTTTAATTTGTTGAATATTAACTGACAATTAATGGCTCTTTGTGCCAGGTGCAAAATCCTTTCGAGAATAATAAAATGAATATTTGTGCCAGGTTCTAACCTTGGCAGAACAACAGGGGGTTTTCAAAGTGCTCGAGTCATAGGGACTTTTTTAAAAATCAAGCTGACATTGAAGGATGTTTCTGACTCGCCATATCAGACACAGCCAATTCCTGCCAGGCAAGTATGACTATGAAGCAGGTGACAGAGTTCTCTCCTTTTCTTCCACCAAGGAGCTATGATGATCACACAATGATTAAATGCTCAGCTCCTAGTGGAAAAGTTGTCACATTGAACTCACCCAGCAGAGAAAGAGGTGGAGATCTACTCCTACAAAAATTACTGCTAAGAGAACCCCATGGGTCAGTCCTATTCAGTTATGGGGTTACCCATGAGTTAAATCAAAGGTACACAACACCTTCACCATCGTCTTCAATGCTTACTTGTTCCTGAAACCTGAAACCCACCAGGATCCTTCTTGTACAAGTTCTGTGGGTCTCCCAGCCAGAAACATCCTAATTATACCCTCCCAACCTGGTAGCTAACCTCTGGAGCCTCACTTAGCTCCCAGACCTGTGTCAGAGTGCCCGGCACTGCTTTGCGGCACTTACTGGTATTATCAGTTGCTGGTTAATAGTTAGGGAGCTCTGGTGTCATGGTGCACTGTTGCATGGCTAACACAACGGCTTTGCTTCTCCGGTGATTCAAATCCACCAGATGCGACAAGGAAAAAAGATGGATTATCCTCCTCCATGGGCTTATAACCTCGGAAACCCAATGGAGGGTCAGCTATGAATTAGTTTTGACTTGATGACAATGAGTACGTAAGGTTACTGTTTGCCTCTCTCATAAGGACAGTGGCTTCACTAAACTTATCAACCAGTAACAGACCAAATTTCACACAGATCACCAAAAGACAAGAGGTGCCCAGAGATAAAAGTCATCTGCAGCAAGCAAGAGTCCACCACAGACCAGATACTGTGATATCACTATGACAGACAAGAGGTCTCTGGCAGCAAACAGGAGCCTACCACACATGGCCTAGCACGCAGTGTGGAACAGACGTTTGTCAAATGAATGAATCTGCTGAGTGCTTTTTATATTGTTGGCTACCAGTGTGTGGTGGCAAGTTAGATACTGTGAAGACTGGTGCCAAGGTGTGTTCTCTCCATTGCACCATTGTGGCTGCTACTGAGAGACCAATGAGGTCTCAGCCCAGGGCCGTAGGTCCCTCGGAGACAGATTAGAGCTAAGTGTTCAAGAACGTCAGCCACTAAGGAATCCTGGTGGTCTAGTGGCAAGAAGCTGCACTGCAATCCCAGAGATACGCAGTTCGAATCCATCAGATAGATGCTCTGCTGGAGAAGGAGGGGCAATCTCCTCCTGTACCAGTCAGATCCGATTTGACGGTGTACACACACACAGTCTCTCTCATCCCCATTAGCAACTGTCTTACGTAACTTCCCATCATCCCATAAGGTCAGATATTAATCACAGCCCCATTTTATAAAGGAGAAAATTAAAGTTCAGGAAGTTTGGGTGCCTGAGGGTTCTGAACTTTCTCAGATCAGAATCAAGTGCAAAGTTGGTTCCTGTATCAGCTTGAAATGCAGCTGATTTCCCTCCCAGGCTGTCCTTCAACATCCACAACATTCAGAGGCCTATAAACAAGCAGCCCTGGGTTCCAGACCACCCAGGTCTAATCCTGGGTCTCAAACTATTAGATGTGTGGAAAACAAGGGCAAAGCACTTCTTTTCTCTGTACCTCAATTTCCTCGTCTATAATTTGGGAATTTTCTGTAATTCAGCTCTATTGTTCATAGGGTTGGTTGCTATGAGTTATCCTTGACTTGCTGGCACCTAACAACAACACTGTGGAAACAGTGATTGTACCTGCCTCCCAGGGTTAGCCCAAGGAGTAAACAGCCCCATAGACACAGGACACTCAGCATGATGCCTTGTATGGATCATGCTTCCACAGGAAGGTACAGGTTAACATCGGAAACTGGTCCCATCTCACTGGGCTGTCAGACACTGGGTGAGCCCTGCAGCCCACCCATGACACTTGGCACTGCCTGCGTCTGTGTCTGAACACGGGGACACAGCCAGACGCTCCAGAGCCTCCTGAGGCTGAGACAGTTCAAAGTAAGGGACACTAAACCACGTACACCCTGGGTTATAGGTTTTAGTTTTAATGAAACACCTCAAAGGAACCTCAGTAGCTCTCCCTAACGTGCCCATATGCCAAAGGCACAACTGAAATCAGAACACCAAGATTCGCTGTGCTTATCAAAGGGGCTTTGAAGACAAAACTTGGTAGCCCACTGCCAAACCACAAAAATCTGTTTTTCAGTTAACAGTAAGAAACACAAAATAAAGATAAATAAATCACAAAAATATATGTTGTTGATCGCCTTCGAGTAGAGCACAACTCATGACGACCCTATGAACAAAAGAGCTGAAGCTCCTCTACAACAATTGACATTTATCAAAGTTCATAGAGTTTCTGGAGGCATGTTGTTTAGGAAGTGGATGCCACTCCTGCTTCCAAACAAATATATATAAGCAAATATTATTTATGTTGTTATCTGCCATCGAGTTGCTTGTGACTCATAGTGACCCTATGTACAAGAGCTCTAAATGCTGTTCTATCCTGTGCCAACCTTGCCATCTCAAACGCACTCATTCCCACCACTCCTGTCACAGAATCGATCCATCTCATCGAACGTCTTCCTCTCCACTCTGCAAAACATGATGTCCCTCTCCAAGAAGCAGTCCCTCCTTGCAACATGCCCAAAGTATGTCAGACAAAGCTTCAGAATCCTTTACTCCAAGGAGTATTCCGGCTTCACCTTCTCCAGGACAAACCTGTTTTTTCTCCTAGCAGTCCATGGTATATTCAACACTCTTGTCCAGCACCACAGCTCAAAGGCATCAATTCTCTTTCTATCATCCTATTCACTGTCCAACTCTCTGATGCATAGCACATAATTGCAAAGACTATAGCCTGGATCAGGCGCACCTTAAGTCTCCAGCCTGACGTCATTGCTCTTCAGTACTCTGGAGAGGTCCCTCACAGCTGACTTTCCTAATGCAATTCATCTCTTAATTTCCCGGCTGCTGTTACCAAGAGTGTAGACTGTGGAGCCAAGTAAACTAAAACTGCTAACTATCTCAATCTCTTCACCGTCCATAAAAGCAAATATTTATATACCTATATATATCTATATCTCTATATCTATCTATATCTATCTCTCTCTCTCTAGATAGTTATGTGCCATTGAGCCACCTACAACCCACACTGACCCTAAATATAGCAGCTCTGAAGCCTGCCCTATCCTGTGCCAGTCTCACTGACTCCAACACACCTACCACCATTGCCAGACTGTCTCAATCCATCTCATCCGAGGTGTTCCTCTCCTGTGTTGTCCCTCCAGCCTTCCGAGCACACATCCTCTTCCAAGGACTGGTCCCTCCTGACTACATGCCCAAAGTATGCATATAAAGAAAATAAGGGAGCTCTGGTGGTCTAGTGGCAAGAAGCTGCATTGCAATCCCAGAGGCTTATGGTTCAAATCCACCAGATGCTCAGCTGAAGAGGGAGGGGCAATCTCCTCTTGTACCAGTCAGATGCGATTTGACGGTACACACAAAAATATAATAAAATTAAAAGAAAATGAAAAAAAAAAGAAAGAAAAGAAAGCAAGGGGCAGAAATTGAAATAATAAACTACCACCACTCTTGCAGTTCAAATCCACCAGCAGGACAATCTCTTCTTATGTGATTTACAGCCTCTGAAAACCCACTGGAGGGTCAGCTATGCGTCTGTTCCAACTCAATGGCAATGGGAGATCCTCATGTATGTTTCTTTTTGGTGAAGTAATACAAAACAAAGGAAATGATAAAACCACAGAGGGCGGTCTCTTACTTTAGTTGTTTTAAAGTAAACTGAAGAAGACCCTTTTGTGGCCCCGAGGAGATCAACGGGTCTCTTCTGAGACTCTTCTTTGCGGAGCACATTCCAGAGCAGTGCCATGGTGTTCACGATTCGAGGCAGCTCTTCCAGAATGGCGTTCTTGGCATTTCTCAAGATGGTGGGATCACTTCCTGCAGAGGTCTAGAAAATAAAAGGGGCCCACGACATGCACCTGACAGCTTTCTGACCCATGTGGATGGGGGTGCTGACAGGATCAAGTCTGGGAAGTTGAATTCTCTGAAGCCTGTGAAATGTATAGGGGTCTAGAAGCACATAGGCTTCCCTGGGCATTTAAGTCCACAGTTTTCTTTCAAAGAGAGACACTGTTGAGGAACAGGCTTCAAATGATAACATTTTTCCTGTTATGCAAACACAGAATGAGCTGTATTCTGAAATTTAATTCCCCACAGCGTACAGCAACCAATAGTAAAATTTTCTTCCAGTCCAGACTGCTGTTAATACCATGAGACAAAGAAAAAGTATGTGGGAAAGAGATGAATACTAGCCTAAAACCAAACAAGGGGTTCTTCATTTTATTAGCTTGTTACTAGTGAAGCCATGGGCAAGGGCCAAAGTAACCGAAGGGAATGCCAGCAAGAGACCCAGTTATCAGGACATGCCAGTGGCCCCAGTGAAAAAAGTCAGAACCCAGTGCACACTAGACTAGATAGTTGGGAACTAGGAACACGGGATTACCTTTTTGCCCTGGTTGGGTTGCTCCAAAAGGCAAAAGTGGCTAATGGTTGTTAGGCCTTCCAGAAGAGTAAGAGGATAGTCCGGAGAAATGTTTTCTCTCTTGGAAGTTATGCTTTGGTTAAAAAAAAAAAAAAGAGGGAGAGAGAAGAACTGGTTTTGAGTATTTTTAAGATTGAGGTTGCTATATATATATTTTTTGTCTTTTTACAAAAATTGAATTAGTATTCACATGATAGAATGAACCACTTTAAAGTGGTATTTAGTGGAGTCCCCAGGTTGTGTCAGCATCACCTCTAGGCAAGAAAGGCTTTTCATCCTATACATAAACATACAAATCAGAGAGAGGGCAGGATCTTAAAGAAACTGGGGGTCTTAAAAGGAAACATTAGAATAATGTCATGCATCTTTGTTATCTTTTTCAAAACATAAACATTTTAAAATTTCTGTTAAGGTGATTCACATTTTTATTTCTTTTTTGCTGAAATAAGATTGAGTACCCTGTCCTTCAACACTGAATTAGCATGAGGAGCTGTATGGAATTAAAAATGAAGGATCTCCAGAATTTTGTTCCTTGTTACCTTCCTTTACAATCCTGGACAGGTTTCTGTTAAGAGTGAAGTGACTCTCTAACTAGAATCTGTTTAACAGAAATTTTGTGATAGAAAACAAGGATGCACTAAAAGGGTCAGTGTGGACCTTGGGCAGCGTAGTTTGTGCTTGGCTGATAACTACAAGGTAAACAATCTAATCCCACCCAGTGGTATCACATAAATAAGGCCTGGCAATTTGTTTCCATCAACAGAGCAGCTAACAGAACCTTATGAAGTTTTACTCTGAACATAAGGAGTCCCCATGATTTGGTATCAGTGTGTCACTAATGAATAAAGACAACAAAGAGGATACCATACCTGACAGAGAGCTTCACAGATTCACTTTCATACTGTTTGACCAGCTCATCCAAGTTCTTGCAAATCTGTACTAGGAAGGGTGCCACAGTCCAGCCCAGGGACTTTCCAAAGTACGGCAGAGAATGTATGACCAAGCTGACCCAGGCGGGGTGCATGCCGTAGCCGTAGGTGGGCTGCAAGCCACGCACCACAGCTGAGACTAGCAGGCCCTGGGAGGTGAGGGGGTGCGGCTGCACGTACTGCAGGGCGCTGATGGCCTGCTGGAAGTTCAGGGCCCGCCGCCACTCTCGGGACAGCTCAGGCTGGTTCTCTGCCTCCTCTTGGGCCTGGCCCAGGTGGTGCTCCAGGACGATCAGCACCTGCAGGAGCTTGATCAGCTCAATCTGCAGCGGGTGCTCACTCCAGATCTGGTCTTGGCCCAAGTTGATGAGACTCTCCTCAAAGAGGCTGTCCTCCTGCAGTACCCGTCCTCGCTCAGAAGTGGCCAGGCCGTAACGTTTCTGACTTGTGTACATGGATGCAGACAGGGAGAGCAGGACGAATTCCTGCACCTTGCACCTCTGCAGCAAGCTGTGGATGAACTCCACGTTCTTCCCATCTGCAGACTTAGCCACTGAGACCAGCCGTGTCATCACTCGGATGAGAACCTCGACACTTTTGACCTGCACATCCCTGTTGCCAAGTATGTCCCGGTGGGAGACCTTCAGGTAGCAAGGGTAGTAGGCACGCAGGAAACTGAGGCACAGGTAGGTGAGGAGTTCAATCAGCAGGGAGTGTGGGAACATGTTGGGGGACTGGGTCTGCAGTTTCCCGTAGAAACTCTGGCCCACGAGGGCCTCCTGGTGACGTGCCAGGAGGTTGGAGATGAGGTTGAGGTGTGCGGTGGAGCTGGTGTCCATGCTGGTCTTGGACACGGCCTCAATGAACTCCTTGGGGTTGGTCTTGAGCACGGCCTCCAGCACGGAGAAGGCGTAGAGGACTCTCCGGGAATCGTAGGGCTGCAGATAGAGCAGGATGTGCTTGAACAAGGCCTCCAGGGTCTCCTGGCGCTCCCGCTGCTGCTTGAGCAGCCGGGACGTGGTAAGTGCCTGAAGCTCCAGGTCGGCCTCCTCATCGCTTGACAGCGACTCCGAGGCCTGGGTCTTGTCCGAGTCCACGCGCACCAGGCTCAACTTGGCATTGGACTTGAAATTTTCCAACTGGAAGGCAGCTAGCAGGGCAGGGCGCTTGGAGTAGGCCCGGCTGACTGGGACAGGCACACAGCAGTTCTCCTCGCTATTCAGCTCCTGGGGGTCATGGGATGGGGAAGAGAAGGAGGACGTGTTCTCGCTGTCCGTGTGCCCAGAGCAGGTGTCTGCGGACTCAGTGTGCTCGCTGCTCTCTGGAGCGCTGCACGCGGGCCCACCTGGCAGGTCCACATAGTAGGGGAGGTCCTCCTCGCTCAGCTCACTGTGGGGCTGGTACTTCTCTGGCTCCTTCTCCACTTCTGCCCAGATGGCTTCGCGGTCCACGGTAGTGAGCTGGCTCAGGAGCAGGCTTTCCTCGGCACCGTCCTCAGGAAGCTCGGGAACCCTGCACGCCTCCTTCAAGGAGCTTTTCTTCCTGCTGAACCAACGATGCAAGTCTTCTGAAAATTAAAGTGACCAAAGACTTTAGAACTGAAGGCTTAGTGGTGACAGATGAATTCTGGAGTGAACTTCTGTCTTAAAGACAGACAGAAATACAGATTTTTCAAAAGAAAATCTCTAGACAAAATGATATCACTATCCTAGAGATTACATGACAAATAGTAGAGAAGCACAGTGAACAGATCTTTTAAGCAGGAATTGAATAATTTAGTTACTACCCAAAGAAATATAACATGTAAACAATATGTATTATTTTGGCCTAAGGATTCTCTTGCAAGAAATTGATCCTCTTCGAATATCAGCAGAGGGTTTCAAAGTTCAAATAAGAGTAAGAGTAACCTTTGATATACAAAGTGGAAAGCAAACAGACATGCACAAAGCTAACTGGAAAAACTTATGGTTTTAGAAAGATGCATCTATACGAGCTGGGAAGGCGCATGCAAGCTATAGTATATATGTGCCAGCTATTGTATGTGTGTGTGTGTATACATATATATGTATGTACACACACACACACACACACACACACACACACATAAAAAAAAACAGATGAAAACAGAAGTTAGGCTTCAGAGCCAGAGGCATAGAATGAGCTCAGTTAAGTGGAGTGTACATAATATAGAAGCAGTGATAGCAAAGTGATAGACTTTGGTTCTTCATGTAGGAGACCGAGGTTTGAGTCTCAGACAGGGCACCTTGTGCACAACCATTCCTCTCCTGTCAGCAGAAGCCTGTGTGTTGCTGTGGTGCAGAACAGTTTTCAGAGGAGCTTCCACATTAAGGCAGACTAGGAAGAAAGGTCTGGAGATTTCCTTCCGAAATCCAACCAGTGAAAAGGCTATGACTCATAATAATCTGATCCACAAGTGACTATGGGATGACTCAGCAGCAGGCAGTACTTGTTCTGCTGTGCTGGGGCTGCCACGAACTGGAGACCAATGTAATAGTATCTGACATCTTTAATATGCAGCTTGGCTTAGTGGTGAAGAGTTGTGCTGCAAACCTAAATGTATATGATTTGAATCCACCCGCTGCTCCATGGGAGAAAAATGGGCAATCCCTTTCCTTATGATTTATGCCTCTGAAAAACTGCTGGAGGGTCAGCTATGACTTAACAGGACATAACAACATACACGCAGAACTAGTCTGGAAGAACATTTGCCAAATCGTTTCTAGTATTTAGCTCTATCAGTTAGTGTTACAAGGGATTTTTGCTTATCATTTTCTCTTCCTTATTGCAACTTACAAAATATTTCAACACGTTCAAATATTAAGGTCTCTTTAAAAAGAAGCTAAAGCCAGAAATCTTTTGTATTGCCCAACATTAACATGCAACTTTCAATAAATCTCTGAACATTAAAGGAGATAAGGAAGGAGGAAGAGAAACAGACCAGCTGTTTCGTGCACATGGATTTTTTTATAAACCAAAAAACCCAAACAACTTCTATAGGATTCCAGGGCAAGGGTAGAGGTAAGCAGCCCATTTCTAGCTTCTTTCAGGAAATGAAAGCTCAGAAAAAGGGGAAAAAAACCACCAAACAACCTTCTGACTAAAAGGTGACCCTCTGCTGGGAGTCAAGGCTGTAAACTGCACAGGAGGAGATTGCCCATCTTTCTCCCACAGAACTGCTGGTGGATTTGAACCACCAGAGAGGCAAAGCGTTTGAGTCACCAGAGTTCCTAGAAAAAAGTTCTTCCTTATTAGGACATCACCAGAATAAAGGAGTTCTCTTTTATTGGGATGTAGCAAACCATTCTTGAGGTCAACAGAAAAAAAAAAAATTAGAGGAAGGAGCAAGTGGTCCCGTGAGGAGTAGAATACCAGATCCTTCTCCCTAGACTGTTAGTCTACAAGAGTCTCTGAAATCTGCTCAGTATCACAGCAACACACAAGCCCCAACTACAGAGGGGTAGTGGCTGTGCCTGTGTGACACTGGCTTGACATCAGATCCAGGTCTCTCACATGGAAGCGGAGAATGTGACCACTGACCACCAACACCTCTCAGAATATGACTACTATGAACAACGAGAATTGGCGGTACTCTCACACCATTTGAATCTAGCAGAACCGTGAAGTGGATGTCAGTCCCCTAGCTGTGGTCCAGTGGGCAGCTGAGGGCCACCTGGCTCACCATTCTCCTCCTCCCTGTACCAGGGGCCCCGGAGGCCCTGCCCTGGTGCTCACCTGTTGAGTTCTCCTGCTTGAGGCAGTGGATGGAGGTCCTCTGGGTCTTCGGCTGGAGTAGGAGCAGGAGCACAGGCTCCAGGATGCGTGCCACGTCCCCAAGGGAGAGAGCCCGCACCAGCCAGCCCTGTGCTGCTGCCCCGATGGCACCGTCTGAGCACGCCAGGCTGTCCAGCACGACAAACAAGGACCTGTGGGTGAGAATGATACAGCCACGTCACCTCATCAGCCCAAATACTCTGCTGCCCCTGTGCTGGGCACGGGGCAGACAGCAGACATGTGGGGTCAAATGACAGTCCATAGGGAACTCTTCCAGGGAAGCAATGACCTTCGTTTGACACTGAATCACCAGGGAGTTCTTAAGATCCTGAGGCCCAGGCCTCACCCTATACCAGCTAAATCCTACATGGGGAGAGGGATGAAATCCATGCGTAAGAAGTAGTCGGGTATAACTTTAATACTGCATGCGTGTGGTTTTAGAGATTGGACAGGGTACTTTAACAAACTGGAGATGAATACCTTGGCAAAGAAATCAACATATTGTAACTGGTGAGTGAAAAAGTCTCTTAAGCATGACACCACGGAGTCAAAGTTTTTCCAGTGCATCCAAGTTCCCTTGGGGGTGGGATAAGATCTGTATTCTAACACAGGCCTGGCCTCCTCCCTCCCATACCAAATATAAAAAAATCTCTAATGTGTGGTCACACTTTTCAGAAGGCTTAAAGTCACATAGAGGGTCAGAGTGTGCACCGAGAAAGCAAGTCATGTCTTCAACTACACACTTTTTCCCCATCTCCTCACCCACCACACTGGTCCTGAAACCCTGCAAAGCCTTCTCCACTCGGAGGATAAGTGATAGTGAGGAGCCCCTCACCTGTCGAAGGAGCGGTTGTGAGAGGTGACCCGGCTGCCCTGGATCTCTCTCGTCAGGTGCCATAACACAGAAAAGCGGTAGAGCGCTTCCAACCGCGTGCCCTTGACCCAGAAAGAAACGGCAGTGAGGACCACGAGTTAATAACTGCACAATGCCTTTAAGTCATAATGAACCACATTCAAATAGCAAACAGAGGGTCTCGAGAGAAGCCATAGTGAAGGTGCTGGATTTTTATTTGTGCACATGTTGAGATTGACTCAATGGCAGCTGGTCTGGTTTCTGGTTTTGGGGGGGGGGTCCTAACTAACCAGGCCCTACTATTGTGTGTGCAATCAGGTCAGAACAGACCCAGAGCTGATCCTCCAGTGGGTTTCTGGAGGCAGTTATCGCGTGGGAGGAGGTTGCCAAGTCTCACATGGCGCAGCTGGTGGATTTAAACCATGTGCCTTTGAGATTGAGGGCAGCTTCTTACCACCAGACCACCAGAGCTCCTGGAGGAAGAGGAAAAGCTGCGGCCTCTCTCTGTGCTCAGGTTAATGAGATGTGCTCTGGGGAAGGTGCACACTAGACTTAGAGATGCTAGTATTCAGGCCACCCTGCGTCCTTTGGTCTAAGACACAAAGAACTCAGCATTTTCTGTCCTTGGACAGGCCAGTTTCTGAATCTTCAAGAGCAGGACAAACATTTAACTGCAGAAGAGAAACATGCTTAAAAACAATGATTCTCTAAACTAGTGACCATGGTGTCAAGTCTGCCTGACTCATGTCAGAACTCTGCTCACAGGTTTTCAGCGGCTGCTCTTTTAGAGGCAGACGGCCAAGCCTTCTGAGGGCTCTCTGGGCAGACCTGGGCCTCCACCCTTTTGGTTAAGAGTCAAGTATGCCAATCATAAGTTATTAGGCCAATGGCTCCACAAGCCTTTCAGGACGATGACCAAAATTAGTCCTGGGCACAGAACTACTGACCAGTCCAGATGGGAAGAGGCATAATACTGACTGTCACCACTCACCTTGTCAGGGTCCAGGAGGGCATGGCAGATGATGTCTTCACAGACATTGGCCGTCGGAGCCAGGCAGTGCAGGCGGTAGAAAAGCTCCACACATGTGACATGGTGCTCCCGGGTCTCCTTATTCAGTTGATCCCAAAGCACACGGGCCACTCTCTGGAGTAAGAGAAGGCAGAAGGGGAGCCGGTGAATCCAGGCAACAATTGCCACATCCCTCCTCAGTCCAGTACCAGCCTCCAATGGGCAGCTATCCCCTGTCCTTGATCTGTGGGGGTGAGGGGGTTAAGTACAAGCAATACCAACACCAAGTCAAACCCAAGTTCCCCCCAGGACTGTTCCCAACAAGCAATATTATCTTTACAAAGCTTATAATGTCAAAATACAAGTCAAACACACACATTAATTTTTCTTGTTGCTAAGTTGTCTTAGTTCTATATTTTGAAGACCTATCACAAAGTAATCACCACTGTGTACTGGACCATGCTTTATTTTGTCACACATGGTTCGCCATGTGTTAAGGCGACCCTGTACCCTCTACCCTTGTTGAGAAACAAAGCCACACAAATTTCCTTTTACGATCTCCACACTGGATAACTAATGTGATTTCTGTCATGACAGGTAAGTTTTAACAGTTTGAATTTTGTATGAACTTACTGGACCCTACAGAACCATCTGCATTCCTTCTATACATAATGCTTCTGATATTTAATCCCACTGTTGAGTCTATCTGTAGCTAGTTTTGTTTTTATTGTTTTTATTATTATATTGTATAGACTATCCCTGTGTTCTGTTCCTGAGCTTGTCTTTAAGATAAATTTGTACGTAAGTCAAAACAGCTAGGAATGGTCTATATCTATTATTGGTTAGTCAAACGTTTGTCTTACTACATTATATGCCTTTCGGTGTATAAAAAAAGTAACAAAGCACTTCTAGATATACAAAATATCTCTAACATACCCATACGATAATAACAATAACAATGTTTTCACATGTACTGCAATGTAGCATCAGTTCGTTATCATCAACCACTGAACACACCTCAAATTTTTAATGTACTGTATTTGTAATAATGTGGGGAGAGGAAGGACTTTATGGCCTGTAAGTCGGCTATATGAGATTGCCTGTGAATAATTATGGCAACCAGTTTGCCTGGGGATGGGCAGTTTGCTTGTCCTTTCCACCATTTTTAAGTGCACTGTTTAGTGGCATTAATTATATTCACCAGTGGCTGTGCAACCATCACCACTATCTCCTTTCAAAGTTTTTCATCCCCCGCCCACCGATCTTTATCTCTGAAGCATGACTCTCAACTCATCCTCTTTCCAGCCCATGCTAACATTCTATCTCCATCCACCTATTTTAGACAACATGTAATTTCAACATTTAAATCTGTGATGACTGACTAGTTATGAGCACTATGGACCTGGACCAGACCCTACTAACACTCTCAGAGAGGGCATCCACCAGAAGCCAGTAGTGATATGCCTCTTAGGAGGCTCGGTGGTTTAGCCATGGTCCCTAGGCTATGGAATGCAGTACGGCACTTTCTCAAAAAGTTGCAAATAGAGATACCATTTGACCCAGCAATTCCACTACTGGGAATATACCTCAAAGAAACCATAACCGCCACCCAAGCAGATATATGCACACCCATGTTTATCACGGCTTTGTTCACATTAGCAAGGAGCTGGAAACAACCTAAGTGCCCATCAACAAACAAATGGATAGAGAAGTTGTGGTACATTCACATAATGGAATACTATGCTGCATTGAAAAACAAGGAACTCATGCAATATTATTCAAAATGGGTGACCCTGGAGGACATTATGCTGAATGAAATATCTCAGTCACAAAAGGACAAATACTGCATAGTGCCATTGTTGTAAAATGGGACTGACATCGGGGTTGTGGGGAAACTGAGAAAGATTGGATAAATTATGTATACTGCATTGAAACTGATGAGAGAACTGTTTAAAAGGGATATGTGATTAGGTATTGTAATGTGATTAGGTATTGTAATGACAAGTCCAAAACGAAGGCTGCATAGTGGAGTGGACTTGGAGAGAGGGATTGTATAACAATGAAAGAATTTTTCTTTTACTTTTCAAAGAGAAGAACAAACTGGAGGGGAGGGGTGGGCAGGGAGAAAAGTGCAACAATGAATGAATGGGTGGAAAAAAGAAAAAGTGAAGAGGGAGAGGGGTTAAAAAGTATAACAATGAATTAATGATGATCTAATTTTTCTGTAAACTTCCACTAAAATCACAATTAAAATAAAAAATTTTATTAAAAAAATAAAAGATATTGTCAGTCACAGAGCAATCAGCCAGCAATTGGTGAAGCTTCACAGTGCGATTAGGGCAAGAGAAGAAAAACACCTCAGCCCAGGGTGACTGTGTGCCAAAGGCTGGACTCTGCAGGCAGTGTCTTCACGTGGTGGGGAAATGAACTGCACTAACATCTTCCAGCCAGGTATCTACACAAAAAGACAAGAGTATCTTGTATTTTAAAAAAGAAAAATAATCCCTTTGTGTTATCAGAATAAATTTTGTAGGGGAAATTTATTCCGTTTACATCCCCTTCCTCAGTGGTCAATGTCTGACTCTCTGAGCTTCTGCCCCCTCAGAACCCATTCATGTAATGGGGGACTGGATGTGCAGGGGACATCTGACCTGAGAGGGCCTCAGGTTATAGCTCAAGTAACAGGCCGTTTAAAAGCCTTGGCTGATTAGTTCGGAATCAAGAAAGAAGTGTAAGAGATGGAATCAAGCTAGAGGGTTGGTTATAAAGCAGGCTTTGGCCAACGGAGCAACCAAAAGTGAGGAACCCTGGTTGGAAGTAAGCATATGTATCCAGACAAAAAGCAGAGCCCCAGGGTCTAACACCTTTCTGGTTTAGATGCCAGGAGAGCTGCCGTTACCCTCTGATTTGCAAAAGTAATCTCCACCCAGCAGCACTGAGGAAGAAAGCCTGACAATCTACTTTCATAAAGATCACAGCTAAGGAAACCCTATGAACAACTGTACTCTGTACAGCTGGTGCTGCCATTGTTCTGGGGCTGACTAGACAGCTATGGCAGTTTGGTTTTATCCTCCATCTTCAACATGAACCTCAATCTCACCAGGAGCCAGCTGCAACAGTTTTCAGTTGCTTATCATCAAATGAACCTTACAATATATAGCTTCAAACCTTTTTCAGACATTTTTTTCTCAGCATCTCTAGGAATAATCTTTCTTAAGTTTCATCAAGTTCTAAGGCATCTTTTAGCTTCTTTCCTGAGATTAAATCTCTCAAAGCCTTTAATCTTACAAATTTGGATGCATTGTTTACCATCTGTTTGGCAAATTAAGAAAATTCTCCCCTGCGAAGTCTGGTGAGTCTAAAACCGAACACAAATATTTATTGAGTACTCACTGCAGGCCCAGAAGTTGGCCATGAGCCTGGGGTACAGACAAGGCAATCTTGTGTTCAAGCAAGCCCTTGGAGCCACCACACCCCTTACCCTATTGGCAGCCAGCTCCTCTAGGGACAGCTTTGTAGAAAAGGCTTGGGGACGGCTTGGGAAATACCTGGTAGAAGTCTGTTTTCTCAGCAATGATTTTCAATATCCCTGGAGCAATTGGAGGAACTGTAACCATCTGCAGCTTGCCAAAAAATGGGTTGTGTCCAGAGTTTTTATAGCGTTTCATCTTGTCTTGGATGACGAGTGCTAGGGACTGGGAATGGTTGATCACCTCCAGCAGTGTGGAGATGGCCACGTTCTGGAGGTAACAGTCGGTCACGCAGCAGCCAATGGTCATCAGGGATTTCAACCAAGATGGAAATGTGGAGTCACTTTCGCCTGGAAGGAAGCCGGCCAGAGAGATGAGACATGAGACAAAGAGCCACGAGATTATGGCTCCCCAGTTCTCAGACAGGAAAGTGCTTTCTTGTTGGAGCGGCACCACCTACAGCCTGTCATTAAGGCCAGAAAGGAAAATGAGGTTCAGGCTCGTTTTGTGTTTGTTGGACATTCAAAGTTGCAAATCTCAGTGTAAGAGCTTTTAGATGACTTATGTGTTTGGCTTGTTCATTTTAATATTTGACCTTTTTTTAAATTTTTTAAAAATTTTTATTATTTTTACCTGTACTGTCAAATCAGATCTGACTGGTACAGGAGGAGATTGCCCCCTCCTTCTCCAGCAGAGCATCTGGTGGATTTGAACCATGTACTTCTGGGATTGCAGTGAAGCATCTTGCCACTAGGCCACCAGAGCTCCCTTTTAATTGACTCTTTTCAGGACAGAGTTCACAGTATCTTTTAACATGTACCCCCTCTGCAGCAGAGGACATATCAGTAGCTTGCTTTTATTAACTGCCATCGAGCTGACCCTTGACTCAGTTCCCAAAGGAATGAAAGTCTGTCCAGTCCTGTGCATCAGCACGACTGGCTGTGGACTGGGCCACCATCATCTATAGGGAGTTCCTTGATGATCTGTGGAGGCAGATTGCCAGGCCTTTCTTTATAGCCCATCTTATTCTGGAAGCCCCACTGAAACCTGCTCACCCTCAGAGCAACATGCAGCCCTCCACTGACAGACAGATGGTGGCTGCACACACAATGGACTGACTGGGAACTGAACTGGGGACTCCTGTATGAAGTGGAGACTTCTACTGCTGAGCCATCACTGCCCTCTTGTTAGCTTTAATATAAAACTTCAAACTCCTGCAGTCAGGTTGGATCTGATGCATAGCTGACCCTCCGCTGGACTTTCAGGAGGTTAAAAGTCACGTGGAGTGCTTGCTTCGGCAGCACATATACTAAAATTGGAACGATACAGAGAAGATTAGCATGGCCCCTGCGCAAGGATGACATGCAAATTCGTGAAGCGTTCCATATTTTCGACCCTGAAATTAACCAGTCTGTAACGAAGGCTAACTCCTTTCACCTACCAATTTCGTCTTTGGATACAAAGCTAAGTGTATAGTCCTTACGGAGGGACTGTTTAAAAAGACGCAGGGAGAAGAAAAAAGAAAAAAAAAAGTCACGTGGAAGGAAACTGTCTATCTTTCCAGCAAAGCCACTGGTGGGTAAAAATCACAAGAGAGGGGCCACTTTTGGATTAGAGGTCACCAGAGCTCCCTGACTGGCTTTAACAGAAATGGAAAATATGCTGAATGGATCAATTCGAATTGTTCTTTCAAATACTGTCATTTGCAGCTAATGAAGAGTCCTTGTGGCAGAATGATCAAAGAGCACTCTGCTATTAACCAAGAGCCTGTCAGGTTGAAGCCACCAGCAACTTTGCGGGAGAAAGATGGGATAGTTGGCTTCCACAAATATTTCAATCTCGAAACTCTATGCAGCAGTTCCATTCTGTCTAATAGGGTTGTTCTGAGGCAAAACCAGCTCACACAATGGTGAGATCTTGCAGTTAATGAGAGCCACAAGGTAAGTTCTAGGTGCCATCTGTAGCAACAAAATCTTTATCTAAAGTTCTCGTCAATCTAATAAGTCTTTCCTGTTTTCTTCCCTCCCCTCTCTCCCTTTCGTTTTAAAAATTTTCTTTGCCTTACATAAATCTTTAGCAACACCTATCATGAAACAGACTGATTATAGTTAAGCATCCTCTGAGTTCTGGGAATTATAATGGGCTCTGCTTGTTGTCCTGGGTTTAATAGTACCAGCCCAGGTTGAACAACTTTCATTCCAGTCAGATGTGAATGATAAACATCCACAACTCATTCTAAAATTAAGGAAGGAAACAAATGCAGAAAAGGAATCCCTCTTAGGAAAGACGACTTTAGCTGGTCTATAAATACAATTCACGTAAATAATGCCAATCAGGCAGGCCTGGAGATTGATATACTTCTGAAAATCAGCCAGTGAAACCCTTACAGATCACAAATGGTCTGCTCCCCAGCAATGACAGGGATTCTGTGGAGCTGGGTGGTGCTTTTACTGGGCAGTCTCTATGAGACGGGCCCGGCTCTATGACCACTAGTTCATGAAGTGGTAATTAGACAAAAATGGGTCACCCTCTCACCAGGAGGCTGGAAGAGCGTTTGGCAGAGCTGCTCCATCTCCTCCTCGGACAGGTAGACGGGGAAGGTGGCACAGTCCAGCAGCAGGTGGCAGGCAGCAGCGAAGGCCTCCCTGCAGTCCTCTGGAGAGCCCCCCAAGTCAATCACCACTTGGGTAACGTCCCACTCCCCCTCCTTCTTCCTGCCAGGGCTGCTGGGCAATGATGATGGAGATGCTGGACTTTTTGTCTTAAATGGAGAACCTCGAACTGTGAAGAGATCTGAAAGCATCTGCTTGAACTGGGGCACAGTGATGGCCTTGGCTTCCCACGAGTTCTTCCTGCTCGTGTCCTCCACGATGGCCTCCTGGGCCCCACTCTTGTCCCTCTTGCCTACAGGCTCTTCTGACCTGCCTTCTTCACCCGATGCAGTTAGGGAGACCCCGAAGATGTTCTTGTTTGCAAAATTTGCGATGAGCTCTTGGATACAATGGAAGGTCTGCTGCATGCTCCCACCCTTCTTCCACACGTCGTCTCTTTCTGGGGACACCCTGGGGACCCTCAAGTGCTCGGAGAGCTCTGGTGAGGACGCGCTCAGCCCGATGCCGCTGTCTTCAGATTTCAGTGGAGGAAAGGGTGTGTCTTCATCACTCGGAATCACCACCTTCGTTTCTAAGATGATTTCCCCATTGTCGCCTTTCACTGGACTCTGCAAGAAAAGAAAATGTGTGTTGTGCATCTCCTGAGTTTAGGATTTAAATAAATATCAGTGCAACTAGGCAAACTGTGAATGTGAGTTCGCTATTTTCCAAAATCATAACACTCTACCAAGATCACCCCTGGGTAAAAATATATAATGAAAATATGAATACACACATGTTGACGGGACAGGAAGGTGTAGAAGAGCCCAAAGAAAGGTCACTGGACCAATCTGCTCTTTGGGGAAGTTAGCTTTTGAGGCCACTCCTATTACTCACACTTAGAACATACAGAGTTTTAAAAAACTGATTAATTTTTAAATAAAAACATGAATTAGAAAACTGGCTGAGGATATTAGAAAGGCATGAAGAAATAAGAGAAAAGGAGAAATCCAGAACAAAGTATCTATTCTATATATACTCTCATTGCTCAAATACACTCAAAGCTCATTGCCAAGGAGCTGAAACTGCCTGCCAGCTAACTCTCCAGGGTGGCTCTGAGGCTGTAACCTGCCTGGTGTTAAGTGCCACCAAGTCGATGGTGATTCATAGCACCCCATGTACAAGAGATTGAAATTCTGCCCCTGCGTGTCCTCACAAGCTCCGCCGTACTCAAGCTCACTGCTGCAGTCACTGGATCAGTCCATCCCCTTGAAGGGCTTCCTCTCCTTTGATGATGCTCTGTTTCTCCAAGCATGACATCCTCCACCAGAGACTGGCTGCTCCTGGTCATACCCAAAGCGCGCGCGACACGGAGCCTCACTGTCCTTGAACCTAAGGAGCTCTCTGGCTGCACTTCGTCTAAGACACTGTATATGCATATTTACATGTTGTTGTTTTTATGGACCATTTAGTCAGAGCTGTAGAACGGTAGGTTTTCAGTGGATGTAAATCGGAGTGGAGGTGATTGCTTATCTTTATCAAATCTGTGGATCTGAACCATATGCTGTTCAGTTTGCAGTACAAGGCATTACCTCTAAGCCACCGGTGCACCCTGTATACACATAAATGTGTGTGTGTGTGTGTGTGTGTGTGTGTGTGTGAGAGAGAGAGAGTGAGAGAGAGAGAGAGAATATGCATAATTTTAGTGGCTTCTTCAGAATAAAGACACTCTAGCTTCAAGAAACCGCTTTTATGTTTTTTATGCTCCTATTTAAGTAAGGGACTCTGTTGGCATAGTCCATATGAATCCGCTGCTAACCCAAAGGTTGGTGCCACTCTGGTGGTTCAAATCCATCAATAGCTCTCAGGAAGAAGGATGGGCTATCTCTTCTTATGATTTACAGCCTTCAAAAACTGCTGGAGGGTTAGTTATGGTTTGGTTCTAACTTGACAACAATGAGTTTTGAATCATTTAAATAGTATTACATTAAACTGGAAATTTTCCAGTGTGTGCGTGTGTGTGTGTTATCTGCCTTTGGGTCTACTACAACTCATAGCGACCCTATGAACAATGGCTCCAAACTTTTCCCTATCCTGAGTCAATCTCGTCATCGATACATTTGACCCCACTGTCACAGTCACTGTGTCACTCTGTCTCATCCAAGGTCTTCCTCTCCTGTGCTGATCCTCCAAGCATGCTATCTTTCTCTAAGTACTGGTCCCTTCTGGCAATATGCCCAAAGAATGTCAGACAAAGCTTCAAAATCTTTGCTTCCAAGGAGATACCTAATTTCATTCACTGCAGGACAGACCTGTTTGTTCTCTTGGTATTCCATGGTATGTTCAGTACTCTTCTCTAACACCACAACTCAAAGGTATTGATTTTTCTACCATCCTTATTTATTGTCCAGTCTTCAGATGAAGAGCAAGCAACTGAAAAGACTATGGCCTGGATCAGGCGCACCTTAGTCTCTAGACTGACATCATTGCTCTTTAGCATTCTGGAGAGGTTTTGACTAAAGAATATTTTCACTTTCCTCAACATCCCCCCACTTTACCTGTTTATCTCTCTCCCTTTGTCCTGAGCCCCTGACAACTTCTGATCCTATTCAATTACTTCTGCATAACCAAAATTACCATTATTATAAATATAAAAGGGTAACTAGTAAGATATGGATAAAGTCCAAAAAAGGATGAGGAGGAAGGCAGGGGTGCACAGAGTGGTGATAGGGAGATATCACTAGAGTAACAGAGTTTGGTGAATGGAGGGGGCTGGGGTGAAGAAATTAGGAAAGATTCAATGAGGACCTGAAAAATGGGTTCATAGTACCTATATATCAATGGTGATTAATTTTATAAAACATAATCAACATGAGTGATCATCTGAAATACAATGTAAATGTAGGAATGTATGAAATGCAATATACATGAATGATACACAATGTATACAGATTTTGTACATAAAGCAATATAACATAAAGACAAAGTGGAGAGAAAAAGAAATTATACATGTACTTATACACACAGAAAGGGGGCAAGAGGCCAAATACATCTAACCATTCACTGTCGTTATAACCTCTAGGGGGAAGTAACTTGGAGGGGGCTGGTGATGAGGATGGAGTTAGAAAGCTGTGAAACGAAGTTTAGACATCACCACACATCTTCTAATCTATTCCTGTTTGAACTGCTCTAACGACTTTCTACTCCTATATAAAGTAAATGCTTTCCTCGACCCCCAAGACCACCTCAGCTTCGTCGTGTGCGCACCGAGCTCTCACTGGCTGGCTCAGTATCCAGGTAGGAAGGTGGCATCTGGACTTTGCTAAGCACTTTGAAGCATGTCTTCAAGGCCTGTGTGAGCTCAGGTAAGCTCAGGGCCTCCATGTCCTCAGCCAGCGGCTGCACCATGCAGTTGAGCACCTGTGGGAGGTACTGGGTCTGCACCTCAGAGTAAAGCTCCTATGAAACAGAAACAAAACCAAAAGTGGTGTAAGTCAAAGCAAACTGTGTAAAGAACCAAAGAAAGTCAGAGAGTACAAGTTTCATGATAATTTCAAGAAAGGAAAATAACCTCCCAAAAACCCAATCATGTAATCAATGGACAGTCCTTTCCTCCTTTTAAGTATTTTATTCTGAAGACAGCGGTGACTATAGTCTATAGGAGGTTATACTGGTAACCCAAAGGTTGTACCTCTTTGGAGGCTCAAATTCACCATCCGCTCCAAGGAAGAAAGGAAGAAAGGCAGGATATCTCCTCCCATGTGATTTATAACCTCTGAAACTTGCTTGTTTAAAAAAGTTTATGTGGAAAGGATGGGGGAGCTCTGGTAGTGTAGTCCACTGCAGCGAACTGTGCTATGAACCCAAACGCTGTGTGAATCTGGTGGTTTGAATTTAAGAGTGGCTCCTTGGGAGGAAGATGGTAAATCTCCTGTTGGGAGTTACAGCCTCGGAAACTCGAGGGAGGGCCATCTGTGAGGTGGAATCCACTCAGTGCCAGTGAGAATTTGAGAAAATAGGAAAATTACCCCATGGCTTTCTATGCTAAGGAAAGGATCTTCCTTAGATAAAATGAGTTAACCACACAACTTAGCTAGGAAACACATTTACCAAGGTAAATAAAATCCCCTGGGTAAATGACGCAGGTTATCACCTAGTATAATAGCAGCTCAGCCCACTTAGAGCTAGCTGAATAGGTGTAGCCTCTTGTAAACAGTACATAAGAGATATGAAAGTAGATCATACACCCAGTTCATTTCTCCCCTGCTGATACAAATACTAAAACAGTGTTGTATAGATGGCACTTACGGTTTGTGCTGGGCTGTTTTCCTAAAGAGGGGTAGTCTGAACCCACACATTATGAAGAAAGGCCTGGTGAGCTGCTTCAATTAATTCTGAATATAGCCAAGAACACCCCCACACCCAGTTCTACTTAGTAACATACAGATTGTTTATGAATCAGTAGACTGCAAGGAAATGAACAACTTTCATTTAATTTGTTTATAAAAGAGGCCTACAACATTAATGAAGGCATAACCACAGCAAGCAGCAGGCCGACCCGTCACAGCACAGCTGCCTTACCAGGGGGATAACGTCCAGCAGGAACACGAGGAGGGTGCAGAGCTCTGAGACGCAGGGGGCGCTGCTGACGCTCTTCCCCATGACAGGGTCTCTCTGCTTCACCGGCCTACGTCAGTCACAGGGAGGAAAACAAATTTATTCCTTCTATTACAACAATTACCACCAAAGCTTCTAATTGGGATTTGTTAGATAACAAACATATTGTACCATATACTTCAAGCATAATAATACTGTAGTTTGAGTTAACAAAACTGCTATCTAAAACTACTTAACAGAGAGAAGTGTCAACAGTCTCTTGCAACTGGCTGGCACAAAGGGTCTCTTCTGACTTGCAGGGCATGAATCCAGATGAGAGTGGTTCCATTTATGTAGGATTTTGCATCAAGTGGACCTGGTCAGTTTTCCCAACCTCAACTAAAGGAATGTCCCAAGTGAACAAGCCTGGGCTGTGGAACACAGCAGCACAGCTGTGCAACTGGGGCCAGGAACAAGGCCAGGCAACTCCCCTCAGGGAGTGCTCAGGAACTCAGAACATCTGGGTTGCTAAAACTCTTCAGCTTCTGGAAAGATGCAACACTTCACAGATAACTCTACTATCTGCTGCATACCTCAAGGAAAATCAACACTATTACTGAAATAGGTAGGTCTGTTTTGCAGAGGGTAATACCAAGTTTTTTCTTGGAGGCAAGGATTTTGAAGCTCCATATCAAATACTTTGGGCACATGGTTATGAGGGACTGGTCCTTGGAGAAGGACATCATGCTCAGAAGGGTGGAGGGACAGCCCAAGAGAGGAAGAGCCCGGATGAGATGGATCGATACAGTAACTGGGACAATGGAGGTAAGTGTGCCAGTCAGTGAGACTGGCTCAGGATGAGGCAGGCTTCAGAGCTGTTGTCTCAGGAAACTTGAGACAACAACAGGCAATTGGATAAATTGTTCATTTCTGTTGAGTTGGAACTGGCTCGCTGACTCATAGCTAACTCAGCCAAGTCTTCAGAATCCATAAATCTCATGGGAGATGACTGCACATATTTCTCCCACAGAATGGCTGGTGGATTTGAACATCCTGCCTTTGTGATGGCAGTGCCGCCCCTTACTAGGCCACCAGAAGCTATAAAGTGTACACCGGTTTTAAAGCCAAATTAACCTTCGATTCATCTAGCTAACATGATATATCTCAACCTGGGTTAATTTTCTTCACTGTAAATGTAAAAGAAAAAAAACAAAACCAGACCATTTGCCACTGAGCCGATTCCAACTCATGGTGACCTCAAGCATTATTAGGTAGAGCTGTGTTCTACAGCATTTTAATGACTGATCTTTTTGGAAGCAAACTGCACAGTCTCTCTTCTGAATGGCTTCTACGTGATTCTAACCTCTAACTGAAAGGCTGGTCATGCTAAACCTATCTTGGAAGGCAGGCCGCTTCCAAAACGTACATCTGTGAGAAGTGTACACACACAGGGTCGTCATGAGTCAGAATGGACTTGTTGGCAGCTGGCTCTGTCTATGTTTTAAAATGTGAGAAAACAAATCTGTCTTTAAAACATCCACTTGTAGCTCTTGCTCCTGTGGTACTAGGAAACTAAGACACCATATTTAAACCCTCTCATCCACTCTAAAATATCCATAATACTGGACTGTACTTACCTAAAACAACCCTCGAAACACCTCATCATGTAATCCCAAAGGAAGTCTGTGCTGAGCGATGTGATCAGCAAGTTCACAGTCTTAACAATCTCAGAAGCATTTCTGTTCTCTTTAATTGAACTGTATAAGAAGGAGGCAGAAATAAGCAAATCCGTAAAAAAAAAAAAATCCTGAATTAAAGAAAATCAAGTCTGAAAAATGGCAACTCATTATAGTATTTACAGCTTATTTCTAGAGAGGATGGCAAATTTCGATAAAAACAAGAATATGACTGTTCTCATAGAGGAAAGAGTTTGTGTGACATCATCCTAAAAAGATATTCTAATGCAAACTCTTCAACAAGAACAATAGACACACTTTGAAATAAATTTAAAAGATATTACAATATTACAGAGAGCACTTTGGCACTTGGTTTAGGAAAGCAGTTTGGAGCTTCTGAAAAAGTTGGGAAAAATATCATTTGATCCAGCAATCCCACTACTAAGTGTATACCATAAAGAAGAATTTTGACATAGATATACATACACCTACGCCCATTCATGATAGCAAAGAAATGGTAACAACCTAGCTGTTCAGCAACAGCCAAATGGATTATAAAAATGACGGTATGTTCAAATGGAGTACTGTACAACACTAAAAAACAGTAAAGAACTCTGGAAATCCTATCTAACATGGCTGAATCTAGAGGAAATGATGCTGAGAGTTTGCCACAAAAGGGCAAATAATGTATACGACTACTATTATAAAAAAAAAGTCTAAAGAAATGTTTACATATAGATTCTCATTCTTGGTTGGTTGCCAGGGGTGGGAAGAGAAGGGAATGGAGAAAAAAAAATGAATAAACAGATCACAAACTCATTGCCATTTTGTGGAAACTGACTCAGAGCTGACCTTTCATTGAGTTTCTGAGGCTGGAGATTGCCCATCTGTCTCCTGTGGAGCTGCTGGTAGATTGTACTGACAGAAAGACATGGCTTTTGGGTTAATAGACACATAATTAAGATGGATGAAGGAGAAACAATATACATTAAGGGGATAAGCAGCATAGTATCAGTAAAGAAAGGGGAGACACAGAAAGGTATAGTAGAATTTCTAGGGAGAAAATGAGCAAAGTATGATTACATTGTTGGTATTGTGATTAACAGTTAATAAAAACGTATATGAATGGATGGATAAAAAAATCGCTTTGTAAATCTTTACTCAAATCACAATTTTGAAAACAGCAGTTGATTTAGAAAACCAGTTTTATCCCAATAGTAAATAAGAGACTCTCTGTGAAACACTTAGTGGCACAAAGCATTTGGATGTCCGCTAACAGGTGGCTATCTGAACCCGCCAGCCATTCCTCAAGGGCACACACCTGGAGATCTGTTCCCGTAAGGATCACAGCCGAGAAAATCCTATAGGGCAACTCTACTCTGCCCTATAGACTTACTATGAGTCAGAATTGAGGATAGCATACAACTGGTGAAACGGCATAAGTTCAGCAGGCTGTATTATCTTAAAAATCGTATCAAAAGACACAATTTATAGAGACCTACACACTGCAAGCCCAAGTGCCACTATCTCCTCACTACCGTACATACCTCCCTGCCCACTGCCAACTCTCAGCCTAAGGTCCTAGAGATACTTTGATCCTGGAGACCCACCCCTGCCTTCACTTACTGAACCAATCTCTTCCTATCTTCCCCTCTTTACTTGTCCCTGTAACCAAATCCTGTACTTGGGTAGACTTGAAAAATATTCCTAGTTGAATAGTTACTTTGAACATATTCACAGGTGAACAGTAAGTATATCTGTTCATCTCTGACTGGGGCAGAAACTATGTCAAACTTCTTTTAAACCCTTCACAGTATTCAACAGGGAAGATTAAATTAATGTTAACTTAAAAAAAAATCATGTTGATTAAAGAGGAAGGCAAAGAAAAGAACCCATTGTGGAAGAACTGTCCATAGGGTTCTGGGGGCTATCACTTCCATCCTCCAAAGGAGCAGCTGGTGAATTCAAAATGCCATCCTTTTGGTTAGAAGCCCAGCATATAGTGTGTTATGTCAGCAGGGCTCCTTATTAACTCAATGTTGTTGTTATTATGTACCATTGAGTCAGAACCAACCCATAGCCGGCCCTCCAGTGGGTTTTCAGAGGCAGTAAATTGCATGGGACATCATCTCACAGAGCAGCTGGTGCACTTAAACCAGATGCCTTTGGGGGTGCAGCACAGCTTCACACCACGAGGCTAACAGAGCTACCTTATTAAGTTACTGTTGTTATATACCATTGAGCGGGAACCGAACCATAGCTGATCCTCCGGCAGATTTTCCGATGCAGTTAAGTGCATGGAAAGAGACTGACTACGCATCCGTCTCCCGCAGCTGGGGCATTCAATTTGTGTGCCTTCGGGATTGCAGCACAACTTTTTACCACTAGGCCGTTAACTTCTTTTTGTTGTTGTTATGTGCTATTGAGTCAACTACGTCTCATAGTGACTCCTTGCACAGTAGCTCTGAATCCTGTTTTATCCTGTCTCCGACATACCCACCTCCATTACCCCAGTTACTGTGTCCATCCCATCTGGGGTCTTTCTCTCCTGCACTGTTCCCTCCACCCTTCTAAGTATGATGTCCTTCTCAAAGGACTGGTTCCGTCCTAGAAAGTTGCCCAAAGCCTGTAAGAAAGAGCTTCAAAATCCTTGCTTCCAAGGAGCAGCTTGGCTTCACCCTCTTCAAGACATATATTTAAGTTCTTTTAGTGGTCCATGGCATGTTCAATACTCTTCTCCAGTACTACAATTCGAAGGCATCAATTATTCTTCTGTTATCTTTGGTCATTGTCCAGGTTGCTGATGTAATTGTGCAAGTAACTGTGAAGACCATGGCCTGGATCAAGCAAACCTTAGTCTCTAGTTGGACATAATCACTCTTCAGCACCCTGAAGAGGTCCCTGAAAGCAGATTTTCCTAATGCAATAGTCTCTTGATTTTCTGACTGTTGGTGCCAAGAGTGTTGACTGTCGAACCAAGCAAGCTGAAATTGTTAACAATCTTAATCTTTTCTCCATCTATCATGGTGCTGCCAACTGGCCCAGTGGCGAGAATCTTCATTTTCTTGATGTTGAGCAGCTTCAATCCATATTGCAGACGACAGTCCTTGACCCTCTGCAGCAAATGCTTCAGACTCTTCTCAGTTTCAGCAAGCAAGGCTGTGCCATCTGCCTTACATAGATTGATGAGTCTACTTCCAATCCTGATGCCACATTTCTCCTCATAAAGATCAGCTTCTCAAAATCATCTGTTCTACGTATAGATTGAAAGGTATAGAGACAGAACACATCTCTGACACACTTCTTTTTGATTCTGAACCATACAATTCTTCCTTCTTCTGTTCTGATGACTGCCTGCTGGCCCAAGTATAGGTTTTGCATGAGCACAATCAGGTGTTCTGTGATTTCCATTCTTCTCAAGGTTAGCCACAATTTGTAGTGATCTGCATAGTCAATGAAACACAGGTAGACATTCCTGTAGTACTGTCTGCTTTGGCTGAGATCCATTTGACATTAGCAATGATGTCAATAGTGCCATGGCCTTTTCTAAATCTGGCTTGTATTTCTGGTAGTTCTCTGTTATATTCTGTTCCAGTTGCTTTTGGATGATCTTCAGTGGGATTTTTTTACTTGCATGTGAAACTAGTGATATCGTGCTAACTACTGCACCACCAGAGTTCCTCTCACCTCTCACAGACACTCAAGATAGCACATGCTAATAAGTTAGTATTGTTACTTATGGTATTATTAGCATGCATTATTTATATGAGTGTCCATGAGATATGACAGGAGCACAGAGGGCAGAGTAGTTAAGAAAGGGGGCTGCTAACTAAAAGTTCACCAGAATGGAGCCCACTAGGCTTTTGTCAGGAAACCCTATTGGGCAGTTCTACTCTGTAGCTCTGTCGTATAATGTCATCTTGAGTTGAAGTCTTCTCAGTTTCAGCGGGTGAGTTAGAAGTGTGGAAGCCCCTTGCAGCGAAGACTGTGGTCTTCGCTGAGAGCACGACACGACTGGAAGCCAGAGAGCTGGGCTGAGCAGCCTGAAAGTGTGTGCGTGGAGCTGATACTGACCACACCTTGGAGCTATGACGTCATCTGTCTACAGGCATCAGGGAGCCCTAGTAGCACAGTAGAGAGCTGTGCTGCTAACACAAAGGACTCGCTTCTCTGGTGGTTCCAATACACCAGTGGCTCTGCAGGAGAAAGATGGCAATCTCCTTTTTTGCAATTTACAGTCTGAGAAACCTGCTGGAGGGGTCAGCTGTGAGCCAGTCCTGACTTGATGGCAATGAGTGAACAAGTGAGAGATCATGGCCATCTGGGGATAAAATAAAGGTCAGTCATCAATGGGGACAGGGAGGCTCTGAGCTGAGACCCCTCTCAGCCTCTGTCCAGTGTGCCTGTACTGTTTTTACCACCCCCTAGATTAAAGACAGTCCTTTGAGAGTCGGGCTGAGGGACAGAATTTCCAGTATTAATAGAACCAAGACTTTCAGGAGCCATTGAGGCTACAGAACATCTCCCCATACCAAACTACTATCCTGAAAGAATCTTTAAATCTTGACTGAAAAGTATTCCCTGAAGCCATCTTTGAGTAAAAGTGTCTGGCCTAATTAAAAAGGAATGTTTATATTAAGCATTCTACTCTTTTAAAGAATTATCTGTGCAATCAAACTGACAAGAGGAATTGTGAAGGACAAGCGGGAAGCTAAGTGGGGCAGTGGATTTGTGTTAATGATGGAGAAACAGTTTGGAAAGACTGTCAGAAAATGTGGCACAATGTGAAGAACATAACCCATGTCATGGAATTGTATGTGTAGAAAAATGTCTTGTTTTGTTCATTATTTTCATAGAAAAAACTTTAAAGTTGCACTGCAATCCCAGAAGTATGCAGTTCGAATCCACCAGATGCTCTGCTGGAGAAGGAGGGGCAATCTCCTCCTCTACCAGTCAGATCTGATTTGATGGTACACACACAATAATAAAATAAAATAAAAAATTAAAAACTTTAAAAGTTGGTTTAGGAGCAAAGATGATCATAACATCGTCAATCTCATTAATTCAAATGAACAGTACAGTTAAAAATGATGGCTAAAATGTCAACTTCTGATACACATGTACTTGTTAACAAAAATTTTATTATTGTATCATCAAATCTGATTCAACTGGTACAGGAAGAGATTGCTGCTTCTTCTCCAGCAGAGAATCTGGTGGATTCGAACCACATGCCTCTGGGATTACAGTGCGGCTTCTTGCCACTAGGCCCCCAAAACTCCCTGATATACATGTATTTTTTACCACAGATACATACACCGATTCCTTTCTTGGCACTGAGCCAATTCAGGGCATTACGGGACAAAGAACAGTGCCCACTGACCTGCCCCTGAGAGAGGAGAGAAAGGGGTGCACGGAGCAGCTGGGTGGGACTGACCAGAGAAGGGATGCTGAGGTTTATGGCTGGCCTTCCTGCCTGTTTGCACAGCTGGTGCCATGAGCAGAATTAGCCAAAGAAAAGCCTAACAGCCGAGAAAAGCTTCTGACCTCTGCATCATCACTTTCCCAAACACCTCTCAGTTGCTAATAAATCATGAAGAGACTAAGTACAGCACTAGAGAAGAAGGAAGAAGGCCTTCAGTGGGCGGTGGAGGCCAAACTCCTACCTGATCAGGGAGTTTCCACTCTGTGTATAGCTCAGCTGAAGATCAGAGCCAAGAGCATCTCTGCAGTAAGAGTAAAAGGCCCTGATCACTTCCAGAAATAAGCTCCCAACCACATGAGGGCCTGCAAGGGAAAAAGAAATGGTCAGGGCAAGACTGACACATACATTAAATCATATATTCTCTATGTAGACTATCTCTCTATATGAACAATTTACATGGGTTAAATTGTACAGACTGATTCAGGCACTGGGCTTCGTAATTACACATTAAAAAGATGGACAATGACTAAGGTTGACAGAAGAATTGATGCCTTTGAGTTGTGGTGCTGGAGAAGAGTATTGAACATACCACAGACCACCAAGAGAACAAATAGGTTTATCCTGGAGAAAGTGAAGCCAAATTTTTCCTTGGAGGCAAGGATTTTGAAGGTCTACCTCACATACTTTGGGCATGTTGCCAGGAGAGATTAGTCCTTGGTGAGAACATTCTTGGAAGGGTGGAGGGACAGCATAGGAGAGGATTACCCTAGATGAGATGGATTGACTCAGTGACTAGGGAAATGGGATAGGAGTGTGTGTCAGAGACAGTGAGGCTAGTTCAGGATAGGATAGGTCCAGAGCTATGGTACACAGGATTGCTGTGAGTCATAGTTGACTTGACAGCACATAACAACAACAAAATGTGCAGAAAGCTAAGAACTTTAGTTGTGGTAATGATAATGTTAGCTGGGGAAATAATGTTCATTAAAACAGTCAACATTTTTGTAGACTGCCCTGTTAGAGACTGAATAGCATCCCCTTAAACATGATAGTGCTCTAGTCAAAATCAAGACAGGAGTCCGTCAG
>NW_006399801.1:8464887-8471555 GCF_000299155.1 Elephantulus edwardii
GCTTGGAGAGGGACATCATGTTTGGCAGAGTGGAGGGGCAGCACAGGAGAGGAAGACCCTCGATGAGATGGCTCGATTCTGTGAGTGGAGTGGTGGGAATGAGTGTGTTTGAGACGTCGAGGTTGGCAAAGGATAGAATGGCATTTAGGGCTCTTGTACATAGGGTTGCTATGAGTCGCAAGTGACTCGATGGCACATAACAACAACAACAACAACAACAAACATGATAGTGGGAGCTCTGGGGGCTTGATGGTAAGGATTTGTGCTCTCAGTCCAATGGGATGTGGTTTGATTCCACTCCAGCAGCTCTGCAGGAGACAAAAGGGTAATCGCCTCCTGTGCAATTTACAGTTTCTGAACACCCACTGGAGGTTCACATATAACAAGAAACATGATGGAAGGAGTTCAACTGTGGTAGCATAGTGTACAGAGTATTGTGCTGCTAACACATTGGTTGTCAGTTCAAATCCACAAGTGGCTCCTCTGAAAAGCGACTGTAGAGTCTTCCTTGATAAAGGGTCACTATGAGTTATAATGGACTGGATGGCAGTGTATTTTTGTTGTTTGTTTTTTAAACATGTGTTAGAATTCTAACTCTTACGCCTATTGCCGCAGGCTGGAGGGAATTAATTGCACTAATTTTCCTCTCTTTGGTGGTCTGAATCTACCAGTGCCTCTGACGGAGAAAGATGGGCAGTCTCCTCCAGTGTGATTTATAGAAATTCAATGCAGTGACAGCTGTAAGTCAGTTTTGACTGGAAAGCAATGAGATGCCTAGGAGGTGATCTCATTTGGGAATGGGGGTTTCTTTTTTATGTTAATGAGTCTGTTATCGATGTTCAGTACTTCTGAGATACAAAGAGCCAGTTAGATACACAAAAGAAAAAAAATGGGGGGAAGGTAGATGTCACATGAAGATCACAAAGGAATGGAGGAACACAAGAGCTACCTGAACCAAAGAGACAGAGATCTCTCACAGAGGGAAAGAGGGAGTAAGAGAAGAAAGGGGGAGGGGGGCGCCGCAGGAGGGAGGAAAGGAGGAAGAAGGGTGAGGGAGGGAAGGGGGGGTAGAGAGAGAGAGCGAGAGTGCGCTTTCCCTTAGGGGTGGTGCCCTGAATGCTACCTGCTAGATCCTAAATTTTGAGAAAATTAATTCCTGCTCATTAATGACATCCACTTAATAGATCTCTGCTACATCAGCCCTCAAAAACCCCTCAAACTCATTGCTGTTGAGTTGGAACCAACTCATAGCTGACCCTCCAGTGGGTTTTCAGAGGCTGTAAATCATACAGGAAGGGACTGCCTGAAGATCAGCTGGTAGATTTGAACCATGTGCTTTTGGGCTGGCAGTGTGACTCCCTACCCTCTACGTTACCAGAGTTCCCTAAGGCATCATTAGCTTGCTCGAATGCTCATTATGTGCTGGGCTTTGTTCCAAACATTTAATAGATTATGATTGAGTTAATTTTCTCAGCAAATAATGAAAACAACAACAACAACAAAAAAAAACAAACCCAACTTCTGCCCAGGTGAAGTTAAGTCATGTGCCTATACTGGACTGAAACCCAGCAGGCAAGCCTCTGAGTCACCTGGATAAGACACCAATTGCTACTGAGCTGACTCCGACTTATGAGAGTAGACTCCCAGGACTTTCTTCCAAATAGCCTTTGGGTGGCTTGAAACTAATTTTTGGTGAGGAGGCAAGTGTTTGTCTATTTTCACCATTCAAGGACTCTGCTAAGTGTTTCACATGTAAAAACTGGTTGTACAGGGACATTTATCAATATAAGTATGTTCTTAGTAAGGTAACTTCCCTATTTTGAATTCTCTCAATCAAGAACCAGGACAAAACAAAGGAGCACAGATCCAGAAAAGGTCACTAAGACAACAAAGAGAATTGGATGAGCTGCAGACAGGAGAAACATCCTTGCCAATCAGGCAGGTGGAATCAGTAGGACACTTCCGCCTCACCAGCAGCAACTAACAGCCGGCCAAGGGAGTGGGGTCTCATCCTGTGCAGAGAGGAAATGAAACCTCTGTCAACTGACCCAATGGGTTATATACTATTTTCACAAAAACAGGAGGTGCCCTGAGAAAATTTCTTGATGATAAGTTCTATTTTCCCTCTAGCATTAAGAGAGAAGGCACTCTGTCCTGTGCTTTCCAGCTCAGAGTGCCCTATAACCTACTCTTTTTCTCTTGCATACCAGATTTTCCATAAATAAGACATCCATGTAAATGATACCCACGCACAGTTTGGGGCACAGCATCCTTACAAAAGAAGTGCATAATGACGACATGGTTGGCAAAAAACAAACAAAAAACACCAGCACATTAGAAACATTTACGTTAGCTATACTATGAGACAGTGCAGCGTCAATATCCACGCAGGCCAGATTCCTGCCCGTACAGCTTGTGCAGAGTCACAGCCTGTCTGTCAGTGTGGATCTGTATGTTGTTCTGATGCTCGACAAGTTTCAGCGAAGCTTCAGAGTAAGATTCTAGGACAAAAGGCCTAGCACTGTCTGTACAAAAATGAGCCAATGAAAACCCTGTGGATCGTTAATAGTCGGACCTCACAGGACCAAGCAGTGTTCTGTTGAGCTGTGCACGAGTTGCCATGAGTCAGGGGCTGACGTGAGGGCAGCTAACCACTTGAGGAAGCTGGCCACTCAATCCTCCTGGAAAATGCTCCCTGAACCCAAGCTACCAGCAACTCTCAACCTGGTTGTCTCATTGAGAATTAGCCTTGAAATGAAACATCCATTTCCAAATTGCTGAGTCTTATTTTCATGTTTGAACAGCACTTCCCTAAGTTACACAGCAAGTGGCCAATGCATCGGTTCTGTTTTTCATTTAAGCCATGACTCTTCAAAGTGGGAGTCACTCCACACACACCCGGAGAAAAGTCTTTATGAGCTGTGGCTGACTGGTGGCGGTGGAAAGAGAGGGAAGGGGTGGGAGGCAGGGAAATCCTGTGTGCAAAGTGCCTTTAGACAGTACTTAGATGTAAAACTTAAAGGAATTTCTATACAAATGCTGATGCCTTGAATCATGGCGAAGAAACAGGAGAATTGTATGTGCTGTGGAATACGCCTTCATCTTTCTTAGATCACTGTCCGTTGCAACTTTGTTCACAACAGCCAAAAGGTGACGCCAACCCAAATTCCATCAGCAGATCAAAGGATAAACCAATTGGGGTGCCCAGTACTCGGCCATAAGGAGAATGGAGTCCTGATACACATGCTACCGGGACTTAGCATACCATGGATGAATTGTGGGAGCATTATGCTGAGTGAAGGACTGTCACAAAAGGGCAAATACTGCAAGGTAATACACCAAAGAGGCAAACATAAAAGTAAAAGGTTATTAATTAGTTATAAAAAGGTTGACGAGGCAGCATTGTGCTTCTGCTATTGGTGGTTGAATAATCTGGGAAATGATAGTGGTGATGGCTATACAACATGATAAATGTAATCAATGTCCTTGAATCAGGCACATATATATATTGCTGACATGGCAAATGTTTTATTCTTTGCTATACAGAAAAATCTAAATATATATAAGGGAGAAACCTGTCACAGAAGGAAAATGTAAATACTTTTCAATCTAAAGAGTGACAGAATAGAGGCAAGACCGTATCCTGTCAAAGGTGGAAAGCTTGTGAGATGCGGAAAAACAAGGCCATCTTGCTGAGTTCTGGCTCTCACAAATGGCACTGTATATATATTTTACCACAATAAATTTTTTTTAAATAAAAAACTCATTTTTGCTATACAAGTAAGCCTCTATGGTATGGTGCCTGTGTGTAACCAGAAAAGCGCAAGAGCATGATGAAGAGAGCTTATTAAAACTTGAAGTCAAACAAATCAACTTTCAACCCAGCTCATGGGTGATTCAGACTAGTGTCTTACTCTACCTTAGCCTCTCTGAATAAAATCAGTATAAAAACTACATCTCAGAGTTTCTAGACAATGACATTACATGATACATACGCATCACTTGGCACCACAGAAGTGTTAAAAAGTCAGCCCTTAATATTAACAACAGTGAAAACAGAGCAGGATCAGAGTCAGTCTTCAGTTCACCTGACGAGGAACCTTTCCATCCCTCTACACTCCCCAGAGCCTGGCACTGTGCCTGCCACACAGCCGATGTCCCACACCTCCTTGTGTGTGAACACGTGAATGGTCTCATCTTAGGTCAGAGAAAAGCAATTCATCTTGCTAACGTCCTCAGCTCTTGTGTTCTTCGAGAGTAGTAATTACATATCTATCTGTGAGGACATCCTGGGCAGAAAAGGCAGTTGAATTCCAGTTGGAAAAAATGGGGCTGCTTTCCCCAATGTGCCTTTCAAGAGACTACCTGTTGGCCAGGCTGTTACAGTGGACCGATGGCACAGCCGTTTCCTTACAGCAGAGTAGAGAAGATCACTTTTCTCACTACATTCTCACAGGACTACAGTGTAAGTGGAGCCCAGAGTCCAGTTAAAACTTTCATTTTAGAGAGGAAAGGACTGAGGACCAAATGGCAGAAAGACATGAGGTGAAAAGCTGAAGAAGGGGGGCCAATTTATTTGAAAATAAATTCTAAGTTCAAAGATTGAAGAAACATTTTCAAAAAAGGAAATTACTGTACGTGTTCTTTAGGTACACACATAGACAGATGTACACAGTGGGAACGCAAAGGTATTTCATTAACCAAAATACTAAAATTATTGGAGCAAAACCACTTATTGGCCTCTTGATGAAGAGCTCACATAAAACCACATAAAATCACAAAGATTACATTATGTTAAAAATTATTCACTGACTGTGTTACTGTATTTTAATTACATGAAAACCATTAACCTATATTTGAACTATGAAGGTACCTTTGTGCCAGAAAATAGCCTGTTTCTTAAAACTAGGAGCTGTCCAGGTGATGCTTATTCTTGGCGCCCCCCCCCCCTTATGCATTATAGGAGAACTGCAGGTCACAGGGGTTTCAAACACTGATTTTTTTCAGATATAAACCTAGATCTTTTTCCGAGATGCTCCTGGATGGATTTGGACTTACAACCTGTTGGTTAGTGGTCTAGCATGCTATCTCTTTTCATGTCCAAGGATCCCAGCATTTACCTATTTCTGGCTTGTCAAGCAGGCTGATGAGGATGCGGAAAGGTTTCAGGTACGCATGATGGAGTTCCTCCACTTCAACACCTGACAAGTCTTGGTGCAATATCTCAACCAGGCCCTAATGTGTAAAAAGCCACATATTAGGATGACAGTAAGATATGACATCAATAGTGGATGTAAGTGTTAAAATTCTGTTTTTCTATTGTTCTATGCATTTTAACAACAACAAAACAATAAAAATAAAGACTATCATAGAAGGGACTGACTTTTCAGAAGTGTCTTTACCTCAACTAAAAGATCCTTGGAGTATTTTTCAAAAAAATAAGAGGACTGATCTTCATAAGAATTTGAGATTTCAGATTCTGGCACAATGGTGCTTCCTTTAATATCCGAACCTATAAGAAACCAAACATCATGAGTTGCAAAGAAGTTATTTATAGCTTTAAAGTACATTATAAGTGACAACTATCTTCTGCTTATGAACAATTCCTTGATGCAAATATTTGTTTTATGGATGTGAAAAGCAACAACATTGATCTCCAAAATTGGTGATGTTATAGTATAATCAGGCCATGTGTAAATTTACAATAAGTTGCTAAATAAATTCACTAACAAAACACTAATTTCCAGAGACTAAATCAACCTTTAAGCATAATGATTTTTTTCAGGAAAGACTTTATACTGAATAGAACTATCATGTAAGTAAAATAACTGTTTCACATTAAAAAAAATTGTCATTAATAAAAGAATTGATGGTTGCACAATAAATTTGAAATTTAAAATTATCTAGTAATGCTGTATACATATATTTAATGTGGAAGTCTCATGTTGTGATTTTTTTTTAAATTTTTTATTTTATTACTTTTTGTGCATGTACCGTCAAATCGGATCCGACTGGTACAGAAGGAGCTTGTCCCTCCTTCTCCGGAGGAATGTCTGGCGGATTTGAACCGCACACCTCTGGGACTGCAGTGCAGCTTCTTGCCACTAGGCCACCAGAGCTTCCTCATGTTGTGATATTTTTAAAAAATAATTCTTTCAACAAGAAACCAAAACAAGATTTATAAAGATGAAGTCACGATTCTCTACCTCACCAAGACAAATCTGACAGTACAGCCGAATTCCATTTCAAAAGGTATCGAGTTGGTTTTTTACAATTTTGACTTGTTGTCTTCAGCAGTTATCAAGTCAGTCCCCACTCATGGTGAACACAGATATGTGCAGTAGAACTGTTCCATAGAGTTTTCACAGCTGTGACCTTTCTAAAGAAAAGGCCCAGGTCTATTTCTGAGGTGCCTCCAGGTAAGTTTGAACCATCAACCTTTCAGCTAGCAGTAGAGCATCCAGGTGATAATTATGGTTACAGACATATAACTGAAGGAAAAATATGTTTTAAAATAACTACTATCTGTCACCTGATGGTATGCATAGGAATCAGATCGATTACATCTGTGGAAAGAACTGCTGGAGAAGCTCAATATCAGCTGTGAAAACTAGGCCAGGAGCTGATTGTGGAACAGACCACCAACTACTCATATGCAAATTCAAGCT
>NW_006399801.1:8473560-8488668 GCF_000299155.1 Elephantulus edwardii
GATGGCACATAACAACAACAACACTATCTGTTTACAAAGAACTACATAAAATCAAGCATTCTTTTGTAGTACGAATAATGTGCTAAGTTGTTAACGAAAAGGTTAGAAGTTTGAGTCCACCCAGAAGCACCTTGGAAAAAAGGTCTGATGATCTACCTCTGAAAAATCAGCCACTGAAAACCCTCGGGTGCGTAGTTCCACTTGGGCACTCCTGGGGTCACCACGGGTCAGAGACCACTGGCTGGCACCTCACAGACAAGACATCCTCACTGGGAAGCCCCCATCTGAGCCTCAGGTAACTATGTAAGGTCCCCCGGCAAGGAACAGTATCCGCACGGTACACCTGGGGCAGCTGAAGAAATCTTGTAGGTAAAGCAACTCAGCTGTTAACCAAAATGTCCATGGTTCAATCCCACCAGCCATTCATGGGAGAAGGACGGAGCAGTCTGGGCTGCTTCCATAAAGATTTGCAGCCTTGGAGACCCTATGGGAGGAAGTTCCGTTGTTTCCTACCGAGTCCGTGTTAGTTGAAACCTGAGCGAGTCAGCAGATCTGAACTAGAAACATGAGTTTTGCCTTTAACAAACTCGGCCTTTTGATAAAAATGCCCAATGAGCCTATGGATATTTCTTAAAGTCCTGAGTAACCCCCATGTAATGATTCCTCTGCCTTTTATCGGAAGAAAGGAGAGAGAAGAGGTAGAGGATTGACTGATATTAGTGTGATAATGTTTATGTGTTGAATGCTAAAATGGCTAATGCCCTTAAATGGCTAATGTCCTTAAAGTCAATTTTTCTTAGACAGATGAGTACGGGAATTGATAAAATGGTTACCTGTGCCTTTTGTGGTGCTTGGACTAATTAATCAGTGATTGGTGAATTCCTCCAATTCTCCGTGACCACACTGTGTACCTGAGTGGAACTGTGATCTATATAGTTATCAGCGGCTAGTTCTGGGGAAGCAGATGGCCAGGCCTTTCTTTCAAGGTGTCTCAGAATGGATTTTATCTAACAGTTTGGTTAGCAGCAGAGGATGTTAACTACCACCTCGCACACCTTCTACCTCTTAAACTCACTGTTAACATGCTTGTTCCAACTTATGGCGACTTTCCACTGGGCTTCTAATGTAAACATTTGCAGGAGGAGACTGCCCATCATCCTCTTAGGATGTGGCTGGCGGATTTGAATGGCCATCCCTTCATTCAGCAGGGCAACACATAATGCACCAGCCACTGAAGCACGATCGTTTCCAGGACCTGCTCCATGAAGCCTCCTGCCCAGCAGTCATGGCTACTGTCTACAAACTTGAGGCTACCTACACCTTCTCCCAAGGTTATCCTTATAATTCCTGCAGACACGCCATTCCTTTGATCCAAACCCTCTTTTATGTATACATAGTCCACGATGTGGTGGGTTTTCTCATACACACTCTCAGACCATGAACATCCCCCCAGTAATACATTTCTTCTTGAAAAAGGTTTAATGACAGTTTTTGTTGCATTTCAAGTTTCTTAAATGCACTTCATTTTGTTTTTTTCACCTCTCATTTTTATTTTCCTATTTTATAAAAACTGTAAAACAACCAAAATGAAAATAAATGTGCACCCAGTATATAATTCTCCCAAAACCTTAGAGTTTGGAAACATATCAATAAGATGGAAAATGATCCCCCAAATCAGCACTAAATGGTTTTGCCAGCTTGGATTTTCTATGAGTGCAGATTTCTCAGTACCTAGCAACCACGCATAGAGTCTCCTGTTGAGCGACATTTCCCTCCTCAGCAGGGTCTGGGTGGCGGCCGAGAGAACACGGACCAGGTCAGATCTGAGCAGAGGAATGGCTCTCTCATCCGGGTCCTAGTGAAAAGACAGAGGAAGCTTTACTACCAGGGACTACAGAGTACATCACTGACCTATTAACATGCAGCCCTTCCTTAGACAATGAAACCAAATGCGGTGCCGTAAAGTCAATTCCAACTTATGGTGACGCCACATGTTACAGAGCAGAACTGCTCCCCAGGGGTTTTTCTTGGCTGTAATTTTCATAGGCAGGTGCCCTGGTGGTGCTGTGGCATTCAGTACTCAGCTGCTATCTGAAAGGTCAGTGGCTGCACCCCACCAGTCTCCCCATAGACTGGGCAGTCTACTTTCATCAAGATTACAGCCTTGGGAGCACTGGCAGGCATGTCCTAAAGGGTTGCTATGGTTCAGAATCATCTTGATAGAACATAACAACAACATACTTTCACAGAACAAGTCTCTAGGTCTTTGTTACATGGCACCACCGAGTGGGTTCGAACCACTAACCTTTTAGTTGGTAGCTGAGAGCATAATTTGTGCCATTCAGGGACCATATATCCTTCCTTGTTGTTGCTGTTGTGTGTGTAAAGTCATCTGCAACTCCTAGTGACCCTCTGTATAATAGCTCTAAACCTACTCAGGTTTAGAGCAACTTCACTGTGTCTACACATCCACTCTCATTACCCTAGACAGCATGTTAATCAATCTCATTCAGGGTCTTCCTCTCCTGCACTGTCCCTCCAACCGTCCAACCATGATATTCTTCCCTGAGGGTTGGCCGTTCCAGGAAACATGTCCAGAGTACATGAGAGAGAGCTTCACAATTCTTGTCTCCAAAGACCAGCTTGGTTTTGCCCTCTCTGGGACAGACCTGTTTGTTCTCTTGGCAGTTCATGAGACTTAGCCATCTACAAAGCTATATCTTAAAAAGGTGGTTGTCAATCGCAGAGGTGAGTGGTTCAAATCCACCAGATGCTCTGCTGGAGAAGGAGGGAAAATCTCCTCCCGTACCAGTCAGGTCCGATTTGACAGTGCACACACACACACATACAAAAAAAAGAAAAAAAAAGGTGGTTGTCAAAAAGAGTTAGTCCCCTGGCTGTTGTGCATAGTGAAGTTATAGACATACCTCAAAGATATAGTGGGTTCCATTCCAGCCACTGAAATAAAGTGAGTCACACAAATGTTTTTGTTTGGTTTCCTAGCACATATAAGCGCTCTGGTGATCCAGTTTTTAAAAGCTGTGCTGCCAACCCAACAGCATGCAATTTGAATCCACCACCTGCTCCTCAGAAGAAAGAGGACTAATCTCTTCCTGTGTGATTTACAGCTGCTGAGAACCCAGTGGAGGGTCAGCTCTGAGTTGGTTCCAATTCAATAACACACTACCATCACCACCCCAACAGTGCTCATAAATGTTACGTATACACTGTCCTGTAATCTGTTAAGTGTGCAATAGCATTATGAAAACGTCTGAACTGAAGTGAGACTTAGCAAAATGTGCCACAGAGACATGAACAGGCACACACTGATGGAAAGGTGGTGCTGAGAGATTTGCTTGAAGCAGAGCTGCCATACACTTTCCACTGTATGCCTGTATGCAATATTAGCTTTGGGAAAACTATGTTCACAAATAATGGACAAGGACTTTAATCTGTCTGAAGCAAATATCATCAACTGGCTGAGCTCATCTCTCAAAGAAACACAGTTTGAGATTGACCACCAGCACCCCTCAGCCATTGGTGGGCTTCACTGACTTACCCGGGCACTACAAACAACTTACCAGACAAGTATAAAATGGGAAGAAGAACAGGACGATTTCCAGATTATTTCTTTGCACCAGAACATTGGAGTCCAACAGGGACACGCATAAAGACTTCACCTATAAACAAAAAAAATGGAATCAAGCATTTCATTACAAAGACAAAACTAACCAAAGCCATTGCTGTCAAGTCCATCTGACTTAAGATGATCCCGGAGGGCAGAGTAGAAGAGCTCTATTTGGTCTCCAAATTGGTGCACCTTTACAGCAGCAGACTGCTTCATTTCCCTTCTCTGGAAAGGCTAGTAGGTACAAACTGCCAGCCTTTAGGTTAGAAACCAGATGCTTAACTACAGCCCAACTAGGACTCCTTGTTACAAAAATGTAAAATTTGTCATCATGTGCACACAATTCTTTACAGCTATAAGAAAGCACTTTCTTGGGAATCTGGAAATCACTCTGCTAAATCATTGGAACGCACAAGGTCCTCTTAGTGCTGTGGTGTGTGACCCCAAAATGCTCAGCCAGAGATCACACCTGTCTGAGAAAGGGAGGGGTTTGGACTGATGGGTTAGGTTCTGAGATATTAAATCCTCTGATCCAAAAAAGGTATATCCTTAAGTTCCAACAGGAATCTAAGGTCAGACTAAAACTTAGAAGACACTCGGCCAAGCCCAAATGTACTGGAAATCAATGCAATCCGTAAGTCCAGCGTCTTCTCCAAATATTCAGTATCTGAATTGAGACAGGTGTAAAGCAGATGCACACCAGACAATAACAGCCGTTAGGTGACGGAAGTCAAGAGCCATGAAAAGAGAGCCATAACAATTCTGGAGAGGGAGAGATCAGGCAGCTGGGAAGAGTGAGTTCAAAAGGCAGGTTAAGATGTAGGTATACCTATGTATGGTGCACCATGGTGTTTTCAGTTGCTTCCTATGTATCTGAAAGTTGGACGATGAATAAGGATGACCCAAGAAGAAGTGATGGCTTTGAATTGTGGTGCTGGCCAAGAGTACTAAATATCTCATGAGTTACCAAAAGAACAAATAAGTCTGTCTTGGAGGAAGTGCAATGAGGGTGTTCCTTAGATGCAAGGATGATGAAGCTTTGTCTCACATACTTGGACATGTTGTCAGGAGGAGACACTCTTTGGAAAAGACAGAAGGTCAGAGAAAGAAGATGGACAGACACAGTGGGTACCACAATGGGCTTGATGAGGACAAAGAGAGGCTGGTATAGGACAGGGCAAGGTTCACATCTGTCATTTATAGAGTGGCTATGGCTTGACAGCATAGAACAATAATAGCTTGTGAATATAGTTATACTTGTATATGTGGATGCACATATACATAGCTTATCCATCCGCTGTTCTTCACTAGATTATGATTCATGGCGACCCTCCATCAGGTTTCTGAGACTACGAATCTTTAAGGGAGGAGAATGCCTACCTTTCTCCCACAGAGCACTTGCTAGAATCAAATTACCAATCTTTTGATTACCAATCCAATACAATATGCTACACCACCATGGCTCTTTATATATTGTCTATTTAGAGAAAATACGGAGGTTACTGATGGGAATTCTAGTATCAGTGCCTCGTTTCCAGTGTAAGTCTACAATTGCATGATGAGGCCCCATCCTACTAAGCCTCAGTTTCCTCTCGCAAAACAAGAATAATGAGCAGCACTTACTTTACGGGATTTCCACGAATTAAATGAGAAACTGTAATTAGTGCACACAGCATACAATTTGCACTCTCTGTTAAAGTTTTGTGGCTTTTAAAAATACATACTCAACATCTTCCAACCTGGCCTCGCCATATGTTAACATGCATCCTCTTTCAAAGTAGCAACAAACTCTCAATTTTGGGTCTTCAGACGTTGTTGTTATTATTAAGTGGTGAAGCACACACAGCACTCACACATCGTTCTCTTCCCCTAAAATTATAACTGGTTGTTTTTGGTGGTGAGGATGGGTTAATTGGATATATTTTGTAACCCTTTGTTGGAAAATCATTTTAGAATGCAGTTCAAAGTTCTAGAATAATAATACAAAACAGCCTCTGTCTACTGTTTTCCTAGATTATCATCAGCATTTAAACTTACCACGTTTCGTTAAGGAAGTCTAGTGGTGCTACAGTTAAATTTAAAAGCAGGCAATTTCAAACACACCAACTGCTCTGTGAGAAGGAGGTGTGGCTGTGCGCTCCCACAAATGTTCACAGGTTTGGAAGCCCTATGGGTCAGTTCTGCCCTACAGGGTCACACGAGTCAGAATCAACGGGACGGCAGTGGGCAGGAGTTTGTCACTTGTTAGCTCGTCCTCCCCAGCACACAATTAAGGTCTGGAGTTTTTAAAAAAATTGTTTTCTTTAAAACTCATATTATTTTTGTTGTAACAAGAAAATATATAATGAAAGATGGGCAATCTCTTCCTGTACGACTTACTGCCTCTGAGAACCTGCTTGCTAGAGGGTCAGCTTATGAGACGTCCTGACTCATCAATGCGTAACAACATGTTGTATTATCATTTCCTCCATTTCCCAAAAGATTTTTATCTCTTCAGATACTGAGCGCTCCTTTAGCAATAACTCCTCACTTAACTCTCTCTCCCAGCTAAGCACTTATAAACATCTGTCTCTAGTGATAACAAACTAAACAAAACCCAAACAAACAAACAAACAAACAGGCAGGTTGGATTTACATTTTGACTTGAGAGAAGGAAAAGAAGAAGCAGCAGCGAGTGCACGCTTGAGGTCGAGGTAGCACGATTGGAACAAAGATGCAGCATCCTAAATGTGAAGTCAGGACATTAAAGGGTGTGGGAGCCCTGGGAGTGCAGTGATAAGTACCTGGCTGTGCTAACCAAAAGGTTAGAAGTTCTAACCTACAAGCTAGCTCCCAGGAGAAAGATGTGACAAGACTGCTTCCATAAAGACTCAAGTGTAAGAAACCTTTCAGGACAATGCTATTCTGCCCTAAAGGGTCGCTATTTGTTAGAATTGGCTTAATAGCAACAAGTTTGGTTGGTTGGTTGGTTGGTTGGTTGGTTAGAGGGTCTGAGGGGTCTCTGCCTTGTACAAATTGAGCAGCATGCTCAGCTGCTGACTGAAAATGTGGAAGTTTAAGCACACCTGGGGATGTCTTCAAAGAAAAGCCAGGCAGCCCACCTCTGTAAAACCAGCCAGTAAACACCGTATGGATTCCAGTTCTACTCCAGTACACACAGGGTCCCCAGGAACCGAGGGTAGGGTAAGATGTCTGGAGTAGCTGGACACTGACTGTTAGGACACTCAAGAGTTTGGCCTTAGATCTGAATGCAGCAAGAAGCCAGATAACTGACAGCACAGGATAGATAAGGACAAAGCTATGCTTTAGGAAAGCAACTCTATTAGCCTTGATAAGAGTTGGATAGAGGATGGGACACTACAAGAATTATAAAATTGTGTTCTGTTATGAAAGCAAGACATGAGAAGCTGAAGCAAGCAGTGCACATGGACAGAAAAAGTCTTCAGTGAAGCTGAAAATCAGGAGATGGAACCTGGTTATGAAGGTCCGTGCTATTCTAAACATTATGCTTAGTTTTCACCAATGCTTTTAGTAAATAGTCAGAGTCCACGTGAGGGCAGCCGTCTACCCCAGTTTCCAAGGAGTAGACTGAGCTGGGGCAGTAACATACATCACACTGCAATGGAATTCAAAACTAGGGCTGTCACAGAGAGTTCAAGGCTGAACACTCTATGGTTAATGTGGACTCACCAAAAGGTGGCAGTAGAAAGCAGTCCATCAAGAAAAGAAGCAGCTTGGGGAAAAAAGAGACAAAGCAGGAAGAGCATCCCTGGAGGACCTGAAGATGTACTCCCAGGGAGACCTGCTGGGGTGGGTTTGAGAATAAAAGGAGTAGGTGATGGTGAGGACAGCAGCAGGAGTTGCTTGGGACAGGATGCAGGACAACTCTTTAAGTTTGAACAGAGGTCTATATAAGACAGGGCAGGAAAGAAAAAAAAAAAAGAATGTGGGGCTTGGGGGAAAGATTCTGCTAAGAGAACAGAATCCACAGAGACATTCTGAATGAACTATAGAAAGAGGTAACAGAAGAAAGCAGAATCCACAGAAGCAACATGAACTATGGAAAGGGGTTTAGATATAAATGGCACATAGTTGAACCAATCAGTTCTAATGCTGTGCAAAACTCACCTAATGGGTAAGGAGTTATGCTGCCAACCCAAAGGCAGGCAGTTCAAATCCATCAACAGCTCCATGGGAGAAAGATGGTCAATCTCCTCCCATGAGATTTACAGCCTCTGGAAACCTGCTTGGTGAGTCAACTGAGTTGGTTCTTACTCAAAAGCAATAAATTTCAGAGTTAATTCTTGGGTTAAAAAGTCATCTGATATTCAAAGCATCAAGAATCACACTGATGACCCTTCCAAGTCAATATTTTCATTTGAAGGGGAAATAGGTCATTTCAGATTGAGTCAACAGAATGATTTGAAGCATAACATTCCTGTTACATCTCTAAAAGTTTTGGATAATTGATTATGGAGGTGTGAATGTTCTAAAAAGAAAAGGGGACACCATCAGATTATGTTGTTTGTTTTTAACTTAAAAAATAAAGAAATTTAAATGCTTTAAAAAAAGTTATCTGAAGTATCAGTTCACTTAAAATAAAAACCACCCCAAAACAAATTGTACATTAATTTGATAGCAGCTTAATCTGTAACTGTTAAGAACTAGAATCAATCAAGATGATTCTGCAGGTGAATGGGAGCCAAACTGAATGTAGGGGAGTAGGGGACCATGAGGATGCTGTAATTGATGCAGTTTTCTATAAACCTAAAACTCCCCTGCAAAAAACAAAACTATCTTTCCTCTCTGAAAAACAGGGAGCTCCTCTGGGCCCAGAGGCCCAAAGGCCTCTGTGTGTCCCTGTGGACTTGGAGATGAGCTGTCCCAAGGAACCTGGCTTGGGGCATGTAGCACCTACCGTAAGCTGGTGATCCGTCCCCAGCATGAACCTCTGCTCCTTGACAGGCACCTGGCGGTTGATGTGGCCCACAACAAAGAGCGAGGCGGGTAGGCGCACGGCTGGGCTGGCCAGCACGCTGCCCCAGAGGGCGGCATAGAACACTTCCCTGCCAACCACCAGCGACAGCCTTAGCAGCAAAGCGTCCGTTCTGTTCACGAGAGAAAAAAAGACGTGAGGCACGCTCCCATGGCCCTGTTTTACCTGTCCATGCATCCAGGAACACTCTGCCCACATTCACAGCTTGCTCCTCCTGGTCTACAGAATGCCATCTCCATTAGGCTGTAAGCTGCTACCATCTCTTAAGCACCTGCCAGGTGTCGCACTGACATTGCTGCTAAAACAACACCGCTGGGAGAGAAGAGTCTGACTGGCACAAACTTACCACCACCTCAGGCTCCCCATGGACACTGAGGGACTCACAGGAGATGCCTGTGTCCCACAGAGGGGACAAGCATTCATCCACATCAGACAGAAGACTGAAACTGTAATGAACCCTGAAAACATGATGTTTAGTGAAATCAGTCAGTCACAAAGGGACAAACACGGCATGCCTCCACTTAGATGAAATGTTTAAGATGGACATATATGGGACTGGGCTCCTGCACACAACAAAGCCGAACTTCCTGCTTCCTGGAGGGAAAATCTTGAGCGGGGGATTTAAACATTAAGAAATTTGAGGATGGTAGAACAAAAGGACTAACTTTGATTTTCCTGTGAATCTTTAGCCAGAAAACTGTCAAAACTTGTAAAAAAGCTAGATAAGAAAAAGATGATGACACCAGAACAAATACCAACTTCACTTTGATTCCCAAGCAAAAATACAGATGAAGTAATCGTCAGTTTAGCTATCTTTCCAAAGACTTTCACTCTGATTCTCAACCTTTATCAAACTTTGGAAATTTTAAAGCCTTACCTTTGGAAATATTCCATATAATCTTCAGATATTTAACAGTAAAGGATATCAGCATGCTAAGCATGGGTGTCCAAAACAGTCAGCCAACACATTCATTCTATCTCAAGCTCATCAGGAAACAAATGACTTTTACTGCAGGACTTTCATAAACTTGAGCTGACTGACAGGAGACAAGACTTTGCTATAGTGAAAAACTACCAATCACCAGGTCTCTTGTTTAAAATATGCATGTTACTGCTACCCACAAAGGAAAGGCTAAAATACATTTGCAAGACATTTATAGAATTTCCGTGTTTTAAATTCAGTGGCTGTGAAGTTCCTTTACAGAGTTTAGGATTACCATGTTATGGCATGTTTTTATAGATACATTTTTTCTTAATGCAAGAAGAAGAGGAATGTTTTTTAACTGTTAATAAGTACAGAATATAAAAGTATCTTTCTATAGGCTAATATAAGTTATAATAATCTTAATGTTGTTGTTGTTGTTGCTAAATGCCATCGAGTCTCAGGCAACTCATAGCGACCCTATGAAGGAGAGTCCTTGACGCTTGGGTGCCTTTCATCCTCTCTCCAAGTTCATAGGGTTTCCGGAGGCAAGCTGTTATGGAAGTGGATGCCACTCCTCCTTCCACGCTTGTTTTAATCAGGGAGCTCCACCCTTTACCATTAACGCATTTGACACATCCGTGTCACAGTGTTCAGCCTCACAGCAACCACAAGTAACCGCTGTACAGCAACTTGTACACCAGGGCTATACAACCTAGGGGGTCTGAGAATAAAATAAATTTTTTAATTAAAAAAAAAGATGGGCATGTATATAAAGTCTAGTGCTTATTAGTGGCTCCCAGGGATGGGCGGGGGGTGGGAGTGATGGGACTTGATGCTTATGAGCTTTTGTTAAGGGCGACAGGGAGGTTTGGGAAAAGACGGTGGTGACAATGCAGTGCAGTGACTGAACTAATGCCACTGAATCGTGTACAGGAGAATAGAGAAATGTAGAACAATTAATTAAATATATTTACCAAAACAAAAATATAAAAACAAAAAAAAAACACCAACAGTGGCTACTAAATATTTTTGTATGGATAAATAAAAAAAAAAGAGAAGAAATGAAAGCTGATACATGCTGATTTTAAAATAAAAACCCATTGCCATGGATTTGGTATGGATTCACAGCTATCCTACAGGACAGTGAAGCACTGCCTACAGGGTAGGCCATGAACCATTACAGGAAAATTGTCCATTTTCCTCCGGCAGAGTAGCTGGTAGGTTCGAAAAAGAACCTTTATGTTAGCAACCCAACAGTTAATGCATAGCATCTCAGGCTCCTGGACCAACTGAAGACAAAGTAACTCTGAGGACAAATTCACTACTGTATAAATTCCACACGGAGTGCTCACAATGTAAGAGCTAAGCATTTCACTGATAACTAACCCTATGGGTCAGTTCTACTTAGACTACACGGGGACAATGGGCTGGAATCAGCTCCATGACCCCTAACAACAAACTATAAACCAGAACACCTTCCATCTTCCCACAGCATCTCATTCTGCTGACACCTGCACTGCCGTTCTCTCACGCAGAGAGGCCTGATAGTTACACATCTCTTATCTCTGTCTGGGTCCATGATGTTACCACCTCAGCAACTTCACCACTGGACACCAGGAAAAGCAGCTTTGTCAGTACAACAGGGCTTGTTTTTCCACTTTCGCTGGCTTTGTTTGTGGTGGACCTGTAGCTGACTGCAGACAGCGATATTATCTGCTAAGGGGACAGTGAAGGCAAGTTCCTGTACAGAGAGTTCATTTAATGACTGAGCTGACTTTAAATCTAGAGGCAATCAATGTCTCACAGTAAGTTCAAAGAAAGCAAAAAAGAAAAAAAAGTTCAGGAGGACTAAGAACCAGCTGTTGATGAGTTGATTCTGATTCATGGAGATAACCCATGTGTCAGGATTATGCGTCAAAGGGTTTTCAGTGGGTGACTTTGGGGAAGGATAACGCCAGGCCCTTCACTGGAAGTGCATCATTAACCTTTCGGTTAACGTGGTAGTTATCCAGTGTCTGTCATCTAGGACTGACGTTAGCAAAACCGTACAAAACAGGTGGTTTATAAGGACAGAAATTTATGGTCTCTCAGTCCTGGAAACTAATGGTACAAATCCAAGTAAATCCAGGCCAAGGGTTCAGGGTTGGTACTAGCCGAGGGCTGGTGAAGGGAAGGCATTGGCCGAGGGTTTGGGGGAGGTACTGGCCAAGGGCTGGTGGGAGAAGGCACTAGACACAGGCTCTGGGGCAGGGAGATATTAACCAAGGGCATTTGGGGTGATGCTGGCCAAGGGCTAGGGAGGGGGAGAGGCAATGCCCTCGGCCTCCCTCCCTCCTGGTTTCTCCTTGCTTCCAGCAATCTAGGGTTCTTGGCTCATCTCTGCCTCCATGGTCACATCATCTAACTCCCGTTATCTGTTCTTTTCAATAAGACACCACTCAGACTAGATTGGAATCTATTCTCCTGCAGGAATGCCCACATGTGAGCCCAACACCTCAAAGAACCCATTTCCAAACAAGGCCACCTTCACAAGGTCACATCCTGGGTTTAATACTTAAAACAGATCTTTATCAGAAAACACAATCAAATCTCTAACATACACATTTCTAGAGTCCGGGCCCCTCCTGGGTCCAGATTTTGGGTCGACTGTTCCTGGCTGTGGAAGCCAGGGTAGGTTTAACCCCCACACAAACCAGTGCTCAGCTATGAGAGAGTAAAGTCCCTACCTCAGAGAGGCATCATGAGAGCGAACCGAGACACTGTGTGTGACGTGTGAGGCTGCGGGAGACATGACACCTGCCGTGTTTCCTCAGTCTGGCACCTCCTCAGTCCTTAGAGGAAAGCCTGGCACACAGTGGGCACGCAAAGAACCAGCCGATGGATGCCATTTTTTCGGCTCCATTTTTAGTTCATATCATTTCCAGTTTGTTTTTCAACAAACTGGTCTGCATAAAAATCTTTCTTGCCCCTAGTGGCAAGAAACTGCACTGCAATCCCAGAGGTGTGTGGTTTGGATCCATGAGATGCTCTGCTGGAGAAGGAGGGACAATCTCCTCCTGTATCTGTCAGATCTGATTTGCCGGTACACATACACAAAAGAATAATTTTTTTTTTAAAAAAGGTCTTTCATGCCAAATTACCCAAGGTCAGTTTGCATTAAGAATGAATTTTGTCCAAAACACCTATAAGGACTGTGTTCTCAAGAAAACAAGTTTGTTGTAAAATGGAAAAAAAAAAAAGAATTTTGTTTCCCTTAAAAACTAGTCTAAACCTTTTTATCTCATAAAATATTAGCAATAAATTATACTCAGTGTCTTCATTTTATTTGTTTTTTAAAAAAGGAGACATTTAAGGAAAGTGCACAGAATTATTCAGTGACTGCTATTAGTGAGTGTGCTTCTATTAAGGCTGAGCAAACAGATACAGCTTGGCTTTGTGTAGCTCTGAAAATAAAAGAGCAAAACCTGGAGTTTAGGTGGAAGAATCATTTAGCAGCTATAGCTGCAGTGAGATGGGGTGAGGCTTGCCCAGGCTCCAGGCCACTGGCCTGCTGGGCAGTGCCTACTGTGCAGGTGGGTGGTCCTAAGTGAGGAAGCACACACACAGCAGCCCTCAAAATGCTCCTCTCTCCAAGGACCCCTCTTACATGACCAACATGGAGACAAATCCCATCTCAAGTGCAGTGAAACCACACTCCTCTTGGCTTTGACCACTGCATGTCCAAAGCATGTCCCATGAAGTCCTGACCACTAGAGATGTCCTCAGCAGGGTGTTCCACTGTCACACACTGCATACACCATTGCTCCTGCAATATTCAAAGCAGTGACAAGTTTTCTTTACTAATCTTTATTCTTTAGAAATCTCATTATGCTGGTGGGGCAAAGGCAGCATTTCCATCACCCACAGGATACATTCTGGCTTGGTTCCCGGCCAGTGCATGCCATGAACACCCACTGCTGGCTGTCACCGGAGGCTTTTATGTTGCTGTGAGGCTGAACAGGTTTTGCCAGAGCTTCCAGACTAAGATGATCAGGAAGAAAGGCCCGGCACTCTAGTTCCAAAAATCCTTTAGAAACCTTATAGTCAAAATGCTCTGATCCACAGCAGGTTGTGAGGAGGAGGAAGGATCAGGCAGTGGTATGCTGTGTTGTGCATGAGGATGCTATAAGTTGATGCCAACTTGATGGAAGTAGCAATAATAACAATTAAAATTATATCACATGGAGAAGAGGGGAATTTTAATAGGCCTTTCTACCGGCAAACAAAACTAAATAAGTGACATAGAGACAGAGAGGCACAGAAGGAAGACGGCCACGTGAAGAATGAGCAGAGGTTAGAGTGATGCTGTGGTAAGTCAAGTGGCACCCAGGGCCAGCAGAAGCGGGAAGAGCCCTGGAAGGATCTTCCTCTGGAGCTTTTGGAGCAAACATGGCTGGCTCAGCGAACACCTTAACTTCAGATTTCTAGCCACAAGTTCAAGCTGAAGTTGAACAAAATGAAATCAAATTCACAGGAACCAAAATGTGACCTTGAGTCTATCCCATCTGAATTTCAAAACCATCTCAGGAAGAGGTTTGAGGCCGTGAACACCAATTAGTGAAGACCAGATGAGCTGTGAGAGGATATTATCAAGAATATCATCCATGAAGAATGCAAAAGGTCATTAAAAAGGCAGAGGAGGAAGACTCTGAATATTGCGCTACAGCACCGAGAAGCCAAAGCAGAGAGAAGAAATCAAGAAATTAAGGAGCTGAAAAGAAGATTTCAAAGGGCAGCACCAGAAGACAAAGCAAAGTATTATAATGAAATGCACAAAGAGCTTTAATCATAAAACCAAAAGGGTCGAACATGCTCAATATTTTTTAAGCTGAAGGAATTAAAGAACAAATTCAAGCCTCAAGTTGCAATACTTAAGGATGCTTTGGGCAGAATATGAAATGATCCAGGAAGCATTAAAATATGATGGAAGAACATTTCTTCATGCCCTTGTTGGCCATCTGAATGTCTTCTTTGGTGAAGTGTCTGTTCATATCCTGTGCCCATTTTTCAACTGGATTATTTACCTTTATCTTGCTGTGGTTCTCAAGTATTTTATAAATTCTAGATATAAGTCCCTTATCTGACATATCATTACCAAATACTTTTTCCCAGTCTGTGGCTTCCCTTTTTACCCTGGTGGAGAAGTTTTTGGATGTGCATAGGGATTTGATTCTTAGAAGGCCCCATTCATCTATTTTATCTTCTCCTGGTTGTAGATTTTTCAGAATATTTGGAAGTCTGTTTATGTTGTGCATTAAGACTAAAAGGGTTCATCCAAGTTTTTCTTTAATGAAGCTTATAGTCCTTGGTTTTAGTCCTAGGCCCATGATCCACCCTGAGTTGGTTTTTGTATATGGAGTAATGTGTGGATCTTGCTTGAGTTTTCTGCAGATATTTTTCCAATTTTGCCAGCACCATTTGTTAAAAAGGCTGTCGTTTCCCCACTTAACTGATTTCATCTCCTTGTAAAAAATCAGTTGACCATAAGTAGATGGGCTGATTTCTGGGCTCTCAATTCTA
>NW_006399801.1:8490383-8505996 GCF_000299155.1 Elephantulus edwardii
AGATGCTGCCCTGGATGCACTCACCAAGTTGTGCCAAGAAATCTGAAGGACAACCACTTGGCCACCTGACTGGAAGAGATCTACATTTGTTTTCATTCCAAAGAAAGGTGACCCGACAGAGTTCAGAAATTTTCAAACAATATCATTAATATTACATGCAAGTAAGATCTGCTGAAAATGATAAAAAAATGACTGGAACAGAGAACTGCCAGATGTTCAGGCTGGGTTTAGAAGAGACAGACCATGATACTATGGATATAATAGCTAATGTTAGATGGATCTTGGCTGAAAGCAGAGTACCAGAGGAATGTCTATCTTTGTTTCACTGACTATGCAAAGGCATTTGATTGTGTGGATCACAATAAACTGTGGATGAATGAACTAAGAAGAATGAGACTCCCAGAACATTTAATTGTGCTTATGCGAAACCTATACTTGGACCAGGAGGCAGTTATCAGACCAGGGCAAGGAAACACTTCATGATTAAAAAATTAAGAAGAGTGTAAGCCACGGATGTGACTTGTCACCATACCTTTTCAATCTACATGCAGAACAGATCATCTGGGAGGCTGGGCTCTATGAGGAGGAATGTGGCATCAGGATTGGAAGAAGATTCATCAACAAGCTGAGCTATGCAGATGACACAACTCTGCTTGCTGAAACTGAGGAAGACTTGAAGAGCTTGATACAGAGTGAAGAAACTGAGATTTCTAACAACTTTAGTTTGCTTGGCTCCACAATCAACACTCTTGGTACCAGAAGCCAAGAAATCAAAAGATGAACTGCATTGGGAAAGTCTGTTGTCAGAGACCTCTCCAGAGTACTGAAGAGCAACTATATCAGTCTAGCGACTAAGGTACAGCCAATCCAGGCCATAATATTCGTTATTACTTGCTATGCATTAGAAAGCTGGACAATGACTAGGGATGATAGGAGAATTGATGCCTTTGAGCTTTGTTGTTGGAGAAGGGTATTCAACATACTATGGGTTTCCAGGAAAACATACAGGTTCATCTGGGAGAGGGTGAAACTAGGCTGTTCCTTGGAGGCAAGGATTTTGAGGCTTTGTCTGACATAATTTGGGCATATTACAAGAAGGGACCAGTTCTTGGAGAGGAACATCATGCCTGGGAGGGTGGACGGACAGTACAAGGGAGGAAGAGCCTGGATGAGATGGACTGATTCAGTGACTAGGGTAGTCAGGGTAGGTGTGTTAGAGGCAGTAAGGTTGACTCATGATAAAGTAAGTTTCAGGGCTACTGTACATAGAGTCACTATGAGTTGCCAGTAACTCAACAGCACATAACAAGAAGCCACCAGAACTCTGAGAGCAGGAATTGCTGTTGAAAGCCAAAATCCTAAAAGAACAACAAAAACCCTAAGAAATTTTCTACTGAGTAAGAATTACATGAGAACTATTAATTTCATCTCTAAAATTAATGAGCAGAGTTTAGTCTATGTCTTGAACTTTTCTACTAAAAAAGCCAACCAACAAATCAAACAAAAAAACCTCAACTCTGCCACGCTTCTGCACTTGTTCTCTCTGGCTGCGAATTCCTTCTGAATCCTGGACACACCAACACATACAATCTATCTAATCTATCGACTCAAATGAAAGCAAGCGAGTAGTGTGGGTGTGGGTCTCAAGCATTTCACATGTTTAGTTCTGTGGGCCCTTGTCACAAAGATAGTGACTATAAGCAAGTTGAGGGAGCTCTGGTGGTTCAATGGTAAAGAGAAGTGCTGCCAATCTAAAGGCACATGGTTTGAATCCACCAGCTATTCCACAGAAGGCTGAGCAGTCTCCTCCTGTGCCTCTGAAAACCTGCTGAAGGGTCAGCTGTGGGTCAGTTCCAACCCAACAGTACATAGCAATGACAAGTGAGCTGAGTCATCACAAGGCCTAAAACCTCTGGTGTGATCATCTTCTCCACAAATCATGGTGTGTTACCGCTCCAAAGGAGGGAAAGACAAGTCTAAAAACAGCAGGGTTCATGTTTACAGTTTCTGGAACCATCCAAACAGTCATACATATTTCCAAATTACAGAAGCATCCCCTGTCCCTCTTATCCACACGGCCATGTTTAAGACTTCCGTGGAACCCTGAAACCTCAGACAGTACCAAACTGTGTATTGCTATCTTTTTCTCTATGCACATCTGATAGGTGTCCAGGGTGTGCAGTGAGGGCAGTGCTAACCCACAGATGACAGCAGAGGAGGAAGCGGCTGGATGGCACCTAGACTTCATCATGCTACAAAGAGTGGCCTGAAGCTTAAACAGACTGTACTTGACTTTGGGAACTGAAACCATGGAGAGCAAAAGTGTGGATAAGTGAGGGGACTATAGTAGTTTTTAAAACGGCATTTTCTCAACCCTGACACCACAGGTATTTAGGACCAGATACATTCTTGGGGAGAAAGGTTCTTGTGTAGCATCCCTGGCTTTCCCCCAGTAAATCCCAGCAGCACCATGCCCAGCATCACAAACATGCCTCTAAATGCCCCCTGCGTGCAAAATCAGTCCTAATGGAGAAACTGATGTACTGTGAGAATCTCGTATAGACCAGCTTCTCTTTTCTCATAAATTAGCTTAAACCATTTTCCTCCTTTGCTCCCTTGGAAGAGGAGTTTAGAATCCTCTACTCCCCAAAGCTTGTCTTAATGCAGTGAAACAGGCTACACAGCTATTGTCTGGGCACTTTAAGGAAGGGATTCTGGCCAGAAGCAAACAATTTGCTGGCCTCCAAAGATTGGAGAGATAACTGAATAATAAGTCCTAACATTAGCCAACATTTCCATTCTTAAGGGTCATCTAAAAGCCCAGAACAGAAACTGTCCCCGCCCACACAAAGCCTGGTGAGTCACCTTGCTGGCCCTGCTCCTTTGCGATTCAACCAAAATGGGCATCATGAGCTTCCACTGTAAGCCACAAACATAAACTCTCTCATGTCTGAATATTATTTCCTGGGTATATCTTACTTAATCCCTAATCATGTTTGAAAATCTAACACAGACAGACCTACCAACAGAAAGGTCACGTGCAGACCCCTCGATGGTTGAGCAGGCACAAATCTGCTCAGAAAAAGTGGGACCCAGCATTCTCAAACGTGAAAGCTGGCAACTAAGAACTGCTGGGGACTGCAGCCACTACACTTTGCTTTCTGTCACAGAGAAATCCATTCAGCAAGTCACTCGACTCTTGGTTCAATGTCAAAAAGTCAGAATGTTAGTGATGGGAAAAAATGCATGTAAGCAACTGTTCCAATAAACTCTCATTTACCAACTAAGATAGCAAACAAAACCATTCAAACATTTCAGACATTCGTAGTGTGATTCCCTCTTACCGAGTTATAAGGCTTTAATAAATAAATTAGGGGAACTGATGTGCTCATCTGTCACATGATGGAAAAATGTTAACATATACTACAGAGATATAGGCAACACACACACACACACACACACACACACACACACACACACACACACTGCCGCATCCAAATAAAAACATACACTCTCTTTCACAAGCCTATACAACACATCCACATACACAGACCCCACACAAGCACACTCTCCCTTGTAAATACACAAACACAACCATTCACACCTGTGTTCAAACCATGACTGCAGCTTGAAGTTCTGGAAAGAGCCAGGACTAGGAGCTGGAATGCAGGGCACGGCTGTGACCTCTGACCTCGACCATTTATTAACCCAGCACCCACTTCCTGAGCCTTAGTAAGGACAAACCACAGTGTCTGGCTAGGGTTAAACTGATAGAAACACAGACCCCAGTCTTAGGAGGAAATAATGGCAAAAGTGAATTCTCTGGGAAACTGAAAAGGTATTCTGGATTCTAAGTGAGAATTTTAAATGGCCAAGGTACACACTTTTGGTTGGGTTTGTGAAATTTTGGTAAAGATGCCCTTGGAACACTATTTTGGTCTTCAGCCACAGTCCTTTAAGGCACGTGGGCCACATGGTCTCTTTGAGTCAAAAGGGCATTCCAAGCAGACCTCTGAGCATCTGAGTCGGCCTCTCTCCCGCGTTGGTGAAGGCAGACACACAGGCCAGCATGAAAGGCTAGTCCTCTGAACTGTGAAATCTGATGGGCACTTCTGCAAGTACTAATGTTTTAAGCCTCCCTGGAATGCTGCACATTAACTTCTATTATCAAAGGCTAAATTCTGTGGCAACTCTCGGTTGCTAACATACTGAAATCCCATCATTATCCTTCAGAATATGTGGATTTTGTACATATTCATTATAACGTTCTGAAAAAATATGCATGTTCTCCTATTCTTGAGCAGTTACCAAAAAACTGTCAACACTAGTGCCCATCAGCTTTTTTGAGTGTCGTCAAGATACAGTTGGAATTTGTCAAGTTATTATGCCTAGCATCACAATGAATCAATGGCCTTTTCAAGCTGTACTCATCAATGTAAGCCACCTTTGACATTTTATTTAGAGTCAGTCAGGTAGAAGTGAAAGATCATTAGGATACAGGGCTTGAGACATGCAAGTTAGGATCTCAGCTCTTGCTGACCATATGACCCTGGGAAGCTTCCCTAACTTCTGACTGCCACCTATAGAATGGGGATAATTCCTAGGACACAAGAATCAGATGTGGGGATGTGCACTGCATGTACTGCAAATGCCCAATAAATGTGCTCTTGATTTTCCTCTAAAAAGTCACTGGAACAATTCATAATTTCAACTCTGTGTCCTCCATAAAATGACAACATGAGGAACCCACAGTGGGACAGGACAAGGTAGAGTGAGCTGCATGCTACTTCCTCCCTAAATAGCTAAACTTTTCTAGGTAAAGCATTCACTCTCTCTAGAAATGAGAGCTCCCTTCTGGTAAATGAGATGCAATGAGGTTCCCAAGAGAACATAAATTGTGTGCCAAGTAGAGAACATTGTAGAAACACAAACCACCCACCTATTTCTCTACCTTCTCATGTTTCCCATATCTTTACACTTCTTGTAACATACACAGTCCCTTACTGACTGATTTATTACTGCTGAATCAGAATCGACTCATAGCTGACCCTCCAGAGTAAACTGCCTTTCTCCTGAGAGCTGTTGGTGGATTAGAACTGCATGACTGGGATCAGCAGCACGGCAGCTCCTCACCACAGGCCACCAGTCGCCACTAGAGGTGGGAAGGAGGGAAGAGGGGGAAGCATGTGCTTCTGGGCTTTGAATTTATGTTAATGTCCGCAGAACAATTTGGAAAAGGGTTGTGCTACTTGAAGAGTATACTCAATATCACTAAATCATAGATGTGTTTTATGGTTTATCTTTTATCGCAATAATAAGGTAAAATGAAATAACTAAATGTCTTTTTAAAAAAAGTCCTACAGGACACAATTCTGCTCTGATAGATAGGAGCAACTGGTAATAGAATTAAAAGCAAGATGCCTCACCTGCCCATCTACTCTTCTGAGCTGCACCCATGGGACACAGGCCTGAGCGCAGGGTGAGACGCACACCCACCTGTCATAGATCTCGGAGCCCTCCTCGAGGCCTGGCAGCAGGCCAATGATGAAGGCCTGCAGGCTGGGCAGGAGCAATTTCTGCAGTGGGAGGAAGTACTTCTCATATAGGCCTAGGAGCACAGGCCTCACCGACATGGCTGCGTTTGCCAGGAGAGGAAACAGCCCACAGCTGGCAGAGAGAGAAAAAGAAAACAAAACATGCTGTTAGGTGTCCCCCAAAAGACAGGCTGGACTCCTAACCCCTGTGCCTGTGAATGTGACCTTGTCTGGGAAAACAGGGTCTTGCTTTGAGGAGGTCATCAGTTAAATCAAATCATACTGGAGTGGGGTGGGCTTTAATCCTAATCCCTTCTGCATGGTGATTTATAAATGGAGACAGGACCAAATATCCAGTGGGAAGAAGTCATGTGAAGCTAGGTCTACAAGCAGTCAAGTAACAGAATGCCAAGGCTGCCTGACGCTGCTAGAAACAAAAAAATGTGGTTTTTTGAATCTGGGAGGGAGCCATGGAGCAGTTCATCTTGCCTCAACCTCTCAGGAGGATCGGCATGGTCAGGACCCAGATGTGGACTTCTAGTGAACTCCTGTTCATTCAGGTCAGCCACCCTGTGGTCCAAATGTACCTTGGGGACATTCTGGGTTTGGTCTCGCACCACAGCAACAAGGAGGACATCACCAAAAAGGGAGTCACGTGAATTGTTTTGATTCCCAGGGCATATCAAACTCCTTAGTTCAGGGTGCTCTGGTGCAGGGGGCTGTGCTCCTAACCCAGACACGGAGCCTCTCTCAGTTTAAATCCACCCGTAGCTTCAAGGGAGAAGGATGGGCCAGCTCCTGAAAACCTGCTGGAGGGGCATCTGTGAGTTGCATCAGACTGGACAATAATGAGTAAGTGAGTGTGAAGGACGGTTTACACTACCCTGTAATCTATTAAGTGTGCAAAAGCATTATGAAAAAAGTTTGGTGATTCCAAGAATTACCAAACTCTGATGCAGACACACAATGTAAGCACATGTTGTTGGGAAAATGATGCCAAGAGATGTGCGCAACACAAGTTTGCTGCAAACTTTCAATTTGTTGAAAAATAGCTCACCAAGTAACTAACCAAAAACCCCCACATTATCTGTGAAGAGTCACAAAGTGAGGTAGGCCTGTATCTTACACCAGCAGCACTAGGAAATAGGTACACCTCAAATCAGAAGTTCCAAAAGATCCAGCTGCAGGGAGTTTTAAAAAGCAAACGGAGAGTCACTTAACGTGGCTGTTTGACATGGAGTGGTCCCAACACACTGTTAAGTAAACAGCAGATAACTAAACAGCATGGCCATTAAACTCCTATAAAGCACATTTAAAGGAGAGCTGGGAAGGATAAACTCCTGACGAGCCTTGGTTACCTCTCCGTGATGGCTTTATGGTCATCTGCTACCTTTCGCAATCTTGTGAAATAGAATCTGAGTATATTACAACGGTAATAAAAAAGGCAACCAGACAAGAGAAGCGATTGTACCTGTATAGAAACAAATCCTTGGCCAACCATTTGGTCCCAACTATTTTGAAGATAATCTCGTAGGTTTCTAGGGCTTTCAGGTGCACGCCACTGGGCAAGGCTGGGTGCAAGCACTGAGCTAATCGCTTGCTGATAATCAGCCGCTTTGGCAACAGGGAATACTTCAGGTTACTCTGGAGAGCCTGGAAAACAACAGGAAATAAGACATGAAAAGGAAGTCAGTGATAGTCACAACTGAATAGGAGTCTGATGAGGCCAGAAAGATCGAAAGACCCCACATGTGGCTGTCAGAAGGGGACCTAACAGGACAGGAGGATTAAGACCTCAGGGCGGGCCCAGGCAGGCTCTGGTGACCTGGAGGCACACTGGGTGAGACCAACACCAAGGAGGAAGTCAAGGGAGATCTTATTCTCCTTGGAAGCAACTGTTACCATGAGACCAGCTTCTTGGCAACATGATGGAGCTGACACAAGGTGAGTCTCTTCCTCTAGAGGCCACCTATATAGTGGTCATATAATGGGCAGGTAGCCACTTGTCCTAAAGAAGACTGGTTGGGGCCCTAAGGCCTTGAACTCTTGTCCAGGCAGAGGATGAGAAGTCACTGTCCATCTTCTCCTGCCTCAGTTTTATAGCAAGTGTACTGAGGGGTCTCATCCTAGAGGAGACGGGTGTAGAGTCACCTGTACTAACTTCTGGCAACTCCATCAGTGGTGGTCATGCTGGGCGCCTCTGCACCCTTCAGCAAGCACCCTCGCCCTGCTAAGACAGGGCAACACCCTCCTCCTCAGGCAGATTTCCTTCTCATGTCTGAGTGACAGTACCCAGGTGTTGCTGGACTGAGAAACAGGCTCCAGGCACTTCTAATGCCATTCCATGGGAGGGCAGCAGGGGCTGAGTGACTCCTAATGGCTTAAACTTCTAACACTAAGCATCTGTCTTGACAGCAGAAACAACTGCAAAGTGAGCTCATTAGCACACACAAATATTTACTGAAAACCTACAGGGTAAAGTTCACACTTTCTAAAGGAGCATTCAAAGGCCTCTGCTTTGCTACCACCTCCTCTGTGCTTGAAGCAACACAGAAAGGCCTGTGGTCCCCAGCTGCTCCATGCTCTTCCCCTCTGCATAGCTGACTGCTCTCCACCAGGGGCTCAGCACAGGGTCCCTCCTCCCCAGGGATCCACAAGATAACCCCATTACTGCTCATGCAACATCATCCTTAATGATCATCTTATTAAGGGTCTGGTGGAGATGGGGAGTATCTTGAGATGTCTTTGTTTCATAAAAAACCCCCAAAACAAAAACAAAACCCCATAAAACAACACCCCTCCGCCAATCTCGTTGCTATGAAGCTAACTCCAACTTCATAGTGGCTGCTTGTATGTCAAAGTAGACTTGTGACACCCAGAGTTGTCAATGGACAGGCCACCAGGCTTTCTTCCAAGGTTTCTCTGATGAACTTGCTAAACTTCAGATGAGGATGTTAACTATTTGCATCACCTCGGGGCTCCAACTTAAGGGCAGGGTCTTCCCAATTCACCTCTGCTATTTTACATTTTGCACACAGCCTAGAACAAAACAGGCAGTCTGTCACAAAGCGTTTGGAATGCCAAATGCATTCTTACCAGGTGCAAGACAACCTTATTTTTTACAAAGAAAGTGCTCACACCTCTAAAACAAACCCAGAAGTTGTAGTTAAGAGAAGAACAATAGGAGTTTTTCTTTTTCATTAAAAACTGTAATCTAAAAAAACTCTCAAATTTAACTGTATATTTAAACGAGCTGTATAGTGATATAGATGGTTAATATAGTCAGCTGTTAATCAGAAGACTGGTGATTTAGGCATACCCTGAGGAGCCTTGGAAGAAATACCTGGCAATTTATTTTCATAAATCAGGCATTGAAAACCATGTGGAGCATAGTTCTACTCTGATGCACACGAGGTAATCATGAGCTGATGTCAACTAGATAGTAACAGGTTGGTTAATTACAGATTCTTTCTGGAAGTCTGTACTTGAAACTTGACAATGATATTTTCTCAGGAAAATAGCTGAGGCTCTAGGGAAAAAGTCAAGAAGATGACGTTTTTCACTAAACAGTTCTTCCTTTGAATTCTACTCATGTATTATTGCCACAGCCTAATTACAGCACAAAGAAATGGTCTGTGTTAATTAGTTGCTGGACTTACTATTAGATTGTTGTTGTGTGCTGTGGAGTCGGAACCAACTAAGACCTGACTCTCCACTGGGTTTTAGAGGCAGTTAAATACATAGGAAGAGACTGCCATCCTTCTTCCACAGAACAGCTGGCAGATTCGAACTTTGTGCCTTTGGGATTGCAGTGTACCTTCTTACTACTAGGCTGCCAGAGATACTTTAGGGTTGTTGAGGATAATAATTCACCATTCAATATTCACAATCAATTCAGTATTCACTGACAGCCATATGACTAAATGACAGGAATGGAACAGTCAATAGTCCCTACCATTCTAAGTAAGGTCTAAGGTCTTGTAGAGTATGTTGTGTTGCTGTGGTATACCATTAGGTCAGAACTGACCCATAGCTAACCTTCCAGTGGGCTTTCAGAGACAGTTAATTGGACAAGGGGAGACTGTCCATCCTTCTCCTGTGGAGCAGCTGGTAGATTCGAACAGTGTGCCTCATGAAATTGCAATGCATATTCTTACCACTAAGCCACCAGAATTTAACAGTTACATGGGACTCTTTAGTATGTTAGATGACATTTTTTGGTAAGGACCTAAAAGGGAAATAAACTCTACTAGGAAAGGTTGTGTTTTTGGAAGTTATTCATCTTTACCTTCATGAGATAAGAGTCACACCTCATCTCACTTGCTCCAGGAGTACTGGTATTGCTGAGTTCTACCATCTCTGTGCCCTACCCTATGTGGACACTAAGCCATAAAAATGTTATAGATTGAATTATGTCTTCTTAAAATGTGTGGAAATATTAACCTTTATACTTGTGTAGAATATGGCATCAATATAATTGAAGAAAGATCCATCAACAACTTGCATTATGCACATGACACAACCCTGCTTGCAGAAAGTAAAGAAGACTTGAAGCACTTGTTAAAGATCAAAGACCACAGTTTTCAATATTAGTTGCATCTTAATATCAAGAAGATAAAACTCCTCATTACTGGACCAATAGGCAACATCATGATGTTGTTGTTGTTATGTGCCGTCGAGTGGTTTGTGACTCATAGCGACCCCATGTACAACAGCCCTAAACCCTGCTCTATCCTGCGCCAACCGCACTGCCTCTGACACACCCATCCCGATTACCCCAGTCACCGAATCAATCCATCTCATAGAGGGTCTTCCCCTCATGCGCTGTCCCTCCACCCTCCCAAGCATGATGTCCCTCTCCAAGGACCCATCCCTCCTGGCAACATGTCCAAAGTATGTCAGATGAAGCCCCAGAATCCTTGCCTCCAAGGAGTAGCTTGGTTTAATCCTCTCCAAGATAAATCTGTTTTCCTGGCAGTCCATGGTACATTCAGTACTCTTCTCCAGCACCACAGCTCAAAGGCATCAACTCTCCTTCTGTCCTCCCTAGTCATTGTTCAACACTCTGATGCATAACAAGCGATTGCAAAGACCATGGCCTGTATCAGGCGCACCTTAGTCTTCTTCATGATAGATGGAGAAAAATTTATCAGCCACTTCATTTTACTTAGACCCATAATTAACACCCATCAAGAAATCAAAAGATGTGCTGCATTAAAGAAATCTGTAAAGGACCTTGTTAAAGTCCCAAAGAGCAAGACTATCCATTTAAAGACTAGCACGCTCCTGCTTCAAGCCAGGGTATCTTCAATTGCTTCCTATGTGCCTGAATGTTGCAAAACAGAAAAAAAAAAAAAATTAAAGAAGAATCAGTGCCTTTGAATTGTGATGCTGGTAAAGATATTAAATATCCCATGGACTGCCAATAAAACAAATCTATTTTCCCTGTTATATTGGTTTGCATATAATCATTCATATATATTGTTTCATGCATGTGCAGTGTATTTTACACAATCTTTTATTTATATTATTTTGTTCAAGTGCATTGTGTTTTATACAATCATTCATATACACTGTATTTTATATAATTACTATTGATCTATGCCTATTATCACCATGTCTTTTCAATTTCATACTGAATCTTTCCTACTCCTTCAGCTCCCATCCACTCACCAACTTCTGCTATGCTTGTGATTTCTCTCCTTCCCCTTCCCATTTTAAACATTCATACACATCTCATTCAGATATTCTATTTTCACAATGGTCTTATGAAGTACTTGATCTTCTATTACTCAGCATAATATTCTCTAGCCTCTCCAATGTTATATAGTATTTTATGAAATAATTGTTTCTTACTGCTGCATAGTATTATACTGTGTGAATGAAAAAAAAACAAATATGCTGACGGACATTGGGCTATTTCCATTTTTGTGCATTGTGAATAACACTGCTATCATCATAGGTGTACATATCTCTGTTCATGTCTCAATCCTGATTTTCTCAGAGTATATTTCTAGTAGTGAAATATCTGGGCCATATGGTATTTCTACGTTCAGCCTTTTGAGGAAATGCCAAACTGCCTTCCAGACTGGCTGTACCATTTTACATTCACACCAGCAGTGCATGTAAATTCCAATCTCTCCACATTCTCTCCAAGATTTTATTGCTTGCTGTCTTGTTAAACATCGCTGCTGCTACTGGGGTGAGATGGTATGTCACTGATGTTTTGATACACATGTCACTGATTTCCAGTGATTCTGAACATTTCCTCTTACGTCTGTTGGCCATCAAATGTCTTCCCTCGTGAAGAATCTTTTCCTGTCTTTCCCCCATTTTGTTAGTTAGTTAGTTAGTGATTGATTGATTGATTGGGTTGCCAGTTTTTTTCTTGTTGGTGCCCTGTAGTACTCTGTAAACTTTTGTTATGAGGTCCTTGTCTGAAATGCCACTGACAGATGATTTTTTTTTCCTTCTCAGTCTGTAGGCCTTCTTTTCACCCTACTAGAAAAAGGTTTTGATGCACACAGGAACATGATAAATCTGTCTTGGAGGGAGTGCAACCAGGGTGCTTTTTGGAGGCAAGGACAGTGAAACTTTTGTCTTACACACATTGGGCACAGCGTTAGGAAGGACAAGTCCTGGGGAAAAGGCATCATGGTTGGAAGGCGGGCTCAGACAAAGAGGAACACCCTCAACGAATGGGCCGACACAATGACTGTAACAACAGGCTTGAGCTTGGCAGAGATGGTGAGGATGAGGGCAGGGAAACCATCTGGTCTTTTGTTTATGGGGTCTCTATGAGTCATAGCTGCCTCCATGCACCTGATCACAGCAACAACAATATAATTGTGTATGAAACGAAATTAAGCCAGAGTGTTCCCTAAGAAGGAAGGATGGAGAGACTTCATCTCTTACGCACTTTGGTTATATTATCAGGAGGGACTAGTACCTGGGGAAGGACATCACACTTACACTTAGTAAAGCAAAGGACCAGCAAAAAAGGAGGAGGAAACTCAGTGAGATGATTGGACACAATGGCAGCAACAACAAGCTCAAGCATGCCATGGCTGTGAGGATGGTCAGGCAGGGTTTCGTGCTATTAGACACAAGGTCACTGGGAGTTATGACTGACTTGAGGGCACCTGACAACACATCCAGTGTGAAAAAATGAAAAAAATCAGATCACAGACAAGCATAAACAGGGAGACAGGTGTCACGGAAGGGTTGTCAAGGCACCAAGGAACTCCTGTGTCAATCCATGTCATTTGGTGAGGAGCCGATTCTAACTCACAGGTGTGTCCAGGCAGAAGTGTGCTCCATAGAGTTTTCAATGGCTGGTTTTGGGAAGCAGGTTGCCAGATTCATTCGGAGGTGCCTCTGTGAGGACTCCACCTTCTCACCTTTGAACGACCAGCGAAATGGACACAGACAAGACCCTGATTTGCACGTTTCATCTCCCCAAAAGTGAACAAGTACATTTTGGGTTTTTAATGTCACCCACATGTAGAGTGTATGTTACAGCACGAGGTAACTCAGGTACTGCACATTCTTGAAAGCATCAATGGAGAAGTGCTAGGAACACACAGTCCCTCAGGAGGACACATGGCTGCCACATAGTATGCTCACACATGCATAGCCAGAGTGCAGCATTAATATCACATGCAAACAAAAAATGGCTAAAACAGCACATGGGTAAGGAATTGCCAGAAGTTCAAGCAGGATTTAGAAGAGGCTGTGGCACCAGGGATATTATGGCTGATGTCAGATGGATCCTGGCTGAAAGTAAAAAACCACAGAAGAATGTCTATTTATGCTTTATTGACTATGCAAAAGCTTTTGACTGTGTGGCTAACATTGAGAAGAATGGGAATCCCAGAGCACTTAATTGTGCTCATGCAAAACCTACATCTAGACCAAGAGGCACTATGTGGTTTAAAACTAAGAAGAGAGTGCATCAGGATTGCATTTTCTCTTCATATCTATTCAATCTATATGCTGAGCAAATTATTTGAGAAGCTGGTTTCCATGAGAAGGAATGTGGCTTCAGTTTCAGAGGGTCAGGTTATTCATCAATAACCTATGTTATGCAAATGACAGAACCTTGCTTGCTGAAAGGGAGGAGGACTTAACTTGAGGCACTTGTTGCAGAAGATCAAAGAATACAGACTTCAATATGGATTGCACCTCATTGTCAAGAAAACAAAGATTCTTACTGCTGGACTGATAGGCAACATCATGATAGATGGAGAAAAGACTGAAACTACCAACAACTTAATCTCACTTGGATCCACAATGAATATTCTTGGCACCAACAGTATTGCACTGGGAAAATCTGCTGTCAGGGACCTCTCCAAAATACTGAAGAGCACTGATGTCAGTTTGAAGAACTAAGGTGAGGATGGACAGGGGGAAATGATAGAGTCGCACAATTTGGAGGGTTGAGGGAGGGTGTAAAGGAAATGGGAAAGATCTGGCAGGGATCTGGAAAGATAGGGTAATAGAGGGTATAGTTCAATGGTAATTAATTTTCATTTTATAAAATATAATGAATGGGAATGATTGTATGAAACACAGTGTGAATGAAGGATAGGGTAAAACACAGAAAGACAATTTTTTTACTCAAACCGATATAAAATAAACATTTTTTAAAATCCTATATAAAAAGCAGGAAAATGAAAAAAAATTTTTTTAAAAGGCCGTCACTGTTTACTATCAAGTTGGAATTGGCCCACAGCCGATGCTCCGGCGGGTTTTCAGAGGCAGTTAACTGCACAGGAGGAGACTGCCCATCCTTTTCTAGTGGAGCAGCTGGTTGATTTGAACTACATACTTTTGGGATTGCAGCACAGTTTCTTGCCACTAGGCCACCAGAGCTCCCTTTTAGACTCACCCTGGCTTTTTCAATCACCTGCTATCCATCAAAGAGCAGGTGACTGAGTATAATGAATAAGGATGACAGAAGAAGAATGGATGGATGCCTTTGAATTGTGGTGTTGGGGAAGAGGACTGAATATCTCATGGATGGCCACGAGAGCATACAGGTATGTCTTGGAGAAAAGTGCAGCCAAAGTGCTCTCTGGAGGAAAAAGATGAAAAAGATGATAAAGCTTCACCTCACATTCTGGGTATGTTGCGAGGAGAGGCTACTCCTTAGAGGACATGATGCCTGGAAAGGCAGAAGGTTGGTGAAGGAGAGGAAGACCCTATACCAGGTGGAGGGACACAGTGACTGCCACAATGGGCTCTAGTGTGTCAGGAGGTATGAGGATGGTGCAGGATAGGACAGGAGGATTGAGATCTATTGTTCATAGGGTTACTATGATTGAGTTGTACTCAATTTGTCAGCACCTAACAACAACAACAACAACGGTGTGGTCATAGTGTGCAGGTGCAGGGGTGGAGGCAGAGCGCTGAGGTCGTGAGCAAACCTCACCAAACCCGAGTTCAGGAACTGGGCCCAGAACTTGCCAGACCATCTCGTGGAGCTGTTAGGATATTCAGCCACTGAGTTTCATCTCCAACCTGAATAACGAGTCTGATGCAGCGTCTGTGCCATAGTGATTGTGAGTTCTAACAAACCTTGGCACTGAGTGTGTGCTTAAAAACCGAGGTGATTCCTAGCCCTGGGTGTATGTATGAGATCTTAGGGGTCAGAGTCTCAAATCTCTATTTAGATTTAGTTCCACCATGCGCTACTTGGGCAAATTTCGGAACCTTCCTGCTGAACCTGGCTGAAGTTTGGTCTGTAAAACTGGAGATCGTGGGACTTCATAAAGTTGCAAGTATCAGACAAGATATCACATGTAAAGAATTTGTTCTAGTTGCACACAGTAAGCAATCAATAAATGTATGCTTTTATCACGATTACACATTTCAAACTACACACAGGACAGAGAAGCAAAACACACTGTATTTAAAAGGATGTAAAGAATGAGGCCTTTACTAATGCAGCTGTTGTTTGGTGCCACTGAGTGCATTCCAACTCATAGCGACCTCATGTGACAGAGCATAATTAACACCCCTCCCCCCCCCACACCGGCTTTTCTCAGCTGGGATTTTTTTTTTTTTTAACTTTTTTT
>NW_006399801.1:8506096-8523614 GCF_000299155.1 Elephantulus edwardii
AACACTGAACCTCTGGCGGTTCTATTCCACCAAAAGCTCTGAGGGAGAAAGATCAGTAGTCTCCTTCTGTGAGATTTATATCTTTTTTAAAAAACTTTATTATTGTGTGTGTGTGTGTGTGTGTGTGTGCCGTCAAAGCAATCTGACTGGTATAGGAGGAGATCGTCCCTCCTTCTCAGCAGAGCATCTGGTGGATTCGAACCTTGCACCTCAGGGACTGCAGTACAGCTTCTTGCCACTAGGCCACCAGAGCTCGCCTCAGCTGGGATCTTTATGGGAGCAGATGGCCAGCATTTTCTCCTGTGGAGATGCTGGATGGGTTCACACTGACAATGTTTTGGTTAACAGCCAATTGGTTAACCACTGTGCTAACAGGGGTCTTGGTGGTTTACTAATTGTATCTGTCGTTGTCATCAAAAGGGTGGAGGGGAAAGAAAGACAGGGGGGAAAAAAATCAAACCAGGGAGAAAAAAATAAGGAACAAAGATGTTGTAGTCAGGTATGTATTGTTGACTTTGACTCATATTGACTCTATTCACAACAAACTGAAGCCTTGCCTGATCCTGCCCCAGCCTCATGATCTCCATTGTGTCCAAACCCATTGTTACGGCCACTATGTCAGTCCATCTGAGGGTCTTCCTCGTTTTCACTGACTGTTTGCTTTTTTAGTATGATGTCTTTTTTCCGAGGACTAGCCTCTCCTGACAATAGACCCAAAATACGTGAGAGGAACTCTCACCATCCTTGCCTCTAAGCAGCACTCTGCCTGTTCTTCTGCCAAGACAGGTTTATTCTTTTGACATTCCATGGAATATTCAATACTCTTTGCCAACCACCACAGTCCAAAGGCATCAATTTGTAACTGATGGGCATTAGCTAGATGCAATAACAAGAAAGCTGAAGATCATATATTATGAAGGAACTATATCTATCTGAATGCCAGATCAACTGCAGAACTGGAGCAAGGAGAATTTTAGGAGATGCTGACGCCAAGTCATGGAGTAAGATGATAACAACAAAAAAAGAAATAGCAATTAGTACTTAAAGTTAAAAAGATAAATGAATATTTATTACTTGATGAAAAATTTCTAAAGAAATATTTTGCAAAACCATATGGCTTTTGAGTTGAGATTAGAATCAGCAGTGAGAAAGCGTTTTACTTCATGAATTGGAAGCACCCAGGAAAACAAGGGCTTACTCAGTGTAGCCATGCTCCCCCAGCACCTCGTGTGGTCCTCTTCCACTCAAGGAATGGGGTGCAGCTCCTAAGAACACCTTCTTAGCAGTGACACAAACCTTGCTTGCTGAAATTGAGGGACATGAGGCTTATGCTACAGAAGGTGAAGGACTGTAGTCTTAAATATGGACTGAAGCTCAACATAAAGAAAGCAAAGATTCTCACCACCGGGCCAATTGGCAGCTTCATGACAGATGGAGAAGAGACTGAGATTGTTAACAACTTCAGCTTGTTTGGTTCTACTATCAACACTATAGGCACAAGTAGTCAGGTAATCAAAAGATGAATTGTATATGAAGAAGTCTGCTGTCAAGGACCTCTCCAGAGTACTGAAGAGCAGCGATGGCAGTCTAGAGACAAAGGTGCACCTGACCCAGGCCATGGTCTTCACAATTACTTGGTATGCATCAGAGAGTTGAACAATGACTAAAGATGAAAGAAAAAGAATCGATGTCTTTGAGCTGTGGTGCTGGGGAAGAGTGTTGAACATCTTGTGAACTGCCAGGAGAACAAACAGGTCAGTCCTGGAGAGGGTAAAGCCAAGCTGCTCCCTGGAGGCAAGGATTCTGAAGCTCCATCTCACATACTTTGGACATGTAGACAGGAGGAACCAGTTCTTGGAGAACGGCATCATGTTTGGAAGGGTGGAGGGGCAGTACAGGAGAGAAAAACTCTGCATGAGAGAGAGTGACTGGAAAAATGGGCTTAGGTATGGCACAGATGATGACATTGGCTCAGGATAGGGTAGAGTTCAGAGCTGTTGTTCATAGGGTCACTATGAGTCACAGGCAACTCAAAAGCACATAAAAACAACAGCAACAGGTGAGCACTATGAAGTGGCATCTCAGAAACCCATTTCTGGAAGGTACATGAACATCATCAAACTCTTAACATTCTGAAGGATGGGGAAAGTACAGGACAGAGAAGAAATGGGCACATTTGGCCAGTGTTAAAAGCCACCAAGACAGTTCCCATTCTGGGTGTCTGAAAGTCTGCCCCTTAGCCTCTCTGAGAACTAGCAAACAGTCATAAGGGGAACTTCTCCATGTTTTCAGGGTAAACATCCTAGGAGTCATGGTGCCAATGGTCAATGCATCAGGCTGATCATCAAATGGTTGGATGTTTGAGTGAACCCAGGAGAATCTCAGTAGAAAGGCCTAGAAATTTCCTTCTGAAAAATCAGCCACTGAGATCACAGTTCCCTCTAACACACATGTGGTCTCTGTGAGCCAGAGTCAACTCCACAGAAACTGGCTTGGTGTGTGCCGTTTGATATATAGGGAGCTCCCGTGGCCTGGTCTATGGGGAGTGGTGCTGAGAGCCTGAAGTTCACACCTCTCTGGCAGTCTGAATCTGCCAGGGGTTCCCAGGGAGAAAGATGGGCAATCTCTTTCCATGGGATTTACAGCTATAAATTTACAGGATCAGCTATAAGCAGGTTCCAACTTGATGGAAATGAGAGTTTGACATACTGATTGATGCCCTACATACAAATGTTCCTGTTCCCTCCCTAGCTCAGGGCTAGAAGGGTTTATTTCTTAGACGAAGGGGATGAGTTTTCCTATTAAAAAAGAATGAGCATTGTCTAATGATTTACTTCCTCCCCCTGGCTGTTAAAAATTGAGACCTATGTGCTGTGCCAGCTGCCACAGTTCCCTCAAACAGGCATACCTAGTTTGAAAGCTCCTTTGCAGCCATCAGCTTGCCTCCTTTCAGGTACAAAGAGAGGGGCCCCCATGCTTCTACCCCCACCCTGGGTTCCCAGGACACATCCAGGGAGGAAATGGCGGCCGTGCTACATCCTCCCTTCATAGCTGCCACTGCTTTTGAAAAAAGAAAAGGTACAACTTAGTGCAATCCTTGCCTAGGGCAGTCAGAAACAAATGTCGTGCTTCCTGGCAGCCACATGAAGCACTAAGGAGGTAAGAACTCTTGAGGGAGCCCTGCACACAGATCCTCCTCTGGACCCAATGGAAGACTATCTCCTAACCAGTGAACAATGGGACCAGTCGGAATAACTCCTGAAGAGGCTAATCGACGTAATCCATCCTCTCCCATGTGTAGCGTTTCAATCCATAGTAAGCAGAACGGAGTCCCAGGTGGTATAAACATTGATGTGCTCAGCACTAACTGAAAGGTTAGCAGTTCAAGTCCACCCACAGACACCTCAGAGGACAGTCGTAGTGAATCACTTCTGAAAAAGCAGCCAGGGAGAGTGCTTTAGAGCACAGCTCTTCTACTGAGACACACATGGGTGGACCATCATTGGAAGTGACTTGACAGCAACTGCTCAGTTACAATAACCGTGAACAATCTTCCTCCTAGTTCTTGAGAGTTCCTGATTTCCCCCCTTTAGCCTGCAAGTGCATGTGTCCCTGCCCAGTAAGGTAGTCAATTCTGTCTTAAAATTCAAGTGCTCTGTCTTTTGCTCTCTGACATTATCACCTTCCCCTTACATAGAGCAACACACCCTTATCCCCATCTGACAAACCACATCTGACTAGAAAACTCCAAGAGAAGAAGTATCTGATGCCAAGAAGGAAGCCCCTGGCTGACAAAACCAACCCTCACACTGCCTTCCTGATCCACACCCGGGCTTAGGAACCAAAATGCTTGCTCTAGCTTCAAGTTTTGAATTTTCTTCACAGAGCTAAATGGGCTCCAAGTCATGAACTTACCCCCAAATATTCCCTCATTCTCATCCCTCTCCTGGCTGTAAAAGAGCTCCCTGGAAAGGAGTCCCTGCATAGATCAGGAAGTACCAGCCTTAATCTACACTTTTCTTCTGCATCAATCGCACCTCTCTGGTTATTTGCTTCGATGGTGTGAAAGGAGACGGTGTAAGTGCAGTCTGCTGTGTTTCTCTGTGACCCATGAGGGAACTTTAGGACCGGATAAGCGGGCCTGGATTCTCAGATGGGATGTGAATGGCGAGTTGACTCCCTTCCTTGCTTGTCTTGACCCGAAACACTTTAACCAGTGGTCTGTGAGCACGTCCCTGCCCTTCCGCCCTGAGCACATGGCAACATTCTCAGGAGTCGCAGAAGAGGCAACAATGTTAGAGAGCACCTGGCCACATCACTTCACCATCTCTTCCACGTGGGGAGGGCAAGGGGTCCTAAGGCAGTGCAGAAAGGAGTGGGCCAGCATCTCAGTGCTCTGGCTGTGGGGTGAGGTCTACTACCCAATGGTGACCAACGCCCCAATCCAGATCTCTATAGAACCCAATTCAGATCTCTATAGGAATAAGTTGCTCCATCCAGAGCCTGTACAAGTCATCTTTTTCATTGGAGACACTGACACCTGCACACTCTGAAGGGTTTCCTATTCTCTATAAGCTGGGACTCCTGGAAAGTAAATCTCATTAATGAGCTGACTGTTAAGCTAAAAATAAATACACACACACACACACACACACACACACACACACACACACTCTGTAAACTCTGAATTAAACAGCAGTTCAGTAAAAGACGAGAAATACTCTTTAGAATAAACATCATCGAGAAACAGCGGAACTGAGAAAGGGGGATAAAAAGGCCTTATTTTAAAACTACTTTTAAAGTGCTACACAGAAAGAAAAAAACTTGATTAAACAGGAAATTAAGCTTCCTTATTTATTTCACTCATGAACAAAAATATTTTAAAAGCATTCCTTCTGGTATAATTAAGATACAATTACAGTATTTTAAACACCATTGAATTCATAGGACCTGTGGGATGACATTAAAATAAAGTCATAAAATGTAAGCATAAAATACATTCTTGGGGGGGGGGAATTGAACCATATCCAAGCTTTACTAATCGAGTCCAAGAACTGTCTCCTTTGCTATACCCAAGACTCTGTTTTATTCTTTGACATTCTACAATCTGACACGATGATACTAGCCAGGACTCTCAGCCTGAGAATCGTTCTGTGTAGGACACCAAACCCACCCTCTGCCCTTGAGTTCATTATGACTCACAGCAACCCGGCATGATAGAGTAGAATTACCCACAGTATAGAAGGCTATAAATTGTTTTAGAGGTTGACTGCCTCTGCTTTCTGCTGCAGAGCCACTGGTAGATTGGAATCATCACTAAATATGTGTTTAACAAGCAAATGCTTTGACCACTGTGTAATTTGGGTTCCTCAACAGAAACTTTAAATGGCAGTAAATTTATGTTCACAGAGGAGGAACTCAGAAAAGGACAGTGGTTACACAACTCAAAGAACGTAATCTGTCACTAAATGGTTTACATAGTAACTATTCTGTGAATATTCTCAAAAACAAAATAATAAACTTACACACACTCTAAACCAAACCAAACCAAACCAAACCAAACCAAGCCAAACTAAACCCCTGCTGTCCAGTTAAGTTCAACTCAAGCAACCTCCCCAGGTCTCCAAGGCTGTAAGCCTTTACAGAGGAGATTGCCCATCTTTCTCTATCAAAGTGGCTGGTAGCTTTGAACTTCTGGGTTAGCATCCCAGCATGTTAGCGACCACCATGTCAACATGCATATTATATATGCACATATTATATATGCACATATTATTTGTGTATGTGTGTGTGTAGTATTCATATATAGATGTGTGTGTATATATTCATCCATATTTTGTTCTTAGGTGCCATCCAGTTAGCTGTGACTTATAGCAACCCTATGACAACAGATTGTGCCATCTTCATGATCTCCACCATGCTTGAGCACACTGTTAGAGTCACTGTGTCAATCTCTCTCACTGAAGTGCTTCTTCTAATTCACTGATCCTCTGTGTTTCCCAATATGATGGTGTCCTTTTCTAAGGACTGGTAACCTCCTGATAACATGTCCAACATATGTTAAGATGATGTTTTACCACCTGTGCCTCTAAGATGCCCTCTATCCTCCTCCCAACACCCCATGTCAGACCTCCTTTATAACAGTGGTGTTATGCAGTATCCTTTTGTGATGGGGATATTTAGCATAACGTCCTCCAGGGTCACTCATGTTGTAGAATGTTTTATGAGTTCATTGTTCTTCAGTGCTGCATAAGATTTCATTGTATACCACTGCTTTTGGATAGATAATGAACATTACCTTGGAATAGATGCAGGAAAGAACTGTTTAAAAGGAATATATGATTAGGCATTATATATATGACAACAGCTCAGAATAAGAGGTACATTGTAAAGAGGATGGGGGAGGGGGGCTGAGGAGAGTACCTGAACAATAATGAATGAATATTTTTTCAAGAAAAAAAGGAAAACGAGGGAGAGGAGGTAAAATGTGCAACAATGAATGAATGAATGAATGAAAATCTAACTTTTCTGTCAACTTTCATTAAAATAACAATTAAAATTAAAAAAAATCACTTAAAAAAGAAGCATCCTATCTGTACTTCCTCCAAGACAGATTTCTTTGTTTTTTTTTCTGGCAGTCCATGGTATATTCAATACTCTTCGCTAGCACCACAATGCACCATCAATTCTTCTTTAGCTTTCCTTACTCATTGTCCAACTATCAGATGTATATGAAGCAACTGAAAATACCATGGGTTGGCCCAGGTACACCTTCATCTTTAAACTAGAATGAAAATAGAAACTTTAATAAACTTTAAATGAAAATAGAAATCACAGTATAGTCACACAATGGAGTACTTTATGCAACACTGAAAAGCTGAATGACCAATTCGTGAAACACTGCATAATGTGTATGAATCTAGACGTTATGATAAATAAGCCAATAAAAAAAAACCCTGACAAATACCTATAAGAGCACTATTTTTTAAAGCTAAAGACAAGTTTAAATAGAGAGAGAATTATTCTGGTATGGTTAACAAGGAGGGGAAGGAGGTCGTATAAAAATAAACTAAAAGATGATCAACACTTACCAAGATGGGTAAATGAATGGTCAGACACTGTGGGCATTATAATTAATACTATGGAACAAAATGTGCAAGAATATGTTGGAGAAACAATATGCTTTGTAAACTTTCATTCAAACTAGAACTTTTTAAAAAACCCAGGCACTGAAAATCCAGTGGAGCACAGCTCTGCTCTGCCACACGTGGGGTCACTTTAAGTACTGACCCTGTCTGTGGTAATGGAAGAAAAGGGAAGCGGAGCTGTAAAATGGCACAGTTTCAGCAAAGCAAAAGCCCACTTTATTCAGCCAGAAATATTTTTCCTAAATTTGTTTCCTATAGGAAAGCTTCCAGAAGGGACAGTCCACTGGCGCTCCTGTGTAGGGTGACAGCACCAACTACAGATGCTCATCTATTAAAAACCAACCCTAAACAAGCCAACTTCAAAGTGTTTCTCTCATTAAGCAAATGCGGAACTGCATTTATTGTGGTAAAACTGGCACATTTTCCTTTTGGAAGCTTGTCATCTTTATAAGGTTGTTCACTTTGTGCCAGGGAAGGAAAAAAAAAAAAAGGAGCTGTAATATGGCACAATGAGCGAGACTGCTCAGGTGGCAAAAGCTTAAACACTCATGTGCCAAACTACTGCTCCCTGCAGAGTGGACAAAAAGAACACGTGAGACACTGAGTAATGGCAAACCGACCAGGAGTCCACAGGCCAAGTGCCAGAGGAGGAGAGGGGACATCACTCCTGGACTGACAGACTGACAGGCAAGTGGCTGGCTGCTGTGTGAGAGTGTGTGTGTGGGGGGGAGGTGAGAACCTGGAGAAGCAGATCTTTTGTCCTTGAAAGTTACCAGAGAGAGGTGGAAGTTCTCAGGCAGCCTGCAATGGCAGCTTTATTTAATCAATGTCACCACTGTAGAAACCTCTTTGTAAATAAAGGTGCTGCCTTCTTGAAAAGGTCACCATCTGAATGTCTCTGTACCGCACGCAGACGAGACAGATGAAACCAAACACTAACCTGCAGTTTGGGAAGGCACTAGATAATCAGCTCTCAGCATGGTTTAGGACATCCTCCATATACCATGCTCCTAGCTCACAATAAGGGGGCTATCCAGTGGCTTTAACGGTAAGGAGTTATGCTGGCAACCCAAAGGTACATGGTTTGAATCCATGAACCACTCTAAGGGAGAAAGATGGGCAATATCTTCCCATGCAATTAACTTCCTCTGAAAATCCGTGGAAAGGTCAGCTATGGGTTGGATCTGATACTGTGGTCACAATAAAGCTACTAGTAAGGAACAGACAGAAAACCCTGACTAATTCAACCTTCAACATTTACCAGAAAGATACGTTAGAAAAGATGTAAATAAATGATGATACAATGATGTATGTTGTAGTTGTTGTTATGTGCCGTCGAGTCGCTTGCGACTCATAGCGACCCTATGAACAACAGCCCTAAACCCTGCTCTATCCTGTGCCAATCACATTGCCTCTGACCCATCCCGATTTTCCCAGTCACTGAATCAATCCACCTCACAGAGGGTCTTCCCCTCCTGCGCTGTCCCTCTACTCTACCCAGCATGATGTCCCTCTCTAAAGACCTGTCTCTCCTTACAACATGTCCAAAGTATGTCAGACGAAGCCCCAGAATCCTTGCCTCCAAGGAGCAGCCTGGTTTAACCCTCTCTAGGATGAATCTGTTTGTTTTCTTGGCAGTCCATGGTGCATTCAATACTCTTCTCCAGCACCACAGCTCAAAGGTGTCAATTCTCCTTCTATCCTCCCTAGTCATTGTCCAACTCTCTGATGCATAACAAGTGATTGTAAAAACCATGGCCTGTATCAGGGGGACCTTAGTCTCCAGAGAGACACCGTTGCTCTAGAGTACTTTAGAGAGGTCCCTAACAGCAGACTTTCCCATCGCAATATGTTTTTTTATTTCCTGGCTGCTGGCGCCAAGAGTGTTGACCGTGGAGCCGAGCAAACTGAAGCTGTGAACAATCTCAATCTCTTCACCATCCATCCTGATGCTACCGATTGGTCCAGTGGTGAGAATTTTTGTCTTCTTGACATTGAGCCTCAGTCCATATTGAAGGCTGCAGTCCTTGACCCTCTGCAGTAAGCGCATGAGGTCCTCCTCAGTTTCAGCGTGAAGGGTTGTGTCATCTGCATACAAAAAACAACCTCAAACCTTCAAACTCATTGCCATCGAGTCAGTTCCAACTCAGAGCTGACCCTCCATTGGGTTTTTGGAGACTGTAAATTGAATAGGAGAAAAATGCCCGTCAAAAGTCCCCTTGGAGCGCCAAACCAAGTGGATTCAAACCAAAGGAGAGGTGCATGCAGTCTTGGCATTAGCAGTGCAACTCTATGCACCACACCACCAGAGCGCCCTGGTTTAGGAAAACAATTTTATTTCTTTTGAAACAGTTTTACTTTATTATTTTGGTTTTTATAACTATAATATTAACATTCAATGAAGCACAGACATTCCTCTGTTACTCTTTGCTTTCTGCCAAGATCCATCTGACACTGGCAATAATGTCTCTAGTGCCACAACCTCTTCTAAACCTGGCCTGTATTTCTGGTAGTTTTCTGTCAATATACTGTTCCAGTCATTTCTGGATACTCTTCAGCAGGATTTTGCTAGTGTGTGATATGACTGATACTATGATAATTTCCACACTGTCAGGCCACTGTTTTTTGGGAATGGGAATAAATATCAATCTCTTCCAATCACTTGACCAAGTAGTTGTCCTCCAGATTTCTTGGCACAACCTGGTGAGCACATCCAAGGCAGCATCTGTTTGTTGAAATATGTCAATTGTTATTTCATCAACATTTGGGGCCTTATATTTTGCCAAGATCTTCAGAGCAGCCTGCACTTCTTCCTTCATTACCACTGCCTATTGGCTGTATGTTGTTTCTTGAAATTCTCCTGTGTCATCCAGTTCTTTTTGGTACAATGACTCTGAATACTCCTTCCATTTTCTTTTACTACTTCCTGGATCATTCAATAGTCTGTCTGCAGCATCCTTAAGTGAAACTTGTGGCTTAAATTTGTTCTTTATTTAGTTCCTTCAGCTTAAGAAATGCTGAGTAAGTTTGCCTCTTTTGATTTTCTGACTCTAGCTGTCCTTTGACATCTTCTATTCAGCTCCTTAAGGTCTTGATTTCTTCCCTCTGCTTTGGCTTCTCGGCACTCTAGTGCAATATTCAGAGTCTCTTCTGACATCCATTTTGGTCTTCTTCCTCTGTCTTTGTAATGACCATTATTTATGGATAATATTCTTGTTATCTTCCCACAGGTCATCTGGTCTTCGTTCACTAGTGTTCGAGGTCTCAAACCTGTTCCTCTGTGGACCACAACAATTTGTGGTTAGCCTTGAGGAGAAAGGGAATCCCAAGAATATTTGATTATGCTCATGAGAGACCTATATCGGACTGGGAAGCAGTCATCAGAACAGAGCAAGGAAACACTGCGTGATTCAAAAATCAGGAAATGAGTGCATCAGGGATGCAACCTTTCTCCATACCTTTTCAGTCTATATACAGAACAGATCATTCAGGAGGCTGGACTTCATGAGGAATGTGGCATCAGGATTGGAGGAAGACTCATTAAAAATCTACATTATGCAGATAATACAACCTTGTTTGTTCAAACTGAGGAGCGTCTGAAGCACTTGTCGTAGAAGGCCAAGTACTATAGTCTTCAATACAGATTGAAACACTACATCAAAAAGACAAATATTCTCATCACTGGGCCAAATGGCAACATCATGATCAATGGAGAAGAGATTGAGGTAGTTAACAATAACAGTTTGCTCAGCTCCACAATCAACACTTGTGGCACCAGCAGTCAGGAAAACTAAAGATGAATTGCACTGGGAAAATCTGCTGTCAAGGATCTCTCCAGAGTACTGAGAAGCAATGATGTCAGGCTAAAGACTAAGGTGCCCCTGATCCAGGCCATGGTTTTCATAATTACTTGCTATGCTTTAGAGAGCTGGACAATGGGCTAAAGATTACAGAAAAAGAACTGATGCCTTGGAGTTGTGTTGCTGGAGAAGAGTCTTGAGCATACCATGAACTGCCAAGAAAACTAATAGGTCTGTCTTGGAGAGTGTGAAACCAAGTTTCTCCTTGGAGGCTAGGATTTTCAAGCCCTGTCTCACATACTTTGGGAATGTGGCCAGAAGAAACGGTTTTTGGAGCAGGACATCATGCTCAGAAGGGTGGAGGGACAGCTCAGGAGAGGAAGAACCCTGATGAGATGAATTGATACAGTAACTGGGGCAATTGGAGTAGGTGTGTCAGAGTCAGTGAGACTGCCTCAGGGCAGGGCAGGCTTCAGAACTGCTGTACAAAGAGTTGCTATGAGTTGCAGAGGACTCAAAGGCACATAACAACAACACAATATTAACTCACACCTCTATGCAAATACCACAATGCCTGGTGAATACAACAAACTGTGTGGCTTAACTGCAGAAATGTGTTTTCTCACAGTTTTGGAAGCTAGGCATTACAGCTCAGTGTATCTATTGGCCTGCTCTTTTCTGAAGGCTCTGCGGAAGAAATCCTTCCCTGTCTTCCAGTTTCTGGTAACCCTGGTCATTTCCTGGCTTGACAATGATCACTCTACACCTCCACTTCTGTCTTCTCATGGCGCGCTGTGTCTCCTTTTTCATAAGCACATCACTCAGAATGAGTTAGGATTTACCCTGCTCTGATATGATGTCATGTTAATTTAACTGATAACGTATTCAAAGATGTATTTTCTATACTACATTACAATCAGGAGTATTCAGAATCAGGATTTCAACATCTTTTTGTAGGACACAATTCAGTCTGTAAAGTGGGTAGAACTAAAGTAAGGGTTGAGCATATATACTATTGTTGTTGTTGATTGCCGTCAAGTTGAGCACAATTCATAGTAACACTATGAACAAAAGACCTGAAGCCTTTATATAACTATTGCCGTTTCTCAAAGTTCATGGAGTTTTCAGAGGCATGTTGTTTAGGAAGTAGATGCCACTCCTTAATGTATAGTATATATGTTGTTGTTTACTGTTTATTTGAAACTGACTCATAGCTCCAGCAGGGTTTCAGAAGCTATAAACTGCATGAGAGGAGACTGTTCATCTTTCTCCCACAGAGCAGTCTGTAGATATGAACCACGTGCCTTTGGATTGGCAGTGCAAATCTTTACCACTAAGGCAACAGTGCTTCCAACATAAAAAACCCAAACATCCTCAACACGGGGCCAATAGGAAAATTATGATAAAGAAAAGATTAAAGTTGCCAATTATTTAGATATAAGCAATGCCATCAGAACCAGTATCAAAGCACCTATTTCAGTGGGAAAGCTTGCTGTCATGGACTTCTCCAAAGTATTGAAAAGCAATGATGTCAGCTTAAAGACTAAGGTGTGCCTGACTCAAGCCATGGCCTTTGCAATCACTTGCTGTGCATCTGAGACCTAGACGATGAATGACAGAAGAAGGACTGATGATGAGTAACAGAAGGAATGATGACTTTGAGTTGTGTTGGAGAAGAGTGGTGAGTGTCTCAGGAATTGCCAAAAGAACAGACACATCTTGGAAAAAAGTACAGCCAGAGTGCTCCTTGGAGCAAGGCCGGTGATGCCTCATCTCACATATTCTGGGCATGTTATTAGGAGAGGTTATTCCTTGGAAAATGACATCATGCTTGGAAAGGTGAAGGGTCAGCAAAGAACAGGAAGACCCTCAATGAAATGGGACTTAACACAGTGGCTACTACAATGAGATCAAGTATATTAAAGACGATAAAGATGGGGCAGGATAGCATATGGTTTATATCTACTGTTCACAGTGTCACTATGAGTCCTACTTGATAGCACTTAACAACAATAACAGTGTATATACACTACTGTAAGTTTTTTATTGTGGTGAAGATCTACCAAAACACTAATTCAACACTTTCTACATGTGTAATTCAGTGACACTGATTATAACCTTCAAGTTGTGCACTATTCTTTTCTAAAATTATTCTACCACCATAACATAAACCTGTTACTTAACAAAAACTACTGCTATTAATTTTTTAAAATGGTGTTAGGCAAAGCCCAGAGCCTGGACCTTGGTTGGGAACTTTCAGAAACTCACTTTAACTAGTTCATCCAGAGTTGGTTCTGTTATGGAAGAGAAAGTGCAGCATGATGATCACAGGCTTTGAATCAGCCAGATGTGGTCTATATCTACAGCTACTGTCTAGCCTTTCACAGCTATCTGACTTCACGAAGACTAGTCTTCTCATACTTAATATGTGCTATTGCCTAACCTACCTGGTGGTGTGAGTGAAACCTCGAAAAAAGGAGCTATAATGAAATGTCACCTAGTCCTATGTCTCCCCATAACTGCAGATCAGATCACTGTGATTACAGAGTTTCACAGACTGATTTTTGGTAGTGGAATGTCAGGCCTTTCTACCTAGTCATTCTCAGTCGAAAGCTCCATTGAGAACTAGTCACCAATGAGGCAACACGTAAACCTCCACGGACAGATGGGTGGTGGCTCAACATGAGACTCACTGGCTTGTAATAAAACCTGAATCTATTTTGTGGAAGGGAGCACACTTCTCCCATCAAGCCTGCTTTCCTTATACAGATGTTATGAGGATGATGTTTCCCAGCACAGACCCCTTGAGGAAAGAACAGTAGTGAGTATGTAACTGGACCTGAGCCAAATCCACTGAGATTTATAAATACAGAACTACCAAAAGCCAGAGCTTTACCTTGGCTGAGTTACAAATGAAATAAAGCACCTGGATTAAAGTCAGCCTCCCATCAAGCATGGGGTCTTTGCTAACATTTACAGAGCGTGTGGCCCACATCCCAAGCACCTAAATAAATATCTGGCAGTTACAAATGCAAATCACCAAGTGTCCTATCTTGCACCTTTAAAATATGCTAGACGCTAAGGTTTAAATTAAGAAGTCTGCTCGTTAGAGTTCCATGTAGGGCATCCCTAATCCTTGCAAGAGGCTTTGAACTCAGGCATGCAGACCCCATATACACCTATCTGGCTCCACTCACTCCCATCACAAACTGTCTGAACGTGAGCAGAGGGCAGAGCCCTGAACGAGTCTAGAAAATGACCCCAGATGTTGGGGCAGGAAATTCTAGGATTCTAATTACCTGGATGGACAGTCTCTTCCCATGCTATTTATTGTCTCTGAAATCCCATGGGGGGGTCAGCTATGGATTGGTTCCAACTCGATGGTTAACAACAACAACAACAACAACAATTACCTGGAAGGGATCTTGGGTGGCATAAAGCAAACCTTTAGGAGTCACACTGCTAACCTAAGGTGGTGCTTATAAGTGGTCTGAATCCACTAGTGGCTCCGCATGAGAAAGACAAGTAATCTTCAGAGGCTACAAATCACACAGGTTATTTACAGCCTCAGAAACGGGACAGTCAGTTACAAGTGGTTCTGACTTGACAGCAATGAGAGAGCATTACCTGGAACATGGTCTAGAAGAAGAACAGGCTGGACAACAGGTGAGCCCCAACACTCCTCAACCTGCACAGGTACTGCTGTGGGGCCCCAGCACAAATCCCTTCAAAGCACAATGCAGAGCAGGGCCTCTCTTGCCTACGTCCACTGGTGATGCTGCCTGTTGTTACAGCCGGGTTCTTGCTATTGATGCTGGAACAAACTGACTGCCAATTTTGTAGCAAGAAAGAGCTAGGACCAAGTTAAATGCCTCTCTTAGCCCAAACCAGCTAAGAGTGCTAGGACCCTGGAGCCTTTTGCTCCCTCCCACAACCCTTCTTCAGTGCCCTGGACAGACACCTTCAGTCAGGGCACTCAAAGACAGTATTCGTTCCCTGTCTGAACTACACCCAAAGGAGAGAGGAGATGGAAGTGCCGGGCCTACAAGGACAGATCTACATCTTTAGCTCAGATGTCAGGAGCACCTTCACATTCAAATAGAACGCCACGGCGAGACAGGAAATCAGGACTAACAATGCTTAAAGTCACACTGCTTCTTGATATAATAAAAATGTACAACTCTTTTCTATACTATTCAAAGAAAGCACTGTACTAGACAATTTGAAGGAGAAATTATATGGGAAACATATGCCCTCCCAAAGATCTCCCAGGGGTGTGGGCTCTGCAGTGGGGCTGGGCCGGGCTGAAGTTGCTCTGTACAGAGCCACAGAGCCTCAAACAAGTCTTAAGCTTTAGGTTTCTTACCAGTGAAAAAAGACAGGACCAACCTGTAGGGTTATGGGAAGAAAAATAATGTCTGAAAAGCATGTAAGAGGGATCACTAGGGGACTCCCTTTATTTTGGGGGTTAAGAGCTGACACCATCCCTTGTCTGCCTGTTTGTCACATCGTGATGGCCAGCATGTTCCTGTGATGCTGGAAGCTTGGCCACTGACTGGCATTTTAAAGACCAGCAGGGTTACCCAGTGGTGGACAGGCTACAGCAGACTAGTATGAAAGACCCAGTGATCTGCTTTGGAAAAGGAACCAAAGGAAATTCTAGGAATCACAATATTGTCCAATACAGTCCTGGGAGATGAGTCCTCTACATCCAGTGTTGAGATAAGCTCTTTAGGTTGGAAGACACTAGGGGGAAAAAAAACCCAAAATCACACAGTGGCTCAACAACAGACTCAAGCACAACCCTGATCACACACTGGATGTGTGTGGCACAGGACCAGGCAGTGTTTGGTTCCTCGTCTATGGGATCACCACAAGGCAGAGCTTATTTAATGGCAACTAAACGGGTTGATTTGCTCCGAAATAATGAAACAGTGGCAGGGGGAGGGGAGCTGTGTTTTACAGTAAATCACATGAAAAGATAATGAAGATGCAGAAAATGCATGTGTCAGAGCATATTTTAAACTCTGAATAACACATAAATCACATAAATGGGCAGAGTACTGATAGATTTAAGAATTTATAATCACAAACCAGAAGATCTAATAAAAGCCCTCATATCATTAAAGATACTAAACGAAGAGATACAGAATGAAGTCCACACATACAATAGATTATTATTCCTTGTAATAAAGAAATACATAAAGAATATGTAAAGAAAAATCATGCTCAGATACACCTGACAGCACGGATGAACCTTGAAAAATCCGAGCTGACTAAAAGAAGCCAGTTACAAAAGGACAAAAATCATACAATTCTCATTATATGAAACTCTAGATTCTAGACATAAGCACAGAGGAAAAGCTTATCAGTGGTTACCAGGACCAGCAGGGGGGAACATAAGAATACTGCTAAAGCAGAAGGGAGCTCTAGTGGCCTAGTGGGTAAGGAGTTGTGTCAAGTGGTTCAAATCCCCCAGCCATTCTGCAGAAGACAGACAGGCAACCGCTTTCCTTATAGACTATGAACACCTGCTGGAGGGTCAACTATGAGTTGGTGCTGACAGGACTGAGGTTCTGTTAAGGAAGATGAAAACATTTTGAAACAGACAATGGTGCACAACCATGCAATATTGTTGTTGCTGCTGCTGCTGCTGCTGCTGTGCTATTGAGTTGGAACAAACCCAGAGCTGACCCTTCAGCAGGTTTTCAGAGGCACTAAATTGCACAGGGGGAGAACGCTCATCCTTTGCTTACAGAGCAACTGGTGGATTCTAACTGGATGCCTTTGGGATTATAGCACAGCTCCTTTTATATTTTTAAATTACATATATATTTTTAAGCTTACATATAAAAATGGCAAATGTGTTTATATATTTTAATCAGACTTACTTCAAATAAAAAATTACACTGCAACTAAATGACACAGTCGCTGGAAAAAACACTATTTTTCTCCCTTTTAAGAATACTTTACATAAAAATGGTGTATCTGATCAAAAAAACAAGCTTACATGGGAATTAATTTGCTACACTTGGAGCTAACAGAGAGGAGCGAACATCTTGGGGACAGCCTTATTCCCCATTCCAAACAGGATTTAGTCTCAAAAGTGTCACTGGCAGAACTCAGTATTCTTGAAAAATCACACCCGGAAGAACAGAACTGGCAGGCTTAAGTGAGACTCGTCTGTCAGGCTGGTATGTTATGTGGCAAAGGAAGACACTAAAAGGAACACAAGGGTGAAAGGCAACAGTGGCAAATGCTACAAACACAATCCCACAGTAATAGTAATAACAATAGTAGAACTACAAGCTGAGGAGGGGTGGGATGGTGTTTGGGAGTAGACCCACAAGCATATATAGGTTTGGCGGAGGGTATTTCTACATAGATATTTGTATGTGCTGCTAAGACAATCAGAAATATAGTCAAGGTATGTGGGGCAAAGTTATGCAAACTTCTTAGACTAAACCAAGCATACTGACAGACTAAATCATCCACATGAGTGCTTAGGACTATACTGTATCTACAGACTTAGGTTGGTTTTTTAAAATTAATTAATTAATTTTTTTTAAA
>NW_006399801.1:8526081-8526593 GCF_000299155.1 Elephantulus edwardii
TTAAAATTGCGTGAGCAGCTATTCCAGGATGTTTTCAACATCCCCACTAGACATTAATATTTGAAAAGGATCAATTTCCTCTAAGACAAGGTAATTCACATCAGAGCCATTTATATTAAGCCTAGAATTCAGCCCAGTTCAGAGAACTACCTTTTTCCCCAAGAATGAGAAATCCACAAATTAAAAAGGGGGATTGCAACAGGCAAGAAAGAAAGAAATCTAACATTTCTTTAGTAATATTTTTAAAAGCAGAAGTGTTCTTGTAGTCTACAAAGACAACTATGAAGAAAACCTTGTTATCAGGTTTAAATCGTGTAACTGTGGTAGTCTGCCCCTCCATCCTACAACCACCCTACATCACTCCTTTCTATGAATATAGTAACAGGATCTTCTGACCTTGTATCAAAGAGAACTTTTTCAATGAATATGAAGGAAAAACCTTAACTGTTAAGCTTTAACTGAATTACTGATAGATTTGCTTTTTTATGTTTATTTTTTATTATACTAGTTTC
>NW_006399801.1:8527548-8540851 GCF_000299155.1 Elephantulus edwardii
AGCTAATGCAGGTCTCTAAGACCAAATAACATACCCTACATGTGTAGTTAAAGCACTTCTAGGTGTTCCTTCTTAACAACTTTAAACCCTGCTAAGAGATTTGCCATGCAAGCTACTGGGCATGACCTTCAAGATAGAAGTCATCTTAATGTGTGTTGTGTGATCACCAATCATCTCACCTGGAAATGGCCATATTTAAAGCCAGTAGCATGCATTTCTGAAATTTCCTGAATCAAGTATATGTGCAGCCATCCTGACCATCCTGGGCATCCCAAAACATCCAGCATCCAGCAAGTACTTCCTGTGTCAGGCATTTTGAAACAACTGCGCAAGTGCTTATTTATTCTAATTCCTCCCATATAGGCCAATCCTAGATGATCCCCTCTTCATTTCACGAGTGAACATGATTATCTTCTCATGATAATATTTTCATTTTGATAGTTTAACTCTTAAACCCCTATCCTCTCCATGAATAAATATGATATCCTTTCCCTGTCTCTAAAGCCTTTAAAAGAACCACTTCTTCCTTTGCTCAGTGAGTCACAGGCTAGCTCTGCCTTGTCCAATAAATTTTGTTCTTTGTCAACAACAAGAAGAAGGCTGGAGTGGAATAGGTTCAGGTAGCTGTCAGAGTATAGGACACTTCTTCCGAGAGGATGCCCCCAGGCCTGTGAACCCAGAGAACATACATGAGCCACCACTGGGACACTGAGACAGCCAGTCAGACCATATGTGACCACACTACCAAGGGACATTACCGAGTATCTCACGTAAGGGGTGGAGAACAGCTCTCCATAGCTGCAGTATGTTCTCGTCCATACTCTTCCTTTATTTTCTATCCCAGTATTAGGTGCCATTGACCTACAGTGACCCTATGAAAAACAGATCTGAACTCTGGCCTATCGTTTGCCATCCTTACTTTCTGACACGTTAGAGACTACTGCGGCAGTCACTGTGTCAATCCACCTGGTCGAGGGTCTTACTCTCCTTTACTGACCTGAGCATCATGTGCCTCTTCAAAGAACAGCCTCATCATCTTTGCCTCCAAAGAGCACTCTGACTATACCCTAAGACTCCTGCCCAAGAGCCTCTTGTTTGAAGCAGTTTGATTCTAGAAGATAGGCAGTTTTTATTTAATTAACAATCACGTGTGAGCTACTTGGTGTTTTCAATTTAATTAACAATCAGGCGTGAGCTGTTTGGTGATTCTGATCTAATTAACAATCACGTGTGGGTGAGAAGTCTCTTTTTTTTAAACCAATTAGGACCTAGTGGGTGGGTCTTTGTGATTAAAAATTGACTGGGGCCTATCTAAGAGCCTCTGGTTTAATTCGTTTCTGGAGGCTAGAAACCAGTTAACTGCTTATAAGTTGTTTTAAGTCTTTCGACTGACATCATTGCTTCTCAGTGCTAGGGAGAGGTTCCTGACAGCTGATTTTCCTCCTGCAATTAGTCTTTTGATTTCCTCACTGCTGGTACCAAGAGTGTTGGTTGTGGAACCTAGCAAGCTGAAATTGTTAACAATCTCAATTTCTTCTCCATCTATCATAATGCTGCCAATTGGCCCAGTGATGAGAATCTTTGTTTTCTTGATCTTGAGCTTCAATTGTAGCCTACAGTCCTTGGTCCTCTGCAACAAATACTTCAGGCCCTCTTCAGTTTCAGCAAGTACGGTTGTGTGACCTGTATAATGCAGGCTGTTGATGAGTCTTCCTCCAATCCTGATGCCACACTCCTCTTCATGAAGTCCAGACCCTTGAATGATCTGTTCTAAATAGAGATTGAAAGAGTAAGGAGACGGGACACATCCCTGCTGCCCTCGTTTTCTGATTTTAAACCATGCAGTGTTTCCTTGCTCTGTTCTATTTACTGCCTTCTTGTCCAAGTATAGGTTTCACATGAGCACAATCAGGTGTCTGGGATTCCCATTCTTCTCAATGTTAGCCACAGTTTGTTGTGATCCATGCAATCAAATATCTTTGCATAATCAATAAAACCTCTCCAAAGTACTGAAAAGCAATGGTGTTATTCTGGAGACTAAGGTGCGCCTGATACAAGCCATGGTCTTTGCAATGACTTGCTATGCATCAGAGAGCTGGACAATGACTAAGGAGGATAGAAGGAGAACTGATGTCTTTGAGCTGTGGTGCTGGAGAAGAATATTTAATGTACCATGGACTGCTAAGAAAACAATCAGGTTCATCCTGGAGAGGGTTAAACTGGGCTGCTCCTTAGAGGCAAGGATTCTGAGGCTTCACCTAACATACTTTGGACATGTTGTAAGGAGGGACCAGTCCTTGGAGAGGGATGTCACGCTCGGGAGGGTGGAGGGACAACGCAGGAGGGGAAGGACCTCTATGAGGTGGATTGATTCAGTGACTGGGATAATTGGGGTGTGTGTGTTGGAGACAGTGAGATTGGCACAGGACAGAGCAGAGTTTAGGGCTGCTGTACACAGGGTCGCTATGAGTAGCAAGCTACTCAATGGCACATAATAACAACAACAATTAATGAAACACATACAGACATTCCTCTGATATGCTCTTTTTTTAACAAAATCCAAATGGCATTGGCCATGATGTCCCTAGTGCTATGTCCTCTTCTAATTCAGCCTGTATTTCAGGTAGTTCTTTGTCAATGTACTGTTCCAGTTGCTTTTGGATAATCTTCAACAGGACTTTGCTAGTTATTGTTGTTATGTGCCATTGAGCTGTGACTCACAGTGACCCTATATGCACAACAGCTCTGAAAGCTGACCTATCCCGAGCCAGTCACTGTATCAATCCATCTCATCAGGGATTTTGCTTGCATGTAATATTAGTGAGGCTGTTGTTGTTATTATATGCCATCAAGTCACCTACAACTCACAGTGACTCTATGCACAATAGCTCTGAACCCTGTCTTATCCTGAGCCAATCTTACTGTTTCCAACAGATCTAATCCTATTTCTCTAGTCATTGAGTCAATACATCTTATCCTGGGTATTCCTCTCCTGTGTTGTCCCTCCACTCTTCTGAGCATGTTGTCCCTCCCGGTTACGTGCCCAAAGTATCTAAGACAGACCTTAAAAATCCTTGCCTCTAGGGAGTAGCTCGGTTTCACCCTCTTGGGACAGACATGTTTGTTCTCCTGGCAGTCTATGGTGTATGTTCAATACTCTTCTCTAGCACCATAACTCAAAGGCATCAATTCTTCTTCTGTCATCCTTGGTCATTGTCCAGCTCTCAGATGCATAACAAGTAACTGACCATGGCCTTATTAGGTGCTCCTTAGTCTCTAGACTAACATCATTGCTCTTCAGTACTCTAGAGAGGTCCCTGACAGCAGACTTTCCCAATGCAATTCATCTTTTTCTTTCCTGATTGCTGGTGTCAAGAGTATTAATTGTGGAACCAAGCAAGCGGAAATTGTGAACAATCTCAAGCTCTTCTCCATCTATTATGAAGCTGCCAATCAGCCCAGTGGTGAGAATCTTTGCTTTTTTTTTGGCATTGAGCTTCAATCCATATTGAAGACTATATTAAAGACCATACTGAAGGACTATAGTCCTTGACCTTCTGCAGCATATGCTTCATGTCCTTCTCAGTTTCATCAAGTAAGGTCTGTTATCTGCATTATATGGGTTGTTGATAAGTCCTCCTTCAATCTTGATGCCATATTCCTCCTCATAAAGTCCAGCGTCCCAAGTGATCTGTTTTGCATACAGACTGAAAAGGAACAGAGATAGGATGCTTCTCTGTCACACACCTTTCTTACTCTTGAACCATGCAGTGTTTCTCTGCTCTGTTCTGAGTACTGCTTCCTGGCCCAAGTATAGGTTTTGCATGAGTACAATTAAATGTTCTGGGATCCGCATTCTTCTCAAGGTTAACCACAATTTGCCCACACTCTGTTGGATCACTTTTTTGGGGGGAATGGGACTAAATATGGATCTCCTCCAGTCAGTTGTCTAGGTGGTGGTCCTCCAGATTTCTTGGCACAACCTGGAGAGCACTTTCAGGGCTGCATCTGTTTGTTGAAATATGTCAGTTGGCATTCCATCAATTCCAGGGACCTTGGTTTTTGCCATTTCCTTCAGAGCAGCTTGAACTTCTTCCTTCATTACCACAGGCTCTTGAACATAAGTTGTTTCATGAAATTCTTCTATGTCAGCCAGTTCTTTTTGGTACAATGACACTGTACTCCTTCCACCTTTTTTTAACTTTCCTGCATGATTCAATATTCTGCCATAATTTTGTGCAGTCAATGATTTGTTCATTTCAAATACCTTTTACTAGGAAAAAAATATTTGGCAATGACATGTGTTAAGGGACTTAAATCTAGAATTTATAGAATACTCGAGCGCCACAACAAGATAAAGGTAAACAATACAACTGAAAAATGAGCACAGGATATGAACAGACACTTCACCAAAGAAGACATTCAGATGGCCAACAAACACATGAAGAAGTGTTCAAGATCCCTAGCTCTAAGAGAGAAGCAAATCAAAACAACTGTAGGATATCACCTTACTACAGTAAGAATAGCAAAATTCAACAGAGCAGCAAACAGTAAATGCTAGTGAGGTTGTGGAGGAACTGGAACCCTTATTCACTGTTGGTGGGAGTGTAAAATGGTACAACCACTGTGGAATGTGGTATGGCGCGTTCTCAAAAAGTTTTAAATAGAAATACCATCTGACCCAGCAATTCCACTACTGGGTATATATCCTAAAGAAATCATAACTTCCACACAAGCAGATATATACACACCCATGTTTATTGTAGCTTTGTTCACAATAGCAAAGAGCTGGAAATAACCCAAGTGCCCATCAACAAATGAATGGATAGAGAAGCTCTGATATATTCACACAATGGAATACTACGCTGCATTGAAAAACAAAGAACTCATGAAATACTATACAACATGAGTGGCAATGGAAGGCATTATGCTGAGTGGAAATATCTCAGTCACAAAAGGACAAATACTGCATAGTGCCACTGTTGTAAAGTGGGACTGACATCAGGGTTGGGGGGAATCTAAGAAAAGAGGGATAAATAATGTATTAAAACAGATGAGGGAGAAAACTGAAAGGAATTTAGGATTAGGTTTTTTTTTCATGATAAGATTACAGAAAAAGAAATGCATAGTAAAGTGGACTGTGGACTTGGAGGGATTGTATAACAATGAAAGTTTTTTTTTCCTTTTCAAAGAGAAAAATGAACTAGGGGGAGGGGTAGGCAGGGAGGAAAATGTGCAACAACGAATAATTGGGGGAAAATTAAATGAAAAGAATATGCTGTAAAAATATATAGGTTGCATTAGAAAAAGCATTAATAAAAAAAGAAACATAAATCGTGACTATATACATGGACCTCACCTGATGGTCTGCACAAGTATCAGACTGACTACATCTGTGGAAAGAATCATTGCAGACACTCAATATCAGCTGTCAAAATTTGGCCAGGTCCTGATTTTGGAATAAACCATATCAACTATTCATATGCAAGTTGATCATCTACCTCTTTATAAGTTGTGGCAGTATAATCACATATTTTTGGTGCCTGAGTGGGAAGGGGCTGGTTAACCAGGAGTGAGACAGAGGTACACAGGCTTACCTTTCTCCAGATATAATAAACTCCAAAGCTAAATTAAAGTGTTAATTCTCTCCAAATGGCCAATAGCCATAAATCTCTCTTGGAACACCCAGGACAGAAGCAGTGTCTCGAAGTACCTGACCTTTTAAAATACAACACAGTGTCTATAATGGCACTAAAACTTGTGCAGATGGAGAGACACAAAAGTCTCTGCTGTTGTTTTAAATCGCATTAATACCAGCTGAGTCCCACTCCAATGCAAATGATCAAGGCATAGATCAGAACAGGACAATCTGCCTATGTAAAGGACTAACAACTACCTGTCAACAATGAGTGGACTTGCATAACCCACAGAGAAGGGACCCTGGAAATTTAATAGCAGTTGAGGGTCTTGGCACCGTTAGGATACGTCTGGCTGTAAAGAACTTAATATCCTATACCAGCTTAAATGGAGACAATCTATTACCCCACTAAACTGGAAGTGCAGAGCAGTACTTCTTAACTAGGGTGATCTGCCCACCAGAAACATTTGCAAAATGAGGACACATTCCTAGTTGTCATGACTGGGGATGCAATGTACTAATGAAATGCTGCTAATAAAAAGGCTGATGAGTCAAGTCGACCCAGAAGAGCACTGTAACAAAGGCTCAGCGATCTACTGTGGAAACATCAGCCACTGCAAATCCTGAGGAGCAGAGCTCCACAATGACACACATGGGGAACCATGAGTCAGGGCTCATCAGCACTGGTTTTTCTGGGGCACCTACTAGACAAAAATCAGGGCTGCTGTTAAACATCTTGCAATGCACAAGGTGGGCCCCATTACACAAAGCATTGCTGGTGACCAGGTGTAGAGAAGCATATAACCAAGTCTGCTTAATGACATTCTAAAAGGACTCACATGTCTTATCCTTATCTCCTGACAAAGAGGGTTGGCATATTATCAGCCTTTCCCTGTTATGGTCTCAGATGGCTGCCAGAGATTCAAGCAATAAATCCTCAACTACAAGGAGGAAAGAGGGGGTGGGGAAGTCAGTGTTGGTTCGTTTTATGTCCCTCTGAATTAGAGTAAACTGTCCAGAGCCAGCCAGGAGCCTTCCTATCACAGATCATTGGTCAGAGGTGGCCATGTGCCATATCTAAATTAATTTCTGCAAGAAAAACTAAATTACTAGGTTAAGTCTTTATCCTTGGGGTTGAGAGAGAAGGGTAGGAGGGTGCATCGTCTGGAGCACATTGCTTCAGATCCTTCAACAAAACTGGGTTCCTTTGGCAAAAAAGAAGGTGGAACTATGGACTGAAATGTGCCCCTCAACATTAGTAATGGGGTCCTAGCCCCTGTGAATGTGATCCTGTTTGAAAAGGATTTCTTTTGCTATGTTACTGAGGTCATGCCAGAGTAGAGTGTTGCCTGGACATAATCACCTCTGAGCTATATAAAAAGAGCAGAACAGACAACAGAGACACACACAGAGGGGAGACTGAATGCCAAGGAACTCCTGCAACTATCAAAAAGGACTCACTCTTAGAGCTGATACTTCCAGTCTCTGAAACTGTGAGAGAGTAAGCTCCTGCTCTTTAAAGCCCGCTGACTATGGAATAGTTTGTTATGGCAGCACTAGGTAACTAAGACAGCTGGGTGACCAACATGTCTACTCCATCCTACAAAGTGGTGAGCCTGAATATGAACTCAGGTACTGCAGGTTCAAACTCAGTGTTCCTTCATTTCATACTGGGATTAACAAATTTTCCAACACATTTACTCCCACAGTTATGGTGGAACAGGTTTTCTCGTATGTTGCCTTGCTGGTCCTGTGTTGGTAATTTTCCCAAAATGATAGGCTAGGCAGCAATCTGTTAAGGGAGGAGATGGTTTGCCGTCTGTATAAGATGCTTGCAAAGGATTGGTTGGCTTGCTATGCAACTTCATGATGATTGGCTGGGGATGTGCCTAGCAGTTACTGGGACTGGCTGAATGGCCTCATCTAGTCTGGCCTTCACCCAGATTGGCTGGGGAGCCTGCACAGAGACTGATAAGCACCCTGGCCCACGGAGGTGTTTAGTGGGGCTTTCTGATGGAGGAGAGCCAGTTGCAAAGGTAAGAATAGTGGGACCCACAGGACTCACAGATGTGGAAGAACCAGGCACCTCCAGGCAGCACTCCCAGAAAGCAGAGGCTCAGGCATACACCCTACAAGGGTTATCCATAAAAGTTTTGTCTCAACAGCTGTCATAACACTGCCCTCATCCTGGCACAAGTCTGGGGTTGCTCCAATGGCTTTGGTTGAGAGCTGGATTAGCAAGTGCAGAGGCCAAACTTGGCCAAGAAAAACTAATGAGTGAGTGAGAGAGAGAGAGAGAGAGAGAGAGAGAGAGAGAGAGAGAGAATGAACAGTCACATCACATCTGACCTGAGTTGATAACACACCTACTACTAAAAGAGAGACACCTGATCCACACTGTGCCTACTCAGTGACAATGGAATGGACATGGGAATTTGGGGAGACTGAGGGATCTCCTTTTTAAACATAATGGTCTATCTCTTACAATGACAAGTAGAATACTCATAGGGGTGATGGGGAGCAAGCAGTTCATCTCCAATCTGTTTCTGTGGTTAACTATTTGATTTCCCTGCATAATTTGGTTTGTTGTTTATTATCTATAAGTAATAATGGCCTTTAATTGAAAACACTGTGTTCTGCATGTATAATCTACCTGGAATGAATGGTTGAGTCCACATGTTAAGAGTTTCATGACTGTGTGAGATTTCCAGTACAGCCTGTGTGTATAAACAGTCCAAAGTTACACCTCAGGCATCAGAAGAATTGGCTTAAGAACAAAGGAGCTCTGCTGGTGCACTGGATAAAGCATTATGCTGCTAACCAAATGGTCAAAAGTTCAAATCCACTAGTTACTTGTAGGAAGAAAGATGAGGCAGTCTGAGTCAGAATCAACTCGCTGGCATTCTGGTTTTGGCTTAAGTACAACAATCACTGAAAACACACTGGTAAATGCAACACACATTGGTGCTGCTTGGTAAAAAAAGCAATCTATATGACTTACAAACTAACAGAAAATGAAATGACATACTTTTCCTGTTTGATAAAGTTAATAACTGAGGAACAGATTAGTCCTTAACAAAACATGCAATACAACAGAGGTTGCCAGGTGGAGGTAATGGTGAACACTGGAAGCATCCCATGAGAATATGTGTCATATGTGGGGAGAAGGCCTGGGATCTGCTCCCTCTAAGCAGAACCACCTGCTTCTACAGCAAGGTTCTCAGTATCTCTTTTGAAGATATGGGAGGAAGTGACATGTAATCTTGGAATCTGAGTAATACAAACATCTAATAATAGTGTTTGGCTATTAACAAAAGGCTAGCAGTTCAAGTCCAAACTTTGGAAGAAAGACAATCTATCTCTGAAAAGTTAGTCATTGAAAACTACGGAGTACAGGTGTGCTTTGACATAGATGGGTCACCATAAATTGAATCACCTCCATGGCAACTGGAGGTAGGCCACATGTATGTGCCCTTTAGTCCTGCCTATAAAAACTTCATCGTGTTCACTCCTATATGTGCTTCCTCCTTCCTGTGTGTGCAATGGCAACAAATACCGTGACTCTGAGAATCATGTGTTAAAGATGGCAGAGTCCCCAGCTTGAATCTCTGGGACAATCATGTTGAAGAAAATTCACCAATCTAGAATACTACCAATACATAAACAAAAAAGAAATTTCACTCACACTGGAAGCACTGATTTTTAAAATTTCTTTATTAATAGCAGCTAACATTACCACGACTAAACACTCAGACAGTACTGCCATCATTTAACTTCCAGAAAAATACTAACAAACTATTAGAAAGCAATACAAATTCAATATGTCCCCAGTGGCATGCCTATCTAGTTGAAGGATTCAAAACAATTACCAAAACTCAGAAATAAATTCCCTAAGACAGATTGTTCTCAAATTCCATAAGCTCACAAAAAATCTGAAATCATAAAAATACTGAAAGCTGTGCTACTGTTGTGTCAAATGCCATAAGGGTCACCCAAAGGGGACAGGTTTTAGTAGAGTTCCTGATGAAGAAAGCAGGAGTGGTCATCCACTTCTTAACTAATAGGCTTCTGAAAACTCTATGAACACTAGAGGAATGCAGATATTTATAACAGTGTAATGGGAGAGCCTAGACTGGAAGTCAGTTGAAGTGTGAAGATGGCACAGGACCTTCTCTCCCACTGAGTAGGTTCTGATGCACACAGACCCTCCACTGGGTTTCCAGGGCTGTCCACCACGCTGGGAGGAGATGGCCCATCTTTCCCTCAAGAGCCACTGGTATGCAGCCACCGGTGTTGGCAGTACAACACGTCGGGACGACGCTACCAGGGCTCCTGTAAGTTGACAGTTATGTAAGTTGACTACATATCATTGACCAAATAAAACACAGAAGAAAAAAAAAATCAATCTCATTCCGAACAGCACAAACCCAAGTCTAAAATATCTTAATATATGTGAGAAATTTAAGAAAAAACAACCAAACACCAAAAACTTTTCTACCACAGAATCAGAAGTAACTCATAGCTGATGCCTCCACTGGGCTTCTGAGGCTGGATATGGCACGGGAGGAGTGTGCCCATCTTTCCCCTGAGGAGCAGCCTACAGCCCAACTCCCTGTATTCTCTGTCACCAAGAAGGGTTTATTTAAAAGCAAAACTAAATTCCAAGATATACAAAAGAACACTTTTTTAACCAAGGCAAAGAAATACTACATTTCTATAGGTGAGAGCCCAAGTAAGTCACTTCTTCCCAAAATAATCTACCATTGTTACCTATAATTTTTGGCAAGTGAGGTGCTGGCAAGTCAATTTTTACTTACAGCAACTCTGTACGATAGAGTGAAACAGCCCCGTAGCTTCCTAGGCCATAATCTTTACAAGTAGGTCACCAGGTCTTTTTCCTGAGGAACCTCAAGGTGGGTTTGAATGAATGACCTTTCAGTTAGCAGGCATGCATTTACCATGGGTCCTGCCAATTATTACCCAATATCAACTAAAACCCTAAAAGGTTTTCTTAATTTTACAAGTGATTCTAGAGAGTTCACTTGAGGAAACCCACCTGGGAATGGTAGAAAGTTTCTAATGCAGAAATGTAGATGAGTTACTGCATTAGGGTAGAAAAGCTGGTTCTGCCAGGTAAACATGTCAGAAAGTACAGCACTTAACGGACTGTGACTCTGGGCTCAGCACCTGGGTGGATTGGTGTCTAAAAGTGAACCTTTATGCCCACTGCCCGGGGCGTTCCACCTCTGGCAATCTGTCTTGACAAAAACTAGCACAAAGATGTTAACATACTTTAAGAAAAACCAGAATTAACTGGAGGGAGCTCTGATGGTGTAGGACATGTGGTGGTGTGCTGTACCAAAAGGCAGGCAGTTTAAATCCATTAGCAGCTCTGTAGGGAAAGATGGACTATTTCCTTCGGTGCAATTTACAACTTCTGAAAAGCAGCTGGAGGGTCAGCTGTTAAGTCAATTCCAATTCAAGGGCAAGGGGGGAAAGAAAAAGAAACTAGTCCATTATTGTTGTTGTTGTAGTTATGTGCCGTCGAGTCATTTGCGACTCATAGCAACCCCTATGTACAACAGCCCTAAACCCTGCTCTATCCTGCGCCAACCACACTGCCTCTGACACACCCATCCCGATTACCCCAGTCACTGAACCAATCCACCTCATAGAGGGTCTTCCCCTCCTGCACTGTCCCTCTATGCTACCAAGCATGATGTGCCTCACCTTACAACATGTCCAGAGTATGTCAGACGAAGCCCCAGAATCCGTGCGTCCAAGGAGTAGCCTGGTTTAACCCTCTCTAGGATGAATCTGTTTGTCTTCTTGGCAGTCCATGGTACATTCAATACTCTTCTCCAGCACCACAGCTCAAAGGCGTCAATTCTCCTTCTATCCTCCCTAGTCATTGTCCAGCTCTCTGATGCATAACAAGTGATTGCAAAATTAAAAGACTTTTAAATCTTTCCCATTCAAATATAATCCTTCCATCTCTTTCCCTCCTGTATCTTCTTATATAGACACAGAACAAGAAAGCTGCTTAACCTGGCTGGTTTTTGTCTCATTATTTTTTGTTTAATGAGTGTTCAATGCTTCAAACCTATTCTTAAGATGATGTTTAAATTTAGGTGAAATAGACTCCAGATATTTTGATTCTCGTGGACTTGTTTTCATTTTCTTTGGCCTCAATTCGTACTTCCACAATCCAAGCCTGGCCTAGTTTTGATGGCTGATCTGAGATTCTCCAATGATTCTTTTCACAGTTATAGTGAAACTGATTCCTATGCAATCCATCAGGTTAGGTCCATGTGTAAAGTCACAATTTGCTTTTTTAATAAAAATTTATTTGCAATGAATAAATATTCAACATAATTAATTCAATAATCCTATTTCCTGCCTCATTTTTGTCAGAAAAAGTCCATACTTTCTGACCACCATTCCTCCTTCATTGTTTCCAACTTTTGCATTCCAGTCACCAATTATCATTAACCTATCTTGATTGCATATTTAGTCAATTTTGGACGTGGTAAAGTTTCTAATTTCCTCCTCTTTGGTTTAGCCATAGGAGCATGTTTTGAATAATAGTCATATTAACAGGTCTTCCTTGTATATGTATGGATAATATCCTATCACTCAACAACATTGTACTTCAGGATAGAACTTGTAATTGTCTTTTTAACTATGAGTGCAATATCATTCTACTTTTCATTCCCAACATAGTAAACCAAGTTTTGTGATTAAAAGTGGTCAAAGCTAGTCCATCTCATCTCACTAGTACCTAGAATACTGATGTTCCTGCATTCTACTTCATTTTTTATAACTTTTAGTTCTCATGCTTTGTACATTCCATGTTCCACTTAATAAGGGATATTTGTAGCTATTTTTGATATATGCAGCTGGTACCAATCAACATCCTTGGTGCCAGCAGTCAGGGACCTCTCCAAATTATTAAGGAGCCATGAAATGAGTTTTAGAACTAAGGTGCGTCTGATTCAGACCATGGTTTTGTTGATCACTTGCTATGCAACTGAAAGCTGGACAATGAAATAGGATGACGGAAGAACTGATGCCTCTGAGCGGTGGTGGTGGTGAAGAGCACTGAATATCCATGGATGGCCAAAAGAACAGGTATGTCTTGAAGAAAGTGCAACCAACATGCTCCCTGGAAACAAAGATGATTTGTATCACATACTTTGAATATGTTTCTATGAAAGGCTATTCCTCAGAGATGGACATCATTCTTGGAAAGACAGAGGGGCGAGTGAAAGAGAAGACCCTCAACCGGATGGATTAACACAATGACTACTGCAAAGGGATCGAGTATGTCAGGGAGTGTTAGGATGGCTCAGGATAGGCCAGTGTTCAGATGTGTTGTTCACAGAGTTGCTATGAGTTGTACTCAACTCAGTGGCACCTAACAATAACAATTTTTATTTAAAGAAAACCTGGTGGTGTAGTCTATAGGGAGTTGTGCTTCTAACTCAAAGGCTCCATCTCTCTGGCAGCTTGAAATCTACCAGAAGCTCAGTGGGAGAAAGACAGTCAATCTTTCATGCAATTTACTTGGAAATCCAATGGAGGGCCAGCTATGAGTTGATTCAGACTAGACAGAAATGAATGAGTAAGTAAGTGATTTTTGTTCATATCTGCTTATTTTGCCAT
>NW_006399801.1:8540951-8560953 GCF_000299155.1 Elephantulus edwardii
TCTGGCAGCTTGAAATCTACCAGAAGCTCAGTGGGAGAAAGACAGTCAATCTTTCATGCAATATACTTGGAAATCCAATGGAGGGTCAGCTACGAGTTGATTCAGACTAGACAGAAATGAATGAGTAAGTAAGTGATTTTTGTTCATGTCTGCTTATCTTATTTTGCCATGACTATTTCACTCACACACACACACACTCTGTAAGAATACAGGACTGCCTCATTCTTAGGGCTGCATATGCTCTTATTCTGTTGAATCATGACTGACTATAACAACACCTCTATTGACGGTTGTCACTTGCACTTTTTGTTATTACATACAATGAGGCAGAGTAGATTCTGTTCTTTTTCTATAGGACTACAACAAGTTTAAAATGTTCACCATTCTCTAACCACTAGTCACTCTGAAAATGCAGATTAAAGCAACAATGAGATGCTGCTAAGTTCCCACTATAAGGGAGAAAATGAAAAAAGACTAATCACATCAAGTGTTGGTGAGATAGAAGAACTAAAATTCCCATAAGCTGCAGATAGGAGTGTAAAATGACACAATAACTTGGGAAGAAAATTTTGCAGTATCTTAAAAAGTTAAAGAGACACCTATTGGAAGCAACCCAAATGTGCATCAAAAGAAAAATGGATAAACAAAATGTTGCTTAGCTATACAATGGAATCCTACTCAGCAATAAAAGAGAATTAGCAATCGATAAACACAACAACTCGGCTAACTCTCAAAATAATTTTGCAGAGTGAAAGACACCAGACACTTTCTCAGAAAAAGAGAGAGACATTATACACTGAATGATTTCATTCATACTGTTAGGTGCCATCGAGTCTATATGACCCACAGCGACCCCATGAAAAACAGGTCTGAATCCTGTCCTGTGCCACCCTCACAATCTCTGACACACTTGAGCCCATCGCTGCAGGCACTGTGCCGATCTATCTGGTTGAGGGTCTTCCTCTCTTTCTTCGACCTTCCATCTTTCCAAGTATGATGACCCCCTCCTGGTAACATGCCCAAAGTAAATGAGATAGATTTTTTTACCTTTCAATCTATTAGATTTTATGAAAAACAAATAATCTGTAATGACAGAAAGAGATCAAGAGTTGCCTGGAGATAGAACGAAGAAAAGGAAGGGATTACAAAAGGGCCCTTTGATGAAACCATGAGGACAATGGACACAAGACCATTATCTTGATTGTGATGATGCCTCCCTGGGTGTAACTTACATCAAAATGATGAAAGTATATACTTTAAAAATGCAGTTTATGGCATACAAATAAAGATGTAATAAAGTAAGAAAAAACTATATTTAAAAGGTAAGTGGGAATGAAGTCTTGCATATGTTCAAACAGAAGCTTGAATATTGGTTTTCATGTTCAAATAGCTGTTCCTCTTTGAAAAATTGTTATTGTTAGGTGCCATCAAGTCAAGTATGACTCATAGCGACCGTATGAACAAAAGGCCTGACCCAGTTCTTTTCTGTCCCATACTCACACTTCCTGACACACAAGAGCCCATTGCAGCAGTCACCATGTGAATCCACGTGGTTGAGGATCTTCCCCTCCTTTGCCGACCCTCCACTCTCCCCAGGATCATGTCCTTCTCCAAGGAATAGCCCCTCCTAAGAGCAGGGGCTTCAAAAGAGCACTTCAGCTGCATCCTCTTCAAGACATATTTGTTTGTTCTTTTGGCCGTACATGGGATGTTCATTCTCTTCTCCATTACCACAGCTCAAAGGCATCAATTCTTCTTCTGTCATCCTTATTCACTCAAAATAGTCAAGCTTCATTTATTTCCTCCCTTACCAAAGACTACTATGAAGTTTCTAGTTTTATAACTTTCTCAATAGCACTGACAAAATGTAGATGGAATCACATCCCCTTTTCCTTATTCATAAACCTAATTCTCTGAACTGAGTTTTTGTCATTAGACTACCTGGGGAAGAATTCATCTGTCCAAGCTTGGATCAATTCCAATCCCTGCAGTAGGCCCGAAAGAAAGGACAGCAAAAATGTTCCTTTACCTAAACATAAAACCAATGGACTATCCTTGGTATAATTTACTGAAAAATAGAGTTTCTTTTTAGCAAAGTGAAAAAAAAAAAATCTTGCCACAGGAACTAGTTTTTAGCAATATCTTATCACGTACAACAACAAAAGCGTGAGTGGCAAAAGAGGTAGGTGGGACCTCATAAAAATGAAATATTTTTGTTCATCAAAGGGCTTTACAAACAAGGTGCAGAGATGTTCAACAGGCTGCAAAGAATTTTTCAGGAAGCATATATTGTTCAATGGAAACTGACACCCACATATTTGAAATCTATTTTAGAGAGATTCTTTTATTAAGACATAAACAAGGCAAAGTCAAACAAACAGACTCTTCTGAAAATGGGGACTTCAGTCAACAATGGAGCTAACGGAGTTCCACCAATTCATAGCTAGTGCTTTCATTTACAAGGTTCTAAGCACCTCTGTAGGTGGGGCTACCTTGGCGCAGGCAACAGACAATGATTGGGATACTGTAGGATTTCAAATTAAAAGCTTCAGGATTGGTTTTTGCTTCAGCTGCCTGGCTACATGGTGGTCAGGAGCCTATGATGAGGGTATCATTAAGGACACGCTAGGCAAGCAATGTGATGCTGGAGAACAGTACTGAATATCCCATGGACTTCCTAAAGAACTAGCAAATATGTCTTGGAGAAAGTGCATCCCCGGTGCTCTTTAGAAGCAAGAATTGTGAAACTTCATCTTAAACACTTTGGCTATGTTGTCAGGAGAAGCTAAAAAGACATTATTCTTGGAAAGGTGGAAGGTCAGCAAAAGAGAAGACCCTCAATGAGATGGATTGGCACAGTGACTGTAACAATGGGCTCAAGTATATCAGAGATGATGAGGGATAGGACAGGGTTCAGATTAATTGTTCTCAGGGTTACTGCTACAAGTTACAGTTCTCAGCCAATGTATTGTTTTACTCGTTTTTGAATGATCATCACCATGATTTTGTTTCCACATGATATTAATGCTATTGTTTGTAATTTCCACATTCTGTTGGATCACCTTTCTTAGAAGTGGTAATAAATACTGATATCTTTCAGTCAGCTGGCCAAGTAGCTATCAAATTTCCTGGACGTATTTGTCAGTCTGTCCCAGGAAATTTGCATCTGTTACTTAAAACATGTCTATTGGTATTCCATCAATTCCTGGAGCCTTATTTTTTGTTAATGCTATTATTAAAGGAAATATAAAACATTTCAATCACTATGAAAAAATAGTTTGGTAGGACCACAGAAAGTTTAACATTGACTGTATGGTGAAATTGTGGTGTTGGAGAAGAGTACTAAACATCCCATGGACTGCCAAAAGAACAAACATATGTTTTGGAGAAAGTGGAGCCAGAGTGCTCCTTGGAGGCAAATAAAGTTTTGCCTCACATACTTAGGTCCTGCTAGGAAAGGTTATTCCTTGGAGACGGACATGATGCTCAGAAAGATGGAGGGTCGGCAAAGGAGAGGAAGCCCTCAATCATGTGGAATGACACTGACTGCCACAATGGGCTCTAGTGTGTTAGGGAGTATGAGGATGGAACAGGATAGAACAGGGTTCAGATCTGTTGTTCAGAGGGTTGCTATGGGTCCCACTCAACTCAACAGCATTTAACAACAACACATGGTAAAGTGGGGAGTTCTGGTGGCTTAGTGGTAAGGAGTTGTGCTGCCAACCCAAAGGCACATGGATCAATTTCACCACTTGCTCTGCAGGAGAAAGATGGACAGTTTCCTCTCATGAGACCGATAGTCTCTAAAAACCCACGGGAGGGTCAGTTGTCAACCAGTTCTCACTCAACACTAATTAACAACAATATGATGCAGTGAATTATTTCATATGGTCCTTCTAATCGTAGTCTTTTTTGTTATTCCTGCCAACGGATCAAGTAGGACTATGCACATGAGGTGCTTGAGACCCATGGAGGGAACTGGGTACTTTGCTAATAATGCGAATAAGCTGCATGGCATCCTTGTGGGAGTGAGGCTATGCAAATAAGGTGTATGTCACTGAATTCTATGCAGATAAATTGTTGAGAACATATTATATGTATATTTTTATGAAATATTAAAAGAAGGCCATCCACCAGGGGCAGGGGTTAGGGTGGTTAATTATAGGGTAGCACAATTTCTTAGGTGGGGGCAAGGGTGGGTAAAGGAAATGGGAAAGGTCCAACATGAAAAACAACGCATATGAACTGTGTAAGTAAACCAGTAGAAAATAAAAATTTTATTTTAAAGAAAAAAAAAAACAACAACAACAAAAAACCAACTAAAAAAAATGTCTTCCAGTGGCTCATACACCAACCCTGAGAATCAGCAAGGTCCTTATAGCCTATCAGCAGCTTCTGGAGAATACAAGCAAGGGTATGAAGCAATAGCATCATTTGACTCTCATTGCATCAGTTACCAAAATAATAAAGACGGAAGAAACTGTGACAAAGGATTCAGTAGCAAGCTTTGCCAGGCACTTGGGATGGAAGTTTGACTCAATATTTTATTAGCTGCCTATTCTACATTTTGGGAACAATCGGATCTTGTTCTGAGCACTCTACCACAAGGGCACAAGGGCTCCTGTGTTTAAATGCAAACAGTCAATAATTGCTAAGAGCGTCCTTTCCGTTTGATCTCTTCTCAGAAGGCAATGCAAGCTCACATCTTTTTAAGGGTCTGACACTCCACTTATTGAACCACTTCTACTATAAAGATCACAGCAGTGTATATCACCAAAATGTTTTGAGAAACAGCTAAAATAATTGCCCCAGACTGAGGTACTATTCTTTAATAGATGTAACCTTGAATCAGATGACAGGATGGAACTGGACATCATATGGACTCAGAGGCACAGACCAAATCTAGTTCATGTAGCCTGTTAACTGTGATAACAATACTGATGTTATAGTAAGCAGCTGTTGAGTCAACCTTTGACCCCATGGACCCCATGCAAAGAGAACAAATGAGTGGTGGCTACACAGGAGGTGCAATAGCCAGGAATCGAACCCAAGTCTGCCACATGGAGGGAGACGATTCTGCCCCTGAACTGTCCCTGCCCCCTCTGGAAGGGATTAGCAGTGGTTGATTTAAATGGAGGCCAAGTCTCATTGGAAGGAAGAAGAGACAGATAGGAAGACAAAGGGCCCCCAAAGCAGGTACCTTAAAAAACCTAACCTAAAGGGATAAACCCACAGGATAACTACCAACAAAGGATCTGGTACAGAATCAGGGAAATGCAACACCATGGGCCACATATCACCTGGAAGGCTTTGCTAAGTGACTGGGAGGTGATGGGCATGTTGTTGTTATGTGTTGTTGAGTCACTTGCAACTCATAGTGACCCTATGTACAACAGCCCTAAACCTGTGGCAATCTCACTCTCTCTGACACACCCATCCCGATTACCCCAGTCACTAAATCAATCCATCTCATAGAGGGTCTTCCTCTCTTGCACTGTCCCTCCACCCTCCCAAGCATGATATCCTTTTCTAAGGACTGGTACCTCATTGCAACATGCCCCAAAGTAGGTCAGACAAAGTTTCAGAAACCCTGCCTCCAAGGAGCAGCCTGGTTTATGCCTCTCCAAGACAAACCTGTTTGTTTTCTTAGCAGTCTATGGTATATTCAATACTCTTCTCCAACACCACAGCTCATAGGCATCAATTCCTTCTAATATCCCTAGTCATTGTCCAAATCTCTGATGCATAGCAAGTGATTGAAAAGACCATGGCCTGTATCAAGTGAACCTTAGTCTCCAGTCTGACATTGCTCCTCTTCAGTACTTTGGAGAGGAATCTAACAGCCGACTTTCCCAATGCAATTCACCTTTTAATTCCCTGTTGGTGCCAAGAGTGTTGATTGTGGAGCCAAGCAAACTAAAGCTGTTAACAATTTCAGTCTCTTCACCATCTATCAGCATCTGTGATGCTGCAAATTGGCCCAGTGGTGAGAATCTTTTGTTTCTTGGTGTTGAGCTTCAATCCATATTGAAGGCTGCAGTCCTTGACCTTCTGCAGCAAATGCTTTAGGTCCACCTCAGTTTTAGCAAGCAGGGTTATGTCATCTGCACAACGCAGACTGTTGATGAGTCTTCCTCCAATCCTGATGCCACATTTCTCCTCATAGAGCCCAGCCTCCCAGATAATCTGTTCTGCATATTGATTGAAAAGGTATATATTCATATTAAAACAGGCACAAAAATGAGAGATCTTCACAATGCTCCTGAGTAATGAGGATGAAGCAACATTCACTCTCTACATGTCCCTCTCAAGAGACATGGATAAAAGACCACATAGGGTCCTACCAGAAATGAGCTTTTTAAAAAGCAGCTTATGTGTACATGTCCTTGACAGATGCCAAGACTAAAGCAGATTTCTCTGAACTACTAATAATTTAACAGACAGAACGAAGTGTTGAGGGTTGCTGTTACTGTTGTTTTATGCCTTCAAATCAGAACTGACTCATAGCTGGTCCCTCCAGTGGGTTTTCAGAGGTTGCGAATTACACAGGAGGAGATTCACATCTCTCTTCTGAAGAGCAGCAGGTGGATTCAAACTGCAAGCCACTGGGTGGGCAGCGTGTCTCCCTAGCACTAGGCCAGCAAAACTCCCTAGATGAGCTTTTGGAAAGAGTTTGTAAAAGTCCAGAAGACGTCACCCAGTCTCCACTCCCAGTCAACACTGGGAGGCTACAGCACTAACTCTGAAAGACCATAGTAAGAGAGCACAGCTTTAACAGAAGGTGTTTTGGATGTAATTCTGTGACACACCTTTAGAAGCTGGATCATGTGACAATATCTAAAGATCCAATTTCTCCCTTGCTAACCATGTTTCCTGCTGTGGGGTTTAAAGTTAACTTTACTTGGATTTAATGCCATAAAACACAATCTGCATGAATGATTCACACACACACACTTAACTCTACCCAAAGAACTTGGTCTTTGTTCTGGGTCCTGAGAGATAACCTCAGAACTCTTGGGATTTCACCAATGATTGAAGTACTGCAGATGAGGCTTCTAATCAACACCTACATGTACTATAATGAGGCTGACCATGCTGTATCAGCCAGCCAAGAAGAGGGAGAAGGAGTGGTACAATTCAATCAATCAGGCCTAAGGAATGAGGCCCAGTAAAGGCTTTGGACATGAATGCTCCATGGGTGTCCTGACTGGTGGACATCAGTTAACAGCCACTGGAATACAGAAACTCCACATTGGACATCATTGCAGAGTTCTCTCTGTGTGTCTCTTCATTTGCATTCTTTTCCTATATTAGAACTGCAATGGTAAGTACAATGATTCTTGAGTTCTGTGAGTCATTCTTGAGATTATGGAAAGGAACAGAGGGAGGTAGCATGTCAGAAGTGAGGGGACCCCTGAGGCCTGTTAGGTCCAGACAGTGGGACCAAGGGGAAAATGAAGAATTCAAAGAATACACGTCGACAAGAAGAGTGAACGTCTCTGCCCACCTGGCAGAACTAACAGATGAACCATAAATCACAATGGAATGTCCCTCCCCAAAGACCCTGTTATAAAAACCCTCCCCAATAAGTTCAAAGTGCAACTTCCTCAGTCTGCATTTTCAGAATGAGGAACCTCAACCAGGAGCCCTCCTAGTAAAGCTGCTTTTAAGCTTTCTCTCACACTCTGATTTCTTTCTTAAATCCACTAACCTAACAAGGACTCTGAAGATTGTGGCTGGCATGTGAAGTCTGAGGCCGACCACACAGTGGGGAGAGCTGTGAGATCAGACCTCATGATGGGGTGGTATTAATCAATTCAGAATTCTTTAGATATATACAAATTATAAAACTATAATTATATAGTTATAAAACTGACATCAGTTTTCTCCAGCCTGTAAAACTAGTTACTTTGCCTTAGGATTCTGTGTTTCCTTTCTTTTAGTCAGTAAAGGAGCTTAATCTGTCTGTTTACCAGGAGAGGAAATGATCTCTCCTAGGTCAGCTGTTTACCTCTTTGAAACTGTTTTCCCCAACCATAATGTAAATAGTATTATTAATCTGCCTGTCTGTTAGGAGGGAAGGTGAGTCTTCCCCAAGTTAGCCTTTATCTTTTCAGGGCCAGTTTATAACAGTCATGTGTTAACTGTTTTGTAGGTTGCCTATTTACTGGTACCTGTGTGTGAATTGTTTTTCGTTTTGTTTTGTTTTGTTTTCAGATGTAGAACTTCTTTGATTTTACTAACAAAGATGTATTGTTGGGTGAGTTAGTTTCTAAGGCTGGTATAAAAGCCTAATCACCACTCCCAGACAAAGAGGCAGTCTCTGAGAATGATCTTACTGCTTTCTCCCAGATCTGCAATAAAGTGCTTATGGATATTGCAATCTGTCTTATTAGCGATTGACTACAGAAAGACCTCTTTGGGTTCAGTAACAGATAACATTTTAGGGTCAGAAGAGGAAATAGTACATACAGAAGGTGTCAGAAAGTGGGATCTGACATTCTCCTCTCACCTGCTACGTGGTAATTTTGTGACTAGGTAGAATTCTGAATAAATGTGGAAAAATAGGAAAGAGAGAGAGAGGGAAGGAGGGAGGGTGGGAGCAGGGGGAGGGAGAGAGATAGGGAGGGAGGGAAAAAGGAAGAGGGAGAAGGGGGGGAGAGAGAGGGCGTGAGACCAACCTTCTGGATCTTATGATGTTTTCCAAAACATTTTTTCCTCTTTCCAGAAAAGCACCAAAACAAAAGATGAAGTCAAATCAACTGTCCATCAATTAATTAAGAAAGGTTAATATAAAATTTTTATATTCATACAAAGGAATGGTATTTAGCCATTAACAGGAAGTGTGAATACATGTTACAACATGGACAAACCTTAAAAACACCATATTAAGTGAAAAAAGGCAGATATTATATGATTCCACACACATGAGGGTCCTCTGGTTGTCTAGCCGTAAGAAGCTGTGCTGATATTCTAAAGGCACACGGTTCAAATCCACCAGGTGCTCAGAGGGAAAAAGATGGGCAATTTCTTCGAGTGGTATTTACTGCCTTTGGGAACCCACTTTAGGGGCAGCTATGGGTCAGTACCACCTCAATGGCACACAACAACAGCATATATGAAATACCCAGAACAACAAATCCAGACAGACAGAAGGTAGATAGTAGTTGACAGATGCTGGCCGTGGGGAGGAGTTGGGAATGAATGCTTGAAGGGTATGGAGTTTTATTTTGGGGTAATATAAATGTTCTTATATTAGGAGAACAAACAGGTTTCACCTGGAGAGCGTGAAGCCGGGCTGCTCGTTGGAGTCAAAGACTTTTGAAGATTCGTGTGACATACTTTGGACATGTTGCAAGGAGGGACCAGTCCTTGGAGAGGGACATCAAGTTTGGGAGGGTGGAGGAACAGCACACAAGAGGAAGACCCTTGATGAGATGGATCAATTCAGTGACTGGGGTGGTGGGAGTGAGTGTGTCAGAGATGGTGAGGTTGGCACAGGATAGAGCAGGATTTAGGGCTCATAACAACAAAAACAACAGCATTAGTTAGAGGTGATAGCTGCTCAAATCCTGAGAACGTACTAAATATCATTATAGTAAACTTTACATGATGTATATGTAACCAAAATTTTTTTTCAATGAAGAAAAAAGGAGTAGCTTTAGTCATCAAATTTTAAAACCATGTATTGTGGTGCTGTTGAGTCAATTATAACCCACAGACCCCATGTGATAGAGGAGCACCAAGCCATGTGGTTTCCTTGCTTGTAATTTTTATAGAAGCAAATAGCCAAGTCTTTCTTCCACAAAGGTACCCAGGTGGGCTTGAACCACCAAACTTCAGCTAACTGCTTAATTGTTGAGTCACCTTAATTCATTTCTACCATCCTTCACGTCCATACTCAAAGTTGTATAGTGGTTGAACTGATAAGGGCTCAAAGTCTCAGCTAAACTATTAAGCAAAAAATTATCCTATTTATGTATGCTGACAGTCTTTGTGTGAGATGTACTGGCTCGGAATGAACCTGTGTCTCACTGAAGCAACTGGTAACACATTCGGAACTGCTCCCTTCTGACCTTCAAGGGTAAGTAATTCTAGTCTCTGTACTAAATGCTTATTTCTGAGTAGGCAGCAAGAGGGATTCTTTCAACAGGTAAGGCAGAAGTGGTTTTGTGCAAAGACCCAGGGGTGGCTTCCCATTTACCCAGAATAAAATGCTGTGATGTGGTCCCGGAAACTTGCCCTCTTCTATTCCTCTCTGACTTGCTCACTCCACTCGAGCCACTCCACCTCAGGGGCCTGCATTCTAGCCTGTTCTCTCACTTAACCAGGCCTCTGCTCAAATGTCATTTTATCAGAGAATCTCTGCCTGAAATAACACCCCTATCCACCTCAACCACAGACACCACCCTTCTGCTTATGATGCGGAAGAGGTTTCAGCAGAGTTTCCAGATGAATGTGCACCAGGAAGAAAAGCTTGGTGATCGATTTCTGAAAATCAGTCAGTGAAGACCCTCTGGAGCACAACATCCCCTTCTACTACCATCCTGGGGATGGTGCAGGATGGCAGGGTCACACTGATCCACCATCACTCAGGCGTCATCTCAGGGGGTAATTGTTAGTTAATGAGTGAGGAGAAGGAGAGCCAGATTTCCCTTCAGTCCAGGGTTGGCAGGGAATGAAAATATAAATGAAGTAGATTCTAGGTTTGTTGCTCTTTCTTCCTCAGAAAATATTTTTATTTAAGAGACTAAAACTATATGAAAAGTATAACAAAAACGCTTTCAAGGGAGTTGGATGGGTGAAACTCGGAGGCGCTAACATGGAGGCATTATTTTCAAAAGCCTACAAATTGACTTTTTGAACAGGCAACAGGGCTTTTTATACTAGCTTTATACCCAAGGCAAACATCTCAACTTCTGCCAGGCTTAAGGAGGCTATGCTTTTACTCTCAAACAGCAGCTAAAATCAACAACATCTATTGCACATAAAATATAAATCAGGGAACAAATCTTTTTAGGAAAAATAATATATGGAACTCAGCTTCCTGTGGGTGCAAAAGGAATGAATGGAAGAGCGAGAATCACTTGGCACTGCTGCCATGAAAACCCTACCCCGGTTGTTAGATCAGTATTAGGAGAAAGCAACAGGAGTCCAGCAGAGAAGGTGACAGTGGCGAGCTTGACAGCAACACCAAGGCCTGAAAGAGCGATGCACCCACATATTTATGGGAGAAGCAGTTTTGTACTGCTGTGCCTTTTTTTTTTAAAGAACAAAAGAGCAGTTTTAATCTTCCCCTCTCCCATTGTTCTCATTTTCTGTACCTATAAACAGGTAAAAATACCAAAAACAAGACTTTTTCTAATTCAACAACTGTTTCCTATACAAATTCTGTGGCACTAACTACATTCATCATGTGCGACCGCCACTACTATCCTCCTGCAAATTGCCCCATCACCAATAAAGCAAATACTCAACGCCCCTTAAGCAGTAACTTCTCCTTTCCTCTCCCTTCTATTCCAGTTTACCACTAATAAGCTTTAGTCTCTGTGTCTTTGCCTGCTCTAGGTATTTCTAGTAAGTGTGATCACACAGTATTTGTCCCCTCGGGACTGACATCTTTCACTCATCTTGTGTTTTCAAGGTGCATCCATGTTGTGGTGAGCACCAGGATTTTATTTCTTTTTGAAGCTGAACATCATTCCACTGAATGGATGTAGCACATTTTGCTTATCTATCCATCTATTGACAGATACTAGCATTATTTCTACCTTTTAGCTATTTGCAAATAGTGCAGCAATGAACACTAGTATACATGTATCTGTTGTGTTCATGTTCTCAAATTTCTTAAGTACCTATCTAGGATTGGGATAGCTAGAGCTTATTATAATATTATATTTCACTTTTTTAAAGGACTACTAGACTTTTGCATGGTGGTGGTTTTGCACAGAGGCTGAACGATTATGGCATTCTCTTACCCGGTTTGCTTGAACTTACTGGGGTCATTTTCTTTTTGTGTTTCCCACATCATTGGGGTGAAAAGCAGGCATTGATGGCACTATTTCATTCTGCTGTGCATGGGGTCAGATGGTTTTCAAAAACTGTATAATGCATTTGATATTTGTGTAAAAATATGGTACATATGGTGAGATATTATTCAAACATAAATTGAAATGAATTCCTGAGACATGCAAAAGATGAATGAGCCTTCAAAAATATCACGCTGAGAGCAGTCAGACACAAAAGGTTCTGAATCATACTTGTGAATAACGTCGATACTGTATTGTTTACGTTATCCAGCTCAAAACTCAAGTTCACTCTATCAAGTTGGAACTGACTTATAACTGGCCCTCCAGTGGGCTTTCAGATGGGTGGGAGATCGCCCATGTTTCCCCTAAGGAGTCACTGGTGGATGTGAACTGCCAGAGAGATACTGCCTTTGAGCTGGTACTACAACTCCTTATGGATGATGTCAATAAAGCTCCTCTTTGAATTTTACACAGGATACACACACACATATATATGCACACACATGCCTAATGAGTAAGGAGTTGTACTGCCAACCCACAGACAAGCTATTCAAATTCACTAGCAGCTCCAAAGGAAAAAGATAGGCTCTCTGATTTGATTCACAGCCTCTGAAAACTCTCTAGAGGGGCAGCTATGAGTTGCTTCTGATTTGAGGGCACACAACAACAAATATAAAATATGCACACAAATGTACAGGCGACCCCTGAACAACACAAGTTTGATAGGTCCACTTATCCTTAGATTTGTTTTTCTTCGGCTCTTGCTATGAGCTCAAGTGTCATGAGTATTCACTTAAAACACCCAGGACATTAATTACCATCATCTCCACGTAAGCAACTCTTCTCTCTAGCAAACTGCATAATGCATGTCGTTATTTTAGCTGTATGAGACAAACTGTTCACATGAAGATGGTCAGTGTCACATGGCATCTTAAGTGAATACTCTGGAGTTCACCACAATAGCCAACAGAAAAAGAAAAGTGGGTTTGAGCAGTTCAAACCAACATTGTTCAAGGATAACTCTAAATTACATTTAGATTTGACTGCACAGATATTCATTACCCCAACCATTGCTGCATGGTGTTGTGTTATGTGCCATCGAGTCACCTGTGACTCAGAGCCCTTATGTATTACAGCTCTGAAGAATGCCCTGTCCTAAGCCAGCCTCACTGACTCCATCACATCTATGCCCATTACCCCAGTGACTGAATCAATCCATCTCATCCAGGATCTTCCTCTCCTGTACTGTACCTCCACCCTTCCAAGCAGGATGTCTTTCTCCAATACTGGCGCCTCCTGGCCATGTGCCCAAAGTATATGAAACAGAGTTTCAAAATCCTTGCCTCCAAAGAGAAACTTGATTTCACCTTCTCCAAGACAGACCTTTTCTGTTTTCTTAGTGGTCTATGGTATGTTCAATACTCTTCTCCAGCACCACAACTCAAAGGCATTGATCCTTCTGGTGTCACCCTTAGTCACTGTCCAGCTCTCTGACGTATAGCAAGTAATTGCAAAGGCCACTGCCTGGAACATGTGCACTTCAGTCTCAAGACTGACATCATTACTCTTTAGGACTTTGGTGAGGTCTTTGACAGCAAATTTTTCTTTTTTTTTTGTTTTTTTTGTTGGTTTTTTTTAATTATTATTAAATTTTATTAGTTTTAATGAACATTTACAGAGATTTTGGGTTTTCATTCATTCATTGTTGCACTGTTTTCTCTACCCTCTTCCCCAGTTCGTTCTTCTTCCCCCCCTCCCCCAAATGTCTGTTTTAATTGTCCAATGACAGCAAATTTTTCTAATGCTATTTGTCTTTTGATTTTCTGACTGCTGATCCAACTGTGCTGACTGTGGAGCTACACAAGCTGAAATCGTTGACATACGGTCTGTAACATAGACAACTGGAGCTCTCTCTGGTGGTATAGCGGTTAAAACATTTTGTTGCAAAAAAACAAATAAAAAGGTTGGTAGTTCAAATCTATCAGCTGCTTCACAGGGGAAAGATAAGAAACTCTGCTTCTGTAAGATTTATAGGCTTGGAAACACCATGGGGCAGTTCCACTCTGTCCTACAAGGTCACCAGGAGTCAGACTCAACTTGGTGGTAATGGGTTTACATAAATGTATATGTTTATTTGTGTGTGTATCTATCTCTTTCTCTCTCTCACCTCCCCCTCCCCCCCCCAAAAAAATACCCCACCACTGCTAGGTTCAGAATAATGGTATCCCTGCATCTGGTTTCCAAGGCTATAAATCTTTATGGGAGGAGACCACTCATCTGCAGCTGGCAGATTCAAACTGCTGATCTTTTGGTTAAAAACTCAATGTGTATGTAACTTTTATATTTATACCAACCATGCACAACATTTTCATTTCTCCATTTCCTCACCAACACTCATTATTTTTTCCTGTGCAATTATGTCAGTCTAGGGACTAAGGTATGCCTGATCCAGGCCATAGTCTTTGCAATTACTTGTTATGCATCAGAAAGCTGGACAACGACTAAGGATGATAGAAAGAGAACGGATGCCTTTGTGCAGTGGTGCTGGAGAAGAGTGTTGAATATACCACAGACTGCTAGGAGAACAAAAAGTTTCATCCTAGAGAGGGTGAAATTAGGCTGCTCCTTGGAGGCAAAGATTCTGAAGCTTTGTCCGACATACTTTGGGCATGTTGCAAGGAGGAACCAGTACTTGGAGAGGGACATCACGCTTTGGAGGGTGGAGGGACAACACAATAGAGAAAGACCCTCGATGAGATGGACTGACCCAGTGACTGGGGTATTCGGGGTAGGTTTGTCAGAGACAATGAATAAGGCTGGCTCGGAATAGAGCAGGGTTCAGAACTGTTGTACACAGGGTTACAATGAATTGCAAGTGACTTGATGGCATGTAGCAACAACATGGCTAAAAGACACAAAACATGTATGTATGTGTATATGCATGTGTAATTTAGCACACACATACAGAGTTCCATTTATATGAAATATCAAACACAGTACAAAAAAGAACAAGGGCAGCTTGGGAATTGCCATATGTGATGCTTGCCAACTCCACAAAAGGAAAACGTCACTGTCAACAACACAAAAACCAATTGCCATGAAGTCAGATGTGTCCCCCATGTTCCTGTATTTCCTTCTATTCAATTGAACACCAATCTTAGAGATTTATGGGGTCAAGACTCCATTGTGATAGCTCACTGAGCACACAGAACTACATTAGGGAAGTAAAAAAGTTATTAATTCAAGTTAGTAGCAGAATACAAAAGTCAGGACAGTTGCTGACATGTGGTTGCAGGCATCTCAGCCTTCAGCCTCACCAAGGCTTTAGGCCAGTGTTACAAAATTTAACCCTGCTACAGTGTTACAAAATTTAACCCTGCTAATTATGGCTCCATGGTCCTCCAACATATTTGGGCAAAGGCTCTTAGCTCTGGTTCCCCGTGGGGAAGCAGTCTCAAGGTCTGCTCTGTCTCAAGTCAGGTCCTTGGGCCTTTGCTGTGGCTGCTATGGAGGCTGCTCCCATAGGCCCTAGTCCAGTTGGTATAAGAATCTCAAGAAGGATATGCTGCATTCTCTTGCGTCTTTTTCACTAGTGTGAGAGTCTCAAATTCTGCTACTGGATCTACTCAATTTAATAGCAAGACTAGCCAATCCCCTTGTGGACTGGGGAGACTAGCCAACGCCTTTGTGGATAGGCCAACAACCCCCCCTCCATTCTCATATTCCCACCCATCCATAAGGTAAAGTCAGTCAATGGCTAGGGAAATCATTTTGAACAATAAACCCTTAATACCACAGACAGGCAAATCCACAGAGAAAGTAAGTAAACAACTAGTTGCCAGGGGACGGACAGAGGACAAAATGGGGAGTAATTGTTTAATGGATGTGGAGTTTCCTTTTGGGTGATAAAAATGCTTTGGAACTAGAGAGTAGTATTGGTTGTACAATACTGTAACTGTACTAAAGCCACTTAATTACCCACTCTAACATAGCTAAATGACAGCATTAACTTATGTTACATACTCTGGACATGTTATTAGGAGGAGCCAGTTCTGAGAGAAGGACTTAGTAGAGGGTCAGCAAAAGAGAGGAAGACTCCTTTAGAGACGGATTGACACAGGCTGCATCAATGAACTCACACACAGCAATGAGTTTGTGCTGAGGACAGCACAAGGTCAGGTAAAACGTCATTCTGTTATTCATAATGTAGCTTGAACCAACTCCAGGCACCTAACAATAACATGCTATAAAAGCTTCACTTTATGCTGTTTTTCATACTTTTAGAGAGTCAAATACTAAAAGTGACTCACCCTAAAGCACTAGAACATACCTCAAGCCTATCTACCCCTCCCCATGCCATAAAATAATAACCTGTTTTCATTCAAGTCAGTGAGTATTCCCTTCAGCTTGAAACTTCTTTTTTAAATTTTTTTTAAATTCTTGCATTTGAGTTGCATAATCAAAAAATTCTTACACCCTTATTTCCAATTTTAAAGGAAAATCTTTGATGTATACAATTGTCCCTCCCAGTTGGCAGTCAGCCATGCATCACATTTATAAACAGGAAAAATACCTTGCGACAGAACAGGCACTTCGCAGCCACTGCCTGTAACAGCCTCTGCTGAGCCTGATGACCATCTGTCAGTGCTGATAGCTGCTTTCTGGCATTTACAACTGGCCCACAGCTGGCCACCACTATGCTGGGTGGAGCTGTTGGCCTCCTACACTCTTACCTGTTCCTTGCAGGGGTGAGTGGGGGAAAGCGAGGCTTATTAGAATTGCCTGATACCTCTGACCTGAGAAATCAAGCTTTTTAGAGAAGAGTTGGGCATCTTCCAACTCCCACATGGCCCTCTGGCTCGAAAGTCAGGTATTCCAGCCAGGAACACTGGCCAGTGGACGACAGAGCCAAGCACAGACTTGTCAAGCCCACGGTATCTTTCTAGCCACATGCCATGTTGGTCACATAAGTGCATAAGAATTACTATGTCATTCCCCTTCTAGACAGAATGAAAAATACAATGATATTTGATGGAGATAACTCTCAGTAATCAAAGAGTCCAGTAACCCCAAGAGAAAGATCACATGGTAAAAGATACATTTGATCAGATCAGAGTTTGTTCTTCTTCGATATACCCTTTTATCCTTGCCCTAGCTCTGAGAACATATGAGAACATGAATGTGTACACATACATACACACATATACATATACTGTTATGACAAGTTCAATATTTAATTCATACCTTCTAGAATTTGAAAATCAGTAGGGAAATGGTCATTAATGAGACCAAAGGAGAAAAGGCATTCAAAATTCTAGGTGGTGGTGGTGGTGTTAAGGTGATGTTGAGTCAATTATGACTCATGGTGGATCTCAATCTTGCCCTATTTTACACCATTCTCATAATATCTAATATGCTTGAGCCCATTAAGTAGTATATTTAAAAACACAAAAGAGCCAAAACCCAAAATAACTGAGCCCCGGGTGCTATAAATGGTTACCGCACTTGGCTGCCAAACAAAAGGCAGTGGGTTTGAGGCCACCTAAAGGTGGCACAGAAGAAAGGCCTGGCAATCTCCTTCCACAAAAATCAACAACAGAAAACACCAAGAAGGACATTCTATTGATACACAAGGGGTTGTTATAAATTGGAATCATCCTTCTTTACCTAAAAAAAGCTTTATCTCTGGACATCAGATCTGATAATTGCAAATGTCAGCCACAAATACTGAGGAAAAAACTTTTAGATGACCCCATCAACACCACCATAATTCTAGGCTCAGGGAGGAAAACAAACAAACAAAAAAAAAACCTGAAAAGATGTACACACATATATCAATTAACAATGATTACTTCTGGGTGATGGAAATACGGGTAACTTTTCTTATCTACTTCCTCTAATTGTTATTAATCATCACAAATCACCTGGAATAACAAAAAGAAAATCCTGTCCTGACCTTCATGCCATCCAAGTAACACAATCCAAGGCCGACATACCTTGTTGAGCTTGCCAAGGGAAGAGATGAGATCCGCCCATTCACTTGACGACTCAAAATTTCTTAAAGCTTTTTCAATTACCGAAGAGTAATTTCGGTATCTGTAGTCATTCAATAGTTCCTGCTCTTCTGGATCCATCTTACATTCTTACAGCAGAGGAGGGCTATAAAAGCGAAAAAAAAAAAGTGAACTACTCAAGGAGATAAAGTGTTCCCAACCCGGAGCTACACAAGACACATCCATAAATGCTCCTGTCACAATCTCACTTGAACAATTCAACTCAAATATTTATCAAGGTATCTGGGCCAATCACAATGGCAGATAAAAGATAAACAGCCCCTGCCCTTTTTAGATCTGAGTAAGACATATGGACAGGGCAGCAACACAGTTGAGGTTCTCTGAACTGACAGTTCCAGGAGTGACACCCCAAAGCCACTAGATACATAGTGTTTCTAGTTAGCAATTTTGAATGCAGATGACTCCTTCCATCTTTGGGCATTTATATAACCCCAGAAAAAGTCATTCTCTGTAAAACTCAAGCTGAAAATAGAAGACTGAAGAAATGATGCCTTTGAATTGTGGTGTTGGCAGAGTACTGAACATGCCACAAACTGCCAAAAAAAACAAGGAAAACTATCTTGAAAAAAGTGCAGCTAGGATGCTCCTTAGAAATGAGGGTGATGAGACTTGATCTCACATACTCTGGGCCGGTTACTAATAAACGGTTATTATGCTTGGAAAAGCAGAGTATCAGTGAAGGAGAGGAAGACTCTCAAAGACATGGATTGACACCATGTCTACAACTACGGGCTTAAGTAGAAAGAAGACTGTGAGGGTGGCACAGGATATGGCAAGCTTTCTTCCTGCCATACAGGGTCACTAAGAGTAGGAGACCTTCCTTCACTATAAGAAAGGAAATCAGTTAGAAAGGCCCACATGGGATTCGAACCTAGGTTTTTCTATGACTCAGTGGTCTCTAACACCAGGTTTCCATGCTCTTAACAAGGAGCCCTGGTACCTAAATGGTTAGCCCTGGTTGCTAACTAAAAGGGCTGAGGTTTGGATTAACTAGAAGCTCTATCCAGGAAGTATTAAAAGAAGTGGAAAGAATATACTGAGTCACTATATCGAAAGGAATTGGCAGACACAGAAGAATTTCATGAAACAACATATGAGCAAGAGCCTATGGTGATGAAGGAAGAAGTTCAGGATGCTTTGAAGGAAATAGCAAAAAATAACACCCCAGGAATAGATGGTATACCAATTGATATATTTCAGCTAACAGATGCTGCCCTGGACGTACAGATCAAGAACAACTTGATCAACTGACCAGAAGAGATTTACATTTGTTCCTATTCCAAAGAAGGGTGGCCCAACTGAGTGTGGAAACTATAGAACAATATCAGTGATTTCACATGCAAGGAAGATTCTACTGAAGATTATAAAAAAAACTACTGGAACAGCACATCGGCAGAGAACTGCCAGAAGTCCAGGCTGGGTTTAGAAGGGGTCATGGTAATAGGGATATTGTAGCTAATGTTAGATGGATCTTAGCTGAGAGCAGGGAATACCAGAAGAATGTCTATCTGTGTTTCATTGACTATGCAAAGGCATTTGACTGTGTGGATCATAACAAACTGTGGCTGACTGAGAAGAATGGGAATCCTAGAATACTTGATCGTGCTAATGCGAAACCTATACTAGGACCAAGAGGCAGTCGTCAGAACAGAGCAAGGAAATATTGCATGGCTCAAAACTGGGAAGGACGTATGCCAAGGATGTGTCCTATCTCCATACCTTTTCAACCTGTATGCAGAACAGATTACCCGGGAGGCTGGGCTCTATAAGGAGAAATGTGGGGTCAGGATTGGTGGAAGATAAATCAACAATCTGCATAATGCAGATGACACAATCCTGCTTGCTGAAACCGAGGAGGACCTGAAGCGCTTGCTGCAGAGGGTCAAGGACTTCAGCCTT
>NW_006399801.1:8566831-8567938 GCF_000299155.1 Elephantulus edwardii
AATATTGCATTAGAGTGCCAAGAAGCCAAAGCTAAAGGAAGAAACAAAGAAATCAAAGAGCTAAACAGAAAATTTCAAAAGGCAGCCCGGGATGACAAAGCAAGATACTATAATGAAATGTGCAGAGAGCTGGAGTCAGAAAATCAAAAGGGCCGAACTCAGCGTTTCTTAAGCTGAAGGAGTTGAAAAACAGATTCAAGCCACGGGTGACAATACTTAAGGATACTTTGGGTAGAATGTTAAATGATCCAGGAAGTATCAAGAGAAGATGGAAGGAATACACAGAGACACTGTATCAGAAAGAACTGGTTGACACAGAAGAATTTCATGAAATTACATATGATCAAGAGCCTATGGTGATGAAAGAGGAAGTTCAAATTACTCTGAAAGAATTGGCAAAAAACAAGTCTCCAGGAGTTGATGGAATATCAATTGACATATTTCAACAAACAGACACTGCCCTGGATGTGCTCACTAAGTTGTGCCAAGAAATCTGGAGGACAGCCAGCTGGCCCACTGACTGGAAAAGATCAATATTTGTTCCCATTCTAAAGAAAGGTGACCCAACAGAGTGCAGAAATTATCAAAATATATCATTAATATCACATGCAAGCAAGATTCTGCTGGAAATTATAAAAAAACATTTGTAACAATATGTCAACAGAGAACTGCCAGATGTACAGGCTGGATTTAGAAGAGGTCGTGGTACTAGGGATATTATGTTGTTGTTGTTGTTGTTGTTTGGTGCCGTCGAGTCGTAGACAACTCATAGCGACCCTGTGAATGAATGGCCTGAGCACTGTTAATACATAGAGTTTCCGGAGGCAAGCCATTTCGGAAGTGGATGCCGCTCCTGCTTCCAGAAAGATATTATAGCTAATGTTAAATGGATCTTGGCAGAAAGCAAAGAATACCAGAAGAATGTCTATCTGTTCTTCAATGACTATGCAAAAGCTTTTGACTGTGTGGATCACAACAAGCTGTGGCTGACTCTGAGAAGAATGGGAATCCCAGAATATTTGATTGTGCTAATGCGAAACTTATCCTTGGACCAAGAGGCAGTTGTCAGAACAGAGCAAGGAGACACTGCATGGTTCAAAATCAAGA
>NW_006399801.1:8568038-8580395 GCF_000299155.1 Elephantulus edwardii
TCCAAAGTTCTGAAGAGCAATGGTGTCTTTCTGGAGACTAAGGTGCATCAGATACAGGCCATGGTCTTTGCAATCACTTGTTATGCATCAGAGAGTTCGACAATGACTAGGGAGGATAGAAGAAGAATTGATGCCTTTGAGCTGTGGTGCTGGAGAAGAGTATTGAGGGTACCATGGACTGTTAAGAAAACAAACAGGTTCATCCTGGAGAAGGTTAAACCAGGCGGCTCCTTGGAGGCAAGGATTCTGAGGCTTTGGACATGTTGTGAGGAAGGACTGGTCCTTGGAGAGGGACATCATGCTTGGGAGGGTGGAGGAACAGCACAGGAGAGGAAGGCCCTCTATGAGGTGGATTGATTCAGTGACTGGGGTATTAGGGATGGGTGTATCGGAGACAGCGCGATTGGCAAAGGACAGAGAAGAGTTTAGGGATGTTGTACATAGGGTCGCTATGAGTCGCAAGTGACTCGATGGCACATAACAACAACAACAACAACAATAGTTCTATGGGGAAAAGATCTGGCAATTTGCTTCCATAAAGATCATGGCCAGAAAACTCAACAAGGCAGTTCTATTCTGTCCTATAAGGTCACTGTATGTCTGAACTGACTTACCAAAACACAAAATCAAGGGGAGCTCTGGTGGCCTAGTGGCAAGAAGCTGCACTGCAATCCCAGAGGTGCACGGTTCTAATCCACCAGATGCTTTGCCGAGGAAGGAGGGGTAATCTCCTCCTGTACCAGTCAGATCTGATTTGATGGTACACACACATACACACACACACAAATAATAAAAAAAATAAAAATTAAAAAAACAACAACAACACAAAATCAACAAAATATTCTTAACTTGGAAAGCCTAATAGCAATTCAATCTTCTACAACTAGAATAGGAGAAAGATGAGCGGTATTCTAGAAGAAAATTATTGTTATGTGTCATCAAGTCGAGTATGGCTCATAGAGCTCCTATGCAGAAGTGATCTGGACCCTGTCCTATCCTGTGCCATCCTCACCATCTCTCACACACTGATGTCCATTGCTGCAGTTACTGTGTCAATCCACCTGGTTGAGGGTCTTCTCTCCATCATCCCTCTACTTTCCCAAGCATGATGGCCATTTCCAAAGAATAACCTCTCCTAGCAACATGCCTAAAGTATGTGAGATGAAGCTTTATTATCTTTGCCTCCAAGGAGCACTGTGGCTTCACTTTCTCCAAGACATATCTGTTCTTTTGATAGCTGGTGGGATTATTTATTACTCTTCTCCAACCACAACTGAAAAGCATTCATTCTTGTGTCATCTTTATTAATTGTTGGGCTGTCAGATGCACAGCAAGTAACTGAGAAAGCTAGTTAAAAACACGCTGTTATTTGCTGTCGAGTTGAAAGTGACCCACAGCTGACCCTCCAGTAGATTTTCAGAGGTGGTAAACTGTATGGGAGGAAACTGCCCATCTTTCTCCCACAGAACAGCTGGTGGATTCAAACTGCACACCTTTGGGATTGCAGTGCAGCTTCTTATGACTAGGCCACCAGAGCTCCCTAAAGAGGAAAGGAAAGGAAAGATTTTTTAAAAAGGATGCATAGTGAAGGGTCTGGCAGCAGCATTATCAGAAATCCACCATGGACCTGTTCAATGACTAAGCTCCAACTCATCCCTAGGTGTGATACCCTGATAGTTTTCTACTTCATCCAGAGTGTACAGTCAGCTTGTTTCTTCTTGAGTTGGCCCCAGACTCATGGCAACCAGTGGATGATTTTCAGAAATAGAGTCCCAGGCCTTTCTTCCTAGTTCACCTTGGTCTGCAAGTTCTATTGTCATGTTTTCTCACTATAGCAGCACACAGGCCTCACTGACAGGCAAGTGGTAGCTGTGCTCATGGTGCACTGGCTGGGAGCTGAACCCAGGCATCCCAAATGGAAGAAGAGAAATCTACCCCGAGTCACTATTGCCCAGTCTAGAAGCTGGGTGTGCTTCCCAGAGCCCCAGCAGTTATCCTTCTGGCTTTTGTACCATCTTTAATGGATTCTTTTTTTTTTCCTATGGTCAAGTGAATTTGTTATACATGAACATTTGTAGCCATTACAGAGCCATTACACCTCATCTCAATTCTGACAACTGTTTCTTATTTTTTCGATTTTTATCCCCATGCGACTTAAAAAAAATTTTTTATACTGATTTATTTACAAAGTTTGAATACCTTGCTTTTCACAAAAGATCCTCCCCATTTCCTTCACCACCACCTCCCACCCACCATGTGACTTTTAAAAGGAAACAGAACATGGTATAAATGTGGGATTAGTTGGACTCTGAAAAAAGATGTCATTTATACATCATAAATTTATTGTGTATATCTATTTAGAGCTTATTTATTAATTTTAAAAAAAATGCTTTATGTTCTTTCTGAACAATTTTTTCTAAATCATAAAAAAAATCCTGAAAAATGAATCCATCAGTCTATTCAAACAAATTAGAACTCAGAAAAATACTCCACAAACTGCAGAAACACTGACTTGTTCCCTGGGTCAATCATCAGATCCTCTATTTTTAGCATCTTCTCAAAATTAATGCTTTGATGTTCCGATTTACTTCCCTTCCTTGGTTTCCATCTGATTAAGCACCATACAAAGTGTGACAAACACCTACCCATCATTCCTTGTTTCCTAATAAGAATAAAAAAACCAAAGAAGTTGCTGCTGAGTGGATTCCAATGCACAGCACCTCCATGCGTGGGAGGAGAAGAACTGGGGGGGGGGTGTTTCTCAATGGGGATGCTCTTTCAGAAACAAACTGCCAGGCTTTTCTTCCCAGATGTCTCTAGGTAGATGCAAAATATCAACTTTATACACAACCCTGGATAATAATAAAAAATAAATAATAACAGATAATAAATAATAATAATAAATAACAAATTTGGTCTTAATATTGTTCAAAGGAGGCCAAGTAGCATAGTGGTTTAGAGTTTGGTTGTTAACTAAAAGGTCAAAGTTTGAGTCCATCAACCATTGTGTAAGAGAAAGATATTGCCGTCAGCTTCTGTAGAGATGGCAGCCTTTAGTCCATAAAGACAATGCTTTATATCCTACATTATTGAGTATAGCAACTGGCATCTTAAAAACTTGCAAGCAGCTATCTAAAAAACAATTTTATCTTATTAATTACTGGTCTCTTTCAAACAGAGAAAAGTGAAGAAAATCAAGACTAAAGGAAACAGCTCAAAGAATTAATAGGCCACATGAATCACAATCTCCACCTGAGAACAGAACTAGATGGTGGCCTGGCTACCTTTACCATTTGGAGTCAAAACAGCTAAGCTGGGACTGAGTGAGAAAGAATGCAGAACAAATGTAAAATCATAAAAAAGACCAGACTTACTGGTCTGATAGACACTGTTAAAGCCCTTCTGACTGTGGCTATTAGGTAACCTTCAAACCTTGAGCTGAACCCACTTCAAGGCATCACCTTTTAGCCAAACAATAGACAATGAACCACCAATATAACACCTGTCAGGAACTGTTCTTCAGAACAATCAGCAACCATATGAAACCAAAAGGTTAGCACCTGCCCAAAACCAAAGGTGGTGGAAAAGAAGAGCAGAAACAAGGAACCCAGGAAAGCAAGTAGCAAATAAACTGTCACATTCAGGAGACTGAACTAATGTCACAAAACTGTTTATGCTGCTGAATGGAAAATTAATTTTCTCTGTCAATTTCTGCCCAGACCACAATAATATGTTAAAAAAAATGTCAATCTGGGAAATCTTACAGGAGAAGTTCTACTCTGTCTTACAGGGTTAATAAAAGTCAGAATCAACCTGGCAATGGACTTAACATTGTTCAGGGCAGCTCAAACTACAGTCCCCAGCCCCTCCCCTCGCTCAGTCACCATGTGACAATTCCCGACAGTTAGGTGTAAGCAGAAGCTGGGCGGTAAGGACTTCAGAAAGGCTGTCAGGAAGGAGTCAGATGTTTCTGCTATTTGTTGTTAGGAACAGCTGAATAGATTTCAAACTCATAATGACCCCATGTGCAACAGAACAGAACAGTGCCATTCCTACATCCTCCTCACGACTGCTGCTGGCCTTGAGTCCACTGTCGCAGCCACAGTTACAATCTACCTTGATGAAGGTCTCCTCTCATTCATTAACTTTCTAATTTACCGAACATGATTATCTTCTCCAGGGACTGGTCCCCCCTAATAACATGTCCCGAGCCATAAGACAGTCTTGTCATCCTCCATTTAACGATCGTTCTGGCTACACTTCTTTCCTTTTGCCCTCACCCTTCCCCTTCTTTCAGACTGGAAGAAAGGTGAAGCCACATCTTGCAACCATGGGGAAACGTGTGAGGTAAGAAGTCACACACCAAGACGGGCTGAGTGGGAAGAGGAACAGCTAAGACAGTGGATGGCATTTCAAAGGCACCATGCAAACCCTGAACACTCGACCTCTGGACTGAACATACTTTCTTCCCTTCAGAGGTAATTTTCCCACCACGCAATTAGGTTTTCTCTTGCTCACCCAAACACAATCCTGATATATATGAAGCTGATATATTTTACAGCAGGTAGCCTCAAAGGGAGAGACATACAAAACGAAGTGAAAGATACTGCTGAAAAACGTGTTCTAATTGCCTTGCTAAGCACGTGGCAGGAAGTCAAACAAATAAAACGCAACTGTGGCAGAATGACACATTTCTGACTGTCTCAATGGGATCTAATGTGTCAGGAAGTGTGAGGACGAAACAGGACAGAACAGGGTTCAGATCTGTTGGTCATAGGGTCACTATGGATCATACTCGACTCGATGGCACCTAACAACAACAACAACTGCATGGCAGTTTGAAAGAAATCCTGGTGGTTCAATGTTTAAATACTAACTGCATGTCCAAGATTTCAGACTCATCCCTTAGGGTCTTTTTGCATAAGTTGTACCTCTCTGCAAAAAAATACTGTTTTATACATACCCTCCACCTGGGAATAAAAAAAAATCTAAAAAACTCAGTGTCATGCAGGTCAAGTCAATCCCAACGCACAGCTTCCTTATAGGCAGACGAGAACTGTCTTAAAAAGTTCCCAAGGCTGTTGTCTTCATGAGCGCACAAAGAACAGCCAGTAGTTTTGAATCTTACCAGCACTTAATCACTGTGCCACCAGAGCTCTTTTTTTATATACATATAAAATAAAATTGACAGCTCATTCTAGAAAAGCCCTCTTTTTCAGAAATAATAACCATCACACTCTGTGAAAATACTTCAGAAAAGGATGGTAATGATAATGAAATATGGTAGCTTGTTTACTTTGTCAAGTAAAGACAGAAGAAAAATCTAATATAATCCAAATAGTATCCACAGCATCTTTGTCAGGAAATTTACAAGGTCTCTGAGTAAGTCTTACAAGCCAGACAGTCTGTCTCAGTAAGTGCTTAATCACTGGAAGAGAGAGATGAGTAAGACAGGGTGCCTACTCTCAAGGAGTTGCCAGTTTATTAAAGGAGGAAATACCTAAACAAGTAATTTCCATTTTATGTGATGCTCAATGGGCTAAAATAACAAGAGTCTGACGCTAGCAAGAGGAAACCCAGCAGCTGCTAAAGGAGTCCTCCAAGCCCACAGGTGTGAGCAGCTGCAGTTACCAGGAAGAAAGTCTCCTTAGAATTAATATATGTTTAGGAGGTGTGGTGCCAAAGGGGCACTATTGCCTACGGCCAGGAGAGATAGCAGCCAGGGTAGAGCAGACATCTGAAGCAGTTCAATGTTATGGCTGGTTATATTAAGAAAACACTATTTGATGTTATTAATGCCACAGGTGAGAAGTTCAGAAATAGTCATTCAAGCAAGTCAGTCCTCTTACCCTCAGTTTACATGGCATTTAATATTGTGCTAGGGAGTCCCTGGGTGGGACTGACTTATAGCTCAGCCTGACTACCAGCCTAAAGAGAGGGCTGGGAAGAAAGGCCTGACAACTGACTTTTGAAAGGTCACAGCCCTGAAAATCCTCGAAAGCAGTTCTACTCTGCACACGTGGAGTGGCCGTATGTTAGACTCAATTCCATGGCAACGAACAACACCTACATTATGCTAATTAGCAGTTCTTTTGAATTGCATTTAGTAAATTTATTATCTCATGCAACACAAGTTTCCTGAGAAATATGTATTATCAACCAGGGATATTTGAAAGCATCCTATTGGGAAAGTTGTCCAGGACCAGAATCAGGATTCCAGTTCAGGCCAACAAGATGCCATAGGATATCCAGTTATTTTTACCATTGGCAGAATGTTGTGCCACTCATACGTTAAACGCCATAAATGGTTACCCATCGTGGACGATGTTTGGTGGAGCTCCCAGGATTAAGACAGGCTTGGGCACAGGAGTAGCATCTAATTCCTAAACCACATAACCTCTGGAAACTCTATGAACATAGAGAAATGATAGTTATAGACCAAGGTTCAGGCCTTTTGTTCATAGGATTGCTATGAGTTGTACTCGACTCAATGGCACTTAACAACAACAATAAAATTAGTGGTGCACACCTTAAAGAGTTTTCTTAACTAGTATAATCTACCGTAGGTATTCTTTTTCTAGTTCAGTAAAACTGTTAACCTACTAACAATTAAACAAAGCTGTATTCATATAAATGCATTTATATATCTCTCTCTACATATCTTAATATAAAATTAGGGAGCTGTGGTGGTCTAGTAGTACAAAACTGTGCTGCAATCATAAAAGCATGCAGTTTGAATCAACCAGCTTCTCTGCAGAAGGATGGACAACCTCCTCCCATGCGATTTACTGTCTCTGAAAACCTTCAAGAGGGTCTGCTAAAGGTAGGTTCCAGCTTAGTGGTACACCACAATAAAACAGCACAAAATCTCCTAACTTTTGGTACCATAATAGATGGAGATGAGATTATTAACAATTTCAGCTTACTTGACTCAACAGCACCTAACAACAAACAACTCGTTCTTAGTTTCTTAGCAATACTAGTTACAGTGAAAAATGCAACTGCCATATACGAAAGACTATAAATATGCTTACATTAATGTACAATTGTGTTAGCTGAAAGTACAACGTGGAAAATGACAAATAAGCATCATTCCATGAATAAGATTATTTACCAACAGATGATGACCCCTCTGACTCACAGGACAGATGCTCTTCGTTGTGACACCACAGACACAGTAGAATGGTGCCTGGGGTTCTCTTGTGGGGCAATTACAATGGCTTTCAATTAGTGGTCAAGCAGTTAACTACTGATGAATTCAACCTCAGTGTGTTGGTTTGGCTTTGCGTTTTAATAAGTATTGAAAGGTTGGCAGTTCATATTCACCAACCATTCTCTGACACCCTCAAGTCCATTGCTGCAGTCACTGTGTTAATCCACCTGGTTGAAGGTCTTTCTCTCCTTCACCACCTGTCTCTTCCACTTTACCAAGTATGTTGTTCCTTTCCAATGAATAGACTCTAATAGCAACAAGCCCAAAGTATGTGAGATGAAGCTTCATCATCTTTGCCTCCAAGGAGCATTCTGGCAGCACCTTCTCCAAGACCTAACTATTTGTTCTTTTGGCAGTCCATGTGAGGGTGTCGGAGATTGTGAGGATGGCACAGAATAGGACAGGGTTAAGATCTGTTGTTCACAGGATTGCTATGAATAGAGCTTGACTCAACAGTACATAAAAACACAACAACCACCCTTTTTCTGGCAAAAGACTAAGCAGTCTTCTCCCTTTGGGAATTACAGCATTGGAAAGGAGAGGAAGGGTTGTCATGAGTAGAAACCAACCAGACAACAGTGGGATAGCCCATAAACACCACCAATTGGTTTAACCCTCTCTCAGACACATCATTTTGAATTTGGTATTTCAGCGTGGTAATTTAAGTGTGGTGGCAAACAAAATTTAAGATACTCTGTGAGGGTAGGCTTTGGAGTGGAGAGCGAAGAGCTGGGGATCCCACATCACCCTGGAAGATAAATCTCAAGGCTTTCCAAAGTGTCAAGCAGCTATTCCAAGGGCAAGGAAACACCTTAGGTAACAAACAGTCTCTGAAGCAGTTACACTTTGAGACACTAAGACATCACGCTGGCTGGTGAATGAGAATCTTGCGGGCACCACCACCAGAGCACACGCACTGCGGATTAGAGCCTTAAGAGGTGTATCCTGAAAGGCGTAGGTGTGTTCCCCCAGCAGTAAAGCCCTCCTTTTCTAAAGATCTCGGTCTTCAGCCCTTCTCCAGGACTAGAGCTGCACGAGCAAACAAAAGGAGTCATCAACTGGCCGAGGTACAGGGAGGACCAACCATGACCGACCTGACCTCCACCTGTCGGACCACATAGGCACGCTGACCGGCGAGGGCGTGGTCATCCATCCCCCGCGGCGGTCTCCCTGAGATGGGTGAGAAACTAGCAAGAGAACCCAGGAGTGGATCCACCCGTCCTCCGCCGCGGTGGTCTCGGCTGGAGCCCCGCGCCAGCCCGGGGCCTCGGTGGTGCCGCCCCTGCACTGCAGCAGCGCGCGCCACGGGCCTGGGAGCTACCTGCACCTCAGAGGCGCCCCCAAGGCGCTATCTGATTCCATACCCCGATGCCGACACAGTGCAGTTCTTGGCTCTCGGAACCCAAGGGAAGGAGACGCCCTGACTTCCCCCGGCTGAGAGCGCAGACGCAGCGCAGGACGCGGGCCCGACCTACCGGCGGCGGTGGCAGCTCTCCTAGGCAGGTGCGCCCACGCGCGGCGCGGAGGAACCCTCCAGTTTTCTGGGAGAGAGCGCCAGGCCGGCTGCAGTGGCGCTACCCAAAGCCGGGAACCTTGGAGGAAGCACCGCACCCGATACAAATCCGGCCCCAGCAGTCGCAGCTCCGCGGGGCGGAGCTGAAGTCAAGGGGCGGCCCTCGACCGTCAGGGGCGTGACCTCAGCCAGGTGGGCGGGGCCTGACAGAACCAGAGCGCATAGGGCTGGATGCAGAGGAGGGTCGTTAGAGGCAAGGGGCGGGGAGAAGGCGGGTCCCAGAGGCAGGTCATGGAGAACAAGATTTTTCAGCGAAAGGGGCGGTTCCTCTTCTTGTGGAGGCGTGCTCCGGGAACACGACTGGGCCAAGGGGCAAACTCTCGGGAGGCGGGGGTGGAGCTTGGAGGAGGGTTTTCCGTACACGGAGGCGGGAACAGACCCTCTCTCGCAGTCTTGGAGGCGGTTCCTTAGCGCGAGGGGCGTGACCTCAGCGTGTGGGGGCGGCTCCCTGAACGCGGGGGCGGTACTTCGACTCAGGGGCGGTTCCTCGGCGTACGGGGGCGTGACCTCGGCGTGCGGCGGAAGAGTCCTTATCGCTCCAGTCATCAGGACTTCCCAAAACTTGCAAGCTTAGAGCATGGAGTTTTCTGCAGATTCAGGGCCTTGGAGCATCGTTTCAGCGGAGTCCTCGCTTCCGCTCTGGTGACCAAGTTCTTCCTGAGGCCTCACACTGGTAGGTAAAGTGGCTACTGCCTCTCAGCAGGGACTCCTCTGCACAATGAATGAAATCAGCAAATCAGCCAGTCGAAGGTGACCCAGTCGTATTTAAGAACTTGGAGATATTTAGGGGGTTATAATGATAACTGTGGGATCCCTGAAAGGTGCATGACACCTGGCTCAACTCCATGCTTCTGTCCCAAGAGGAGGCCAAATGAACTTTTTCACACTTGCTCAGAACTGAGTGGGCGGGGTCCCATCCTTATCTTGGCAGCGGCAGTACGGTTATTTCTCCCAGCGATGAACTTTGGAGGCTCTGCCTTAGAAAGAAAAATGTAAAGTTTACCCTATTACTGTTGATGTTTTCAGATAAGCCCAAACTCCTTATCCTCACCAGCCTTTAAACCTGGGCAGTCTAGAGTCTCCCAACCTGGTCTAGTAACTACAGAGCAAGATGTACCTTGCCACTATGGGAACCATGGCAGAATTTACCTTGTGAACTGATTGCCCCAGTTCGATCTCCTCGTCTATCAAAGCAGCGCCACCTGCTGATTATCGTGGTTATGTTTCATCAAGTCGGCTACTATTCACTGTGACCCTACAAACAATAGGTCTTAACTTTGTCTTGTTCTGTGCCATTCTCATGATCTCTGTCCTGCTCAAGCTATTGTGGTACTCACTGTGTCAATCCATTATCAGTGAGGGCATTGGCTCCTTTTCATTGACCCTCTACCCTTCCTAGCATTATGTCTCTCTCCAAGGATTGGTTCCTCCGTATGTATGTATATATGTATATATCTGTATGTGTGTATATATATATATAATATGTAAGTGAGAGGAGCAGGAGATGTATTGCACTGAGAGAGTTTGCAGTCATGGACCTCCCCAAATTATTGAGTGAGGAACAGTGACGTTAGTTTGAGGACTAAAGTGCTCCTGATTCAGGCATGGTCTTTTCAATCACTTGTTATGCTGTGGAGAGCTAGGTAGTGAATAAAGATGACAGAATTGGTATCTTTGAAGTGTGATGTTGGAGGAGAGTACTGGATATCCATGGACTGTCAAAGGAACAGGCAGATACGTCTTGGAAAGAGTGCAGCCAGTGTACTCCTTGGATGGAAGGGAGGGGGTGATAAAGCCTCATCTCGCATGCTTTAGGTATGTTGCTAGGAGAAGCTATTTATTGGAAAGGGACATCATGCTTGGGAAAGTGGACGGATGGTGAAAGACAGGAAGACTCTCAACCAAGTGGATTAATAGGATGGGCTCAATTTTCTCAGAGATGTTAAAGATGGCACGGGACATGACATCAAGTTCAGATCTGTTTTTCATAGGGTCACTGTGAGTTGTACTCAACAGCACTTGACAGCAACGACAAATCCAACAGGGAGTTCTAGTGGCTTAGTTGTAAGGAATTGTGCCACCAACCAAAAGGCACATAGTTCGAATCCACCAATCCCTCAATGGGAGAAAGAGGGCCAGTCTCCTCTGCTGGGATTTATTGCATTTGCAAACCCTCTGGAAGGTCAGCTGTGGGTCAGTTCCTACTCTGTGGTACACTACAATAAGGGAAAAGAAGTTTCACCATCCTTGCCTCTAAGGACAACTCTGATTCCATTTCCTTCAAGATATTTGTTTGTTCTTTTGGCTGTCCATGGATATATATTTTTAAAAAAAAAGAGTGAGAGCAGCTTGGAAATGGCCAAGTCTGACCTCTTATAACCCCACAAGGGGAAACTGTCTCCCATTAACAAGCATTCACAACATAAAAACAATTCCCATGAGGCCAGACAAGTACCCTACATATCCCACCTCCACCCCCTATTTCTACTAATTCCAACTGCTCTGTGTTAATAGTTCTGAAATCTATTGCAATAGCTACACAGATCTCACAGAATCATACTCATGATTATGAAACTTACTAAGGAAATGAACAGATTACAACTCAGGTTGGCAATAGGATATAATTTCTCAGTCAGGATAGCTTCTCAAGAGTGTTCACAAGCCCTTCAGCCTTGCACCTTTAGTCCAGTGTTAACATAGCTCTCTTTGTCCTGCCACTTATTCTATTTCTCCCTCAGCCCCCCAGCAAGCTTGGGTGAAGATCCTGGCCCTGGCTCCATGGAGCAGTAGTACCTGGTCAGCTCTGTCTCATGTTGGTAAAGTGAATTCCCTGCTGTGGTTGCTGCTGTTCTATTATAGGCCCAAATTTGACCGGTGCTGGAATCTCTGGTCCCAAAGGATGGAAAGTGCATTCTCTGCTGCTTCTTTCTTATTAACAGTGAGATGCCCAGATTTCTACCATTGGACCCGCTCAATTTAAACCTGGTGGAATGGTAAAATTTGCAAATCATCTGCTGTGTAGATTAGCTATTTACATGTTCTCACCCAGCCATATACCAGAGTCAAGGGCAATGACCTAAGAAAGCCATTTGGAACAATAGATCCACTACACCATAATGAAATAGTCAATATTCTTCACCAATGCCACAATTCAAAAGCATAGATTCTTCTTATCCTTATTCATTGTACAACTTTCAGATGATAGACAGTAATTAAAAATATCATGGCCTGAATTAAGCTCTTAAGAACTTTGGAGAGGCCCTTGACCACTGATTTCACCAATACAACACATCTTTTGATTTTTTTGGCTGCTACTACCATGGATGTGCATTGTGGAACCAAGAAAAATGAAATCTTTGACAACTTCTGTCTTTTCTCCATCTATCAGGATATCAGCAGTGAAAACCAGGCCGGGTGCTGATTGTGGGACAGACCACCAACTACTCATATGCAAGTTCAAGCTGGAGTTGGGGAAAATTAAGTCCACGGGAACCAAAATTTGATCTTAAATTTATCCCACTCGAATTTCAAAACCATCTCAGGAACAGGTTTGAGGCCTTGAGCACCAATG
>NW_006399801.1:8581925-8626426 GCF_000299155.1 Elephantulus edwardii
TTGGTAACAGCAGCCAGGAAATCAAGAGACGAATTTCATTGGGAAAGTCGGCTGTGAGGGACCTCTCAAGAGTACTGAAGAGCAATGACGTCAGGCTGGAGACTAAGGTGCACCTGATCCGGGCTATAGTCTTCACAATTACGTGCTATGCATCAGAGAATTGGACAGTGAATAGGGTTGATAGAAAAAGAATTGATGCCTTTAAGCTGTGATGCTGGAGAAGAGTGTTGAATCTACCATGGACTTCTAGGAAAACAAACAGGTTTGTCCTGGAGAAGGTGAAGCTGGAATGCTCCTTGGAGTCAAGGATTCTGAAGCTTTGTCTGACATACTTTGGGCATGCTGCAAGGAGGGACTGGTCCTTGGAGAGAGACATCATGTTTGGCAGAGTGGAAGGGCGGCAAAGGAGAGGAAGACCTTCGATGAGACGGTTTGATTCTGTGACTGGAGTGGTTGGAATAAGTGCATTTGAGACGGCTAGGTTGGCACAGGATAGAACAGCATTTAGAGCTCTTGTACTTAGATAGGGTCGCTATGAGTTGCAAATGACTTGATGGCACATAACAATAACAACAACAACATCAGGATATCACCTAGTGGTCTGGTGAACTCTAGTGGCCACAGTGGTAAAGGGTTTCCCTGCCATGCCAAAGGCTGGTGTTTCCAATCCACTATTGTCAGGAGAAAGCCTCTTCTGTGTGATTTACAGCCCCTGGAAATCCACTAGAGGGTCAGTGATGAGTTGGTTTCTACTTGATGGCATACAAAAACACCACCACCACCAGTCCCATGGTAAAGATATTTGTTTTCTTGATGTTGAGCTGTAACCTACTAATGAGAATTATAATTTCTACAGTGGCCTCTACCAGTTAAACTCCTAGAGATACCTCGAGGAGTTTCTGAATCTGGTCTGGAAACTTAAAGCCTAAGCAGTTGAACAGGTGGGCTTCCCAGTTAGAGATGGGGGTCGATAAATACTTAGAAATTGTGGAAAACATTTTGTATATATGGATTACCTTAAGAAAGCATACATAGTTTCCATCAGATTCTCAAGGGATCTATAACCTTCCTAAAAAGCCAAGAGAATTTTAATAGTTTGGTATACTAGGCTCTTTGATTAGCCAGGCTGTTGATTCACTGCATTTGGCATATTCCAAGGATCCAGATGTAAATTCCGAAGTGGTTCATTTAAAACAGAGCCATAAATAAGAAACAGAAAAACAAAAGGAATGATCCATTTTTAGCAAGGGAAGCAAGATTAATTGTATGAAAATATATTTCCCAATGTAAGATGTTTTAAGGAAGGTGTTGTTATTGTTAGGTGCCGTCAAGTCGAGTATGACTCATAGAGACCCTACTGAACCCTGTTCTATTCTGCACCATTCTCACATTTCCTGACACAGAAGAGCCCATTGCAGCAGCCACTGTGTAAGGAAGTTACAGCTGTTTTTAAATAATCTTAAGAACAATGTTACTTGCAGGTGATATTAATGATATAGTTAAAAATTTCCTAATTCTGTTGGCTCGCTTTTATATTAAACCTATACATGGACCAAAAAATATTGTCCAAGGCAAAACTGCATGATTAAAATTAGAAAAAGTGTGTTTCAGGGTTGTATCTTTTCTCCATATCACAATCTTTATGTTGAGCAAATAATTCAAGAAGCTGGACTATATAAGGAAGAATGTAGCCTCAGGATTGGAAATAGACTTACCAACAACCTGAGTTATATAGATGACAACCTTGCTTGCAGAAAGTAAAGAAGATTTGAAGCACTTGCTGAAGGAGATCAAAGCCTTCAATATAGGTTACATCTCAACATCAAGAAAATGAAAATTCTCCTCATTGGTCAATCCAACAGACAAACTCACAAAAGATAAAGAAAAGATTGACGTCAACAATGTCATTTTACTTGGATCTAGTAGTAAAAAAAAAATCAAAAGGCATGTTGCCTTGGGAAAATCTGGTGCCGAGGGTCTCATCAAAGTGATAGAGAGTAATGATGCAATTGTAAAGACTAAGATGTGTCTGATTTAAGTCATGATATTTTTAATTGCTTCTTATGCATCAGAAAGTTGGTTGAGGACCATGGATGACAGAAGAATCTGTGCCTTTGTGGTGTGGTGTTGGAGGAGATCACTGAATATCCCATGGCCAGCTAAAAGAACAAACCAGTCTGTCTTGGAAGAAATTCAACAAGGGTGCTCTTTAAAGCCAAAGATTGTGAAATTTGGTTTCAGACAGCTTTGGGTATGGTCCCTGAAAAAAGATGTGATGCTGGCAAAGGTGGAGGGTCAGAGAAAGAGAGGAAAACCTACAATGAGATGGATTGACACAGCGAGTGTAATACTGGGCTGAGGTGTGTGGGCTGGGGTAAGGTTCAGATCCATTAGGCACAGGGCTGTTCTAAGTCATAGTTGACTTGATAGCACGTAATGACAACAATGCTAAGTTTGGTAATCTGAATTATGCACATACAAAACCCTACAAACCACCAAACAATGACACACAGGTGGGATTTTTTGTTGTTGTTGTTCTTTACATTCTAGCCACATTCCCCTATACTTGAGATGAAAGAACTCCTAATCATTTAAAAGAGAAAGAGAGATAATAATTCTGTTTCTGTCAAAACCACCATGTACAGCTGGGTTCTAACACATTTATGTGAAGAAATATTAGTACTGTGTGTTTATATATCACCTGTTACTAAAGAATTCAGTGTGAAATTAGAGGAGAGTTAACTTAAATCAATTTTGACAAATTTAAATTCAGAAATCCTTAAAAGAACAATTCTCTTTATTATCAAGATTGACAATAAGGGTATAGTTTTAAATTTTGAACATTTATTTAAAAAAATAACTCTGCTTTTGGTGAGCTCTGGTGGCCTAGTGGCAAGAAGCTGCACTGCAATCCCAGAGGTGCACAGTTCGAATCCACCAGATGCTCTGATGAAAAAGGAGGGACAATCTCCACCTGTACCAGTCAGATCGGATTTGACTGTACACATATAAAAAAGAAAAAAAAATTAAAAAAATAATTCTGCTTTCTTGGGTCAAGTTGTCACACTTAAAGTATACTTTGCTCTGTTGATTTGCTTGTTGTTGTTGTGAGCCAATCGTGTCAGAACTGACACAGAGCTGACCGTCCAGTGGATTTTCAGACGCTGTAAATCACTTGGGTGAAGATTGCCCATATTTCTCCTTGAAGCAACTGGCAGATTTGAACCACTTGCCTTTTAGGTTGGCAGCACAGCTCTGTACCATTAGGCCACCAGAGCTCCCTGTTGATTTGCTTCTGATCTTTAAGAAGAAGAATAGAGTTTCTTATATAATAAGACTGTTGTTGCCTCATGTGGTAAATCACAACGCTATGTGAGAGAGAAGAACTGGACATAGATTTTCCTGAGTTGTCATCATTAACCAGACCTTCTCTCCCTTAGAACAACTAACTGTTGGATTTAACCTCATGAGTTTGAACTTCTAATCTTTTGGCTAAGAGCGAAGCACTTAAACAGAGCATTACCAGGATTCCAAGAATAACTGAAAATCATTGCCATCAAGTTGGAAGTAACTCATAGTTGACTCTCTTGTGGGTTTCCAAGGTTGTAAATCAAATAGAAGATTACCCATCTTTCCCCCACAGAGCAGCTGATAGATCTAAATCACATCTCAAAGTTCATGTAAGTTAACCTCTCAACAGCAAAAAGACATTATAAATCATTGTTAGCAAGTGTGGAGTTGGCCCCTAACACAGGATGACCTGTGGTTGTGTGCCTTTGAATCAGAACAGAGGCCTTAGCTGATCCTCCAGCAGGTTTTCAGTGGTGGTAAATTGCCAATTTAAGGAGGAGATTGTCCATCCTTTTCCCATGGTTGAGCTGGTGGATTAGAACTGTGTTCCTTTGGAGTTGCAGCGCAGCATGTTACTACTAAGCCAGCAGAGCTCCCTTAAACTAATTGGAGCATCTCAAATCTAATTCAAACTGAGCTCTTGAATCATGGTGATCCCATGCACAGCAGAGAGTAGCACTGACTGGAAGGAGATTGTCAGGCCTTTCTTCCTCATTAATCTTCATCTGTGAGCACCACTGAAACCTACACTGACCAAGAACTGAACCCCTAGTTTCCATTATCAGAATCAAAAGTCATTGCTATTAAGTTGGAATTGACTCATAGCTGACCCTCCAGCAAGTTTTTGTTCTTTGCTTGTAAATCCCAGGGGTGAAGATGGCCCATCTTTCTCCTGAGGAGCCATGGGTAGATTTGAACTGCATGAGAAGCACCGCCTTTGGGCTAACACTGCAACTCCTTACCCACTAAGCAACCAGAGCTCTCAAGTCTCTTTCATAGAAGGTTGAGATTTTACCACAGGTCCACCAGCAGTCCTCCAGCCACAGGCCATTTAAATGTGTTCTGAATTTCCATGGCGACTCTTTGGCTGTTTCTTCTGTGAACTAGATTCTACTTCAGTTGTTTCCGTGGTAACCATTGTTGACTTCCCTCTCCTTCCCATTAGTCTTCACTTCCTTATTTCCCCTGTTCCTCTTAGTTAAGAAGTCTTATATAGTTCTCTGTTTGATGCTGCCCCCACTTTGTAATGGAAGTTACAATTAAAAAACCTTTGCCATGAATATTATTGCCTATTTAATCTCCATAATACATGATTGTTTTTGATCTGTCACAGTGTTGAGGGTGAGGGGAAGAGGGCATTTAGTGGGTGAAGCTGAAGGCAAGGACCAGATCTAAAGCTGGCATCCTAAGTGTGCTTACTCACACATGCTTAAATTCTCCTTCTAGGGGAACATATTGTAAGACAGCTGACAGAGAAGGGAGCACTGGCTCCTTCTTGTACCAAAAGACACATGTATAGTATGGGGTAATCTATTTAAATATGTCTCATTTAAACCATCTTTCATTTCTTTAAGAGAAACTTCACAAGGAGGACAATTTGGGAATCTAAGCATGGCTTAGGAATGTCTTAGTTTAAATGTGTTCTCCTTCTTACTCCTTTACAAGAGAGGTGCCTGTGGTCTCTGGACAGTGAGGCTGGCTTTTCTATGCACATATGCCAAGGAAGGCCAGGAAATTTGTAGTCAGATGATTCTAGGTATGACCCTGTCTCTCAACTCTGAGTATATGGTTTTACAAAAACTAGTTAACCTCATTGAGCCTTTGTCTCTTTATTAGTCATCCCTTAAGGGACTGTTTTGCTCATCATGCAAAATGCAGCTGTGTAAGTATTAAATAGGATATATAGCCTAGTATGTCATTTTGAGGGCTACTGTCTAGCCAATGGATTGGAAGAGGTCTATATTTGTTTCCATTCCCAAGAAAGTTGATCCAACTGAATGTGGAAATTATCGAACAATATCATTTAAACACATGCAAGCAAAATACTGCTGAAGATTGTTCAAAAACAGCTGGAACAGTACATAGATAAGGAACTGCCAGAAGTTCAGGTAGGATTTGGAAGAGGCTGTAGCACCAGATAGATCACTGCTGATGTGAGATGGATTCTGGCTGAAAGTAAAGAATACCAGAAGAATGTTTATTTGTGCCTTATTGAGTATGCAAAGGTGTTTGATGGTGTGGATCTTGATAAGTTGTGGCTGAAATTGAGAGGAATGGGAATCCCAGAGCACTTGATTGTGCCCATGCAGAACCTATAGCTGGACCAGGAGGCTGTTGTGCAAATGGAGCAGGGGAACAGAACGCTGCATGGTTTGGAATTGGGAAGGGAGTGTGCCAGGGTTGTATTCTCTCTCCATACCTATTCAATCTGTATGCTGAGCAAATTATCTGAGAAGCTGGACTCTATGAAGAGGAGTGTGGCATCAGGATTGGGGGGAGACTAATAAATAACCTGTCTTATACAGATGACACAACCTTGCTTGCTAAAAGTGAGGAGGGCTTGAAACACTTGTTGCAGAAGATCAAGGAATGCAGCCTTCAATATGGGTTGCATCTCAATGTCAGGAAAACAAAGATTCTTCCCACTGTACTGATAGGCAATGTCACGATGAATGGATAGGAGATTCAAACTGTCAACAGTTTCATCTTACTTTGATTCACAATTAACACCCTTGGTACGAACAGTCAGGAAATGAGACACATTGCACTGGGAAAATCTGCAGTTAGGGAACTTTCCAAATTATTGAAAAGTAGTGATGTCAGTTTGAGGACTAAGGTATGTCTGATTCATGCCATGGTCTTTCTGATTACTAGCTATGCATCTGAGACCTGGACAATAATAAATAAGGATGACAGAAAAAGAATTGATGGCTTTGAGCTGCGGTGTTGGAGAAAAGCACTGAACATCCCATGGACGGCCAAGAGAATGAACAGATACGTCTGGAAGAGAGTGTAGCCAAAGTACTCTTTGGAGATAAGAATGATGAGGCTTCGCCTCACATACTGCTAGGAGGTGCTATTCCTTGGAAAGGACATGATGCTGGGAAGGGTGGAGGGTTGGGGAAAGAGAGGAAGACCCTCAACCAGGCAGAATGATAAGGTGACTGCTGCAGTGGGCTCTTGTGTGTCAAGAAGTGTGAGGTTGGCGCAGGATGGAACTGGGTTCAGATCTTTTGTTCACTATAAGTTGTTCTCAAATCAACAGCATCTAACAACAACAACAACAATGTGTAATTTCTTAACATTTCTTCTTTCCTTCTGATTTAAGGTCAAATTATGTTTCTCTATAGCATATTAGGAAGTATTTTAATATACTTCTATTTCATTATGCTGTTATTGGCTATTGCATTGGCTGCAACTCAGGGACAGTCTTATGCTAGAACAAGTCCTTTGCCAGGTTCACGATCACTGTTGTTCAAATCCATTGTTTTGGCTAATTGTACTGCCAGCACAGATGTGTGCAGTTCGAATCCAACAGCTGTCCCCTGGGAGGAAGATGGACAATCAAAACCCATGTGATTTACTGCCTGTTAAAACCTGCTGGAGAGTCAGATATGGCTGGGTTCAAGCTTGATGGTACACAGCAGCAACAACTTCTTATTGAAACGTTCTCTTAGTTTTCACTTATCCTTTCTATTTTATAAAACATGAAATAATTTTCTTGCAATTGATTTTATTGTATATCCTTTTTCTTGCAACCAACAAGGATCCAATTCAAATTAGCATAAGGAGAGTTAATTCAAGGATACAAGGGTATCTTGGAGTCTCTTAGAACCTAAGACCTACCTCTGGAATGGTCTGGAATGGTCTGGAATAAGGAAATGAAAGCCACTGGGGAAGCTTAAGGGTTGTTCCTCTTTGGGCTTCTCTGTAATTGCTTCCTTTAAGAGCTTCATGATTGTTTGGCTACAAATAGACATTCTCTGTTTCTTCAACTTCATGGGGTGGAGCATGGCCATTGAGGGTGGTAGTTTTGAACTTTACTTGTCCTGCTCTGGTTGCCTTGCTTTCTAGAAGAAGCATCTCCATGGCCCAATCTGGGTCAAGAACTGATAGACCAGTCAACAGAGGCTAGAAGAGCAAAGCCACCCTTGGATGGCCCAGCTGCCAAGAGAAAGAAGACGAAGAGGAGAAGAGAAGGGAGAGTAGAACTTGCAGGAGAGACTACTATACAATTTCTCTTCAGAATGTCAGAGTTCTAAGCAGAGATTTACACCTGTGGTTTACAGATCCATCTGTCAGTTTGTTATACTGTGGTGGCTTACGTGTTCCTGGGATACTAGAAGCTATACCACCAGTATCTCAAATACCCGTCAGGGTACCCATGTTAGGTGGGTTTTAGCAGAGCTCCTAAGGTAAAACAGACTAGGAGGAAAGACTAGCACTCGTCTTTCACAAACTAGCTAATAAAAATCCTGTGGATCACAACAGAACATTGTCTGATAGAGTTCTGCAAAGTGCTTCATACACAACAGTTGCAACCATGGAGAAAATCATGCCAGCGATCATGAAGATAGGCAACGCTTTGTTCTGTTACACAAAGTCATCATGAGCCAGAGACAAGCTGGTGATAGCTAATAACAGTATGAGGCCAAATGCTTCTAATAATGAGGGTCAATTACAAATCAGTTCCAATTCAGTGGCACATAACAGCAACAGCAAAAGAATGAGAATAAATAAAAGGGATAAGCTTGCTTGTTTATGAACTTACTGTCGGTGACTTAATCCAGGCGACTTCGAGAGAATCGATACCTCTGTGCACAAGTGTGGAGTACTCTGTGGTGCACTGAAGCCAAGACCGAATTATGAAAGGTATTCAGGAAATTTATTGAAAGTCACCAACATGGTTTTAGAAAGAGACAAGAAGTCACTGAGATGTCTTGGGAGCTATGGCCCAAGATAAACAGAGATGTGTTGCAGGAAGTGAAGTATGATCAAATTTTCATCCACTAAAACTGTATGGAAAAAAATGAGGTGTATATTATAACTAAACAAATTCTTCATCCTGCTGCCATTATAATTCTGACAGTCAAGAAAAAAAACAACTGTGATAAACCTATTTAAGCTCAGTCCATTAAAATACACAAAATCATAGGCATTTCTGTCATTTACAGAGTTCCTAGTGGAAAGCAACACTATCCTCATTTCTGCAATGCTGAGGGCAAAAGATATGTCACTTTTGTGAACATGTTAATCATGTTACAAAGGCACTGTTTTTCCTTCTTTGAAGATGCTATCACAAACGTGGTCACCTTGGTTACCTTGATTGTGTTGTTTTTGTTTATTTTCCTTGGTATCTTTTTCCTGTCATGTGCCTACCACGTTTTTGCTATTGTTTGCTGTGCCAGTCATTCTGAAGTTTTGTTCTCTTTGCGTGCTTTCTTCTATGTAAATAATTTCTTTTCTCCTAATGTGCTTTGACCTCCAAGTCTCTTTCTTTTGTCAGAAAGGAGCAGAACCCCGAGGCCTGGTGCTGATCAGTGCCGTTTGAAGGCAGTGAATATGGAGCACCCTGTTGTCATTAGCTGTGGCTCAGTGAGCCACCACAGCATGGTGAGCTCAAGGATTGCTGTGAATGAAGTGCTGTGTCTTCCTTATAATTGGTTGCAGATTGGACTGTTGTAACACAAAGGGCTTTCATTGCTTGATTCTCAGAAGTGTACCACCAAGCCTTTCTTCATTGTTACTTCTTGCTGTATACCATAGAGTTGGAACTAAGCCATACCTGACCATCTGGTGGGTTTGCTGAGACAGTTAATGTCATGTGAGGAGATTGTCCTTCTTTCTCCTGTGCGAACAGCTGGTGGCTTCAAACCACATGCCTTTGGGATTGCAGCTCAGCTTCTTGCCACTAGGCCACCAGAGCTCTCAGCCTTTCTTCATAATCCTTCTTAATCTAGAAGCTCATTACGACATACACGCCTCCACTCTCAGACTATAGTGACCAAAAATTTAGTGCATTAGCTGGGAATTGAACCTGAGTTTCCTACATAGAAAGTGAGAATTAGGGAGCTCTGGTGGGCTAGTGGCAAGAAGCTGCTCTGCAATCCAGAAGGCATGTGGTTTGAATCCACCAGATGCTCTGCTGGAGAAGGAGGGGGGCAATCTCCTCCTGTGCCAATCTGTTCAAATTCAATGGTACACAACAAGCGGGGGGGTGGGGGAGAGAAGTGAGAATTCTCCCACCTGTCACAAGACTGTAGAAGGAAAACCATCTGAAGAATCACCCTGGTTTATAAATATGAGGGGAGCAGAGAAAGTCCAATGGAAGACATCAGCCTATGTTGGAGAAAGGGGAGGGCTAACCCAAGTGTGGAGGCCTGAATGATATGCAAAGCATAGCGAGACAACCCTGTAAACACACTGCAGGGAAGAGCCATGTGGGTGGTCACACAGAATGCAAAACTCAGATGAAAGACTCAGGGTAGGAGAAATATCCTTCCAAAAAGGGCATCCCTCAGAGTTCTTCAAGCTGTTCTATTTAAGACTAAGAATCAATTAAAATGTACTTGGGTGTAACAAAACAGAATGAGATAAAAGGTCTGCAGAGCTAAGGAAACACAAGATAATTCAACATCCTAAAGAATCAGGCATGTTATGGTTGGGAGGTTGGAGGGACAATGCAGGAGGGGAAGACCCTCAATGAGATGCATTGACTGGAGTAATGGGGGTAGGTGTGTTGGAGATGGTGAGGTTGGCTCAGGATAGAGTAGGGTTCAGAGGTGTTATACATAGGGTTGCTATGTGTTGCAGGCGACTCGACAGCACATAACAACAAAAACAACAAAGAATCAGGGATCTCCAGTGGTGTAGTGGCAAGAAGTTGTGCTGCAATCCTGAAGGCATGACATCGAGGTCACCAGCTGCTCTGTAGGAGAAGGATGGAAAATTTCCTCCAATGCAATTAACTGCCTCTGAAAACCTGCCAGAGGGCCAGCTATTAGTTCTGACTCTGTGGTATACAACAACAACAACAAAGAATTAGAACAAACAAGAAGCAGCTGGAAAGTGATTGACGTCTAACCCCATAACCCTAAGACCACTCATTAGCCCAATAGTTCTCAAAGTGCTGGACCAGCAGCCCCTGCATCAACTGAGGACTTGTTATCCTTGCCACTCATGGCGATTAACTGCATCACAGTAGAACCACTCTATATGGTTTCTTTGGCCATGATCTTTCTAGGAAAGAGCCCTCATGGTACAATAGTTTAGCCTTTGGCTGCTAATAGGTGAGCTGGTCTATCCCACCAGCCACTCTTCAGTAGAAAGATGTGGCAGACTGCTTCCGGTAAAGATTACAACCTTAAAGGAAGAGGATATGGAATGTGTGGCTAAGTGCCTCATTAACAACTTCCTTCTTTGACTGGATGATGCTATTGTTGTTGTTAAATGCCGTAGAGTCATAGATAACACATAGTGACCCTATAAATGAAAGTCTTGAACCCAAAACTTTCATCTTTTCTCAAAGTTCATAGAGTTTCCCGAGGCAAGCTTTTTTTTTGGTGGGGTGTGGGGGAAAGTGGACACTACTCCTGCTTACAAGCCAGTTTTATTTGGGAGATCCACAAAAGCCTTTTTACGGCAAGCTCTGGTGGCCTAGTGGCAAGAAGCTGCAATGCGATCCAAGAGGTGCACAGTTCGAATCCACCAGATGCTCTGCTGGAAAGGAGGAACAATCTCCTCCTGTACCAGTCAGATTTGACTTGATGGTACACACACACACAAAAAAAATTTTTAAAAAGCCTTTTTACAGGCGGGGCCAAATCTGATCATCTCACACCCTATGATTCTGAGCTGTTATTAAATGTTAGGACCATAGAGAGTAAAAGAAACATGGCAACAAGGACATGGGCTGCTACAGGAAGCTGCAATATCACTACAGTATGCACAGGCTTCAATATTCCTGTAAGAGCTTTGCTTTCTATCTGAAAAACACCACAGTATGAGGTGATGTTCATATATTGGGAGAGTTCTCTTCATCAACCCGAGTTGGCTACAAAAGAAGGACCAAACCAAGTGGTACTGGAGAAGAATACTGAATATTCCATGAACTGACTATCACCTGGAAGAGAACAAACTGATATATCTTGGAGAGGGTGTAGCCGAAATTCTCCTTGGAGGCAAGGATGGTGAGGCTTCATTTTTTTTCATACTTTGGACATAGAGCTAAGTGAGGCTATTCATTGTTGAGAGCCATCATGCTTGGAAAGGTCAGCAAAGAGGGTCAGCAAAGGAGAGAAAGACCATAATGAGATGGATTAACATGATGCCTTCATCAAAGGGCTTGAGTGTTTCATGCACATGGCATAGGGTCAGGCAGGGTTCAGGTTGGCTGTTCATAGGATCGCTATAAGTCATATTTGACTTGATGGCACCTAACAACAACAACCTACACGGTATAAAATCAAGAACGGTATACATTGAAGTTGTATCCTTTCTCCATACCTAGTCCATACTTATGTTGAGAAAATTAAAAAGCTGGACTCTATGAAGAAGAAGATGGCATCAGGATTGGAGGAAGACTCATCAGTAACGTTCATTATGGAGATGACACGACCTTGTTTGCTTAAAGTGATCAGGGCCTGAAGTTCTTACTGGTGAAAATCAAAGACTAGATGTTTCAATATAGATTGCATCTCCATATTAGAAAAATAAAAATTCTTACCACTGGACTGATACATGACATCATAATAGATGGAGAAGAGATTGAAATTGTCAATGACTTCATCTTAGTTGAATCCACAATCAACACATTTGGTACCAGCAGTCAGAACATCAGGAGACATATTGTACTAGAAAAGTCTTCAGTCAGGGACCTCTCCAAATTATTATGAAGCAATGATTTTAGTTTGAGGACTAAGGTATGCCTGATTCAGGCCTTGGTCTTTTCACTCACTTGCTAATGTGTCTGAGAACTGGAAAGTTAACAAAGATGACAGAAGAAGAATTGATGCCTTTGAGTTGTGGTGTTGGAAAAGAGTGCCGAAAATCCCATGAACTGGCAAAAGAACAAACAGGTATGTCTTGGACAGGATAGAGCCAGAGTATTCCTTGGAGATAAAGATGATATAACTTCACCTCACATACTTTAGACATGTTGTTAGAAGAGGCTATTCCTTTGAGAGGGACATCATAACTGGGAAGGTGGAGGGGCAACAAAAAAGAGGAAGACCCTCAACCAGGTGAAATGACACAGTAACTGCAGCAATGGGCTCGAGTGTGTCAGGGACTGTGAAAATGACACAGAATAGGACAGGCATAAGATCTGCAGTTCATAGGGTCTCTATAAGTTGTACCCTACAGTACCTAACAACAACAACCACCCCAGACTGGGGTCCTTCTTCATTAAGAAGACTCAATGTCTGCTTCTCTGACAATGTACTGTGCTTAATAAAATTTTTTTCTTAACAAACTTTCTTTCCTCATTTATCTGGTGTTTGTGTGTCTGTGGAAAGTTACTCTTCAGAGAACCTGCTAGTCATTTCCAAAGCCTCTGATCCTGGGAAATTCATACACTCATAACAGAACTTAATACTAAATATTTTGATCAAAGATTCTATAGAAGAGTCCCAATCTCAAGTGAGGGAAAGAGAGATAAAATGTCAAATTCTTCTGGACTCCAGTCTTTCTGAAAGTCTGAATGTTGCATGAACCCCTGAAACTCTTTTCCTAAGATAATTCTTAAACCTTAAAATATCCCCTGAAGTCTTCAAATGTTTTACTTTAACTCTTAAAAAAAGTCTGGTGCAACCATTTGGGAAGGCAATTTGGTGCTTCCTCAAAAAGCTGAACATAGAAATTCCATATGACCCAGCTATTCCACTACTTGGAATATACCCTGAGAATATGAGAACTGAGGTACAAACTGAGATTTGTACACCGATGTTCATAGCAGCATTATTCATCATCGCAATAACATAGAAACAGCCAAAATGTCCAACCACAAATGAATGGTTTGGGAAATTATGGTACATTTACACAATGGAATACTACGTAGCATACAGGAGCAATAACTTGGTAAATTATTACCTAATTTGGGAGGGACTAAAGAACATTATGCCGAGTGAACTAACTCAGTCCCACAAGGATAAATATTGTATAAAACCATTATTTTAGAATGAGTATAAGGATCCAGGAGCGGTGAGAGAGGCTGAAAGCAGAGGGATGTGGATGTGCAGGGAGAAGGGAGGATTAATCATTGGGTTGTAAAATTTGATGGGTGGGGGTGTGTGAGGGAAATGGAAAGAATTTGTTCCAATTTATATTTGAGTTTTGTAAATAAACTAGGAGAAAAAAATAAAGCACAAAGAGACATAATTTTTTAAAAATATTCCATAGGTATTATACTTATTTAAGAACTATTTAGATAGGATCAGATTTACAAAAGCAACTCAAATAATAGCTAGGGACCTTAGGTGGCAGTGACTTTGTTAAAGGAGGAGGAACAATTCAGAAAAGCTCATTATGACACTAGTAGTCATTGTTACTAAATGTTGTTACTGTGTACCATTGAGTCAGAACCAACCTATAGCTGACCCTCCCGCAGGTTTTCAGAGAGAGTAAGTCGCAGTGAAGAATAATGCCCATCCTTCTCCTGTGGAGCAGCTGGTGGATTAGAACGAAATCCCTTTGGGATTGCAGTACAGGTTCTTGCCACAAGGCAATAAGAGCACCCTTGTTACTAAATGCATGCTGCTCTTGTTATTGTTATGTGTCATTGAGTTGCCTGTGACTCATAGCAACCCTAAGTACAACAGCTCTGAAGTCTGTTCTGTCCTGAGCCAGTCTCACTGACTCCAACACACCTACCCTTATTGCCCTAGTTACTATATCAATCCATCTCCTCCGGGGTCTTCCTCTCCTGCGCTATCCCTACACCCTTCCAAGCATGATGCCCTTCTCCAAGGATTGGGCTCTCTTGGCCACATGTCATAAGTATGTGAGATGGAGCTTCAAAATCCTAACCTTCAAGGAGAAACTTGGTTTCATCTCTCCAAGACAGACCTATTTGTTCTCTTGGTGGTTCATGGTATGTTCAAGACTTCTTCAGCACCACAACACAAAAGCATCAATATTTTTTTCTGTCATCTTTAGTCATTGTTCAGCTCTTTGATGCATATCAAGTAATTGCGAAGACCATGGCCTGGATTATGTGCACCTTATTCTCAAGACTAAGATCGTTGCTTCTCAGTACTCTGGAAAGGTCCTTGACGACATATTTACCTAAAGCAATCTATCTTTTGATTTCCTGGCTGCGGGTGCCAATAGTGTTGATTGTAGAGCCCAGCAAGCTGTAATTGTTAACAACCTCCATCTATTCTCCATTCATCCTGGTGCTGCCAATTGGTCCAGTGGTGAGAATCTTTGTTTTCTTGATGTAGATGTATGTGTAAAAACCATCGACTTGCTGTAATTTTTCTGTGTATATTCTCAACAAAAACAAAATAAATAAAATTATATTTTAGAAATTACAGATAAAAACAAAATGACAGTTTTAGAAGCTTATGATGCAGTTCTACTCTGCCCCAAAGAAGTGCAATAAGTAGGAGTTGACTTGGTTTTAACCTTTATGAAAACAGACAGGCTGCTTTTCTTCTGGACTCCACTGAGCAGACTCCATGTCTCCAACCTTCAGGGTGTTAGCTAAGTGCAAACTGTGCCATACAAGGACATTGTTAGAAATGCTAACTCTCAGGTTCAATCCCAGACCTATAGAATCATGGAATCATAGAGTCGTTTTGAGTCTGCCTCATCTAGAGCTGAGACAAACTCATCTAGAGTTGAGTCAGACTAAAAAAACCTCAAACCACTTGCCTTCTAGTCAATCTCTACTTGTGGAGGAATCACAGGATTTTCAAAGGATGATGTTTTAGAAGTAAATCACCAGGTCTTTCTTAGAAGCTCAGCTGTGTGGCTTCAAGCTTTCTGCCTTTCTTTTCAGTTAGAACTTAACAATTTGCACCACTCAGGGACCGAGTGTGGGATTCAACTGACAGACTCATTGTTATGTATTGTTGAATTAAAACTAACTCATAGCCGACCCTCCAGTGAGTTTGCAGAGGCAGTAAATCCCAAGGGGGATGGCCTGTCTTTCTCCTGTGCAGCACTTGGTGGAATGGCAGGCCTTTGGATTGGCAGTACATCTCCTTAGCACTGAGCACCAGAACTCATCAGATGCATAGGAAGAAATGGAAAAGATCATGGTTGTTGTCAGGCACACCTTAGTCTTGAAACAGACATCCTTGACTTGTTAGTACTTTGGAGATGCTCTTGACAGCCAGCAGATTTGCTCAATGGAATGCATCTTTTAATTTCTTCATTGCTGCTACCATAGGTGTTGATTGAAGACCCACATAAAATGAAATTGTTGACAATGTCAATCTTTTCTTTATCTATCATGATGTTGCCTACTGGTGCAGTGGTGAGAGTTCTTTTTTTCTTAATATTGCTATGGACTGCCAAGAGAACACAAACAGGTTTATCTTATAGAGGATGAAACCAGGATGCTCCTTGGAGGCAAGGATTTTGAAGCTCCATCTGACATACTTTGGGTATGTTGCCGGGAGGGACCAATCCTTGGAGAAGGACACCATGCTTAGAAGGGTGGAGGGACAGTGCAGGAGAGGGAGACACCATGTGAAATGGATTGACATAGTAACTGATATAATGAGGATAGGTGTGTCGACATCAATGAGACTGGGTCAGCATAGAGCAGAGTTCAGAGTATATAGGGTCGCTATGACTTACAGGTGACTGGATGACATGTAACAACAACAATGTTGAGATGTAATCTAATCTATGTTGAAGGCTGTAGCCTTTTATCTTCTTCACTTTGGTTTAGTTTGGGGGGGCGAAGATTAAGCTTCACTCAGTACTCTGAGATTTGCAATTGAATGCATCTGTAGATTCTCCTTGGACTGCAAAGTGAAAGGTTTTACATGTGAAGGAAAAACCAGCAGAAAAAGAAACATAGGCCTTTTAAAATTGGAGCAAATGGTTCGTCTTTAGGCATATTGAGATGAGATCAGATTTGATCATCAATAGTCCCTTGCAGGACTGGAAGTTAAAGAAAGCTGCCGAGTAGGCAGCCTAGCACGGCTTCTCATAGTGTCTAGTAAGATCTACTTGGTGAATGGAAGTGTGAGGGGTGTACTAATGAAGAGACAGGTTGAGTTTGGATGTATCCTTTGACCTAACACACCCCGTTGCTAAGGATTAGTGAAGAAAGTTTGCTAGCCTGAGGAGCAGAGTTATGAGGACTCCCTGTTGACCTTATTGACTTAGCCCATGTGAGGGGCTAAGGCTCTGAGTAAAGGGACCAGCCCATCTGAAATACAGGAAGATAATGTGAACCCCTGAGTTTTCAGCTGGTGCCTATTGAACCTAACCCCAGACCGCTAGGTATGTGCTGACCAGAATTCAACCAGATGAGAAGCTGTTTGACACTGTGAGTTGTGTAAATTGCTGCAATCTGATGGTCTCTGGACTGGACTTTATAGATGCAGACTACCAAAATTCCAACTGCAACAGGTGATTCTTCAGAGAAAGGAACATGCTTATTCGAGTACAGGTTTAATTGGTGTTGTCATGTACCATCAAGTTGAAACTGACTCATAGCTGACCCTCCAGTGAGTTTTCAGAGGCTCTAAGTCCCACAAATGATTGCCCAGCTTTCTCCCATGGAGCAGCTACTGGATTCTAACATCATGCCTAGTGGAGAGGAGATGCTTTACTTGATAAGACGCTAAGAGAGTCTTGTAAGTTTATAACACTAACCTGCAGGAATAATGCTGAAAGTCAAGACTGTGAGCAAGTATACTTGAGAAGCTATTCTGACTTAAGAATTGGATCCTGCTGCCAACTGTTAGGTCCAGACAGAGGGGCTAAAGGGGAGATTGAAAAATTCAAAGAATAAAGAAGTCGACAAGAGTGAACGGCCCCACCCACCGGACAGAACTAAGGGATGAACCATAAAACACAATGGAACGTCCCTCCTTTGAGACCGTGTTATAAATACCCTCCCCAATATCCTTGATGGTGTGCCTTCCCATTCTGCTTCTTCAGAATGAGGAAACTCACCCAATAGCTTTCCTACATCCACCCCCACCTTTAATTAAGCTGCATGTTAGCTTTCTCTCATTCTCTCTGATTCTTTCCTTAAGTCTGCTAACTTAAAACCAATCTGGATTGTTATCTGCAAACATCCTAATAAACCCATATTCACAAGTAAGGTTCTTGTGAGTTCTGTGTGGCCATTGCAAAGGATTAACAGACCTAGTAGTAAAGCAGTGGGAGGGATGGTTGGTTTGGGATATTCGGCAAGTAGTTTTGGGGAGTTAAGTGGGGCATGTCTGACTTCATTGAAATAGGTTTTGTACTTGTATACCAATGAAGGAATTTTTCTTTTTTCTTTTCAAAGAGAGGAGCGAGCTGGAGGGGAGGGGTGGCAGGGAGAAAAGTACAGCAATGAATGAATGGAAATCCAAAATCTCTGTAAATGTTCATTAAAATTAATTAAAAAAATAAAAAATAAATTAGTTTTGTGCTGTAGGTGTTGTTGATGGAGACAATTTCCCCTTGTGGATTGATAGAGGTCAGTTACGGAAATCCTTATGCTTTCTGCACCCTTTTTATAAAGGGAGATTCACATGTCAAAGGACAGAAATGGAATCAGATGGAGAATAAATAGTTCACTTTCCCACAGATATTTATTAAGCATTAACCTCCCAAACAGATAGACATTTACCAGTTTTGGACAACTTTGTCTCGGACCAGCTGGCCATGAGGCTCAGTAGCATCCGGGGGCAGGAGAGCCAAGTACACCGGTGTCTCAGCCCCCTCCTCCACAGTCCTGGAGCCGTAGTCCCCAGCCATGTCTGTCTTCACCCACCCAGGGCAGCACGCATTCAGCAAAATCCTGTCTGTTTTTCTCTTCTGGTCTAGATTCCTGGCCTGGATTCGTGATAAGACTGTGACTCCCAACTTGGACATGCCGTACGCCGAGTTGGGCCAGCCTTCCTTCTCATGCACTTCATTTTTTACGTCCTCTACAAACTTCTTCATGAGGTCCACCAGATCCCCCTCTGTGAGCGTCTCACTTCGGAACTTCTCCTGTAGATCTTCACTACAGTTCTCTAGTGCTTTTGAACCCTGTAAACTACTGATATTCACTACGCGGCCTGAAACAGAAAAACAAAAGAAAGGGACTATGTTACAGATGAATTATCAGTTGTTAAGTGTTTATTATTTGTGTGTGTGTACCGTCAAATCAGATCTGACAGGTACAGGAGGAGATTGCCCCTCCTTCCTCAGCAGAGCATCAGGTGGATTCGAACCGTGAGCCTCTGGGATTGCAGTGCAGCTTCTTGCCACTAGGCCACCAGAGCTCCCCAATTTCGAGTATTTTTAACCATTGTCTTTATTGGCTGCAGGAGACACAGTGGCAGTGGTTAATTGACTGCTACCTGAAAGCTCAGTGGTTTGTTCTAACCCACCAACCTGTCCGTGGGAAACAGATGGTGCAGGCTGCTTCTGTGAAGACTTCACAGCCATGGAAACCCTGTGAGACAGTTTTACTCAGTCCTGTAGGGTCATTATGAATCAAAGTCAATTTGATGGCGATGCATTTCATTGGCAGAGTTTGGGAAGTAGATTACCAGGCCTTTATTCCTACTCTGTTGTAGTCTGGAAGCTCCATTGAAACTTGCACCATGGATGACCCTGCTGGTATTTACAATATTAGTGGTATTAGTGATATCTTCCAGCATCACAGCAACATGCAAACCACCCCAGTGTGACTAACTGACAGATAAGCGGTGAAATCTACCCTTAGAGACGGATAATTGTACACACAGAGTAGGCTGAGTCTCCATCCTGGTTTTGAGCATCATTATTTTGTGGAAGCAGAGTAATAAACTATTCATTCACAAGGACACCTCATAGCATGTGGGTTAAGAGACACTGGGCGGTTAGCTGAATGGTCAGCAGTGTAGATCCACCAGAGTTCCACAGGAGAAAAAGGAGGCAATCTTCTCCTGGAAGAAGTGCAGTCTTGGAAACGACCAGAAGCTTCTACTCTGTCCTGCAGGGTCACAGGACTTGAAAGCAACTTGTCAACAATGAATATTAACAATTAACAGTTACTAGAGTGATTAGGTAGGGATTTCCAATGATGTAATCCATAAGGAGTTACGCTGTTAACCCCCAAAAAACTACACCTTTTTGGTGGTTCAAATCCACCAGTGGGTCCAAGAGAAAAAGAAAGGCAATCCTCTCCCATGCATTTTATAGCCTCAGAAACCTCAGCTATGAGCAGGTTCCAATTTGACAACAGTGAATTTGAATTTGGGTTTTTAAAAGTGACAGTGGGGAGATGGATATTAATGATAGTTGTATGACATGATCTCACTGTGAAAAAGATATATGTGTTAAAAAGTCAAATGGCAAGTATGTTATCAATATTCATACAGCAATAAAAATCCCAATAGGATTGTATGACACAAAGAGTATCAACACAGGTCTGTTCAATTGTAACACATGTACCAGATGAATGTAAGATGTTAATATTAAAAGAAACTACAGGTCCCTCCCCTACCCCAGACATACCCCACTCCCCACCCCCACTATCTTCCAATAGCTAGACCACAACAAACTAATCAGTTGTTATAGGTCCTTTTAGAAACCCATAATCAACACTTAAGGTTGAGTGCTGCTAATTCTTTGCAAAAATCCAAGTATTAAGGGACCAGGGAGATGACATTATGCCCTGACTTTTCATTAGACGAAAAAAAAAATTACATTTTATGTATACAGAACTATTTCTATATTCATAGGACTTTTCAAGTATTTGAGCATAAAGATTTTGATTTCACTTTTTATACCTGTTTAAATTGTTCACTGTCATTTATTAATGTAACATCAAACATCAAATAAAATTGTACTTAAAATTTTTTTTAAAAACCCACAAAACTTCAGGGCAGGGGAGGTGCAGATGGGAACTCTGTACTTTCTGCACAATTTTTCTGCAACACTAACACCGCTATAAAAAAGAAAAAAGAAACACGAAAAACAATCTGAAACCAACAAAAACAAAAACAAAAACAATCCTACTAACTCATTGCCATTGAAACGGAACAGACTTGCAGCCAGTGCTCCAGTGGATCTCCAAGGCTGCGAATCACACGAGAGTTTGTCCATCTTTATCCAGTGGAACTAATGATGGATTTGAATTTCCAGAAGAGTGTGGCCTTTGGGTGAGTAGCACAAGAGAAACAACTGAAGCCCCTAGGAGGTGTAAAGTAGCATGAAGCTACTAACCCAAAGGTTAGAGGTTCAAATCCACCCAGAGGCACCTCCAAGGAAAGGCCTAGCAAAATGCTTCTAAAGAATCAGCCTTGGAAAACCATGTGGGGCACAGCTCTGTTCTGAAAACATGAGTCCGTCAACTCAGTGGCAACTAATTTGTTTAAATCGACTGTTTGGTCCATAAAAACAAACATATAGGGGAGCTCTAGTGGCCTAGTGGCAAGAAGCTGTACTGTAATCCCAAACGTACACGGTTCGAATCCACCAGATGCTCTGCCGGAGAAGGAAGGACAGTTTCCTCCTGTACCAGTAAGATCTGATTTGACAGTACATGCACAAAAAATAATAAAATAAAATAAAAAACCAAACAAAAAAAACCAACCAAACATATAGGCCAAAAATTATGCAACCATTTAAAGCATGTTTAGACTGCCCAAACCAGTAAGCATGGTGCGTTCACACATTTCATCTACTATTCACAAAAGCAGCAATCCTGGGATTGATTTCTTCTTTCCTCCCTGCTCTAGCTGTGTAGGCAAAAGAGCATCGCCGTTTTCGTACGTACAACCAATACCATTAGTCATTTCAGAATTTCCCCCATCATTGTAACAGTACCTTAGTATTTGTATTCTTCTTCCATATTACTTTGAAACTATATTTTTTTGCCTCCAACTGGATTGCTCTGGATTTTCTTTTCAGAGTGGTATTCCCTACAAATACATGATTAGGAAGGGGGAGGGAAGCCTATTCTACTGGGATTCTTCTGGTCCTCAAACTCTTATGAAGACATTCCTCTCTCTATCTTTGAAAAGTAGCACACCTCACTTATCTCTCAAGTGTCTATAATTCTTCCACACTTTCTTTCTGTGGGCAAAATATGGGCAGTCACTCTTGTAAAGATTTACAACCTCAAAACCTCGATAAGTCACTGTGAGTTAGAATTGACTTGATGGCCATGGGTTTGTGGTTGATGAAAGATGGGCAGTCTCCTTCTATTAAGATATATAGAACTTTGGAAACTTGATGGAAAATCACCTTGAATTTGAATTGATTCAAAGCCAGTGGGTTTTCTTTGGCTTTGATTTTGGTATAACACATGACCTCAACAGCCAGATATGTCCAGACAGCCCCCAGCCACCAACCTCTGCTGAATGCAGGTGATTCAGCCTATTCTGAAACACTTATGGTCACTTTGAAAAAGAGTGAGGAAGTTTCCCCCTCTACTGGCTTCATAGGGAGCTCTGGTAGCTTAGTGGTGAGGAGCTGAACTGCTAATCCTAAGGCATGTGATTTGAATCCACCAGCTGCTCCACAGAAGAAAGCCAGTCAATCACATCCCATACAATTTATTGCCTTTGAAAATCTGTGAGATGGTCAGCTTTGAGTCAGAACTGACTCAGCGGTACATAATAACAACACCACCACTTCTCCTTTGCCCCAGGTAAATGTGAGGTTTATTGAAAAGTCTCATATATTTTTTTTCTTTAGGGAACACTGTATTAGTTTCTGTATTCAAACCCATGTAGATAATACTTTACACATTTAATACTGTGCATTCACCCGTGTTACAAATGGGAGGGGGGGATGTAGCACTTCTAGACCAATATGCTGTTAATTTCTGTACAAATGCATGGAAAAGTCCCATTACCCCCTCCCCCACCAAGACGAAACACTTTATTTGATGAAGGCGCATGAAGCGGCATGGTAGTGAGAATTAGTGTAGCGCTGAAGGAGGGAGGAATCCTCTACTGTGCCAGCCTATGCCAGGTCTAGGGAAGGAGACTGTTAGACAGGAAATGAATACACGTCGCCTTCAATCAGTTAGTCGTTCCAGACACACAGCAGCATTTGCAAAGCTTGGGCTTGAATGTCAAAGTCCAAGCTTTCCAAACAGTGTACCACCTTTAGCAGCCGTCTCCTTGCTGGGATTGGCCCTACTATCGCCACATGAGTCTGATCTGAGGCCGAGAACCACTGTTCTAACTAGATAAGGGTGCAGCTTTCCTCCTCAACTCAGTAAAGGTGTGTGTCTGAAGGGCCCGTGCCAGAGATTCTCTCGTCCATTCCTCATCCAGGCAAAATTCCAGCAGATCCAGAAAGTTTTCAGGCATGCTCCACCACATATCTGAGACAGCCCCCTCCATGGACACCCTCAAATCCTGTGTAGTTTTTTGCTCTGACCTCATACTCTCCCATACTTTTTTATTTTAATTTTAATGAACATTAACAGAGATTTTGGATTTCCATTCATTAATTGTTGCACTTTTCTCCCTGCGCCCCCCCCCAGTTCGCGTCTCTCTTTAAAAAGTAAAAGAAAAATTCCTTCATTGGTATACAATCCCCCTCCCCCCACCCAGTGCACTCCACTGTTGTTGTTGTTATGTGCCTTCGAGTTGCTTGCGACTCATAGCGACCCTATGTACAACAGCCCTAAACTCTGCTCTGTCCTGTGCCAATCGCACTGTCTCTGACACACCCATCCCAATTATCCCAGTCACTGAATCAATCCACCTCATAGAGGGCCTTCCCCTCCTGCGCTGTCCCTCCACCCTCCCCAGCATGATGTCCTTCTCTAAGGACCGGTCTCTCCTCACAACATGTCCAAAATATGTTAGATGGAGCCTCAGAATCCTTGCCTCCAAGGAGCCACCCGGTTTAACCCTTTCCAGGACGAATCTGTTTTCCTAGCAGTCCATGGTATTCTCAATACTCTTCTCCAGCACCACAGTTCAAAGGCATCAATTCTCCTTCTGTCCTCCTTGGTCATTGTCCAACTCTCTGATGCATAACAAGTGATTGTGAGGATCATAGCCTGTATCAGACGCACCTTAGTCTCCAGAGAGACACCATTGCTCTTCAGTACTTTGGAGAGGTCCCTAACAGCAGACTTTCCCATGGCAACGCGCCTTTTAATTTCCTGGCTACTGGTGCCAAGAGTGTTGACTGTGGAGCCAAGCAAACTAAAGCTGCAAACAATCTCAATCTCTTCACCATCCATCCTGATGCTTCCAATTGGCCCAGTGGTGAGAATCTTTGTCTTCTTGACATTGAGCCTCAATCCATACTGGAGTCTGCTGTCCTTGACCCTCTGCAGCAGGTGCTTCAGGTCCTCCTCAGTTTCAGCAAGCAGGGTTGTGTCATCTGCATAACGCAGATTGTTGATAGAACATCCACCAATCTTGACCCCACATTTCTCCTCATAGAGCCCAGCCTCCCGGATGATCTGTTCTGCATACAGGTTGAAAAGATATGGAGCTAGGACGCATCCCTGGTGTACGCCCTTCCCAGTTTTGAACCATGCAAGTGTTCCTGTCCTCTGTTCTGACTACTGCCTCCTGGCCCAAGTATGCAACCTTAAATGCACTCCACTATGCAACCTTAATTCTGGATTCTTGTGATAACCATAATACCCTATCATATATCGCTTTTAAACTCTTCTCTCCCTCATCTGTTTCAATGCAATATAAATAATCTATCCAGTTTTTCTCAGTCTTACCCCAACCCTGATGTCAGTCCCAGTCTACAACAGAGGTACAATGCAGTATTTGTCTTCTTGTGACTGAGACATTTTACTCAGCATAATGTCCTCCAGGGTCACCGTTTTAAATAATATTGCATGAGTTCCTTGTTTTACAATGCAGCGTAGTATTCCATTGTGTGAATATACCACAGCTTCTCTATCCATTCATTTGTTGATGGACACTTAGGTTGTTTCCAACTCCTTGCTATTGTGAACAAAGCTGCGATACACATGGGTGTGCATATATCTGCTTCCTCCCATGCATTTTTGATGCCTTGTAAATCAGAGTCCTGCTTTGGGGAATCAAACTGATGTTGGGACCACCAGCAATAATCCAGAGCTGGGAAGATGAGCTTCAGATCCCCTGCAGTTTTGGGCAGGTGGGAGGCTTGCTAGAGACTGGCTACTTCATTGCTCAGGGTTTGATTCAGTGCTGTGAAGACCCTTTTACCCTGCCAGACCCATGCTGTCCCTATTCATTTAGCCAGTTGGTGGCATGTCACTTTGCTTAAGTTACCAAAATGTTGCTTAAGGCATTGCCATCAAGCTGATGAGTCAGAATTTCTGAAAATTTGAACACCGCATTCTAAAACTGGAACTTCCCAAATTCTATCAGGTTCCTCTTAGCCACCACTTGATAGAGTCTGTTACAGCTGTTTAAAGACAGTGACTCACCTACTCTGGGTTGATCCAGAAAATAGTTTGATTTGGAAAATAGTTTGGCATCCAGACTTTCATTTGGAACTATAATTTTTACTTCTCTCTAATTGACATTGAATCAGAACCAACTCATGGCTGACCTTCTGGTGGGTTTTTGGAGGCTGTAAATCATGCCAGAGGACCATCCTTCTTCTCCCAGGGAGCAGCTGGGTGATTTGAATTTCCAGAAAGATGCCTGCCAGCTTTGGGTTAGCAAAACAACTTGTTATGGACAACGCCACCAGAACTTCCTTAATTCTTACTTCAGTAGAACTAATTCAATATGGATTGAAGCTCAACATCAAGAAAACGATGATTCTCACCACTGGGATGCTTGGCAGCATCATGATAGATAGTAAAGAGATTGAGATTGTTAACAGCTTCAGTTTGCTTGGCTCTACAATCAACACTCTTGGTACCAGCAGCCAGGAAATTAAAAGACGAATTGCATTGGGAAAGTCTGCTGTCAGAGACCTCTCCAAAGTACTGAAGAGCAATGATGTCAGTCTGGGGACTAAAGTGCGCATGACCCAGGCCATGGTCTTTGCATTTGCTTGCCATACATCAGAGAGTTGGACAGTGAACAGGAATGATAGATGGAGAATTGATGCCTTTGAGCTGTGGTGGAGAAGAGTATTGAATATACCAGGGACTGCTAAGAGAACAAACAAGTTGGTCCAGGAGAAAATGAAGCCAGGCTGCTCCTTGGGGGCAATGATTCTGAAGCTTTGTCAGACATACTTTGGACATGTTGCAAGGAGGGACCAGTCCTTGGAGAGTTCAGTAACTGAGGTAATGGGGGTGGGTATATCAGAGACAATAAGATTGGCACAGGATAGAGAAGAGTTTAGGGCTGTTGTATATAGGGCCATTATGAGTCTCAGGTGACCCGACGGCACATAACACCACCAAAAACTAATTACACTGATTTGATTGAGTAATGAAGTCAAGAAATCTGAACGCTATTTCCAGCTCTATTACTACCTATGTTCATGTAAGCAGTTCTGGTAATGCACTGGTTAAAGTGTTCAGTTGCTGACTGAAAGATCAATTCTTTGAACCCAGCAGCTGAAACAAGGGGAAAAGATACATACTAAAGAGTTTCTGGGTCTGGATCGAATTGATGGCAATGGGTTTGTGTTTTGGAGCCCCGGTTATGCGTGATTAAAGTGTTCAGTTGTTAATGAAAAGATGGTGCCTTGAACTCACTAGCCACTCCTCTGGACAAAGATGTGGCACTCTGCTTCTGTAAAGATTTGTTGTTATGTGCCATTGAGTCGACTAATAACTCATAGCGACCTTATGAATAATAGCTCTGAATCTTGCTCTAACCTGAACCAACCTTACTGTCTTAACACACCTGCCCCCATTGCCACAGTCACTGTCGATACATTTCATCCAGGGTCTTCCTCTCCTGCGCTGTTTGTTCCTCTGCCTCTTCCAAGCATGATGTCCTTCTCCAAGCACTGGTCTCTCCTGGCAATGTACCCAAAGTATGAGACAGAGCTTCGAAATCCTTGCCTCCAAGGAGCAACATGGTTTCACCCTTTCCAGGACAGACCTGTTTGTTCTCTTGGCAGTCCATGGTATGTTCATTACTTTTCTCCAGCACAAAAACTCAAAGGTATCCATTCTTCTGTCATCCTAGTCATTGTCGAACTCTCAGATACATAGCAAACAATTGAGAAGACCACGGCCTGGATCTTTGACTCCTTAGTCTCTAGACTGACATCATTGCTCCTTAGCATTCTGGCTGTAAAAATTTATAGGCTTGGAAAACCTGTGCTGTTGTGTGCTGTCAACTCAGAACCGACTCATAGCTGACCCTCCACTGGGTTTTCAAAGGCTATAAATAAAATTGTGTAGGAGAAAATTGCCTATCCTTCTCCTGTGGAGCAGCTAGCTGGTGGATTTGAACCACGTATTTTTTAGGCAGTGAATAGAGTTCAGGTCTACTCTATCATATAGGATTGCTTTGATCAATAGCATTGGATTTGGTTTGGGGTTTATGTTCATGGAAAGAGACCTGGTGATATAGTTGTTAAATACTTGGCTAGTTACTAAAAGGTCATGCATATATTTAAATGACACTAGTAACTGGAATGTGGAATGTGAGAAATATGAATGTAAGAAAATCAGACATTGTTAAGAAAGAAATGGAATGGATAAAGATTGACTTATTAGGTATTGGCAGAATGAGATGAATTGGCATGGGACCTTTTGTATCAGAATCATATGATCTACTGTGTTGCGGATGAAAAGGTGAGGGAAAATGGAGTTGCTTTCATAATTAAAAAAGTAATTTCTAGACCCATCTTGAAATACAATGTGAGTGACCGGATAATTTCCATACACATACAAGGAAGTCTGATAAATACGACTGTCATTTAAATATATGCACCAACAACCAGAGACAAAGAGGAGGACAAAGATAATTTCTACCAACTTTTGCAGTCAGAGATCAATTGAACATGCAATCAAGATGCATTAATAATAATGGGTAACTGGAATGTAAAAGCTGGGAACAGAGAAGAAGTACCAGTAGTCGGGAAACAGACAGGGTGACAGAAATGAGCCTGGAGATAGAATGACAGAATTCTGTAAAATCAACGATTTATTCTTTGCAAATACCTTTTATAAGAAACATAAACAACAAATATACACATAGATTTCACATGATGGTATGTACAGGAATTACATTGATTACATCTGTGGAAAGAATTGCTGGAGAAACTCAATATCAGCTATAAAAATGAGGTCAGGTGCTGATTGTGGAACAGACCACCAACTACTTATATGCAAGTTCAAACTATAGATAAGAAGGTGAAATAAAACCCACAGGAACCAAAATTTGACCTTGAGTATATCCCACTTGAATTTCAAAACCAACTGAAAAAAAGGTTTGAGGCCTTGAACACTAATGAACGAGACCAGATGATCTGTGGGAGGATGTCAAAGGTATCATCCAGGAAGAATGCAAAAGGTGATTACAAAGAGGAGGAAGAAAAGACAGAGATGGATATCAGAAGAAACTCTAAATAATATTGCACTAGAGCTCTGAAAAACTAAAGCAAAGGGAAGAAATAAAGAAGTTAAGGAGCTGAACAGAAGATTTCAAAGGACAGTGCAGGAAGAAAAAGCAAAATTATAATGAAATGTTCAAAGAGCTGGACTCAGAAAATCAAAAGGGACGAACTTGCTTGGCATTTCTTAAAGTGAAGGAGCTGAAGAACAAATTCAAGCCTCAAGTTGTAATACTTAAGGATGTTATGGGCAGAATATTAAATAATCCTGGAAGCATTAAAAGAAGATGGAAGAAATACACAGAGTCACTGTACCAAAAGAATTAGCTGACACAGAAGAATTTCATGAAACAACATATGATGAAGAGGTAACGGTGACAAAAGAGGAAATTCAAGCTGCTCTGAAGGAACTGGCAAAAAACAAGACCCCAGGAATTGAGGGAATACTAGCTGACTTTTTCAACAAACAGATGATGCCCTGGATGTGCTCACCAGAAATCTGGAGGAAAACTACCTGGCAAACTGACTCAAAGAGATACATATTTATTCCTAGCCTCAAAAAGATACATATTTATTCCTATCCTCAAAAAATATGATCAGACAATATCACTAATATCATATGCGAGAAAAATCCTGTCGAAGATTATCCAAAAACGCTGAAGAAGTACAGTGATAGAGAACTACCAGAAATACAAGCTAGGCTTAGAAGAGACCGTGGCTCTAGAGACATTTTTGTCAATATCAGATGGATCTTAGCTGAAAGCAAAGAGTACCAGTGGGATGTCTAGCTGTGTTTCATTGACTATGCAAAGGCATTTGACTGTGTAGATCACAACAAATTGTAGCTAACCTTGAGAAGAATGGGAATCCCAGAAGAGTTGAACATGTGAACAGTGCTTATGTGAAATCGAGACTTGGTGGAATAGGAGGCAGGCATCAGAACAGAGCAAGCGCACACTGTATGGTTCAAAATCAGAAAAGGAGTGCATCAGGGATGTGTCTTGTCCCCATACCTTTTTAATCTGTACATGGAACAGATCATTCAGGAAGCTGGACTTTATGAGGAGGAGTGTGGCATCAGGATTGGAGGAAGACTCATCAACAAGTTGCATTTTGCAAACGACAACCTTTCTTCCTGAAACTGAGGAGGACCTGAAGCATTTGCTGTGGAAGGTCAAGGACTGAAGTCTTAATATGGAATAAAATTCAACATCAAGAAGACAAAGATTTTCACCACTGGGTTGATTGGCAGCACCATGATGCATGGAGAAAAGAGAGGCTGTTAACAGCTTCAACTTGCTCAGCTCCACAAAAAACACTCTTGGCACCAGCAATCAGGAAATCAAAAGATGAATTAGGTTGGAGAAGTTTGAGGTCAGAGACCTCGCCAAAGTGCTAAAGAACAGTGATGCCATTCTAGAGACTAAGGTGAGTTTGATCCAGGCCATGATTTTCCTAATCAGTTGCTATGCGTCAGAGAGCTGGACAATGACTAAGGATGACAGAAGGAAAATTGACACCTTTGAGTTGTGGTGCTGGAGAAAAGTATTGAACATACCATGAACCACCACCACAAGGAGAACAAATAGGTCTGTCTTGGAGAGAGTGTCACCAAATTTCTCGTTGGAGGCAAGAATTTTAAAGCTCTGTCCCATGGACTTTTAGCACGTGGCCATTTGGGACCAGTCCTTGGAGAAGGAAGGATATCATACTTGGAAGGGTGGAGGGACAGAGCAGGAAAGGAAGACCCTAGATGAGATGAATTGACATCATAATTAGGGCAATGAGGTTAGGTGTTTCAGAGTCAGTGAGACTGGCTCAGGGTAGGGCAGGCTTCAAAGCTGTTGTACATAGCTTTGCTATGCGTTGTGGGAGATTCTGTGGATATAACAACAACTACAACAACAGCCTGTAGAGTCACTATGAGTTGGAACCAGAAAGGAGCAATAGGTTGGGTTGAAAGTTGTTGTTCATGTCTCTAGGACTCAGTTTCCCTTTCTGTAAAGGGATGGTATAAGAACACAAGACTTCTTTAGTACTTTATAGCTCTCAAATATAATGATTCAGAAATGTATCAGGGAGAAGATTCTCTGATATTTGTTAGAAGCAGACTCTAGGTTATGAATATTCAAACCAAATTCTTTGCCCTCGAGCCAATGTCTACCCATGTTGTTGTTGTTGTGGGTACCATGAAGTCAGAACCCACTCATAGCTGGCCCTCCACGGGTGTTCAGAGGTGGTTAATTGCAAGGGAGGAGATTGCCTATCCTTATCCCGAAGAGCAGCTGGAGTATTCAAATCATGTGCCTTCAGCGGGATTACAGCACAACTTCTTGCCACTAGGCCACCGGAGCTCCCTATTAGATTTCTGAGGCTATAAATCTTTACAGGAGGAGACTGTCCATTTTTGCTCCTGAGGAGCAGCCTGTGGATTTGAACCACTGTCCTTTTAGTTAGTAGTGCAATATGTAATTGGCCCTGGTAGCACTGTTTTTAAGAACTTTGCTACTTACAGAAAGGCCTCAAGGTTTTCTATAACAGTAGAAATCTTTGCAGCTCTGCCTCTGGGATTTCTCTTATCCTGTCTTACTAAGAGACTAACAGTAAGAATTCCCTGAGGTCAGAGATGAGTCAAAACTGATTCTGTGTCAATGAATACGATTATGATAAACATCTTTGTCCAGAAGCTCTGTTGAAACCTGTCCACCATGGGCAACCCTGATAGTATTTGGAATACCCGTGGTTTGTCTAATAATAAGTATAGACTTCCTTCTAAGAACCACAGCTGACTTCTTGGAAAAGAAGCCTCAGGGAAGTTACCCATCTCTCTCCCTTGACCTCCCAGCACAACTATGAGTTCATATGTATGAAGCTGGTGAGTAGCGTTCTTCCCGACTAGACTTTACCCTAGGAGGGGACTGCCCCAGTGCTAGTTACCATTGTGTTCCTGACACCCAGCATAGTGCCTGAATTTTGGTAGGCACTCAATGGATATTTATTGAAAAATTAATAATCAATATTTATCCTACTAAAACATTGCTCATTTTTTTCCCTGAATGAGCTTGATCAAATTTGGTGCAAGAAAAAAAAAAAGAGATAATCTCAGAATATTATCTTTATATCCCTAGAAGGGTCAGCTCTGGTCCTATCACTTTGGAGAAAGACTTGATGAGCTTGAGCAGAGGTGAGAGGCCTTTTGGGAATTTTAATCCCCTGTTTCACCACCTCGTTCAGCATTTCTTAAGCTCAAGGAACTGAAGAACAAATTCAAACCTCCAGTTACTATAATCAAGGATGCTTTAGGCAGAATATTAAATGATCCAGGAGGTATTAAAAGAAGATGAAAGGAATATACTGAGTCATTGTATCGAAAGGAATTGGCAGATATAGAAGAATTTAATGAAATAACATTTGAGCAAGAGCCTGTGGTGATGAAGGAAGAAGTTCAAGCTGCTTTGAAGGAAATAGCAAAAAATAAGGCCCCAGGAATAGATGGTATACCAATTGACATATTTCAGCTAGCAGATGCTACCCTGAATGTGCTCACCAAGTTGTGCCAAGAAATCTGGAGAACAACCACTTGGCCAACTGACTAGAAGGGATCTATATTTGTTCCCATTCTAAAAAACGGTGACCCAACTGAGTGTGGAAACTACAGAACAATATCATTGATTTCACATGCAAGCAAGATTCTACTGAAGATTGTCCCAAAATGTGGAACAGCACATCAGCAGAGAACTGCCAGAAGTCCAGGCTGGGTTTAGAAGGGGTTGTGGTACTAGGGATATTGTAGCTGATGTTAGATGGATCTTAGCTGAAAGCAGAGGCAGAAGAATGTCTATCTGTGTTTCATTGATTATGCAAAGGCGTTTGACTTTATGGATCATAATGAACTGTGGGTGACTCTGAGAAGAATGGGAATCCCAGAACATTTGATCGTGCTAATGCGAAACCTATACTTGGACCAAGAGGCAGTCATCAGAACAGACCAGGTAACACTGCACGGTTCAAAATTGGGAAGGGTGTACGCCAGGGATTTGTCCTGTCCCTATACCTTTTCAACCTGTATGCAGAGCAGATTATTCGAGAGGCTGGGCTCTATGAGGAGAAGTGTGGCGTCAGGGTTGGTGGAAGATCTATTAACAATCTGCGTTATGCAGATGACACAACCCTGCTTGCTAAAATTGAGGAGGACCTCACGCACTTGCTGCAGAGGGTCAAGCACTGCAGCCTTCAGTATGGACTGAGGCTCAATATCAAGAAGACAAAGATTCTCACCACTGGACCAATTGGTAGCATCAGGATGGATGGTGAAGAGATTGAGATTGTTCACAGCTTCAGTTTGCTCGGCTCCACGGTCAACACTCTTGGCACCAGCAGAGCTATGTACAGTCTTGGAAACTGAGCTAAGGGTGGGTTATGACTTGATGGCAATGAGTGTTGAGTTTATAGTACTGAAAGATGAGTACCTTACATGGGAAGACATTCACAAAATACCCAGTGGCAGCCGCCACAAACTCCGGCAAGGGGTCGTGATGATGACACAGGACTGGCCCGTGTCTCGGTCTGTTGTACATGAGGTCACAAGGAGGTGCTCATTCCACAGCAACAACCACCATCATTCCAGCGTTGAGTTTGTAACACGGATCCCAGGAGCATGGATAGCATCTCTTTTAAAACGAAAAGAATGTTTTTCCCCTAAAGAGAAACAGCACCCCTGGGTGATTCCTGAGGGGCACCCCCACTCTGGTAGTCTCTGTGCATCACTCTTTGCTAATGCAGTTGGATAATCCGTACATTTGGCTCCCAGGACTTACCATGAGGCTTAATTATCGGCAGTAACTCAGTGCAGACATTTCTGGTGGCGAAAAAGTTTGTCTTCAGTGTCATCTCCGCTTGAATGTCAAAGGGTGTTGGGTCATCAACTTTCACAAAGAAAAGGAAACAAAGAGAAAGTCATATATTTATCCTGAAATTTATATGATCACTTTCACTCACTCACTCCCATGGAATCAGAATTGACTCATAGCTGACCCTTCTGTAGGTTTTCAGAGGCTGTAAATAGCACTAGAGGATCAACTATATTTCTCCAGAGGAGCTCCTGCCTCCCACTGCCGGAGAGGTGTCGCCTTAGGATTAGCAGCACAACTCCCTACCTGTTAGGCCACTAGACATCCCATCCCCACCCCCTGGATCCGGTGGTTGAACGCCATTGAGTCAAAACCGAACCATCGCTCATCCTCCAGCAGCTTTTCAGAGGCATTTAATCGCCCAGGAAGAGATTGCCCATCCTTCTTCTGCGGAGCCACTGGTGGATCTTATGTTATAAAAATTGATAAAAGAATCTACAACTAGGAGAGGATAAAATAGATGAACAGGATCTTCTAAGACTCAAATCCTTGTGCACATCCAAAAACTTCCCCAACAAGGTAAAAAGAGAAGCCACAGATGGGGAAAAAAATATTTGGTAATGACATGTCAGACAAGGGACTTATATCTAGAATTTATAAATATTCAAGCACCCCAAAAGATAAAGGAAAATAACCCAATTGAAAAATGGGCACAGGATATGAACAGACACTTCACCAGAGAAGACATTCAAATGGCCAACAAACACATGAAGAAATGTTCAAAATCCCTAGCTCTAAGAGAAACGCAAATCAAAACAACTATGAGATATCATCTCACCTCAGTCAGAATAGCAAAATATAACAGAACAGTAAACAACAAATGATGACAAGGTGGTGGAGAAACTGGAACCCTTATTCACTGTTGGTGGGAGTGTAAAATGGTGCAACCACTATTGAAGGCTGTATGTCGCTTCTCAAAAGGTTGCAAATAGAAATACCATTTGACCCAGCAATTCCACTACTGGGAATTTACCCTAAAGAAACCATAACTGCCACCCAAACAGATATATGCACACCTGTGTTTGTTGCGGCTTTGTTCACAATAGCAAAGAGCTGGAAACAACCCCAAGTGCCCATCAACAAACGAATGGATAGCGAAGCTGTGGTATATTCACACAACGGAATACTATGCCACACTGAAAAACAAGGAACTCATGAAATACTAGGCTAAGTGTATGACCGTAGAGGACATTATGCTGAGTGAAATATCTCAGTTACAAAAGGACAAATATTGCATAGGGTCATTATTGTAAAACAGGACTGACACTGAGGTTGAGGGAAGGCAGAGAAGAAGGGGAGAAATGATGTATACTGCATTGCAACAGATGAGGGAGAGAGCTATTTAAAAGAGATATATGACTGGTTATTTTTGTCATGACAGGAGTCCAGAATGAAGGCTGCATAGTGGAGTGGACTTGGGGGGAGAAATTGTTTAACAATGAAAGAATTTTTCTTTTACTTTTCAAAGAGAAGAGCGAATTGGGGGGAGGGAGTGGTGAGCCGGGAGAAAAGTGCAACAATGAATGAATGGAAATTCTTAGTCTCTGTAAACTTTCATTAAAATTAATAGTAATAAAAAATTTAAAAAAGGGATATATGATTAGGTATTATTGTTGATGACAGGAGTTTTGAAGGCTCTACAGTGTAGTGGGCTTGGGGGGAGGTATTGCACAATAGTGAAAGAGTTTTTTTACTCATCAAGGAGAAAAGTGAATTGGGGGAGGGGGTGGTCAGGGAGAAAAGTGCAACAATGAATGACTGGAAACTAAGTCGCTCTAAACGTTCATTAAAATTAAGAAAATTAATTTAAAAAATTGATAAAATATAAACAAGCTTGATTTTACAACAATGTTTAAACCACATGATCAGCAGTTCTCAAACTTTAGTGCAAATCTAGAGACACCAGGAGGTGCCTCTAAAGTGTCACTAAATTGCGTATCAGAGATACCAGTTTCTGATTCAGCACGTCTGGGGATGGTGGGAGAACTAGGTGGTGACATCAAGGACTGTGCTCAGATGCTGCAAACAGAGAATTTGGAAATCTGAGTCAACCCAGGGGTACTTCAGAAGAAAGGTCTGGCAATTTGTTCATCAGAACGTCACTCTTTTGCTCAGTAGACAGCTCTGTTAGCCCAGCCTATAGGGAGTTGCGCTTCTAACCTAAAGGCGGCGTCTCTGTGGCGGCTAATTCCCGCTCCAGTGGTTCTGCGAGAGGAAGACGGGCAATCTCTTCCTGTGCTTTGTAGCCGTTCTGCTGACGCTAGTCGAGATTTTTTTCATTCGCTCATAGCAGTCTAGTCCGAACCCACTTATAGCTGATCCTTCAGAGGTTTTCCTACGCGGGGCATCTCTCGGGAGGAGACTGCCCATCTTTCCTCCTGCGGAGCCACCGGTGAATTCGAACCGCTGGAGAGGCGCCACCTTTGGGCTGGCAGTGCAATTTCTTACAAAGCACAGTTCCACTTAGGGGGTCAGTGTGAATAAGAATCAACTCCACTGTAGCTGGTAGGTTTAGGTTGGGGTCTGGGAATTTCTAACAGGAACCTAAGTGATGCTGTAGCCACTGATCTGTGAGTCCCACCCTGAGAACTCCTGGCTTGGACTGCTATTTATTAAACTCGTTATGCATCTTGTGGGTCTTGTTAAAATGCAGATTGCATTCAGCAAGTGAAGGGTAAGTTCCAGAGAGTCTGTATAGGTTTCCAGGGGCAAGGGCTCTGAGCTCATACCGGCACTCGCACCTTAAGTTTAGAAAGCAGGGAGTTTAACCGCCAGTTCCGGTGATCCCTTTCCTCCTCCCCTCAGCTCCAGGATGAGATTTTAGAAACCCGGTTGATAAGTACTACCGGTGTGAGTGATCAGAGATGGTGAGTGCCCAGAGCCCAAGGAACCGCCACTTCCTCCCCAGAATGGTTCCTTTTACTCTATTATGCCTCTTTGAGTGGGCACACGTCGTTATAAATTAAGCTGGCCTGTTTATGTCTTTGCACCCAGTAGCATATGGTATCTCAACAAGCTTTCCTATATAAGTACTAATTAGAATACTACTAGGGAGTTCTGGTGGCTTAGAGGTAAGGAGATGCACTGCTAACCCAAAGGCAAGCAGTTCCAGTCCACAGCTGCTCTGCGGGTGAAAGATGGGCAAACTCCTCCTGTCCGATTTACTGCCTCTGAAAATTCTCTGAAAAACCAATTAGGATAATCCACTTCCTAAACAACATGCCTCTGGAAACTCTATGAACTTGGAGAAACAACGATAGTTATAGAAGGGCTTTTGTTCACAGGGTCGCTATGAGTCGTGCTCAACTCAACGGCAATCAACAAGAAGGGTGTATGTAGCCCGTAGGGAGTGGCGCTGCTAACCAGGCAGCGTGTCTCTCGTGCGTGGTTGGAATCCACCAGATTTCTCCGCAGAAATAAGGGTAATCTCCCCCCGTGTGACTCAGAGCCTCTGAAAACCCGCTGGAAAGCGAGTTATGAGTTGATTCACACTTGACTGGCAAAGAGTTAATGAGTGAATCAGAATAAGCAGTTGATTCCCACCCCACCCCTGCCGCCCCCAAGAAGATGCCATGTAGAACCGCACTTGCACGTTGGATAACAAACATAAGCTCCCTGGAGGAGGGAACGAGGCTCGCTTCCTTTTTCCCAGAGCCTATCAAAGCTCTCCGTAAAGGAACGGCTAACGTCCACTCGAGGGTGCCAAGCGCGCGAATCAACCCATAGCTCTGCATTTCCTGCCCTGAGTAGATGCCTCCAGCCTCCATGAATGCGCCCTTTCAAGGAAAACGAAAGCTCAAAGTGAGTTTGGAAGACAGATGCTGAACTGAGAAAATGTTTCAGGCAGTGTGCAGAAAGCTGATGAGCTTAGCAGGGCGGGGCCCCCTCCCCAGAGTCCGCTTTCTGGCAAACAGCGGCTGCTGACAGTTCCTGGAGGTCGGGCCCGCGCACAGGCTCGCACAGGCCAGGGGACAGGCGGGGCGCGCTGTGCCCGGCGGGCAGCCGCCTTCGCAAAGCGAGCCACCCGCGCAGCCCCACACGGTGAAGACTCGCCTTCGGGAGCCCAGGACTGAGCACATCCGGAGTGGTGGTGGCTGCCCTCTTGCTCATGGAAGCAATTAGGAGCGCCTGCCCAGCACTCTTAGAGCACCCCAGGGACCTCTGGCTCCCCACACTTACATTTGAAGGCGATGCCCGCGTTGTTGACCAAAACGTTTAGTCCACCATACTCGCGGCGCAGGAAGTCGCGCAGAGCGCGGATGCTCTGCAGGTCGTCGATGTCCAGCTGGTGGAAGCGCGGGTTCAGGCCCTCCGCCTGCAGCTGCTGCACGGCCTCTCGGCCCCGTGCTGCATCCCGTGCGGTGAGCACCACGTCCCCGGAGAACTGGCGGCACAGCTCCCGCGCAATGGCAAAGCCAATGCCCTTATTAGCTCCCGTCACTAGCGCCACGCGGCTGCAGGACGACATCGCCGGGAGAGAGGCACTCGGGGCACTTGCACAGAGAGCCTGCTAGAGTCCAAGAAGCAGCCCAGACCTAAGTTCTGGGATCCCAGTCGGTCTGCGTCTCCAGGAGAACTAGGCCCCCGGGCCTCTGTCCCTCCCCTCAGAGGAGGGGCAGTCTGTTACCCGTGGTTTCACAACGCCCCCTTGCGGTCCGCCCCCTCCCCCCGCTGAGTCCTGGGGTGCACCCAGACACACCTCTCTCTTGTTCTGACCTCAGCCAAACGGGTCTGCTTATTTACTGTTTCCCTACTCACCTCAAGCAAAACCAGTCAATGATGCATCAGTTAGGAGCTAGAAATTTCACTGGAGTTGGACTGAAGAAAATATTTTGGAAGAACCCCAAAAGCAGAAAAACAAGGGCTGAGTAATTTTTTTGGGTGTGAGCCTGTGTACGCGGCAAAATGGAGACGACTGCTCTTTTCCTTAGATATGATGAAATTCATTCAGAGCCATTCACTGCTTCTCTGCACAGAAGTCTTTAGGTTAACAGAAATTAAAAGTAAGGGAAAAAACTTCTTGTGATTGGACTTCTAGGTGTGGGCTGGGAACATAACTCTGAGATGCCCCGAGTGCCTTCAGATGGGAGGAAATGTTTATACAGCTCTTACTGTGTGCCAAGCCTTGCTTTAGAATGCTTGCATTTAATACTTATCCCCTGTGGATGCTAAGAATTCATTTTTTATTTGTCTAAGGTCATAGTGAAGAAAAGAATTCACACACACACACACACACACACACACACACACACACACACACACACAAACACCACTGACCGACAAAAGAAAAGGAACCAGAAAAAAAGCTCAACAGAAAATGAATTCCCAAAGGTGTGTCAAGGTGTGGGTGCAAAGCAGAACTCCCCACCCACTTCATTCCAGCAGTGTAATCCGAACGTGTTTGATTAATGCATTAGAGAAATGCCAAGAGCTGCCACCTCATCATGACTCTGCTTTTCCCAAGCAGCGCTGGCTGAGTGTGGGGTGCCTCTGTCAAAACAACTACTGAGGTCAGCAAGGTGGGCCAGACCTCCTGTGATCCCCTACCTCAACCATTGTTTCTTCCTCATCCCCTCAAAGGTTACTGGAATTTTATTTGCAAGACACAAGGCTATTCTTGATGCCTATTTATTCTGCAATGAGCTTAGCTTATATTTTTCAAAGATTTGTGCATTTTATCTAAGTTGTCCATTCTGTTGGTGTGAAGCTGCTCATAATATGTCCATTAGAATTCTTACCTTTTATGGAAGAGATCTGGATTTGATACCCAGCCAGTGCATCTTAATAAGATTAGCCTCCACTGTCTTGTTACAGGAGGCTTGTGAAAGGATGCTAAACACATTTCATCAGAGCTTCTAGGCTACAATGGAGTAGGAAGAAGTCTTTTTGGAAGTCTACTTCTTATTGTCTGATGGATCATAATGGTGTGATTCACAACAAAAACACCAAGCAGTATTTTGTCCCATTGTGTGAGTTGGGGGCCCAACTATTATAATAATAATAATAACAACAACATATATAAAATAATAATATATATAAAATAACATATATGATAATAACATATATAATATAGTAGTAATAAGAAGTCTTTTAAAGTCTATACTATGCTACTTCTCATTTGCTAATAATAAGTAATTCATGTCTTTCATGTATAGTTAGATTTACTTCTTTGGCTAGGGGTTTATCAATTCTATTGAGGCTCAATGTCAAGAAGACAAAGATTCTCACCACTGGACCAATTGGCAGCATCAGGATGGATGGTGAAGAGATTGAGATTGTACACGGCTTTAGTTTGCTTGGCTCCACAGTCAACACTCTTGGCACCAGTAGCCAGGAAATTAAAAGGCGCATTGCCATGGAAAAGTCTGCTGTTAGGGACCTCTCCAGAGTATTGAAGAACAATGGTGTTTCCCTGGAGACTAAGGTGCGTTTGATACAGGACATGGTCTTCTTAATCACTTGTTATGCATCAGAGAGTTGGACAATGACCAAGGAGGATAGAAGGAGAATTGATGCCTTTGAAGCTGTGGTGCTGGAGAAGAGTATTGAGAATACCATGGACTGCTAGGAAAACAGATTTGTCCTAGAAAGGGTTAAACCGGGTGGCTCCTTGGAGGCAAGGATTCTGAGGCTCCGTCTAACATTCTTTGGACATGTTGTGAGGAGAGACCCATCCTTGGAGAAGGACATCATGCTTGGGAGGGTGGAGGAACAGCACAGGAGGGGAAGGCCCTCTATGAGGTGGATTGATTCAGTGACTGGGATAATCGGGATGGGAGTGTCAGAGACAGTGCAATTGGCACAGGACAGAGCAGAGTTTAGGGCTGTTGTACATAGGGTCGCTATGAATCGCAAGCGACTCGACGGCACATAACAACAACAATAACATTGATTATAGAAAGGTAGCAGCTTTTGATTTAGTGGATTTTTTTTGTCTGATTGTATTGATTTCCATTATGATCATTGTTTCTTTCTTCTGCTTATGTTGGGTTTCATTTGCTCTTTATTTTTCTTACTATGGAAGCTGAGGTCATTGATTTGAGTCCTTCTTGTCTAACACAGGCATTAAGCACTCCAAATTAGCTCTAAGTACAGCGAAAAGAGTACATAGATAAAGAACTGCCAAAAGTTCATGCAGGATTTAGAGGAGGCGGTGGAAACAGGGACATCATTGCTGTTATCAAACGGATCCTGGCTGAAAGTAAAGAATACCCGAAGAATGTTTATTTGTGCTTTATTAACTATGAAAAGGCATTTGCATTAGGTATCCACCATTGCAGTAGCACATGGAAGAGACTCACTGCCTAAAAATGTCCTGTGCTCCATGCACCCTCTTGTCTACACCAACCCCTGCCATCCAGTGATCTTTTTATTTTCTCTGAAGCTTTGCCTTTTCCAGAAGGATCCGAGAGCTGGGCTCATATGGTATACAGCCATTCAGACTACCTTCTTTCACTTACCAATGTGTATATAGTTTCTCCCATGCTTTTTGGTGTCTTGAGAGCTCATTGTCTTCATTGCTGACTTACGTCCATTGTATGGATGTGTCACCATTTAGTGTGTCCATTTGCTCACTGAAGGGCCTTTTGCTTGCTTCCTGCATTGGGCCATTGCGAATTAAAGCTGCTATGAACACCTGTACCACCAGCCCCCCCCCCAAAAAAAAAAATAAAAGGCAGTTGACTGTGTGGATCATAACAAGTTGTGGCTGACATTGAGAAGAATGGGGTTCCCAGAGCATTTAATTGAATTGTGCTCATGCGAAACCTATATCTGGACCAGGAGGCTTTTGTGTGAACAGAGCAAGGAAACAACTACATGGTTTAAAATTAAAAAGGGAGTTCATCAGGGTTGTATTCTCCCTCCATACCTATTTGATCTGTATGCTTAGCAAATTATTTGAGAAGCTGAATTCTATGAAGAGGAATGTGGCATCAGGATTGAAGGGAGACTAATCAACAATCTGCATTATGCAGATGATACAACCTTGCTTTCTGAAAGTGAGGAGGACTTGAAGCACTTGTTGCAGAAGATCAAGGAATGCAGCCTTCAGTATGGATTATATCTCAATTTCAAGAAAACAAAGATTCTTACCACTACACAGATGGGCAACATCATGATGGATGGAGAAGAGATTGAAACCGTCAACAACTTCATCTTGCTTGGATCCACAATTAACACTCTTGGTACCAGCAGTCAGGAAACAAGGAGATGTATTGCACTGGGAAAGTCTGCAGTTAGGATTGTTGCTGTAATGATGTCAGTTTGAGGACTAAGATGTATCCGATTCAGACTATAGTCTTTCTGATCAATTGCTATCCAGCTCAGAGCTGAACAGTGAATTAGGATGACAGAAGAAGAATTGATGTCTTTGAGCTTTGGTGTTAGAGATGAGTCCTGAACATTCCAGGGATGGTCAAGAGAACAAACAAATGTCTTGGAGAGGGTGCAGACAGAGTGCTCTTTGGAGGCAAGAATTATGAGGCTTCATCTCACATACTTCAAGCATGTTGCTACAAGGGACTATTTCTTGGAGAGGGATGTGATGTTGGGAAGGGTGGAGGGTTGGCAAAGGAGAGGAAGACCCTCAACCAGATGGACTGATAAGGTGACTGCTGCAATGGGCTCTTGTGTGTCAAGAAATGTGAGGATGGCCTAAGGTAAGAACAAGGGTCAGATCTTTTGTTTATAGGGTTGCTGAGTTGTACTCACCTCAACAGCACCTAACAAAAAACTACTTTAATGCCACTTCACAAACAAAATACGTTGGATTTTCAACTTCAGCTCAAATTATTTGATCAAATTATTTTGATATCTCCTTTGACTCAAGGTTACATACAAGTAAATTCTTTTGTTTTCAAATACAGTTTCTAAATTGAATTGCCAGGTACTCTGTGGATTTCTAATTTAATTCCACCGTGACTAGAGAATATATTTTGTATAACTTTTACTCCTTTGTAAACATTTTGTTGAAGATGAGAGAAAGATGGTTAAAGCATGTTTTATTCCAATGGCAGTAATCTTAGAGAAAGGTAATCTTAGCAAGGATCTTAGACAAAGTTAATCTTAAAGACAGAGAGAAAGAGAAAAATTGAATAAATTATATGGGAAGGCAAAAGTAGATGAGATCCAGGGCTCAGGCAAGGGCTTCACCTTGGAAGAAGTGTGGTCTTCTCCTGACATTTCACTAAGGCAGAAAGGGTGGCTCCCATTGCAAGTATCTTGGGGAAACAGAGGTGGCTTTTTATCAAGAGCATCAATTTTCTCTTTAAGAAGTGAGAGATTTGAAGTCATCAGTTGAGACAGATTAACTTTAGAAGTTTGAAGAAATAATAGCCATTTTTTTTTCAAAAAGAGAGAATGTAAATTTATTAGGGAACCAGGCAGAATTTGTTAGCAGATATGAGGCATTTTTGGCATCTGAAGTTACCAATGTCAAGAGAACAGTCTCCCCAGCACTGACCAGCATCTAGCGTAGGCTGAGGTACAGTGGTCAAGTTTGAGAGGGGTTTACCAGGTTAATAGAATAGCAGTAAATCAGATGTGTCTTAGTTTCCTAGAGCTACTATAACACATAAGTAGTTTTAAAGAATAGAAAATTTATACTTACTTGTGAGAAAGCGAAAAGTTCAAATCAGTGTCTCTCTCATATCAGTTCTTTCCTTGAGGTGGTCCTGGGGCTCCTTGGTTGCTTGGTTTCCAGATGACCCTCACATGACACTGTATTTGTGCACAGAAGTGTCGATATCTAACCTTATTTACTTATATAAATAACTCAAAAGCAATTAGATTTAAAATCTTCCCTGTTCTTGTACCTAAACCCATTATTTCCTCAATTCTGATTGATGGCATAACCTTCCATTGAGTTTTCCAAGGTTGTAATACTTTATGGGAGGAGACTGCTCATCTGTCTCACTCTGGACGGCTGGTGGGTTTGAACCACTGACCTTTCAGTTAGTAGAGCTGCAATGCATAAGCCCATTAGGGCTCCACTTATTCTGGATCTAATGAACATATGGTGGTGTTGTCAGATGCCAGTGAGTCAACCATGACTCCTAGCAACCCTCAACAACAGATGTGAACCTTGCCCTACCCTGCACCAGCCTCAGGATCGCTGTCTCGCGCAATCTAATTTTAGCAGTCTCTGTGGCTGTTCATCTTTCCTCTCTATTACCGACCCTCTTCCTTTCCCAGCATATCTCTTTCCAAGGATTCGTTTCTCCAGACAATATGCCCCAAGTAAGTGAGATGAAGTTTCACCGTCCTTGCCTCTAAGGAGAACTCAGATTGCATTTTCACCATCAAAGTTGTTATTTTTGGTTGTTGTTATTGTCAGGTGCCATTTAGTCAAGTACAGTCATAGCCACCTTAACGAAGAACAGATCTGAATCTTATCCTGTGCCATTTTCACCATCTTCTAGACAGTTGATTCCATTGCTACAGTCACCAGGCCAGTTCATCTCTATATGGGTCTTCCTCTCCTTCACCTACCCTCCACCCTTCTAAGCCGTGGAACCTTTTCTCAAGAAACAGCCTCTCCTAGCAACATGTCTAAAGTATGAAAGATGAAGCTTTGCCATCCTTGCCTCGAATGAGCACTCTAGCTATACCTTCTCATATCTATTTATTCTTTTTGCAGTCCATGGGATCTTTTGTACTCTTCTCCAGCATCACAACTCAAAGGCATTTATTTACTCTTCTTCTGTCATCCCTATTTGTTATCCAGCTCTTAGATGTATAGCAAGTAACTGGAAAGACCTGAATCAAGTGCACTTTAGTCCTTAAACTGACATCCTTGCTCTTCAATATTTTTCAGAGATCTATGATAGTAGACTTGCCCAAGGCAATATGCCTCCTGATTTCCCGACTGCTAGTACCAAGGGTGTTGACTATGGATCCAAATAAGACAAAATTATTAACAGTTTCAATCCATTTTCTATCTATCATGATGTTACCCACTGGCCCAGTGGTAAGGACCTTTGTAGTCTTGATGTTATTATGCAATCCATTTTGGAGGCTATGGTCTTTGATCTTCTGCAGCAAGCACTTCAGGTCACTCTCACTTTCAGCAAGCAAGGGTGTGTTATCTGTATAGTGCAGGTTGTTGATGCCTCTTCCTCTGGTCTTGATGTCACATTCTTTATCATAGAGTACAACCTAACTAATCACTTGCTTAACATATAGATTGAATAGGTATGGAGAAGGGACACACCTGGGATGCACAGTTCCCAATTTTAGACCATATGGTGTTCTCTTTTTCCGTTTGGACATCAGCTTCTTGATTTAGCTATAGATTTCATATGAGCACAGTTCAGTGCTGGGATTCCTATTCTTCTCAATATTAGCCATAATTTGTTTTTATCCACAAGTCTAATGCCTTTCATAGTCAATAAAATGCAAGTAAATATTTTTCTAATATTCTCTGCTTTCAGCCAAGATTCGTGTCACATCGACAATGATATCTCTTGTGACACAGCTTCTCTGAGAACAGCTTGAACTTCAGGCACAACTTTTGTGATGTATTTTCCAGTCACTTTTGAATAATCTTTTTTTTCCTATATTTTATTAATTTTCATAAACATTTACAGAGATTTTGGGTTTCCATTCATTCATTGTTGCACTATTCTCTCTACC
>NW_006399801.1:8628876-8634785 GCF_000299155.1 Elephantulus edwardii
CATCTCAACTGGCATTCCATCAACTCCTGAAGCCTTATGTTTTGCTAATGCCTTCAGTGTGGTTTAGACTTCTTTTTGAGTACTTTTTTCCTTAATCATATGTGACTTCCAGAAATGGTTCCACATCAACCAATTCTTTTTGGTACAGTGACTCTATGTATTCCTTCCATCTTCTCTGGTGTCTCCTGCATCATTCAAGATTTTGTCCATACTATCCTTCAGTGTGACAATTTGAAGCTTGAATCTATGCTTCAGTTCTTTCATCTGGAGAAATGTTCAATGTGTTCATCCTTTTTGATTTTCTAACTCCAGTTCTTTGCACATTTCATCAGAATACTTTGCTTTGTCTTTTCTAACTGCCTTTTGAAACTATCTGTTCATTTATTCCCTTTGTTTTGGCTTCTTGGAATTCTAGCACCATTTTCAGAGTCTCTTCTGATATCTATTCTTTGTCTTTTCTTTCTTCTCTGTCTTTGTAAGGACCTTTGGCTTCCTTCAGAGATGATATTTTTGTTGCCATTCCACAACTCATCTTGTTTTTGGCTATTGGTAGTCACTGTGTCAAATCTGTGTTGTTGTTGTGTGTCGTCAAGTCACCTGTGACTCATAGCGACCCTATGTACAGCAGCCCTAAACTCTGCCCTATCTGTGCCAATCTCACTATCTCCGACACACCTGTCCCCGTTATTACCCCAGTCACTGAATCAATCCATCTCATTGAGCTCATTGAGTGTCTTTCTCTCCTGCACTGTCCCTCCACCCTCCCAAGCATGAAGTCCCTCTCCAAGGACTGGTCTGGTCCCTCCTTGTAACACGCCCAAAGTATGTCAGACAAAGCTTCAGAATCCTTGCCTCTAAGGAGCAGCCCGACTTCACCTTCTTCAGGACAAACCTGTTCGTTTTCCTAGCAGTCCACGGTATACTCAATACTCCTCTCCAACACCACATCTCAAAATCTTCTTCTATCATCCCTAGTCATTGTCCAGCTCTCCATAGCAAGTGATTGCTTGTATCAGGTGCACCTTAGTCTCCAGACTGACATCTTTGCACTTCAGCACTTTAGAGAGGTCTCTAACCGCAGACTTTCCCATCACAATACATCTTTTAATTTCCTGGCTATTGGTGCCAAGAGTGTTGACTGTGGATCCAAGCAAACCAAAACTGTGAACAATCTCAATTTCTTCACCAACCATTATGACGCTGCCAATCAGCCCAGTGGTAAGAATCTTTGCTTTCTTGATATTGAGGCTCAATCCATACTGAAGACTGCAGTCCCTGACCTTCCGCAGCAAGTATTTCAGGTCCTCTTCCGTTTCAGCAAGCAAGGTTGTGTCATTTTCATAACACAGATTGCTGATGATTCTTCCTCCAATCCTGATGCCACATTTCTCCTTATAGAGCCCAGCCTCCCGGATAACCTGTTCTGCTTAAAGATTGAAAAGGCATGGAGACAGGACACATCCCTGGCGTATGCCCTTCCCAGTTTTGAACCATGCAGTGTCTCCCTGCTCTGTTCTGATGACTGCCTCCTGGTCCAAGTATAGGTTTCGCATTAGCACAATCAAGTGTTCTGGGATTCCCATTCTTCTCAGAGTTAGCTACAGTTTGTTATGATCCACACAGTCAAATGCCTTTGCATAATCAATGAAACAAAGATAGACATTCTTTTGGTATTCCTTGCTTTCAGCCAAGATCCATTTAACATTAGCTACAATATCCCTAGTACCACGGCCCCATCTAAATCCAGCCTGCACTTCTGGTAGTTCTCTGTTGATGTGCTGTTCCGGTCATTTTTGGATAATCTTCAGCAAAATCTTGCTTGCATGTGATATTAGTGATATTGTTAATTTCCACACTTGGTTGGGGCACCTTTCTTTGGAATAGGAACAAATATAGATCTCTTCTAGTCAGTTGTCCAAGTGATTGTTCTCCAGATTTATTGGCACAACTTAGTGAGCACATCTAGGGCAGCATCTGTATGGAAATTTGTGTTGAGATAGTTTTAAAATTCAGTTGGAATACATTTCAGGTCATATTTTAGTTCTTGTTACCTTGGTTTTATTTTCTTCAAATTCAGGTTAGACTTGCATGTGAGTAGTTGATCTGTTGAACAATCAATCAGCCCTTTGCTTGATTTTGACAACTGATATTGACCTTCTCCAGTGTTTCTTCCCATAAATGTGGTCAATCTGATTCCTGTGTAGTCGATCAGGTAAAGTCCATGAGTATAGTCACTGTATATAATATTTTTTTAAAAAAAATTTATCAGGCCTTTAATTAGCAACTTTCAAAATAAATATTCTCATCATAAATCAGAGGCAAAAATTGTTATTTCAACCTGCCCAGTTGGAGCATAATTTAAACCAAGTGGAATCCATGGCAGCCACAGATACTTGACACATCCTTGTCCAGTCACTTTGGCTAAGAACTGGCTTCATTGAATCTAAGGCCTAATACCAGGGTGTTCATGGCTTCTTCAAGTCACTGCATCCCTCGCTCTTGTCAAAGTCAGTGCCACTCAGGCAGAGACTGAAGCATCCCCTTGGCCCATAACTTGGGCAAGTCGGAACCATAGACCACCAGCCTGGTGAAATTTAGGCATTGCAGAACCTTTGGTTCGAGCCTGGTCTTGCTCACTTGCTCAAGGTAGGTGATTCGGGATCCATTTGGGCCAAATACCAATGTCAGCAGGTTCGTCGGGCCCTCAAACATCTCGGGAGCTTTCAAGTCATCAGGGTCTTTCACCTGTGGGGCGATCACTTTCTGTGGTGGACCCCCTTCCATCTTAAATTCCTTGAAAACAAAGGTACCAGAGCAGACGTCTGACTCATCTGCTGTATATGTTTTTTAAAAAGTATTTGCAATGCATTAATCTTTCAGGTACAAACTTCAATCACTGAATCTCTAGCCTCGTTACTGCACCAAGGCCATTTTTTTTAGTTACTACTCCTTCTTTGTTCCAAATGTTTTCATTCTTCACCAGTTATTATTAATGAATCTTGATGAGTGTTCAGTCAATATCAGACTGCAGATTTGTAGAAATCCTCAATGTCTTCATCCTTGACATTTATGGTTATGTAGTTTGAATAATAGTTGTGTTGAAAAGACTTTGTTGTACACATTTGGATATTATCTTGATGTGCTCTTTTTTGTGATGAATAAATATTACACCATTCCTCGTCAACTTGTTGTTTCTAGCATAGTTGTTGTTGTTATGTACCATTGGGTCGCCTGTGACTCACAGTGACCCTCTGTACAACAGCCTTAAACACTGCTCTATGCTGTGCCAACCTTATTGTCTCTGACACATCCACCCCCAATACCCCAGTCATCCAGGGTCTTCTTCTTTTGCGCTGTCCCTCCACCCTCCCAAGCATGACATTCCTCTCCAAGGACTGGTCCCTCCTTGCAACAAGTCCAAAGTATGTCAGACGAAGCTTCAGAATCCTCACCTCCAAGGAGCAGCCTGGTTTCACCCTCTCCAGGACAAACTTGTTTGTTCTCTTAACAGTCCATGATATATAGTCAACACTCTTCTCCAGCACCACAGCTCAAAGACATTAATTCTTCTATCATCCCTAGTCATTGTCCAGTTTTCTGACAGAGAGTAATTGCGAAGACTATGGCCTGGATCAGGCACCTTACTCTCCAGACTGACATTGTTGCTCTGCAGTACTCTGGAGAGGTCCTAGACAGCAGACTTTCCCACATAATTTGTCTTTTGATTTCCAGGCTGCTGGTACCAGATCATTCAAAATGGTCAATACCAGTCCATCTCAGCTCACTAATGCCTAAAATGACGATCTTAATGAGTTCCATTTCATTTTTATCAACTTCTAGTCTTCCTTGATTCATAGTTTGTACATTCCATGCTCTAATTATTAATGGATGTTTGTAGTTGTTCTCTCTCCTTTTTCGTCAGACCTTGTCAGCAAATGAAAGTCCTTCATTGAGCTTTAGCTCATCCATGTCTTATGGTAGAGTCTACTTTGAGAAAACATTTCTCCCCGAGTCACATTTTGAGTGTCTTCCAATCTTTGTGGCTGCTCTTCTTACCCTATAGCCAAAAATATTCTTGCACTGTCCATAAAGATTTTGTTATTTCAGAAGTGAGTGGCCAATCTTGCTTCATAGTCTGCCTTATTCTGGAAGCTCCACTGAAGCCTGTCCATCATGGGTGACCCTGCTGGTATTTGAAGTACCAGTGGCAGAGCTTCCCTCATCACAGCAACACAGAAGCCAGCGCAGTATGGCAAACTGATAGAGAAAACATCTATGTCCAAACAGGATGATATCCACAGGTATGAAGGTTAGAATTCCAACAGGTATTTTGAGGGGAGTGGTGGCTTAGTGGTAAGGAGTTGTATTGTCATACCAAAAGCACAAAGTTTGAATCTTCCAGCTGCTCTGTAGAACAAAGAGGCAATTTCCTCCTGTGTAATCTACTTGCTCTGAAAACCTGCTGGAGGGTCAGCTATAGTCAATTTCAATTCAATGGATTTAACTACAATGATTTATCAACAGGGTGCAAAGATCATGTTGGTTGATGGCTTCCAATAGCAGAATAAAGGACATGCTGGCATAGGAGAGTGTAATGGGGAAACTGGGTCTGATGGAATGGAAGACTTAGCGCAAGGGATCACTGTAGTGCAAGTACTGCAGATAGGAGCTGTGGGAAAATGAGTTACTTCACGTGGCCTTTTTGTTTTGGTTGTTTGGAACAACCACCCGAGAGATTTCCCTCTAAACTCTGGGATATTATCTCTGGCCTAGTTTATGTTCAAGAGGGTTTGTTATATAGGTAAACGGTAAGCAACTTTGTTTAATTATCTTTTGTCTTTTCTTGGCATGTAGCATGCCCAGTTATTGGTATGTACCTTGCAAGCATTGTTTAATATACTTTGCAAATGAAGTGACTATTGCCTACTACGCAAATGAAGTATCTGTGGCCTGCCGATAAGGATTGGTCAGTTCATGACTCTGCTAGAAGAGCTATTTGAAGAGCTATTGAAATTGACAAGAAACTGCAGATGTAAGCATGTGACTCACAGAAGTTTCAGAAGTTAAAAAAATGAAGTAAGATGGAAATAGAAAATTGGCAAAAGAAAAGAGAAGCTGAAAAATAGGGGATATGAGGAACCTTTCTTTTAAAAAGTGTAATATCAGTGTAGGGCTGTGATGCTAATGACAGCAAGAGGTCCAGAGAGGTCCCACAGCAGAGCAGGTGATGAGAGCCCTGAACCAGGCTCAGCAGCAGAATCGATGGTGAGAGACGGAAGAGTGACGAGGAGGCCAGTCATGCTGTGTCACATTGATGTAGGGAGATGCTGCCTACACGGTTTCTGATCCTGAGTTGTAGCCTGATGATCCTGATCCTGAGTTCTACTTTGAAGCTTAATAAACCACTTAATTATAAGTATGATCTGTGAGAATGTTGGGTGGCCTTTTGAAGCTAGAAAAAAGCAAAGAAATGAATTGCCTCCTGGGGCTTTCAGAAGGAACAATTCCTTGATTTTAGAACTTCTGACCTTCCATAGTATAAAGTTTTGTGTTTTAAGCCACTAAATCTGTGGCAATTTCTTACAATAACAATAGAGGATGAGTACCATTCTCAATTAGGATTGCTGCATGTGGGACTGAGAGAGTGCACTCTTTTGATTCTGTGAGCAAATTTCTTCAAGAAAAGAACTGATGTGGTAGTCAAGATTCTCTGGGGCAAGGGGGGAAATAGCCAACAAGAAAGGTTAAGGGGTGTGTGTGTGTGTGTGTGTGTGTATTTAGACAGAGATAGAAAGAGTTTTAGTTCGTGCATTTTTTTAAAATTTTTAAATTTTTTAAATTATTAATTTCAATGAACATCTACAGAGATTTTGGAATTCCATTCATTCATTGTTGCACTTTTATCCCCG
>NW_006399801.1:8636705-8645570 GCF_000299155.1 Elephantulus edwardii
CTCCTCTGCCAATTTGTATACCTCTTATGTCTTTTTCTTGTCTTATTACTAGCACATGGATTTTTGAGGGGGATGGCAAGCTCAACATTAGTAGGTCAAGTGGTGGGCTGGAGACTGAGAGGATATCTGTGTCAGAAAGCCTCAATTTTTGCTCTGAAGACCCTCAAATGATTAGATGATGCCTACCCACATTATGAAGGATAATCGATCTGCCCTACTGAGGGTCAACTTCTTCATGTTAAAGGAATCTGTATGATTTACCGTCATACCAGATGGAAAATCTCTCTAGACCCCGCCTCTTTCATGAAGTCTGTTCTCCTTCATCCAGGGGTTCTTTATTTCTTAGGTCTGATAATCGGATGGAACAACTCACCACCGCAGAGAAAGGATTAATCTAGAAGGAAAAGGCCATACACAGGAGGCATGGTTTAAGAGGGACTTGGGCACAGAGGATCCACGGGCCCACGGAGCCCCAGAATCAGAGTGCCCAGTGAGTCTCTACCCTCCATGGCCCTGGATCACATAATGCCTCCTGAGGCCCCATCAGCTACCAGATAGCTGGTAGCTCAAAGCCTCAGGTGTGGTAAGTCTTAGGTGGTTGTTGTGTTCTGTCTTATTGAGTCAGAACTGATTCAGAGTTGATCCTCCAGTGGGTTTTCAGAGGCAGTAAATTGCATGGGAGGAGACTGCCCATCCTTCACTCCTGGAGCAGCTGGGTGGATTCAAACCACCTGCCTTTGGGATTGCAGTGCAACTTCTTACCCCTGGGCCACCAGAGCTCCTCAAGTCTTAGACAGCAGGACTGAAGGCCAAACTGGTTTTTGAACTTTCCCCTCTCATGTACCACCCTCATGATCTCTGACATGCTTAAATCCATTGTTAGAGTCACTGCGTCAATCCTCTGTTTGGAGTATTCCTTTCTTTTTCTTACCCTTCACCTTTACCAGCATGATTTGTATTTTTCAAGGACTTGTCACTCCTGAGACGAAGTTTTGCCATCTTTGCTTCTAAGGAGCACCTTGGCTGTACTTCCTTCAAGACAGATTGGCTCGTTCATTTTGGCCTTTCATGATATGTTCAGTGCTCCTCTCCAACACCACAACTCATGGGCATCAACTCTCCTTATGTCATACTGATCCACTGTCCATCTTTCAGATTTCACACACTCACACATAAATACCTTCTCTGAATCACCTAGACTAATGTTTAACCAAACAGGCCACCATCATGTAGCCAGGTGACATGCAATCCTAACCATCACAACAGATTTGTAGAAGAAAATTTGGGGGAGCATTGCGGATGAATTAATTAAAAGGGTCAATTGGCATCAAACAGCTTTCTTCATTAAAAACAAAAACAAAACAAAACAAAAAAACACACCTGACCTGATTGGATCTGTTTCGATGATGGTGTGTCACTAAACGCAATGATCATGTTCCTATGTCTGATTCAAATTTCTAGAATTTTAAAAGCTACATATACATGTTTAAATAGAGGTATTGTTATGTGTCTTTGAGTTGACTATGACTCATAGTGACCCTATGAACCCTGCTCTATTCTAAGCCAATTTCACTGACTCCAACACACCTACTCCCAGGTACCCCAGTAACTGAGTCAGTCTATCTCATCCAGGGTCTTCCTCTCCTATGCTGTCCCTCTACCCTTCAAGCATGATGCCTTTCTCCTAGGACTGGTCCCTTCTGGCAATATGCCCAAAATATGTGAGGTGGAGCCTCAAAATCCTTACCTCCAAGGAGCAGCTTTGTTTCACCCTCTCCAGGAAAGTCTTGTTTGTTCTCTCAGCAGTCCATGGTATGTTCAAAACTCTTCTCCAGCACCACAACTCAAAGACATCAATTCCTCTTCTGTCGTCCTTAGTCATTGTCCAGCTCTCTAATGCATAGAAGGTATTTACAAAGACCACGGCCTGAATAAGGCAAACCTTAGTCTCCAGACTAACATTGTTGCTCTTTAGCACTCTGGAGAGGTCCCCGGCAACAGATTTTTTTAATGCAATTTGTCATTTGATTTCCAGGCTCTTGATGCCAAGAGTGTTGATTGTGGACTCAACCAAGATGAAATTGTTAACAATCTCAATCTCTTTTCCATCTACCATGAGTATTCTGGTGTACGGTATTTTGTTTTACATTTTTTAATAGTTATGATTGGGATCATCATCCTGTTGTGTTAGTAATTATTAGGAAAAGAAAAAAACCCCACCATTTCTGTAACGTAGTGTATTCTGGGTTCAGCTCCTTCTAAAGTCCCAATGTCATTTAAGAGACTGAATGTCCAGAGCCGTTTGATCATCTGCCTCCATCTGGTGAATATTTGCTTTCCTGTTATGTAGGAGGTATGGGCATGAACAAAGGGATAAGAAAAAGCTCCCTGTGCCCTTGGAGCTGGAACCAGCTGAACTACTTACTCACTGTGGTCCTGGGCCTGGTTCTTAATCTTTTCAAGACTTTAGTTCTCTTATCTGTAAAATGCTAGGAATTACAGAGCTTCTCACTCGTTCTTCTGAGTTACAACTTATTGACTTACTGACTTATAACTGACCTTCCAGGAGGTTTCTGGGAGACAGTAAATCATACAGAAGGAGATGGTGCATCTTTCCCCACAGAGCCAGTGTTGCATTTGAACCTCCAGGGAGGTGTGGCCTTTGGTCTCACACTCTAACACCCCAGGGACTACACCATCTGCACTCCCTTAGTTCTTGGGATTTCGGGAAGAATTAAATCAATAAAGAGCCTAGAATATTTGACGATGAAACTGGAAGATGGTAACTCACCAGTTCTTGTAGACCCCGAGTGTGTCTGCAGAATTGTGTCCCACAGGAATTTTATTGGCTAATTTTGGGGAAGTAAATAGCCAAGATATTCTTTCAAGGTACCTCTGGGTGCTTTAAACACCCAGCCATTTGGTTAGTAGACCATTGCACCATTAAGGGACTCCAGCAAAGGAGTTGTTGTTGTTGTTTGCCATTGAGTCAGAATGGACTCAGAGGTGACCTGCCTGCAAGTTTTCAGAGGCTTTAGGCTGCACAAGAGAAGACTGCCCATCTTCCACCTGGAGAACAGCTGGTGGATTAAAACTGTGTGCCTTTGGGTTGGCAGTGCTGCTCCTTATTGCTAGGCCACCAGAGCAATTGATAACTACTAAGGTTCACCTGATCCAGACCATGGGCTTTGCAAGGACTTCCTATGCATCATAGAACTGGACAATGACTAAGGATGACAGAAGAAGAATCAATGCCATTGAGTTATGCTACTGAAGAAGAGTCTTGAACATACTATGGACTGCCAAGAAAACAAGTAGGTCTGTCTTAGAGAGGACAAAACCAAGTTTCTCCTTGGAGGTTAGGATTTTGAAACTCTGTCTCACATACTTTGGGCACGTTGCCTCCAGGAGGGGCCAGTCCTTGGAGAAAGACATCATGCTTGGAAGGGTGGAGGAACAGTGTAGGAGAGGAAGACCACAGATGAGATAGATTGATACAGTAACTGGGGAAATGGGGGTAAGAGTGATGGAGTCAATAAAACTGGCTCAGGACAAGGCAGGCATCAGAGCTGTTGTACTTAAGTTCACTATGAATGTAGGCGACTGAACGATACATAACAACAATATAAACATTTGGTATTTATATTCTCCAGCAAAGACAGACAAACAGTCTTCTAAAATAAGCTTCATTTCCTTACAATCATTCATTGAGACCTTCCTGGAAAATAGGAAATGTGTTTGGCATAGGCACATGCCTGTCAATATTTGTTAAAGGCTTATAACTTGAGCAGGGGTGGGGGACAGAGTTCCCAATGGCTCACCTTTGGGGAAGCAATGTGATTCCCTATCAGTTTCTGAGAACAGCAGGGTGGCTGAAAGCAGGCCCAGGCAGGCCTGGAGTCCATTGTCTTTCTGGAAGAAAGGTTAAGCTCCCGAGTTCCTTGTCTGCCATTCCTCCCTAGGAAGGAAGATGATGTAGTTCAGAGTGAAGAGAACATTCCCCCGGGGTGGCAGGGAGGAGTCGCTCCTCTGACACTGCCTTCACATGGGTACAACCCACATTCTGATCAGGCTCGGACTTGAGCGTGAACAGAGTAGGGGGAGGCAGGACAACGAGGCCACATGGTGACTGTCCTTTAAAAAAACAACAAACTAAACCATTGCTATCAATTCGATTTAAACTCAACAGACCGATAGGACAGAAATATGCCACAAAAGGGTTTGTTGTTGTTATGGACCATTGAGTCTGAACCTACCCATAGCTGACCGTCCAGTGGGTTTTTTCTGCTTGCTGAAAGAGGAGGACCTGAACCGTTTGCTGCAGAAGGTTAAGGACTATAGTCTTCAATATGGATTGAAGTTCAACATTAAGAAGACAGAGATTCTCACCACTGGGCCACTGGATGGGGAAGAGATTGAGGTTGATAACAGTTAAAGCTTGTTCAGCTCCATAATCAACACTCTTGGCACCAGCAGTCAGGAAATCAAAAGACGAATTACATTAGGTAAATCTGCTGTCAGGGACCTGTCTAGAATACTGAGAAGCAATGATGCCGATCTAGAGACAAAGGTGTGCCTGATCCAGTCCATGGTGTTCCCAATTACGTGCTATGTACCAGAGAGCTGGGTAGTAACTAAAGGTGAGAAGAAGAACTGATTGATACCTTTGAGTTGTGGTGCTGGAGAAGAGTTTTGAACATACCATGGATGCCAAGAAAACAAATACATCTGTCTTGGAGAGCATAAAACCAAGTTTCTCCTTGAAGACTAGAATTTTGAAGTCTGTCTTACATACTTTGGGCATGTGGCCAGGAGGGACCAGTCCTTATAGAAGGACATCATGCTTGGAAGGGTGGAGGGACAGTGCAGGAGAGGAAGACTCTGGATAAGATGGATTGATACAGTAGCTGGGGCAATGGGGGTAGGAGTGTTGGAGTCAGTGAGACTGGCACAGGGCAGGGCAGGCATCAGAGTTGTACATAGGGTTGCTATGAGTTGCAGGTGACTCGACGACACATAACAACAGCAACAAATCACATGGGAGGATATTGCCCATCCTCCATCTGCAGAGCAGCTGATTGATCTGAACCACATGTCTTTGGGATTGTAGTGCAGGTTCTTACCACTAGGCTACCAGAAATTTTCAAAAGTGTTTACAAGGTTATCATCTTTATAGAAGCATACCACCATATCCATTTCCTAGGGAGTGGGTGATGGGCTCAAACTGCTCAGTGTTTAACCACTGCATCACTAGGGCTCTAGGACTGTCCCTCAGATACATCAGAGTTGGTGTCTAGAGTCCATATTTAGAATGATCCTAGGAAACGGGGTGCTATAGATGTCATTGACTTACAAGATGTTTTCCCAGCAGTCTGTGTGAGGTCTGCAAGGCTGTGCTTCCTGCCTCAAAGGGGCTGTTGTTCCAGGCTGGCCAGGAAAAGCCAGAAAGCTGAGTGTCTTCAGGTAATAAAAGCCTGTTGTGGGCGGCCCAGTCTGGCCTCTGCTAACTCCACAAGGGGGCGCCATCCCCATTATTAGCATCCACAAGACAAAACCTGATGTTTTCTGTTCCCCTGAGGTGGGATATATCCCTGTACTCCCACGCCTACTTCTGCAATTCCAACATGAATCTTAGGGCCTTCAGTCTCTGTACAATAGCTGCACAGACCTCACAGAATCACACTCACCGTTATGGGGTTTATTATGGAGTTAACAGGCTGTAACTCAGGTTGGCAACAGGATACAGCTTCTGAAGTGTTCTTACAGGCCCTTTTTCGTTCAGGCCTGGGGCTTTAGGCCAGTGTTTCAAAGCTTTGTTGTTTTGTTAGGTGCCGCTGAGACAAGTACAATTCACAGTGACTCTATGAACAACAGATCTGAACCTTGTCCTAGCCTGTGCCATCCTCACAACCTCTGGCACATTTGAGTAATTGGTTCTAATTATGGTGTCTCCTAGTCTTCCAACAAGCTTGGGCAAAGTTTCTTGGCCCTGGTGGAGCAGGGAAGTAGTCCGAGGTCACCTCTTTCTCATGTCTGGTCTCTGGTTATCTGATGCGGCTTTTGGGCTCTCCTGTAGGTCCTGGTCCAACTGACACAGGAATCCCTGGCCTTTAAGAATGGCAGCTGCTTTTCTCTGTGGCTTCTTCTTCCTAGCTAGTAGTAAGTCTCCTCATGAATAGACTAACATACCATATTTGCATATTCTTGCCCAGCCATATGGTGAAAGTTAAAGGCAATGGGCTAAGGAAGTAATTTTGAATAACAGACCCACTGAATATCCCACGGACTGCCAAAAGGACAAACAAACGTGTCTTGGAAAAGGCACAGCCAGAGTGCTCCTTGGAGGCAAGGAAATGGAAACTTCCTCTTACACACATTGGGCATGTTGTTAGGATTGGCCTGTCAATGGGAAAGAGGTGGGCCAGTGAAGGAAGAAGGGGAAGAGCCTCAATGAGATGAATTGACACAGTGAATGCAACCGTGGTTTTCACTAAGTAAGACATGATCAGGACAGTACAGGACAGAGCAGAGGTCGTAGGGTCACTACAAGTCATAGTTACCTCGCCAGCACTTCACACCACCACCACACTTCAGTTTCTAACCGACTAATGCGCTGAAAATGTGGGCCTTGGGCCTTAGTTTTGATCTTATGACCCACACCACTGCTTATTTTCAAGTCCATTTTACCTCTTAACATAGTGAACATGCAAAACCAGTAACATTCTATTGTTAAAGCTTATTCTTTTTATTTAGGGTAGAAATGCAGCATAGATGTATTGGGTCATGACAGAATTCTTGCTTCTATGCAGGAGATCCAGGGAGCTGTGATGCTGTAGTCCTCGGGCTGCTGCTAACCCAAAGGGGACATTGCTCTAGCAATTCAATACCGCCAACAGCAACAAAGGAGAAAACTGGGCAATTTCCTCCCATGGAATCGCAGCTTCTCCAAAATGTGCTGGGCCAGCTTTAAGTAAATTTTGACTCAACGGCAGTGCATTTCCCCCCTCAATAGAAATTAGATCAATTTATTTGTATGTTTCACAATTATATTCAGAAGGGCCGTTGGACAAATTTCAGAATTTCTACAAACTCTATACATATTTTCAACAAAAAGGCATTACTCTTGGCCTTTTTATTTATTTTTATTTTTTTTGGTGCCGAAACCCGGGAACCAACCAGACTCTTGGCCTTTTTAACACAGGTGTGCATTTGTTTTAAAATAGACTTTTTATCTTATACTGGTTTATTTACAAAGTCAGTACACATTGTTCTTCAAACTGGATTTCTCCCATTTCCTTTATCCATACCTTCTTCTACTCATCAAACTGTGTGACTCTATGATTACTGTCCACACCGCCCACCCATCCTCACCCCTCTGTTCCCACCTCATCCCCTTGGATCCTTTACATGTTTTACTAGTTATCTTTCTATTTCTACAATAATGGTCTTATACAGTATTTGTCCTTATGAGACTGAGTTAGCTCACTCATCATAATGCTCTCTAGTCCTCCCAAGTTAGCTAGTAATTTACAATCATTGCTCCTATGTGCTACATAGTGTTCCATCACGTAAATGTACCATAATTTCTCAATCATTTCTTATCATGGTTGGACATTTGGGCTGTTTCCATGTTCTTGCAATGGTGAATAATGCTGTTATGAATATTGGTGTACAAATCTCTGTTTGTGTTTTTCAGCAGTTCAATTCTTGCACATCATGCACAGTCAACATCTGCTTCTGAGTGGAGGCTTATGTGTTGCTCGTGCTGAACAGGTTTCCGCAAAACTTCCAGGTTAAGATAGACTAGGAAGAATGACCTAGTGATTTACTTCTAAAAGTCAAAGACAACTCTGGGCCACAACAGTATGTCATCCATAACTGATCACAGGAAGGACACAGGCCAAGGACTCATTCCATGTACATAAGGTTTGAACAAGGGGAGCCAAGCCAACAGCAGAAAACAATCTATTTGCAGAGTAGTGCTGGACCCTTGGAGGCAACTTGGCCCAACCTATTGATGGAATTAACTTGATTAAAAAAAATTCTTGCCTTTGGGAATTTTTCTCCCAGCTTGATTGATTTTGAGATTTTTCCTAGCGGGAAAATATTTGAGGTGATTTATCCACCAGATATCTATCTCCTTATGTGAAATAAGAGTAACACAGAGTTGTTCTTCCCAACTAGGTTATTTCAAATAATTTTTCAATGAGATACCGATTATAAATTTGTTTGTTTTCTAGTAGTTAACGATTTCAAACTAGTTATACTTTGAGACACAACTATTTAAATTACGTTTGAACATTCTTTGTTGCATGGCTTCCTTTCTAAACGTCAATAATTATTTTGGATCCAAGTTCTGGGATAGTTGGGTCTTGCTGCCCTACAGTGCCCTCTAGTGGCTACAGTAGGTAGCAACTGTTGCCGTTTCCTAAATCAACCAGTTAATCTGGAGTCCTGACATCCTCATAAGGAATGTGCCTTTGGTGGTGTAGTCCCAAAGGCATGACTCTCTGGTGGTTCAAATCTACTAGCGGCTCTCTGAGAGAAACATGGGCTATATCTTCTTGTGTGCTTTACACCCTCAGAAAACCCAGGAGGTTCAGCAATGAGTTCATTTCAATGAAAAACCATTGAGTTTGAGGTGTTCTAATGGTATCAACTTGGAATATGCTGCTTCAATGGCAGAATTTTTTACAAGAAGATCCATTGGCCTTTATTCCTAGATACTTCTTGGTGGAATCGAAACTCCAACTTTTCACTTAGCTACTGCACACATTACCATTTATAACGTACATAAATTTCAATTTCCTCCTTAATTAAATTAATTTAAAAAATTAATTAAATTAATTTAAAAAATTAATTAAA
>NW_006399801.1:8645836-8646977 GCF_000299155.1 Elephantulus edwardii
CAAACAGTACTGTTACAATGACAGGCACAAAGACCAATGGAACATAATGAGAACCCAGAAATTAACCCAGCTATCTATGGTCAATTGATATTCTACAAGGAAACAAAGCCAATCAGAGGGGGAAAATGACAATCTCTTCAAGAACTGGTGCTGGTAAAACTGGACTGCTACCTGCAGGAAGCTGAAACAGGATCCACATCTCATACCATACATAAAAATCAGACCTAGGGGTTAGCCGAAAACCATAAAGATCATAAGAAACAAAATGGGACCAAGCTTAAAGGCCTAGCCTTTGGTATAAAGAGACTGACAAATAGAGCCAGAAGTGAATAATCAGAAGGGGGGGGGGGAAAGATGAATGGGACCTTTTAAAGATTAAATGCCTGTGTGCATCAAAAACTTTTTCAGTAGGGTGAAAAGAAAACCTACTGACTGGGAAAAAACCATTTGGCAATGCCATCTCAGACAAGGGTCCCATAAGGAAAGTTTACAGAATATTATTGCACTTTTTCTAAGACATATTTGTTTGTTCTTTTGTCAGTCCGTGGGATATTTAGTACTTTTCTCCAACACCACAACTCAAAAGGCATTGATTCTTCTTCTGCCATCCTTAGAGAGTGACCAACTTTCAGATGCATAACAAATTATTGAAAAGACTATGGCTTGAATCAGATGTGCCCTAGTCTTTAAACTAACATCATTGCTCCTTAACACTTTAGAGATTAGATGTCTTAAACAACAAATTTACACAACACAATATGTCTTTTGATTTTTTTGACTGTGGATACAAAGCTGTTGATTGTGGATCCAAGCAGGATGAAATTGCTTGAAACTTTAATATTTTCTTTATTCACCATGATGTTGCCCATTGGCTGAGTGGTAAGGATTTTTGTCTTCTTGGTGTTAAGATGAAATCCATATTGAAGGCAATAGTCCTTGATCAGCAAATGCTTCACATCCTATGGGAAGCCAAACTTTATACCAAATGTTATATGAAAACCCTGGTTCAGGAATTGAAGGAATTACAGATTTATAAGTTAGGATTTCTCTTGTGGCAGATCCTAGAAAATGAGCTGTTTGTTCCCTGCAAGACAGGAGACAGCAAGGGGCCCCCTACAGAGGGAGTGTTGCTTCCTGAGCT
>NW_006399801.1:8648177-8655372 GCF_000299155.1 Elephantulus edwardii
AAGGACCAGTCCCCCCTTGCAACATGCCCAAAGTATGTCAGACAAAGCTTCAGAATCCTTGACTCCAAGAAGCATTCTGACTTCATTCTCTCCAGGACAAACCTGTTTGTTCTCCTAGCAGTCCATGGTATAGTCAGCACTCTTCTTCAGCACCACAGCTCAAAGGCATCAATTCTCTTTCTATCATCCCTATTCACTGTCCAACTCTCTGATGCATAGCACATAATAGTGAAGACTATAACCCGGATCAGGCGCACCTTAGTCTCCAGCCTGATGTCGTTGCTCTTCCATACTCTTGAGAGGCCCCTGAGAGCTGACTTTCCCAATGCAATTTGTCTCTTGGTTTGCTGGCTTCTGGTACCAAGAGTGTTACTGATGAGAATTTCTACATTCTGTTGGTTTCTAGTGTGTTCTTGAGTCTTGAAATGCCTATATTAGGTGAATGCTGGCTTTCCTCATCTGAACTATCTCAAGGGAAAATAGTCTCTTTTAGCACACAATATAAAGTGGGAAAGAGGAGGGAAATAAAGTCTGTGATTCAAAGCAAACCGATAGTAACCCAGTAAAAGTAAAAACTGTTAAAATTTTTCTTTTCATACCTTGAAAAGCTTTTCATCTGTACAAGTTCAGAAAGTCCTGTTGTTATGTTAGTAGATGAGAGAGCTAGATTGCAGAGTAGGGGCAAACAGTTAAAGGATTTAAACTTAACAAGGAGAGCTTCCCAAAAACTGTCCCCCCTAGCCAAAAGTAATTTTTTCTTTTTGAAAGTATTATTAAAGGAATGTTAGGAGTTTGTTGTTGTTATGTGTCATCAAGTCGCTTTTGACTCATAGTGACCCTATGTACAATAGCCCTAAACCCTGCTCTGTCCTGTGCCATTCACACTGCCTCTGACATACCCATTCCTATTACCCCAGTCACTGAATCAATCCACCTCATAGAGGGTCTTCCCCTCCTGCGCTGTCCCTCCACCCTCCCAAGCATGATGTCCCTCTCCAAGGACCGGTCTCTCCTTACAACATGTCCAAAGTATGTCAGACGAAGCCTCAGAATCCTTGCCTCCAAGGAGCAGCCTGGTTTAACCCTCTCCAGGATGAATCTGTTTGTTTTCTTAGCAGTCCATGGTACATTCAATACTCTTCTCCAGCACCACAGCTCAAAGGCATCAATTCTCCTTCTATCTTCCCTAGTCATTGTCCAACTCTCTGACACTTAACAAGTGATTGCAAAGACCATGGCCTGTATCAGACACACCTTAGTCTCCAGAGTGACACCGTTGCTCATCAGTTCTTTGGAGAGGTCCCTAATAACAGACTTTCCCATTGCAATACATCTTTTAATTTCCTGGCTGCGGGTGCCAAGAGTGTTGACTGGGGAGCCAAGCAAACTAAAGCTGTGAATAATCTCAATCTCTTCACCATCTACCTGATGCTGCCAATTGGTCCAGTGGTGAGAATCTTTGTTTTCTTGATATTGAGGCTTCAATCCATATTGAAGGCTGCAGTCCTTGACCCTCTGCAGCAAGCATTTCAGGTACTCCTCAGTTTCAGCAAGCAGGGTTGTGTCCTCTGCATTATGCAGATTGTTGATAGATTTTCCACCAATCTTGACCCCACATTTCTGCTTGTAGAGCCCAGCCTCCCAAATAATCTGTTCTGCATACAGGTTGAAAAGGTATGGAGACAGGATGCATCACTGGTGTATGCCCTTCCCAGTTTTGAACCATGCAGTGTTTCCTTGCTCCTTTCCGACAACTGCCTCTTGATCCAAGTATAGGTTTCACATTAGCACGATCAAGTGTTTTGGGATTCCCATTCTTCTCAGAGTCAGCCACAGTTTGTTATGATCCATAGGAGTTTAGTGGCTTAAAAAAAACCTCTGCTTTCTGGCTTATTGCAGCATACTGTCACTTCTGCTATGATCTGTTATTCAAAGTAGCCCCCACTAGCACAAGTTTAAAGAGAAGAGAAAAAGATTCCACATCTCCATGGGAAGTGTTTTAAAAAAATCTAATTGGTTTAATGGGGTCATCCTCCTCCACCCACCCCTACCAAAATATATATTAGAATCCTAACAATTATAATGCTACATATCATCTTATTAGGTAATACCCAAGTAGATAATGGGCTCTAAATCTAATTGTCTCTGAGTTTTGCTTTTTCAAAAGGACTGAATGTCCAGAGAAATACACACAGGGAGAAGAGGAAGACAAAAAGACAAGCATCTAGCTGTTAAAGAAATTTGACCAGTGAGCCAATAGAAACTCTGTGGTTCAGAATGTTGTTTGATGTAGTGCTGGAAGAATTCCTAAGTTGAAAGACACTCAAACAGTGGCCCTCAAAATGCACTCAAGCACATCCACATGCGAAGACGATGTTATTGTTCTTAGTCTTGGACTTCAAGCACAGCAACCTTGAGAACGACAGATCTGAACCCTGTCCTATCCTGTACCATCCTCATCATTTTCTGGCACACTTGCTGCAGTCAGTTTGTCTGTGTTGAGGGTCTTTCTCTCTTGACCAACCCTCCACCATCATCTCACATGTTTTGGGCATATTGCTAGGAAAGACAATTCCTTGAAGAAGGTCGTAATGCTTGGGAAAGTGCTGGGCCAGTAATAGGAGAAAATGAAGAAGGACCGAGAAATATTTTGTTTAATTGGACACAGAGTCACTATAAGCTGAAACCAATTTACCAGCAACTTGCAACATCAGCAACAGCAGCAGAACATGGAAAGTTTTCATTATTAAGGGTGTGTGTGGGAGACCCCTGATGAGATGGACTGACTCAGTGACTGGGGTGATGAGGGTAGGTGTGTCAGAGACAATACGGCTCAAGTTAGAACAGGGTCCAGAGCTGTTGTACATCACATCATTATGAGTCACGGGCAACTTGATGACACATAACAACAACAATGTGGGGATGGATGGAAAATTTCGGGCAATAGCAAAACCTACTCCAACTACATCTTCCATATTCCCTTGCAGCTAAGATTCTGGGTGTGATTTTGGTTCAGTTACCCAGATATTTTGTTAGTTCTAGAGAGGATCTGATGGTGGGCCTTGGTATTTAAAAAGCAGTCTGCTATTGTGTTTAGAAAGAATGTTGTTCTAAGTGGTACAGCACTTACCTGTCAGTTTGCTGTACTGTGATTACTTGGGGTTGCTGTGATTTTGAAACCTTTGCCAATGGTGTGTCCAATTCCAAAAGGGTTTCCCATCAGGGATGGGTTTTGGTGTCGCAGGAGGGGAAGGCCCTCAACAACAACAACAAGGAAGAAAGATGGGCCATCTACTTCATAAACAAAAGGCTTTTGAAAATTCTATGAACACTAAACAAAGAAGATATTTATAGTAGTATTGTGGTTGAGCCCAGATTGGAAGTTAGTCGAAATGAGGAAAATCAATTACAAACATCGTTTAATAATTGGCACATGGAATGTTCATAGCTTGAATGTTGGAAAACTGGATGTTGTTGTTGTTGTTATGTGCCGTCGAGTTGCTTGCAACTCATAGCGACCCTGTGTACAACAGCCTTAAACTCTGCTCTGTCCTGTGCCAATCGCACTGTCTCTGACACTCCCATCCCGATTATCCCAGTCACTGAATCAATCCACCTCATAGAGGGCCTTCCCCTCCTGCGCCGTCCCTCCACCCTCCCAAGCATGATGTCCCTCTCCAAGGACCAATCTCTCCTCACAACATGTCCAAAGTATGTTAGATGGAGCCTCAGAATCCTTGCCTCCAAGGAGCCACCCGGTTTAACCCTTTCCAGGACAAATCTGTTTGTTTTCCTAGCAGTCCATGGTATTCTCAATACTCTTCTCCAGCACCACAGCTCAAAGGCATCAATTCTCCTTCTATCCTCCTTGGTCAATGTCCAACTCTCTGATGCATAACAAGTGATTGTGAAGACCATGGCCTGTATCAGATGCACCTTAGTCTCCAGGGAGACACCATTGCTCTTCAGTACTTTGGAGAGGTCCCTAACATCAGACTTTCCCAAAGCAATGCACCTTTTAATTTCCTGGCCACTGGTGCCAAGACTGTTGACTGTGGAGCCAAGCAAACTAAAGCTGTAAACAATTTCAATCCCTTCACCATCCATCCTGATGCTGCCAATTGGCCCAGTGGTTAGAATCTTTGTCTTTTGACATTGAGCCTCAATCCATATTGGAGGCTGCAGTCCTTGACCCTCTGCAGCAGGTGCTTCAGTTTCAGCAAGCAGGGTTGTGTCATCAGCATAATGCAGATTGTTGATAAATCATCCACCAATCATGACCCCACATTTCTCCTCATAGAGCCCAGTCTCCCGGATAATCTGTTCTGCATATAGGTTGAAAAGGTATGGAGATAGGATGCATCCCTGGCGTACACCTTTCCCAATTTTGAACCACGCAGTGTTCTCTTGCTCTGTTCTGACGACTGCCTCCTGGTCCAAGTATAGGTTTTTCATTAGAACGATCAAGTGTTCTGGGATTCCCATTCTTCTCAGGGTCAGCCATAGTTTGTTATGATCCACACAATCAAGAAAACTGGATATTATTAAAAATAAAATGGAACACATGAATATTGACATAGTAAACATTAGTGAGATGTGATGGACCGGCTATGGCAACTTTGAATCAGATAATCATATGACATCCTATGCAGGGAATGAAAACCAGAAGAAGAATAGTGTTGCATTCATAGTCAAAAAAGTCAATTTCAAGTTCTATCCTAAAATACAACATTGTGATTGATAGGATAATAACCATATACATACAAACAAGGAAGACCCATTAACACAGCTATTATTAAAGTATATGCTCCTAAATCAAGAGCACAAGAGAAAGAAATTGAGAATTTTTACCAAATTTTGCAGTCTGAATTTGAGAGGACATACACTCAGGATGCGTTATTAAGTGGTGACTGGAATGCAAATGTAGGAAACAATGAAGAAGGAACAGTAGTTGGAAAATACGGGCTTGGAAATAGAGATGATGCTGGAAATAGGATGACTGAATTTTGTATTTACAATGATTTATTTATTGCAAATACTTTTTCTAAAAGACAGAAGATGATTTACACGTGGATTTCACCTGATGGGCTGCATAGGAATCAGATTGACTACATTTGGAAGAAATTGTTGGAGAAGCTCAGTATTAGAGTCAAAACTAGGCGTGGGGCAGACTGTGGGTCAGGGTGGAGGGACAGCGCAGGAGGGGAAGACCCTCTATGAGATGGATTGATTCAGTGACTGGGGTAATTGGGATGGGTGTGTCAGAGGCAGTGTGGTTGGCGCAGGATAGAGTAGGGTTTAGGGCTGTTGTACAGAGGGTCCTATGAATCGCAAACGACTCGACAGCACATAACAACAACAACAACAACAACAAGAAGTTCAAAGTGAAGCCAAACTTTGGTAAAATTTAGTTAAATTTAAATGGGAAGAGATTGTGTGTCTTCCTCCCAAGGAGAAGCTGATAGAGTTGAACTACTTGAGACATAGCCTTTTTGGTTGTTATTATTGTTGTATGGACTACACCAGAGTTCCTATAAGATAGACAGTCTTCTATTACAATTGTCATATTGAATTTCCCATAATTTAGAATTTGTTGATGGTGTGCCCTTAGTATTATTATTTGACCTCATTTATTTTCTATAAGCTGATAGTTTTATATCAAGGAGCATGTTCAGGCTCAGATTAAATTTCTTGGTGTGATTATTTCAGAGGTGAGACTCTACGTGCTTCCCTCAGGGGCCACATGGTTATTTCTTTGAGAACCAGATAGCAATTTCTGATTTAATTACTCATTCCCTAGAAAAATGGCTGTAAGTATGAAAAGAGAGAAATATTTTTTACTTTAAATGCATCATGAAAAGATAAAGGCATATTTAAATGAGAGACATAAGCGTAGGAAAAATGCTCAGAGAACAAAAATATACTGCACAGGGGAAGTGACCCTGTAGTAAGTGTGCACAGCTGGCCAAAGTGATAACATAGAAGAAAAGGTTTCTTTATACTGAAATGTTGTAACATGCAGCTCTCTCCCATTAATCTCCTCTTTTATGGGTTTTGTTTTGTAATTAGTGTAAACTTAGCAGTTCCAGTTAAGGTTCTTTGTTATTCACTACTAGAAACTGACTGATTCATTACCATGGAATTGGAACTGACTCACAGCTCCACAGCGTTTCCAGATGCTGTAAATTCCATGGGAGGAATTTTTCTCCTGAGAAGCACCTGGTGGATTGGAACTGCCCGTTTTTGGATTGGCTGTGCAACTCCTTGTCCACTAGACTATGAAAGCCTCCTTTCTTATTAGTAAAATGTCTTTCTTTTTAAACTGTTTATCATGGAGAGTTTTTAAATGTGTATAAAACAAGAATGAATTGGTTTCACAAATTATTAACTTATAAACATCTTTTAAAATTTATCCCCCTCTTTCATTGATTTAAAAAATAGCTTTATTTATTTGTTTGAGTGAAATTTTATAAATCATATTGGTTTCTCATCCAATCAATATAGACTTTTGTTTTAGATTGTTGATTATAATTAATGTGATGCTAAACACTGTGACACTGACGTGCCAAATGCGATAATGGTTACCCATGGTGGACAGTGTTTGGTGGAGCTTCCTGATTAAAACTAGCTTGGAAGCAGGAATGGCATCCACTTCCAAAATGGCTTGCTTCCGGAAACTCTATGAACATCGAGAAATGATCAAAATTATACAAGTGTTCAGGTCTTTCGTTCATAGGGTCGCTATGAGTCATCAACAGCAATTAACAACAACAACAATCAAACTAATATTGTATATTGCCTTTCCCCTCATATAACTTTATTAATTTTTAAGGAGCTGTTATAGACATGTTTGGTGCGTAGAAAATGAAATAATAAAATTCTTTTTAAAGAAAAAAAACAACAAAAAAACTTTATTAATTTTTACTTTCTCCTTCCATTTAATCCTTCAAGATTGATCCTGTATGTAAACCTTCCTTGTTTTTGTAGTTGTTGCCTGCGACTCTATGTACAGTAGCTCTGAAACCTGCCTTGTCCTGAGCCAGTCTCACTGACGCCAACACACCTTCCCCATTTACCCAGTTACTGTATCAATCCATCTCATCAGGTGTCTTCCTCTCCTGCATTGTCCCTCAACCCTTCCAAGTATGATGTCTTTCTCCAAGGCCCAGTTCTTCCTGACCACATGACCAAAGTA
>NW_006399801.1:8655892-8657126 GCF_000299155.1 Elephantulus edwardii
TATATAATTATAGTATAATTGTCCTTTTGTGACTAATTTATGTCACATAATCTTTTCTAGATTCACTGTGCAGTATTTCACAAATTATCATTTTTAAATTATATAATGCTTCATTGTATGAATGTAACATGGATTCCTTAGTCATTTATTCATTGATAGACTCTTCTGTTGCTCCCAACTCTTTGCTATTATAAACAATGAAACAATAAACAAAGGGGTGTATGTCACTTTGTGTTGCAGCTCTCCTTTTTAAAAAAATATTATTAAATTTTATTAGTTTTAGTGAACATTTACAGAGATTTTGGGTTTTCATTCATTCATTGTTGCACTGTTTTCTCTACCCTCCTCCCCAGTTTGTTCTTCTTCCCCTCCCCCCCAAATGTCTGTTTTAATTGTCCAATTGCCACAGTGCTTGTCGAAGCCAGTTCTGATTAATCTCCTTTGTCAGTGTGTCTTTTGCCATTCCCTATCTCTCTTCCCTGAGAGAGACTTCACCTGATTCATAAGGAAAAGGGGATGGCATATTCTCTTAGCTACTTCCTGCAGCTCTCGTTTTTAAATAGCTTTATTGAAGTATAATTCACATACCTTACAATTCAGGAAAGAAGACCAAAGAGGAACTTATGGATTTGAATGATGGTGTCGGGAAAGAATGCTGAATATACCATGGACTTCCAGAAGAATAAAGAAATTTGTCTTGGAGGAAGTACACCCAGAATGTTCTTTAGAAATGTGGATGGTGAGACTCTCTGGCTTACATTGGGCATATTATCAGCAGAGCCTAGCCCTGGAGAAGGATATTGGATATCACGCTATGTAAATCTAGAGGTTCAGTAGAAATAAGACACTCAGTTGGATAATTTGATGAAGTGGCTGCAACAGCGAGCTCAAGAATACCTACTATTACTGACATCCAAGCAGATATATGCACACCCATGTTTATCGTGGCTTTGTTCACAATAGCAAGGAGTTGGAAACACCCCAGGTGCCCACCAACAAATGAATGGATAGAGAAGCTGTGGCATATTCACACAGTGGAATACTATGCTACATTGAAAAACAAGGAACTCATGCAATATTATTCAAAATGGGTGAGCCTGGAGGACATTATGCTGAGTGAAATATCTCAGTCACAAAAGGACAAATATTGCATGGTGCCACTGCTATAAAATGGGACTGATACCAGGGTTGTGGTAAGACTGAGAAAAACTGGATAAATTGTGTATACTGCACT
>NW_006399801.1:8659271-8664383 GCF_000299155.1 Elephantulus edwardii
TGGCTTCTTTCCATTCCAAATGAAGCTGGAGATTGCCTTTTCCATCTCATATAATGACTTTTGATACAGATGGAATTGTGTAGCCATCAGCACAATTTTATAATACCATCTTCACTTCAAAAATAATCTGCACATGTTAGGTATCACCTCAACTTTCTGAGCCTCCAGAAACCACTAATCTATTTTCTGTGTCTTAAGTTACTTACTCTAGACATTGAATATAAATGACATCATATAGGGTCACTATTAGTTGAAATAAATTGAAGGAGTATCTCTGGTGTTAGTCCCCACAATCTGGGAGATTGTGCCATGCACACACAGGACTTCCTGGGCCAGCATACACATCAGATCTACAGAGTGAAATCCCTTGTTGGATGGGGATAGCAATGTCTACATAGAACAGAGGAGAATCTGTGTGACACAGGGCAATGGTGAGCAAGTTAATGCAAGACACTTCTGTCAGAACTTGATGGTGGTCCCTGGGCTCAGTAACCAGCAAAGAAGTTCCCAGAAGGCTGCCTGGATCTGGTTAGTGAAGGTTCCAGGAGTGAAGCGCCCGGCAATAGGAGCGTCTCCAGAAGCAGCAGCAAAGTTCAGCACACCTCTCTGGTCAGTGTGTCTGGAGGATATTACATTGACATCAGCTGGATTTTCGACTGCAACAATGACCCAAGCAGCCAACAGACACTTCTCCCAGGTCCCCTTCAAGTTATGATGTAGATGCCATCACTTTTCCTTTTGTAGATGTACTACTGTTCCATTTGGAAGTCAAGGTTGGTGATGCCCAAGTGCATTCCTGCTGAAAGGAATTTGAGAACATCCACCTTCTTCATCTGCAGGTCATTGAGGGCTCCAGGCAATGTGGGAATATCCCAAGTAAGTTTTTGGTGTAATAAGTCTGTATATTCCCTCTATCTTCCTTTGATGCTTCCTGGATCATTCAAAATTTTGCCCATTGTATCTTTCAGTATTACAACTCAAGACTTAAATTTCTTTTTCAGTTCTTTTAGCTTGAGAAATGCTGAATGATTTCTTCCTTTTTTATTCTCCAATTCTTGCTCTTTGCACATTCTGTTATAATACTTTGTCTTCTAAAGCTAAGTCCTTCCAGTAGGTTAATCTATTTTATCCAAGAGCAATCCTCTACCAGAAAAGAGACTCAGTTGGAAGTTTGCTACCCCTGAGACCAAGAACTCAATATTCCAGTTTTTTTCAAATTCAGGGATAATAATAGGACTGTGTTGAGGATTCTTAGCACTGCAAGTGTATGGGAAGCCCTGTATGTGTTCACTGGGTGCACTTCATCTGAGGTATCTGTAGATGAAATTGTTGACCACAATTGAGGATTGTACCCTTCCCCAGCATGCTAACAGTGGACCACCCATCTCATAGTCAGAAGACCTAGCATCTCACCTCCCATGGACAGCCACTCTCACTGGAAGTGGTACAAAATTCCCTAAACTCATAGTGGAAATTTCTCAGGCAAAACATTACACCTTCCCTGTTTTAAATTGTTCCGAGATGTCAATATAACCCAATAGTAAAAATATAGGAAATTTATGAGCTCTTAGGCTGCGGTTCATCTGTGCATGGGAATAAGACAACACATATCTAACCTCATCCTGCTAGATAGGCAACATGTCCACAGTTGGCACCTTGTGATATGTCACTTCCCTACCAACGAAGAGGCCAGGGTTTATTTCCCCTTTTTTCTCTCTTAACCCAAAAATGGAAGAAAAAGTTTTCCCAGGGCCTTTCTTGTGATTAGGCTAGGCTAATAGTTATAGGAGCCCTTCGCAGTAGAATCATACATAATTCCAACACTTTCCAGAATGTATCTGCCAACCTAGGAAGAGTTGTGGAGAACACAGAAAGGACTACAAGACTTTGTGGAACTCCACTGACTTCCTAGCCAACATGGCCCTTAATAAATGGGATCGATCATCTACTAGCCGAGGAAAGAATTGTTGGTGCTATTATTTCTTCTGTGTCTTCTACATAAATACCACCAGTCAGGTCAAGTTTAACGCCCAGCAGCTACTGGCCCAAGCAAATGGGCTGAAGGACAACTGAAACCAAAAGACAGACTTCATTTGGGGGACAGATAAAAGAGTACCTTCCATCTTTGACCTCGTTTCACACCAGCTAGGATGCCTACATATGATATAACCTTGTTTCTTGAAACTGAGGAGGACCTGACACATTTGCTGCCAACAGTCAAGGACTGCAGCTTTCAATATGTATCAGAACTCAACATCAAGAACACAAAGATAAAAAAAAAAAAGATAAAGATTCTCACCACTAGGCCAACTGACAGCTTCATGACGGAGAAGAGATTGAGATTGTTAAAAGCTTCAGCTTGCTTGGCTCCACAGTCAACACTCTTGATACCAGCAGGCAGGAAATCAAAAGTCCAATTGCAGAGGGGAAAATCTGCTACTAGGCACCTCTCTTCTGGAGAAGTACTGAAAAGCAATGATGTCTGTCTAGAGATTAAGGTGCACCTGATCCAGGTCATGGTCTTCACTATTACTCGCTATGCATCAGAGAGCTGAACAATGACTAAGGATGGTAGAAGAAGAGTGGATGCTTTTGAGCTGTGGTGCTGGAGAAGATTTCTGACCATACCATGGATTGATAAGAGAACAAACAGATCTGTCCTGTTGGTGAGAACGGGATGCTCTTCAGAGGAAAGGATTTTGAAGCTTTCTCTGACATACTTTGGACATGTTGCCAGCAAGGACCAGTCCTTGGAGAAGGATGTCATACTTGGAATGGTGGAAGGACAGTGCAAGAGACAGTGCAGGACCCTGGATGAGATGGATGGACACAGAGACTAGGGTAATGGAGACAGGTGTGTCAAAGACAGTAAGATTGGCCCAAGATAGTGCAGTATTTGGGGCTGTTGTACATAGGATCATTATGAGTTGCAAGTGACTTGACTGCACATAACAACAACAACAGGACCCCTACTGACAATATTGTTCATACTGATTTTTGACCCTTGCTGATTTAACCTATTAGTGAAACTAGTGAACAATCAGATGCAACAGTTCCAGTTGAGATGGCTGGTTATGCAATGATTTCAACCAGGAGGACAAATCTGAATCTGACAAAGGCCAAGATCTTATGCAGCGTGGTAGAGATGTCTACTTAGCCAGGTGAGCCTAACAGAGCTCTAGTGCTCAGTAGGCAGTTAGGCTGCTAACCCAAAGGTAATGCCACTCTAGCAGTTCAAATCCAGCAGTGACATCTTGGAAGAAAGATGGACAATCTCCTCCTAGGCAATTTGGAGCCTCCAGAAACCCATGAGAGGGTCAGGCAGCAGTGAATTGAGTTGTTTAGACAGGCCTATAATCCTAATCAGGGGGAAGAAGAAACTGCCACCCATGTTCTCTCATAAAGATTTAAAAGTAAGAAATTGCTCAGTGGAGCATGAGACGGGGCAGCCAGAGCCTGAAGTCAGGGAAGGTGCCTGACATTAGGTAAGAAAAACACAAAGCAGATATTTCCCCCAAATAAAACATGCTACATTTCCTCCCATGCAATTTACAGCCTCTGGGAATCTGCTGGAAGGTTAGCTATGAGTCAGTTCTGACTTAATTACAACGAATTGAGTTGATTTCACACCCTATTACAAAGAACATTTTTGTTTTAGTTATGGACCATAGAATCAGAACTGACCCATAGTTGACCCTCCAGCAGGTTTTCAAAGGCAGTCAATCACCTAGGAGGAGATTGCCCATCTTCCTCCCACAGAGCAACTCGTGGATTGGAACCTCGTTCCTTCAGATTGGCAACACAGCTCCTTTTTACTAGGCCACCAGAGCGCTTACAAGAACACTTAGATCCTATTAAGTTCCTTCCCAGGCAGAACCTGCTTAAATGGATTCCTTGGGTGTGTACAGTCTATCATCTTCTAAGTGGTGTAAGATCTTCCTCTAGAGGCAGCCTCCTGTTGGGATAGGACTCTAATCAGTGTTGACAAAGACTATATACACGCACCATCCAAAAAAGAGGGCTGCCACTGATATAGGAGCCTTAGGGGTGGAATCCACATTGAAAGATTGAATGATCACACACTTATTTCCATAACCCTGCCTAGACTTTTTGGGTTTCTGAAAAAACCTTCCTCTCCCTAGAGAATTGCTGAAAATGTATAAAGTTGTATAAGCATTAAGAAAATTGCACTTGGATTTCCAAAGGGCCTTGCTGGCACCCACTCCAATTCTTCCTCTTAGATTTTTCCTTCTCTCTACTAAACTCTGTCTACCACTTGATACCCTCCCCTCTCCAAAAAAAATTAAAAAGATTACCAAAGAGTAAAAACTCAGAAGAGAGAGACTCTTCCTCCAGCATGGACAGTGAGTGAAAGCCTTGCCCTAGAACCTCTGACATCATATTCTAACCTTCTAAACACTGAAAAAGCAAAAGCCTGTTTATCAAAGCCATTTACTTGTGGTTTTCCCATTACAGCATCACTAGATAACTAAGAGAAGCACATCTGTCACACATACCTCAGATCGGAGAGTTCCTGCAGAGTCTAATCCAGCAGGAGAAGACGAGGCTTAGTTTTCCAGGTAGAGAGTGTTTATTAGCAAGAAAGAAAATTGTTGTGAGGAAAAGACATGATGCAATGGACAAACCTGCTGTCACAGGCCTCTTTAAAGTGTGAAAGAGCAAGGACATCAGCTTAAAGACTAACGTGTGCCTGACTCAAGCCATGGCATTTTCATTTACTTTGTGTGCATGGGAAAGTTAGATGATGAACAGGAAGATTGAAGAGCATCAGAATTGTGTTGGCGGGTAATACTGCATATGACATGGACTGTGAAAGAAACAAAGAGGTCTGTCTTGGTAAGAGCTCAACCAGAACGCTTCTTAGAGGCATGATTAGTGAGACCTCATCTCAGATACTTTGGAAACGTTACAGGAGAGGTCAGTCCTTGGCAAATGAAGGCCTCATGCTTTGAAAAATAGAATGGCCAGTGAGAGAGAAGAAGATCCTCTAAGAGGTCAATTGTAATAATTATTGCTGCAATGGGCTTGAACTTGGTGGAGATTATGAGCCTGGAGCAAGATACGTTCAATGTTGCTATCTTATTCATAGAG
>NW_006399801.1:8664773-8666652 GCF_000299155.1 Elephantulus edwardii
ATTAACAGGAATTGAGTGTTGCCATGTTGTTCTTGTTGTTAGGTGCCCTTGGGTCGAGTACAAGTCATAACAACCCAGAACAACAGATCTGAATCTTGTCCTATCCTGCACCATCCGCACACTCTCTGATACACTTTAGTCCATTGCTACTGTTACTGGGAATCCACCTGGCTGAGTGTCTCCTCTTGTCGCTGACCCTCTACCTTTCAGAGAATGATGTCCCTCTCCAAGGAACAGCTTCTCCTAGCAAAATATGTGAGACAGAGCTTCATCGTTCTTTGCAATAGGAAGAGGAAATGTTTTTATTTTTTAATCATTTTTTGATTAATTTTAATGAAAATTTACAGTCTTTGGATTTCCATTCATTCATTGTTAAACTTTTCTCTCTGCCCATCCCTCCCCCCAGTACACTCTTCTCTTTGAAAAGTAAAAGAAAGTTCCCCCATTGTTTTACAATCCCTCTCCCCAGGTCCACTCCACTATGCAGCCTTCGTTCTGGACTCCTGTCATGACAGTAATACCTAAACACATATCCCTTTTAAACAGTTTTTTTCCTCAACTGTTTCAACGCAGTATACATTATTCATCCCATCTTTCTCAGCCTCCCCCCAACCTCAATGTCAGTCCTGTTTTACAACAGTGGTACTATACAGTATTTGTCCTTTTGTGACCGAGATATTTCACTCAGCATAATGTCCTCCAGGGTCACTCATTTTGAATAATATTGTATCAGTTCCTTAAAAGCAGTGTAATATTCCATTGTGTGAATATACCACAGCTTCTCTATCCATTCCTTTGTGTATGGCCACTTAGGTTGTTTCCAGCTCCTTGCTATCGTGAACAAAGCTATGATAAATGTGGGTGTGCAGAGGAAATGTTTTGTTAAGGGGAAACATCTGCTTTGTGGTTTTCTTACCTAACCACAGACACCCTCCCTGAGACGTGGATTTGACCTCCATATCTAACTTACTGTTTGCCAAAAGATCCAATTTTGTTCAATTCCCTCTCACACACACTGTTGTCTGCAGTGTCCCTTTTAGCTTTCATTGTGTCCAGCTGGGTTAGAACATTGTCTCTTTTGGGACAATTCTTTACTTAGAAGCCTTAGAGGAATGTAATACTGTCTCCTATCATCACTGAAAACGTTAAATATTTTGTTTTGCCACCTTCCTTTTATTTAAGACAAATGACAACAAAAGATTGTAAAGGTAAAAATGTCAGGATTTTCATGAACTTTGTTCTCAAATGTAGTTCAGGTGTTTATCCTAATGAGATACAGAAACCTTGCTTCCAAGGCAGATTACTCATCACATAAAATTGGCTTTTCCATTCACTAGTTAAGGAAACTATTATCTCTGTGTGTGCTTCAGTGAAAGTTTGGAAATCATATTGGGTTTTCATTTAATCAATTACGCACATTTTATTTAAAATATCAATTATAAGTTATTAATGGAATTAATTAATTATAATGCCTAGTCAGTCATTTATGCATAAGGTCTTTTCCTTCACTCCGCTTACCTATATATTTCTTTCTTTTTTACTCTCCTTCCCTCCGTTGCTATCTCAGGTAATCATGTTGTTGGTTTTTATGTGTTGTCTAGTCAGAATGGACACGTAGGTGACCCCTCACTGATTTTTCAAAGGCAGTAAATTGCTCGAGATTACCCAACCTTCTCCTGTGGAACAGCTGTTGGATTTGAACCACTTGCAGTGCAAATCCTTAACACTAAGAGGCTAGAATTCCCTCTGGTTACCTTGGTGAAAGGAAATATGGAGAAGAGGCCAAAGCTTAGTCTTTAAATATTATTTCATACAAAAATTGTTAAAAATTTCATAAACAGCTGCGTCATCAGCAGTTGTCACCTTGTCAATGGCCATG
>NW_006399801.1:8666957-8667978 GCF_000299155.1 Elephantulus edwardii
TCTCTTAAGCTTCCATGGCAGAAGCAGGACAGCTGGAGCACCTCAAGTGTGGTGGGTGGAGGAATCAGTTTGGGAAGGGACTAACCAAGGCTTCTTGGATTCCCATTCAGGTGCTTTGGGGCATCACTGATCTTTTGCTAGACCACATGGGACTTCATATGCTTGAGTGGAAAAGAGCAGGATAGCTGGGACAGCTCATATGAGGTGGAGAAACGAGTTCATTAAAGGAAAAACCAAAGCTCATTGGTTTCCCATTTTCAGGTTCTTTGGAGGCATCACTAAACCACACTAGACCCCTTAAGCTGAAGTGGAAAGGAGCAAGACAGCAGGAGCATCTCAAGTGAAGTGGAGGAGCCAATTCTGGAAGAGAAAACCAAGGCTTGTTGGTTACCTATTTTCAGCTACTTTTGTGGAATCACTGTTGTTTCGCTAGACCACACAAGTCCCATTAAGTTCAAATGGAAGGGAGCAGGACAGCAGGAGCAGCTCAAGGACAACCAAGGTTTATTGGTTTCACATTTTCAGCTTTGGGTGGGCCACTGCTGTTTAATTAGACCACGTGGGATGATGTAAGCTCAAGCAGACGCAAGTGGGATAGGTGAAGCAGCTCCAGTGAGGTGGAGGAGACAGTTTATGAAGGGAAAAACCAAGGCTTGTTACTTTCCTATGTTCAGGTACATTGAGTGGATCACTGCTCTTTCACTAGACCATGCAGGACCCCTGAAGCTTAAGCAGAAGGGAGCAGGACATTTGGTGCAGCTCAAGTGAGATGGAGGAGCTAATTCTGGAAGTGAAAAAACAAGGCTTGTTGGTTTCCTACTTTTATGTACTTGGGGGGATCACTTCTGTTTGCTACACCATGTGGGAAACACAAAAACTGGTAGTCTTCCCATTCTGGTACTTTGAGGGGGTCACTACTGTTTGACTAGATAGTGTGGGACATCTTAAGCTCAAGTACAAGGAAGCAGGAGAGCTGGAGCAGCTCGAGTGAGGTGGATGAGTCAGTTCTGAATGGAAAAAA
>NW_006399801.1:8679323-8701210 GCF_000299155.1 Elephantulus edwardii
GCTTGAATGTGGTGTAGGAGTGTGTTGTGGAAGGGAAAAACCAAGGTATATTGATTACCCATTTTCAGATACTTTGGGGGGGGTCACTATTGTTTCTTTAGACCGTGCAGGACCCAATAAGCTCATGTGGAAGGAAGTAGGACAACTGGAGCTGCTCAGGTGGAGAAGCCAATGCTAGAAGGAAAACCCAAGAGTTGTTGGATTTCCACATTCAGGTACTTTGGGGTGATCAATGTTGTTTTGCTAGACTATGTGGGACTCGTTAAGCTCAAGCAGAATGGAATATGACACTGGAGCAGCTCGAGTGAAGTGGAGGAGCCAGTGTGGAAAAGAAAAGCCAAGGTGTGTTGGGTTCCCATTCAGGTACTTTGGGGGAGGGCACTGTTGTTTTGCTAGACCACGTGCAATCCCATAAGCTCAAGAGGAAGGGAGGACAGTTGGAGAAGCTCGAGTGAAAACCAAGGTTTGTTGGTTTCCCATTTTCAGGTACTTTGGGTGACCTCTGCTGTTCCACTACACCACGAGGGACCCATTAATCTCAAGTGGTAGGAAGCAGGACAGCTGGTGCAGCTCGAATGAAGTGTGAGAGCCACTACTGGAAGAAGAAAAACAAGGATTGTTGGTTTCCTATTTCAGGTACATTGTGGGGATCACTGCTGTTTTGCTAGACCACATGGGATCCCTTAAAGAGCAGCCTGAGTGAAAACCAAGCCTTGTTGGTTTCTCATTTTCAGGTACTTTAGGAAAACACCTGTTTTGCTAGACTACATGGGACTACTCAAGCAAAAGGGAACAAGACAGCTGGAGCAGCTCCAGAAACTGGGTAAGCAGGTTCTGGAAGGAAAAAAAAAAAATAAACACCCCAGGGCTTGTTGGTTTTCCATATTTGGGTACTTTGATCAATGTAGTTTTTCTACACCATGTGGAACCCCTTAAGCTCAAACGGAACGGGGCATAAGAGTTGGAGCAGCTCGAGAATGGTGGAGGAGCCAGGTCTGAAAGGGGAAAACCAAGGCTGTTTGGTTTCTGATTGAGTTACATTGGGGCATTACTGCTGTTCCACTAAACACACGGGCCCTCTTAAGCTCAAACATAAAGGAGCAAGACAGTTGGAGCAGTTTGAGTGACATGGAAGACCTAATTCTGAAAGGGGAAACCAAGACTTGTTGGTTACCAAATTTCAGATACTTTGAGGGGATCACTGCTGTTGTGGTAGACCACATGAACCCCTCAAGCTCAAGCAAAAGAGTGCAAGACAGCCAGAGCAGCTCGAGTGAAAACCAAGGTTTGCTGGTTTCCCATTTTCAGGTACTTTGTGGAAACAACTGTTTTGCTAGACCATGTGTGACCCTTAACCTTGAGCATAATGGAGTAAGACAGCTGGAGCAGCTCGAGTGAGGTGGAGGAGCCAGTTTGGGAAGGGGATAATGAAGGCTTCTTGGTTTCCCATTTAGGTGCTTGGGGAGGGGCCAGGAGGAATCACTGGTCTTTTGCTAGACCTTGCGTACTCCATTTGCTCAAGTGGAAGGGAGCAGGACAGCTGGGGCAACTCATGAGGGGGAGACGCCAGTTCATGAAGGGAAAAAACAAGGCTTGTTGGTTTTTCCTTTTCAAGAACTTTGAGGGGATCACTGCTCTTTCGCTAGACCACCCAGGACCCCTTAAGCTCAAGTGAAAGGGAGCAAGACAGCTGGAATGGAACAGAGGAGCCAATTCTGGAAGGGAAAATGAAGGCTTGTTGATTACCCATTTTCAGATATTTTGTGGGAGCATTGCTGCTTCGCTAGGCCACATGGGACACATGAAGCTCATGCAGAAGGGAACAGGACATCTGTAGCAGCTCCCGTGAGGTGGAGAAGCCAGTTCATGAAGGGAAAAGCCAATGCTTGTTACTTTCCTACGTTCAGGTCCTCTGTGAGGATCACAAAGTCTGTTCTTTTGCAAGCAGGACCCCTTGAGCTCAAGTGGAAGGGAGCAGAACAGTTGGTGCTGCTCAAGTGAGATGGAGAAGCCAGTTCTGGAAGGGAAAACCCAAGGCTGGTTGTTTTCCCATTCAGGTACTTGATGGGGATCACCGCTGTTTGGCTAGACATTACTGGATCCCTTAAACTCAAGAGTAAGGAACCAGACAGCGGGAACATCTTGAGTGAAGTAGAGGAGCCACTTATGGAACGGAAAAGCCAAGACTTCTTTTCTAGGACTTTGGTGGGGTAACTTCTGTTTCATTAGAAAACATGGGGCCCCTTAAGCTCATGCAGAAGAGAACAGGATAGCTGGAGCACCTCGAATGATGCTGAAGTGCCAGTTCAGGAAGGGGAAAACCAAGGCTTGTTGGTTTCCCATTCAGGTATTTTGAGCACGGGGCACTGCTGTCTCCATAGACTACATGGGACCCCATAAGCCCAGGTGAAAGGGAGCTGGACAGCTCAAGAAGCTCAAGTGAGGTGGTGGAGCCAGTTCTGGAAGAGAAAACCAAGGCTTTTTGGTTATCCATTTTCATGTGCTTTGAGAGAATCACAACTGATTAGTTAGACCTCGCAGCATTCCTTAAGCTCAGGTGAAACGGACCAGGAATGATGGAGCAGCTAAAGTGACGTGCAGAAGACTGTCTGGAAGGGAACAACTAAGGCGTGTTTCTTTCCCACGTTCAGTTGCTTTGGGGGGGAATCACTGCTGTTTTGCTATACCAGGCAGGACCCCTTAAACTGAGGTGGAAGGGACCAAGAGATGGAACAACTTGAGTGAGATGGAGGAGCGAATTCTGGAAGGGAAAAACAAAGGCATGTTGGTTTCCCAGTTTAAGGTACTTTAGGGGGATCAATGCTATTTTGTTAGACCACATGGTCTTCCTTAAGCTCAGGCGGAAGGGGGCAGGACAGCTGATGTAGCTTGTATGAAGTCGAGGAGCCACTTCTGGAAGAAAAAACCAAGGCTTTGTTGGTTTCCCATTTTCAGGTACTTTGAGGGAGATCACTGCTGTTGTGCTAGATGATGCTTGACCCTGTAAGCTCAAGTGTAAGAGATCAAGAGCTTGAGTGGCCCAGCTGAAAACCAAGGTTTGCTGACTTCCTATTTTCAGGTGCTTTGGGGAAACAACTGTTGTTGTGCTAGACTACGTGGAACTCTTTAAGCTCAAGCATAATGGAGGTAAGACAGCTGGAGCAGCTCGAGTTAGGTGGAAGAGCCAGGTCTGGATGGGAACAACCAAGGCTTGTTGATTACCTGTTTTCAGGTACTTTGGTGGGATCACCGTTATTTTGCTAGACAATAAGGGACCCCTTAAACTTCTGTGGAAGGGAGCATGGCAGCTGGAGCACCTCCTGTGAAGTGGAGGAACCAGTTTGGGAAGGGAATAAGGAAGGCTTCTTGATTTCCATTTAGGTGCTTTGGCGGGGATGGGGGAGATCACTGATCTTTCACTAGATCTGCAGACTCCATTTGCTCAGGGAGAAGGGAGCAGGCCAACTGGGGCATCTTGTATCAAGTGGAGAAGCCAGTTCAAAAAGGGAGAAAGCAAGCCTTGTTGGTTTCACATTTTCAGGTACGTTGGGGAGATCAGTGCTCTTCTTCTAGACCACACTGGATTATAAAGTCAAATTGAAGGGAGCTGAGCAGCTTGAGTGAAAACCGAGGTTTGCTGGTTTTCCATTTTTAGCTTTGGCTGGGCCACTGCTGTTTTGCTAGATCGCTTGGGATGCCTTAAGCTCAAGCAGAAGAGAACAGGTCATGTGGAGCAAGTCCAATGAGGTGAAGGAGACATTTCATGAAGATTAAAACCAATGCTTGTTACTTTCCTAAGTTCAGGAACTTTGTGAGGATCACTCCTCTTTCTCTAGACCACACAGGACCCCTTTTAAGCTCAAGTGGAAGGGAGGTTGGTGCAGCTCAAGTGAGGTGGAGAAGCCAGTTCTGGAAGGAAAAAGCAAGGCTTGTTGGGCTCCCTTTCTTTGTACTTTGGGGAGATCATGGCTGTTTCGATACACCACAAGGTCCTCCATAAGCCCAAGTAGAAGGAAGCAGGACAGCTGGAGCAGCTCGAGTGAGGTGGAGGAGCCTGTTCTGGAAGGGAAAAGATAAGTCTGTTTGGTTTGTTTTAGGTACATGGGGGGGATCACTGCTGTTTCACTAGACATCACTGGATCCCATAAGCTCAAGCATAAGGGAGCAAGACAGCTGGAGCAAGTTGAGTGAAGTGGAGGAGCCCATTTTGGAAGGGAAAAACCAAGGCTTGTTGGTTATTCTTATCCAGTACTTTGTGGGGGAATCACTTATGTTTTTCTAGAAAACATGGGGCCCCTGAAGCTCATGCAAAAGGGAACAGGGTAGCTGGAGCACCTCGAGTGACACAGAAGTGCCAGTTCAGGAAGAGGAGAAACCAAGGCTTGTTGGTTTCCCATTCAGGTGATATGGGGGGAGGGCATCATGAATCTTTCCCTGGATCATGCAGGTCTCCATAAGCTCAAGCAGAGGGGAGCAGGTTAGCTGAAGGGGCCAGATCATGAAAGGAGAAAGCAAGGCTTGTTGGTTTCCCATTGTTAGGTCCTTTGGGGGGGATCATTGCTGTTTTGCTGGACCATGCTTAACCCCTGAAACTCAAGCAGAAGGGACCAAAAGAGCAGGAGCAGCCTGAATGCGGTGGAGGAGCCAATTCTGGAAGGGAAAAACCAAGGCTTGTTGGTTTCCCATTTAGGTACTTTGAGTGGGGGGCACTGCTGTCTCCATAGATCACGTGGGGCCTTCCTCAAGTGGAAGGGAGCTGGATGAGTGAGGTGGCAGAGCCAGTTCTGGAAGAGAAAAACCAAAGCTTGTTGGTTTTCCATTTTCAGGTACTTTGGGAGGACCACTGCTGATTAGTTAGACCTCGCAGTTTTCCTTAAGCTCAAGTGGAATTTACCAGGAGAGCTGGAGCAGCTCAAGAGACAAGCAGAAGACAGTTTGAAAGGGAACAACCAAAGCTTTCCTATGTTCAGGTACGTTGATGGGGGTCACTGTTGTTTGGCTAGGTCACATGGAACCCAGTAAGCTCAAGCAAACAGTAACAGGGCAGCTGGAACAGCTCGAGGTGGAGGAGCCAGTTCTGGAAGGAAAAAACAAAGGCTTGTTGGTTTCTGATTGAAGTACATTTGAGGGATCACTGCTGTTTCGCTAGACCTCCTGTGACACGTTAAGCTCAATCGGAAGGGAGCAAGACAGATGGAGCAGCTTTAGTGAAGCAAAGGAGCCAGTTCTGGAAGGGAAAAGTCAAGGCTTGTACAATTCAGTTATTTTAGGAGGATCATTGCTGTTTCAGTAGACCACTTGTGTGAACCCTAAGCTGAAGCAGAATGGAGCAGGACAGTTGGTGCAGTTCAAATGAGGTGGAGGAGTAAGATCTGGACTGGAAAAACCAAGGCTTATTGGTTGTCCATTATCAGGTAATGTATGGGGATCATCGCTGTTTCCCTACACGACGCAGGACTCCTTAAGCTTTAGCGGAAGCGAGCAGGACAGCTGGAGCACGTGGAGTGAGATAAAGGGGCTAGTTCTGGAAGGGAAAAACCACGCATTGTTGGTTTCTCCTCTTGGGGTACTTTGAGCTTATCACTGCTGTTTTGCTAGTCCTCACAGGACCCGTTAAGTACAAGTGGAAGGAAGCGAGACAGCTGTAGCATCTCGATTGATGTGGAGCCAGTTCTGGAAGGGAAAAACCAAGGCTTGTTGGGTTCCCCTTCTTAGGTACTTTGGGGGGCTGGTCACTGCTGTTTCACTAAATGACACAAGAACTCTCAAGCACAAGCAGAAGGGAGTAGGACAGCTGGAACTACAGGGAGTTGGAGGAGCCAGTTCTGGAAGGGAAAAACCAAGGTTTGTTGTTTTCCCATTTTCAGGTACTTTGAAGGGCTCACTGTTTGGCTAGACCACGTGGGACATCTTAAGCTCAAGCAGAAAGGAGCAGGACAGCTGGAGCAGCTCGAGTGAGGTTGGAGGAGCCTGTTGTGGAAGAGAAAAACTTAGGCTGGTTGGTTTCCAATTCCAGGTACATTGGGAGGATCACATGGGACGTGTTAAGCTCACATGGAAGGCAGCAAGACAGCTGGGCAGTGCAAGTACAGTTGAGAAGCCAGGTCATGAAGGAAAAACCAAGGCTTATTGTTTTCCCATTTTCAGGTATATTGGGGTGATCACTGGTGCAACTCCTTAAGCTCAAGTGGAAGGGAGCAGGACAGCTGGAGCAGCTCGAGTGAAGTGGAGGAGCCTGTTCACGACAGGTAAAACCAGGGCTTGTTGGTTTCCCATTTTCACGTACTTTGTGGGGGTCACTGTTTTGCTACACCACACAGGACCACTTAAGCTCAAACAGAAAGGAGCAGGACAGCTTGGGCAGCTCGAATGAGGTGGAGAAGTCAGTTTTGGAAGGGAAACACCAAGGCTTGTTGGCTTCCAATTTTCAGGTACTCTGGGGAATAACTGCTGGACCCATAGGCCCCTGGCATGCCTGCTTAAGCTCAAGTGGAAAGAAGCAAGGCAACTTGAGCTCTAATGAGGTGCAAGAGCTATTTCATGAATGGAAAAACCAAGGCTTGTTGGTTTCCCATTTTAAGTATTGGGAACTCTGCTGTTTTGTAAGACCACATGGGCCATCTTAAGTTTAAGCAGAAAGGAGGACAGTTGGCACAGCTTGATTTAAGTGGACCAGTTTGGAAGGGAATTACCAAGGCTGGTTGGTTCCTGATTCAGGTACTTGGGGATGATTATTACTTTTTCACTTGACAATGTTGAACCCCTTAAGCTCAAGGAGAAGGGAGCAATACAGCTGGAGCGGCTTGAGTGAAGCAGAGGATCCAGTTCATAAAGGCAAATCCAAGGCTTGTTGGGTTTCCGTTTTCAGGTACTTTGGTGGGATCACTGGTGTTTCTCTAGACCACACAAAAACCTTAGTCAAGTGGAAGGAAGCAGAACAGCTGGCGTAGCTTGAGTGAGGCAGAAGAGCTAGATCTGGAAGGGAAAATCATGAATTGTTGGTTTCCCACATTCAGGTATGTTGGAGGGACCACTACTGATTTGCTAGACCACCTGGAACGTCTTACACTCAAGTAGAAGGGAGCTTGACAGCCGTAGCAGGTCGAATGAGGTAGAGGAGTCTGTTCTGGAAGGGACATACCAAGGCTTGTTGGCATTTTCAGGTGTTTAAAGGGAATATCTCTTGTTTACATAGACTAGGCGGACCTCTTTAAGCTCAAGGGGAAGGGAACAGGACATCTAGAGCATCTAAAGTGAGGTAGATATGACGGTTATGGAAGGGAAAACCCAAGGCTTCTTGGTTTTTCATTTTTGGGTACATTTGTAGGATCACCGCTGTTTTGCTAGACCACATGGGAAGACTTAAGCTCACATGGAAGAAAGCAGGAGAGGTGGAGCAGGTTGAGGAAGGCAGAGGATCCAGTTATCAAAGGGGAAAACCAAGGTTTTTTGGTTTTCTGTTCAGGTGCTTTGGGTGAGGGGGGAACTGCTATTTGGCTAGACATGTGGGACTCCATCAGCTCAAAGAGAAGGGAACAGGACATCTGAAACAGCTTGAGTCACATAGAGGAGCCAGTTCTGGAAATAAAAAAACCAAGGTTGGTTGCTTTTCCATTTTTAGGTTCTTTGAGGGGGGATCACTGCTATTTTGTTAGACCATGTGGGACATCTTAAGCTCAAGTGGAAGAGAATAGGACAGCTGAGCAGCTTGAGTCAGGTAGAGGACCCAGCTCTAGAAGGGAAAAGCTAAGGCTTGTTGGTTTCCCACTCAGTTGCTTTGACGGGATCACTGCTCTTTCACTAGACCACACATTACTCTATAAACTCAAGCAGAAGGGAGCAAGACCACTGGAACAGGTGATGGAGATGGAGAAGCCAGCTCTCGAAGGCAAAAACCAAGGCCTGTTAGTTTCCCATTTTCAGGTACTTCGTGGGGTGAGGGTGGGAGGGATCACTGCTGTTTTGCTAGACCACTCAGGACCCTTTAGGCTCACGTGGAAGGAAGCAGGACAGCTGGAGCGGCACAAACGAGGTGGAGCAGCCAGTTCTGGAACAGAAAAACCAAGGCTTGTTGGTTTCTCATTCTGGTTCTTTTGAGGGATCACTGCTATTTCGCTAGTCTATGTGGGATCCCTAAAGCTTCAGTGGAAGTGAACAGGGCAGCTGCATCCGCTCATGTGAAGCAGAGGAGCCAGTTTTGGAATGGAAAAATCAAGGCTTGTTGATCTCTCATTTTCAGGTACTTTGGGGGTACTACTGCTGTTCCTCTAGACCATGTGGGACACTTCAAGCTGACGTAAAAGGGAGCAGGACAGCTGAAGCAGCTCGAGTGAGGTGGAGAACCCAGTTTTGGAAGGGTGAAACCAAGGCTTGCTGGTTTCCCACTCAGGTACTTTGTGGGGTTCTCTGTAATTTTGCTAGCCCATGCAGAACCCATTAAGCTCAAGAAGAATGGAACAGCAGAGGTGGAGTATCTTGAGTGAGGTGGACGAGCCAGTCCTGGAAGCGAAAAACCAAGGCTGGTTCATTTCTCATTTTCAGGTGTTTTTGAGGAGAGGATCACTGCTGTTTGACTAGACTGTGTGGGACCATTTAAGCTCAAGCAGAAGGGAGTAGGACAGCTGGAGCAGCTCAAGTGAGGTCGAGGAGCCAGTTCTGGAAGGGAAAAACCAAGGCTTCTTGGTTTCCTATTTGAAGGTACTTTGGGGGGTTACTTATGTTTGGCCCTAGGCCTTGCGAGCCCTGAGCCAAGAAGGAATCTCAAATGATATTTAGGTCTTTCACAAAACTCTGCCACTCTCTTGGCTACTACATAGTTACAATGACCTAACATCTACTAAGAAAAGGCTCACATGATGTCAAGAAAGCAGCAGTCTCCTTCAGTTATCATGAAAAAATTTATAAAAAACCCTTCTAAAAAAGCAGACCTAATGAAAACCCCAGGTAGAAAGATCCAGAAATGTGTTGATGTAGAGTTATTTGAACAGCTGCATAATAAGGTTTAAATGATGGAAAAAGCAATTATGAAAGCAAAAATCCCAGAGACAACAGTCCAGAAAAAAATATATTGATAAGTAGCAACTTGAACAGGTATGGAAAAAATGCCAAAAGTGGAAGAAAGTATAAAGAAGTACATGAACGTAAAATAAAACAATAAGACAGGGTACAGCCAACACAGTATTAGATAAAACAGAAAAGCATGAAAATGCAATCAAGACTATAAAGACAAAAACGGCTAAAGCGTACAACACACTGGTAGCACAAAAAAGTAGAACTGAAGAGATGGAACAGAGTCAGTGAGTTAGAAGGCAGGAACCTCCCTGAAAACATAGAAGATCCATGGTATAAATGAAAAACAAACCAACAACAAAAAAACCACAAGCATACTAGAAGAAAAATGGGAGATGAGATATAAAGAAAATGAGGACAGCATTAGAATCAGGCGGGATGACATTAAACAGAATAATATTCATATGATTGGAATTCCAGAACAGGGAGTGACAGGAAAATCACTGAGAATTGTGGAAGTATTGAAAGTAAACTTCTCCAGAGGCGCACGGTTCAAATCCACCAGATGCTCTGCCGGGAAAAGGAGGGACAATCTCCTCCTGTACCAGTCAGATCCGATTTGACGGTACACACACACACACACACAAAATAATAAAATAATAATAAAAAATAAATTTAAAAAAAAAGTAAACTTCTTAGGTATTTTGAAGAGCAGGGAAATCCACATTCAAGAAGCACACCAAATGTCAAATAGACTTGACCCAAAAAGAAAAACATCAAGACATAAAATAGTCAAATTCTCCAAATTAAAAGATAAGAATAGAATTCTAAAAGAAGCTTGAGAAAAATAGTTACCTACGAAGGGGAAACAAAGTTCTGCTTTCTCAGCAGAAACCATGCATGGTAGAAGACAATGAGATGGTACAAACAGAAAGTTGAAAGAAAACAATTGCCAGCCAAAGATCCTATACCTAGCAAAGCTCTCCATCAAATATGAAGGAGAAATTAGATTCTTTCCCAAAAAGGAATAACTTAAGGAATTTATGATAAGACCAAAACTACAAAAAACTTTTATTAATTTTAATAAAAGTTTACAGAGACTTAGGGTTTCCAGTCATTCATAGTTGGACTTTTCTCTCTGCCTACTCCCTCCCCCAAATTCACTTTTCTCCTTGATGAGTAAAAGAAACTCTTTCATCGCTATGCAATCTCTTCCCCAAGTCCACTGCACTGTATATCCTTCATTCTGGACTCCTGTTATGACAATAATACTTATTCATATATCCCTTTTGAACAGTTCTCTCCCTCATCTGTTGCAATGCAGCCTACATCATTCCTCTCCTTCTTCTGTCTAGCCTCAACTCCAGTGTCAGTCCTGTTTTACAGTAGTGGCCCTATACAATATTTGTCCTTTTGTGACTGAGATATTTCTATGTCCTCCAGGGTCATTCACTTAGTATAGTATATCATGAGTTCCTTGTTTCTCAGTGCTGCATAGCATTCCATTGTGTGAATATACCAGAGCTTCTCTATCCATTCATTTGTTAATGGGAATTTGGGTTGTTTCCAGCTCTTTGTTATTGCGAACAAAGCTGCAATAAACATGGGTGTGTAGATATCTTCCTGGGTGGCAGTTATGGTTTCCTTAGTGCATATTCCCAGTAATGGAATTGCTGGGTCAAATGTTATTTCTGTTTGCAACTTTTTGAGAGTGCCATACAGCCTTCCATAGTGGCTGCACCATTTTACACTCCCACCAACAGTGAGTAAGGGTTCCAGTTTCTCCACAAGCTTGCCAGCATTTGTTGTTTGCTACTCTGTTAAATTTTGCTATTCTTTCTGGGGTGAGATGACATCTCAGTTTTTTTATTTGCATATTTCTTAGAGCTAGGGATTTTGAACATTTCTTCATGTGCTGCCTCACCATCTGAATGTCATCTTTGGTGAAGTGTATGTTCATATCCTGAGCCCATTTTTGAATTGGGTTATTTACCTTTATCTTGTTGTAGGGCTCAAGTATTTTATAAATTCTAGATATAAGTCCCTTGGCTGACATGCCATTACCAAATACTTTTTCCCAGTCTGTGGCTTCCCTTTTTACCCTGTTGGAGAAGTTTTGGATGTGCATAATAAGGATCTGATTCTTAGAAGGTCCCATTCATCTATTTTGTCCTCTCCTGGTAGTAGATTTTCCAGGATGCTTGGAAGATTATGTTGTGAATTAGGACTTCTATGGTTCTTCCAAGCTTTTCTTTAATGAAGTTTATTCTTGGTTTTAGTCCTAGGTCCATAATCCACTTTGAGTTAGTTTTTGTGTATGGAATGAAGTGTGGATCTTGCTTGAGTATTCTGCAGATAGTTGTCCAATTTTGCAAACAACATTTGTTAAAAAGGCTGTCATTTCCCCACTTGACTGATTTCATCTCCTTGTCAAAATCATAGGTAGATGGGCTGATTTCTGGATTCTCAATTCTATTCCATTCATCTAGGTATCTGTCATTGTACCAGTACCAAGATGTCTTGACCACCACAGCAATGTAGTAGGATTTGAAATCAGGAAGTGAGATGTCTCCTACCTTTCTTCTATTTTTAAGGAATGCTTTGCTTATTTGGGGCCTCTTTCCATTCCAAATGAAATTGGAGATAGCCTTTTCCATCTTGTTGAAGAATAGAATTGGTATTCGTATTGGAATTGCATTAAATGTGCAAATTGCCTTTGGTAGTATTGTCATTTTCACAATATTGAGTCTTCTTATCCATGAGCAAGGGATATTCTTCCACTTCTCCAGGTCTCTTAGTTTCTTGTAGTAATGTTTTCTAATTTTCTTTGAATAGATCCTTTGTGCTTCTGGCTAGATTTATTCCCAGGTATCTATTGTGATTAGCAATTGTGAAGGGTATTGTTTTTATAAGTTCTAGTTCTGTTTTGTCTTTGTTACTGTAGAGAAATCCAATTGATTTTTGTATGTTGATCTTGTATCCTGCCACTTTGCTGAATTGGTCAACTATGTACAGTAGTTTTCTTGCTGAGTCTTTAGGGTTTTCTAAGTATACTATCATATCATCTGCAATATAATTATACCTCCTCTTTGCCAGTTTGGATACCTCTTATTTCCTTGTCTTATTGCTATCGCTAAGACTTCTAATACAATACTGAATAGGAGAGGTGATAGTGGGCATTGCCTAGTTCCTGTTCTCAAAGGGAATGCCTTTAATTTCTCTCCATTGAGAATAATGTTGGCTCTTGACTTTGCATATATACTTCTTACTATATTGAAGAAATTCCCCTCTAATCCTATTTGAGTGTTTTAATCAGCAAAGGGTGCTGAATTTGGTCAAAGACCTTTTTTTTCTTGTCAATTGATAGGATCATGTGGTTCTTGTTCTTTGCAAAACAAGACATTTTAAGTGAAGTCCTATACATGGAGAAAACAAAGGAACGTGCATGGACCATAGGAGTCAGAAACAACAGAAAAAGGAACAGGGGAAAATGGCAAAAGTAAGACCTGGCCTGACAATAATGACAATGTGAATGGACTAAATGCACCAATTAGCACAAAAGAGTAGCAGAATTAATAAAAAACCAAGTACATTAATATGTTGCTTACAAGGGACTTATATAAAAAAAGAAAAAGACAGACTCAAAATCAAAGACTGGAAAAAATATACCAAGCAAATGGCAACCTTAGAAAGCAGGAGTAGCAATACTAATCTGATAAAAGATTTCTGGATGAAAACTACCGTAAAAGATAAGGAAGTGTATTACACACTGATTAAAGGTACAAAAGATCAAGAAGACATAACCTTGGCCAACGTTTTCGCTCCTAATGAGAGACCTGAAAAATACATAAAACAATGGTTAAGAGAATCAAAGAAATAGACAGCACCCCAATAGTGCTAGGAGATTTGAGCACACTACTATCACCAAAGGACAGGCCAACTTAAACTCAACAAAGATGCAAAAGACCTAAACTACAGTCAGCCAACTCGACCTTGTGGATGTATTCAGGGAAATGTACTCAACTAATAATTTGTTTTAAGTGCACATGGCACGTTCTGCAGAATCAAGCACAAAGTCTCAATTAACTAAAAAGCCTTGAAATACAAAGCATCTTCTCAGAACACAATGCCATAAAACAAGAAATGAACCACAGGAGGGTAAAGCTTACACAATCACCCATGTAGAAGCTAAATAACTCTCTGCTAGAACATGATTGGGTTGTAAAAGAAATAAAGGATGAAATTAAAAAGTTCCTTGAAACAAATGAAAATACAACGTAAATCCTCTGGGATACAGCTAAGGCAGTCCTCAGGCGGCAGTTCATAGAAATAAGCAAGAGTGCGCGCGTGCGCGCGCGCACACACATACACACACACACACACACACACACACACACACACACACTCACACACTCTCACTTTCAGTGATCTAACTCAACACCTTCAACTAGAAAAAGAAAAATCTAATCCTAAAGCCTCTAGAAGGAATTATCAATGAGTTAGAAAACAGAAAAAAAAAAATAATTGAAACCATCAATAAGGCCAGGAACTGGTTTTTCAAAAGAGTCAATAAAAGTGGCAAACTGAGCAGAAGACACAGATAACTCGATTAAGAAATTATACAAGTGACATCACAACAGAAGCAGATGAAATTAATAATAGTGGAATACTCTGATAAATTTGAAAACCTACAGGAAATGGACAAATTCCTTTAAACTCATGCCCTACCCAGATTGACAAGGACAGAGATAGAACACATGAACAGATCCATCACAAAAGAAGAAATTGGAAAGGTCATAAAAAGAATTTCCCATAAGAAAAGTCCTGGACCAGATGGCTTCTTCACAGTGGAATTCTACCAAACATTCAGAAAGGATCTATCACCAGTCCTACTTAAACTATTTCAGAATTGAAAAAGAAAACTCCAGAGCCATTCTATGAAGCAAGCATAACCCTAATACCAAAACTAGGCAAAGATTATCAAGAAAGAAAACTACAGACCATTATCTCTCACGAAAAAAAAGCAAAAATCTTGAACAAAATCCTAGCCAATGGAATCCAAAACACATTAAAAAAAAAATCACAATGACCAAATGAGATTCATAAAAGTTATGCAAGGATGGTCCAACAGAAGGAAAACATATTTCACCATATTAAAAAAGTAATAACCATATGATCTTAATAATTGATGCAGAAAAGGGATTTGACAAAATCCAATACCCTTTCCTAAGACACTCAACAAAATTGGAATAGAAGGAAATTTCCTCAACATAGTGAAAATTATATATGCAAAACCAAGATCCAGTATGATTTTCAATAGAGAAAGACTAACAGCATTTTCCTTGCAAACAGAGATGAGACAAGGATGTCCACTGTTAACACTTCTATTCAATATTGTGTTGGAAGTGCTTGCTAGGGTAATATAACAAGTGTTGTTGTTAGGTGCCATCGAATCGAGTATAACTCCTAGTGACTCTATGGACAAAAGATCTGAACTTAGTCTTGTCCTGTGCCATCCTCACACTTCCTGACCCACAAGAGCCCATTGCAACAGTCACCTTGTCAATCCACCTGGTTAAGGATCTTCCCCTCCCTTGCTGACCCTCCACCCTTCCCAGCATCATGCCCCTCTCCAAGGAATAGCACTTCCTAGCAATATGGCCAAAATATGTGAGGCAAAGCCTCATCATTCTTGCTTCCAAAAAGCACTCTGGCTGAACCCTCTCCCAAGACATAGCTGTGTTCTCTTGGTTGTCCATAGGATGGTCAGAGCTCTTCTCTAATATCACAGCTCAAAGGAATCAATTCTTTTTCTGTCATCCTTATTCATTGTCCTGGTCTCGGATACATAGCTAGTAATTGGAAAGACCATGGCCTGAAACAGATACCACTATGCAATAATTTGGAAAGGTCTATAATGGAAGATTTTCCCATTGCAATGTGTCTTATTTCCTGACTGCTCATAACAAGGGTGTTAAATGTAGATCAAAGCAAGATGAAGCTGTTGACAGTTTCGATCTCCTCTTCATCTGCCATGATGTTGCCTGTTAGTTCAGTGGTAATAACTTTTGTTTTCTTGATAAGACACAATTCATACTGAAGGCTGTGTTCCTTGATCTTCTGCAACAAGTGCTTCAAATCCTCCTCACTTTAAGCAAGTAAGTTTGTGTCATCTGCATAACGCAGGTTATTGATGAGTCTCCTTCCAATCCTGATGCCACATTCCTCTTCATAGAGTCCAGCTTCTCAGATAATTTGCTCAGCATACAGACTGAACAGTTTGTTCGTGTTAAGTGTCGTAGAGTTGTAGGGTTCTTGGGGATAGGCAGGTATGGAAGGGTCTGGGTGTTTGTGGCTTTCTCTGTGTCACAAGTGTAGGTTGGCAGAGTGGAGTTGCCAGAAGAACTGAGGGGTCTCTGGGCCAAAGTTGGCCAACATTTGGGCAGGCTGGATAATGGTAAAATGCTGAAGGGCCCTCCGGCATGTGGCCCTCGTGCCTCTTTTTAATTGTTTTTGTTCAAACAGTCTTCTAGGTCATTTAGCCCTGGTGTGTCCACTTGCCAGACAGAGGTAACTTGTGGTCGCTGTGAAGCTGAATACTGCAACACTGATGTGTCAAATGCGATGACGGTTACTCACGGTGGACAGTGTTTGGTGGCACTCCCCGGTTGAAACAAGCTTAAGATTAGAGGAAGACTCCTCAACAACCTGAGTTATACCGGTGACACAACCTTGCCTGCTGAAAGTGAGGAGGATATGAAATGCTTGCCAAAGATGATCAAGGACTATAGCCTTTGGTATGGATCTCAACATCAATAAAATGAAGATTTCAATGATTTCATCTTGCTTGGATCAAGAAATAGGAGACATATTTCCCAGAGACATGTCGCACTGGGCAAGTCTGCTGTAAGGGGCATCTTCAAAATAATGAAGAGCGATGATGTGAGTTTGAAGACTAAGATGTATGTAATTAGGCCATGGCTTTCTCAATCAGAAAGCTAGACAATAAGGATGATAGAAGAATGGATGCCTTTGAGTTGTAGTACTGGAAATGGAATATCCTATGGACTGCCAAAAGAACCTACAGATATGCCTTGGAGGAAGTGCAGTGAGTGGGGTGCTTCCTGAAGGCAAAGATGATGAAGCTTCATCTTTTATACTTTGAATATGTAGCTAAGCAGGGCTATTTCTTGGAAAGGACATGTTGCTAGGAGAGGCTATTCTTTGGAAAAGGATAACATGCTTGGAAAGATAGAGGATCAGGAAAAGAGAGAAAAATCCTTAATGAAATGGACCTCTTCCAATCTGTTGGCCAGACAACCTTCCTCCAAATTTCCTGGCATAGACTGGTGAGTGCATTCAAGGCTGCATCTGTTAAGTGAAACAAGTCTATTGATATGCCATTGATTCCTGGGACCTTATTTTTTGCCAATGCCTTCAATGCAGCTTCCACTTCCTTTTTTATTACCATTGGTCCTGTTCATACGGTACTTCCTGAAATTTTTCAGTGTCAATCAATTCTTTCTGGTACAGTGAGATTCTGTGCATTCCCTCCTTTTGATGATTTATGGGTTATTTAATATATTAGCCATAGCATCTTTCAACATTGTGACATGAGGCTTAAATTGTGAGTGAGCCTTTACCTTGGCAAAGTTGGATCCTGGTGGGTGTTTGTGATTTACTTTAAAGCTGGGGTAAATCATTCGGACATTTTTAAATTGTGTTAGCAATCAAGTGTAAGCTGATTAACTGTATATAATCTCTTTTACAATCAGCTTGGGTGGGAAGTCTGTGTGGGCAAACAGTAGTTGGTGGGAGGGCCTCAGGATTTAAAAATTGGTCTGGTCCTACCTGTGAGTGAGCCTTTAGCTTGGCGAAGTTGGATCCTGGTGGGTGTGTGTGATTTCCTTGAAAGCTGGAGTAAATCATTTGAATGTTTCTAAATTGTGTTAGCAATCAAGTGTAAGCTATATCTATATCTAATACAACAAGAGAAGGAAATAAAGACATCTATATATTGTTAAATTATCGTATTAACAACGAGAGAGCGCTGTTGGCCTAGTTGTTAGAAAGTGATGCTATCAAGCCAAAGGTGGGTGACGTTAATCTGTAGCCCTCAGGCCTGGTTTTAATTGGTTTTGGTCAAACATTCTTCTAAGTGGTATAGCACTGGTCTGTCCATTAGCTGTACAGAGGTAACTTATGGTTGCTATGATGCTAAACATTGACACTGATGTGTCAAATGAAATAATGGTGGACAGTGTTTGGTGGAGCTCCCCAATTAAAACAAGGTTGGAAGCAGGAGTGGCATCCACTTCTGAAACAGCTTGCCTCCAGAAACTCTATGAACATGGAGAAAAGATGAAAGTTATACAAGTGTTCATGTCTTTCATTCATAGGGTCACTATGAGTTGTCTACAACTTAACGACAACAACAACATATGTAGATTATATGGTAGTATACACAGAAAACCCCAAAGATGCAACAAAAACCTGTTAGAGCTAGTAGGTCAATTTAGTAGAGTGTCAGGATGTAAAATCAATATTAAAAAAATCAGGGATTCCTCTACAGTAACAGAGAACTCAGAAGGAAACCAAGAAAGCAATACCATTTACAATAGCCAACCACAAATTGAGTAAAACATGGAAATAACTTGCTATAGCTATTCATATTTCATCTCCTACCTTGTTCAAATAAACTTTTATTTCCTGCCACTCATTGAGTGAAGCAGCTTCTCTATGACCTTCGGCCATTTAGCTCAGTTCTTAGGCAAAAACTCACCTAGTGCCAAGGCATGTGAAATTATACCTGCCCATAGTACCTGCCAGTGCTTCTGTTGTACAAAAGTTACAAATACACTTCCAGGTCAGACACAGCTTTACTCATGTTTGTATTTTGCTGCAATGGCAGATCTGAAGTAGCTATGGCTGAGAGAATCTGGAAATATTGCCATAAGCTTTAAATGGAAAGATGATAGAACTGTTATTTTAAGCTATTATTTCTTTTAATCTAATTTTTAGGTTTTATTATGCTTCACCAGAGAACTCTGGTGGTTTAGTGGGTAAAGAGTTGTGCTGCCAACTCAAATGCAGGTGGTTTGAAGCCACTAGATGTTTCCTGGGAGAAAGATGAGAAATGTCCTCTGATGCTATTTAAAGCCTCTGAAAACCCCTGGAGTACTATGAGTTGGTTACAACTTGATGGTAATGAATGAGACTGTTTCTAATAATATGCTTATTTGTTAAGTAAAAGTTTGGCAGCAGAGTCCACTCGGTGGTACCTCAGAAGAAAGGCCTGTGGTTTATAGAAAACTCTTCTATTCTGACTCAAGGAGTATGCCATGGGTTGGAATTTAATCAAATTGACATCTGTTTTTTAAAACATTATTTATAGCATGTAAATAATCTACAAAAAGAGACATTGATCAAGAACCATTTTTAGTCATCTATTTCTTTTCTCCCTAATTGTATTTTATTTTCTTACAAATAATCACTGAGAAAATAACAAAAGAATTCACAGAATTAGTAGAGATTAAATGTGCACTTGGTAGGGATGTTAACAAGTGTTAAATGCCCTGTTCTTTAACCAGGGCAAGAACAGTGGTGCCTGAGGATGGCACCCTGAGTCAAGCTCACCACTGCTCAATCTTTTTCTCACTAACAAACTGTCCATGAGGCCCCTCAGCATCTGGGGGCAAAAGGGCCAAGTACACGGGGGTCTCCGCTCCTTCTTCTGGGCTTTTGGTGGCATTTGGCCCTGCCATGTCGGTTCTCACCCAGCCTGGGCAGCAGGCATTCAGAAGGATCTTGTCACCTTTCCTCTGTGCACTCAGATTCCTGGCTTGGATCCTGGACAGGACAGTGACCCCGATCTTGGACACGCCATATGCAGCTCTGGGCCAGCCCTCCTTCTGGTGCACTCCCTTCTTTGTATCTTCCACAAACTTGTTCATGAGCGCCACCAGCTCCTCCTCTGTGATGGTGTCACTGCGGAACTTCTGCTGGAGCTCCGGGCTGCAGGACTTAAGGGTCTTGATGCTCATAAAGCTTGACACGTTCACCACTCTGCCTGAAACACAACACACATCCTTGTGTAGAAAGACATGCACAGGAGAGACTGCCAAGTTTGTATCAGGCTTCTGCTAGCTCAAAAAGAGCAACATTTCTTTCTCCTAAAATTTTTTAAACTATGATAACATTTCTTTTAGGAATGACAAGATGTACTGGAACTAAGGTAGTCCTGATGGTTTTTTAAAACCATGAATCTACTTTGCTCCACTGAACCACAACTGTGTGTGGAGTGACTGGTCCCTTAGTCCTGGAAACACCCAAGAAGACCCAGTGTTAGGATCTCAATGCTAACATGCAGGAGCCAAGTTACCAGAGATAATCCAAGATACACATAAAGGGCTCATAGCTTCAGCAACAAACCTAAAAGACTTTTTCTTTCTTGAATCTACTTGTCCAGGCATAGGAGCCGAATCTACATATGGCTTCTCTAGTGACAATGGGGACCACCAGCAGCTCCTCAGGAGAATGCGCAATCTCTTCCTGTGTGATTATCTGCTTCTAGAAACAGCGATGGGTCAATTCCGACTCAACAATACACAACAGGTTTTTTAAAATTTTATACTCACCTCATTCCCTCCATCTTTCCTTATTTTAAGAGTACCTGTTGTCAAGGTCTCTGGATTGCTGCACAGTTTTCAACATAAATGAAAAGGCTTTCAAGTCTGCCTCTTGGAGCACTGTGAACTTGAAGTGTCCTGGAGGCCACTGTGATGAGAAAGTTGGGGAACTGCCTTTGTATCATGTCACGGTAGACTACTAGAGAGGGAAAGCTTTACTTGAAGAAAGGATTCCTCGACCATGTACAAGAGCCAATGTGCAGGGAAGAACAATTCCCCTGGGAAGTCACAGGACCTAGTGACAGATCCCAGCTTTGCCTGTGACCTTGAGAGATTTTATACCTCAATGCTCTCCTCAATAAAGTGGAGAAATAGAGCAAATGCCCAGCACACAGCATCACACAATGGCTGCTACCACCCTTTTAGAGAATCACAAAGTGGTGGAAGACATTAGGGACTGAATTGTATTCCCCTCAGAGAGTCTTGTCTGTTCTATCTGTGGGCTTGATCCTGTTTGCAAATAGGGGTTTTCTTTGTGATATGAGGGCTTATCATTATAGACTGGGTCCTACACCAATCCCTTTGAGTTATCCAAAGAGCAGAACAGACATACAAGGGGAAGACAGATGCCGTGTTAAAGGCCTGTCTACACCAAGGAAATGCTTGGGACTGCCACCTGGCCCTGGGAGCTCGGTGAGAGACCCACAGAAAGCAGCAAATAGCCAGACCTTGACTTAGACTTTCGGTTCTTGAAGTCACACGTGATATTTATGTTAAAGTAGCACTAAGAAACTAAGTATGTGGTTGAGTACCATCGAGTTGAAAATTATCCATACCTGACCTTACAGCAGGTTGTCAGAGGCAGGGAGACTGCCCATCTTTCTCCTGAGGAACAGCTGGTGGATTTGAACTGTGTGCCTTTGGATCGACAGTGCAACTACTTATCATTAAGCTACCAGATATTCTTATTATATCAACGGAAGATAGTATAGATCTCTTTAAAAATAATTTCCTAATCATCTCTCAGTGGTTTTAGAAAGCTGAAACTCAGTACTTTTTTAAACGAAGGTGGTTGTTATTGTGTACCATCGAGTTAGAACTAATTCATAGCTGAGGGTTTTCACAGAGAGGGAGACAGTCCATCTTTCTCCTATAGAGCAATGATGAACTTGAACCATGTGCCTTTGGGTTGGTAGCAAACCTCCTTGCCATCGGAGCTCCCTAAATAGAAGTTTATTCAAAAGCTTTATTTCCAAAAACTAGAACTTAAATGATGACAACAACAAAAAACATCTTGAGTTACCAGTGTTAAAGTATTCTTTCAAATTCACTATGAGGGTTTAGGGGATTGTAAGGAAGGTGTTGATGACTTTGAGTTGTAGTTCTAGAGAAAAGTACTGACTATCCCATGGGCTGCCTAAAGAATAGACAGACATGTCCTGGCAAGGCTGTGGCCAGAGTGTTCCTTGGAGGCAAGGATGACAAACCTTTGTCTTTCATACTTTGAACATGTAGCTTGGTGAGGCTATTATTCCTTGGAAAGGGACGTCATACTTGGAAAGATTGAGTGTCCATGGAGAGGAAGAGCCCCAGTGAGCTGGACTAACACTGTCACTTAAACAATTGGCTCCAGTGTCTGAGAGACGATGAGGATGGCACAGGACGAGGCAGGTTTCAGAATGGTTGCTCACAGGGTTGCTTTGAGTCATATTTGACTCGATGGCATCTAACAACAACAACAAAGGGGTTAAAGGGAAAGACAACAAGCACCACAACAACAGACATGGGCTTTTGGAAGCAGGAGTGGCATCCACTTCCACTTGCCTCCAGAAACACTATGAATTTTGATAAATGACGAGAGTTATAGAAAGGCTTCAGGCCTTTTGTTCATAGGGTCACAGTGAGTTGTGCTTGACTCGAAGGCAATCAACAACTCATGGCTTAGCAATAAGGAGTTATGCTTCCAATCCAAAGGCATGTGGTTCAAATCCAGCGGTTCTTCCAAGGGAGAAAGATGGGCAGTCTACTTCTGTGCAATTGATGGTCTTTAAAACCTCTTAAAACCTGACAGTGTACAACAATAAGGAAAGGTTTAAGTGAGTTAAATGGTACTAATGTCTCATTTTTCAAATTGTGAGGTGGGTAAATGAGATTATAGTTGTACCCTTATCTTTTTCTATGGGTAGAATATATTTTAATAAGCATGTTTCTGTACCCTTATCTTTTTCTGGGGCTAGAATATATTTTATT
>NW_006399801.1:8701310-8706834 GCF_000299155.1 Elephantulus edwardii
CAGGAGGAGATTGCCCTCTTTCTCCAGCAGAGCATCTGCTGGATTCGAACTGTGTACTCTGGCGCAGCTTCTTGCCACTAGGCCACCAGAGCTCCCTAGAATATATTGTAATAAGCATGTTTCTGTACCCTTATATTTTTCTGTGGATAGAATATATTTTAATAAGCATGTTTCTGGGGAAAGCTTTTAAACACTCTGAGGAATCACATCTCTTACTAAGCAGCTATCCATCAGTAATCCTTGAAGGTTATACCACCCCTTCCTTCTCTCCATTCCCACACCAAAACAATAGTTTTGCATGTCCTTTTGAATGCCTGTGGCCACACATAAAGGTCATGTGATTGTTCATTGTATATCAGGTTCTAAAAACTGAGGATTTTACAGACTGAACTGTTCCTCCCTTCCCATACCCAAATGTGTTGGAATTCTATCCTCTACATCTTTGTATGTAGTTCTACTTAGAAAATGAATTTCTTTTATTAGCTATGAGTCGTTTGCAACTTACAGCGCATGTACAACATGACCAACAGCTCTACACTCTGCTCTATCTTGAGCCAGTTTCATTGTCTCCAGCACACCTACGCCCACTACCTTAGTCATTAAGTCAAACCATCTCATCCAAGGTCTTCCTCTCTTGTGCTATCCCTCCACCCTACCAAGCATGGTGTCCTCCAAGGACTGGTTCCTCCTGGCAATATGCCCCAAGTATGAGAGACAGATTCATCCTGGAAAGGTTTAAACCAGCTGGCTCCTTGGAGGCAAGGATTCTGAGACTCCGTCTAACATACTTTGGACATGTTGTAAGGAGGGACTGGTTCTTAGAGAATGACATCATGCTTGGGAGGGTGGAGCAACCAGCACAGGAGGGGAAGGCCCTCTATGAGGTGGATTGATTCAGTGACTAGGATAATCGGAATGGGAATGTTAGAAATGGTGTGATCGGCACAGGACAGAGCAGAGTTTAGGGCTGTTGTACACAGGGTCGCTATGAGTCGCAAGCTACTCGATGGCACATAACAACATATGAGACAGAGTCTTAAAATCCTTGCCTCCAAAGAGCAGCCTGGCTTCACCCTCTCCTGGACAGACATGTTTGTTGTGTCTCTAGCAGTCCATGGTTTATTCAATATGCTTCTTGCAGGAAATAATAAAGATAGACAAGCCAGCATGAAAGGGGAAGATTTTGTAGAGGATCTTAGAAGAATGCTGGAAGATATAAGCACCCTCTCCCATAGCTGAACAGAACACCTGCTCTTAGAGCTGAAGAGAATGTAATCTTCTGGTCTCCTAAGGTGTGAGAGAAGTTTGTGTTCTTTAAAACAACTTACATGTGATACTTGTGTTCTGTGCTACTATGTAGCATTGCTTTCTACTCAAAGTCTTCCTAATGCCAACCAAAGAGTGTGTAAGACCATGCAAAATATGAGTTTCTGGTAGCCCAAGGGGAATGACTATAATGTAAATAAAGTACATAGCACCCTTGTAGGGGTGTGGCCATGCAACTAATGAGGGCATTAGGCCAGTTTGTGATGCCACTAGGCTTAAAATGAATCATCAAAGAGGCAGAAAGTAAGCCCTCATTACCATCAAGAAAGAAGAGTAAGGAACTGAGGAAGTACTTTGGACTCAAGATCCCAGCTCTGATCTTCCTCCACCCAGGAGACAGAGACAGCACAAGCTCTAACACTTTGCTGAGGCTGAGAGAGATGACACAAAACAGTGGTAGGGGAAGGGTGGTAGGAAAACCAGGATATGGATTCAGTGCACTTTGGGGCCAAGAGAGCTCAATGCCCGTGGGAAGGAGTTAAGTTTGCCAAACCAAAAAAAAAAAAAAAATTAAAAAGGAAAAAAAAAGTTTGCCAAACCAGGGAGCTAGAACTACTGGTAGGATGGAGTGCCCTTATATTTGCAGAATTAAGTTTCATTATACATGCCAAGAAAGAGAAAGCTAGGACAGGAGCAGCATCCAATTCCTAAACAATATGCCTCCAGAAACTATGAACTTTGATAAGCCTTTGATAGAAAGGCTTCAGACCTTTTGCTCATAGGGTCACTATGAGTCGTGCTCAGCTGTACAGAAATCAACAGCAACAATACTTGCCAAGAAAGAGACCAGGATAAAGGTTAAGGGGCTTTAGCAGAGGGAAGACTGCCTGCAGTCACTGACAAAAGGCTTGCTAGATGGAAGAACAGTCCTGAGTTAAGTTTCCATTAAACTTATAGCTTTCCTCAGGCCAGATATGTTGTTTAAACAGAGGTGACCTTAGAGAGCCATCATTATTCTCTCTGGGACCAAGCCCCAGCACAATAAGAACTAACAAAGTCCAGTTAAGTAAGTAAAATGGACCAGGTGGGAGAGTGTAAGACCACTGTATGTAGAAGGGGATGGTGGTTGCACAAGATGGTAGTTATGTACTGAACTGTGCTCCCTCCAAATTAATATGGAAATGCCAACTCTTCATATCTGTGAATGTGAGCCGGTTAGGAAATAAAGCCTTTGGAGTTAACCTCAGTTAAGTAATGAGGTTAATGAAAGAGGATATGGGTCCTTATGAAAGATAAAACGCAGCCAAGTAACAATGGAATCTTATTGCAGCTGTAAGCCACCGAATATCTGGAGCTACCAGGAAACAGGGTGCTCACCCAGCTTCCTTTGGAGAGAATATGGCTATGTCAAGACCTCCATTGAAATGCTCAACTTCCAGAACTGTGAGAGTTAACTTTTGGTTCTTATAAAGTGACGAAGGTGTGATGCTTTGTGGTGGCAACCACAATTAGGACACTAATATAGAGCTCCAACAGATTATCTGGGAGGCTGGGCTCCTGGTATGAGGAGAAGTGTGGCATCAGGATTGGTGAAAAATTCAACAATCTGCATCCTGCAGAGGACACAACCCTGCTTGCTGAAACTGAGGAGGACCTGAAGTTCTTACTGCAGAGGGTCAAGGACTGCAGTCTTCAATATGGATTGAGGTTCAATATCAAGGAGACAAAGATTCTCACCACTGGGCCAATTGGCAGCATCAAGATGGATGGTGAAGAGATTGAGATTGTTCACAGTTTTGGTTTGCTTGGCTCCACAGTCAACACTCTTGGCATCAGCAGTCAGAAAATAAAAAAATATATTGCGATGGGAAAGTCTGCTGTTAGGGACCTCTCTAAAGTATTCAAGAGCAACGGTGTCACTCTTGAGACTAAGGTGCACCCAATACAGGCCATGGTCTTTGCACTCACTTGCTATGCATCAGAGAGCTGGACAATGACTAGGGGGGATAGAAGGAGAATTGATGTCTTTGAGCTGTATTGCTGGAGCATTTAATGTACCATGGACTGCTAAGAAAAACAGATTTGTCCAGGAAAGGTTTAAAACTGCTCCTTGAAGAAGGCAAGGATTTTGAGGCCTCATCTGGTATATTTTGGATATGTAGCAAGGAGGGACCGGTCCTTGGAGAGGGACATCATGCTTGGGAAAGTGGAGGGAGGGGAAGGCCCTCTAAGAGGTGGATTGATTCAGTGACTGGGGTAATGGGAGTGGGTGTGTCAGAGACAGTGAGATTGGCACAGGATAGAACAGGGTTTAGGGCTGTTGTACATAGGGTTGCTATGAGTCGCAAGCAACCCGAAGGCACATAACAACATAGAGCCCCAAACTGACCTGCAAGCATCAGAATGGGTTAAGGAGTCAGGCGACATTTGAAAGAACCACCCATGGAGGCCTCACTGAAGCAGTCTGAAGGGAAGTGGAGTCTTCTAGGGGGAGCAGACAGGGAGCAGGGGAGGAGGGGCCAGTGAAGAAAATAAGCCCTGCAAATGCAGACTGGAAAGTAAAGGTACATGCAGGTTCTCAGTTCAAAGTGACTCACTTTCTCCTTCCACTAAGAGAAACCTTCCCTTAACCACTGTGCCTTTATCAAGTTGGTGTGCCTTTTCATCCCATGACCTTAGGTAAAGATTACTACAATAGTTTACAAGTGAAAAAATGAAGGTACTGTTTGTTTAGAGCCATGAACATTCTGAAAAGAAGCATGCTGCCAGGCAGTCTTATCAGAAGATCTAATCTCTGGAGGCAAATATACATATGTACCTACACATATATGTGTGTATATAATTTATATATCTATAAACATATTTGTAGTTAGGTAAACTATCTACAGAGACAGTATTGAGAACAGGGAAAGTAAGGCTCAAGAAGGATCCTCACTCAGGTGAATTTTTGCTTGTCCAGAAATGACATTAGAGCTTGAGGTGAAGCTGGATGAAGGAAAGCTTGGGAGAAACTATTAGACAAATTCTTAAGAGCTTAAAGTCCTAAATAAATTTAAGTGGGTGGGTCATGCTGACCTCCAGGAACGTGACTGAGTCGATGGTGACGATAAGGGCAATAAAATATTACTTAGAAAATGTATTTCATGAGTTGGTGATAATAGTACTGCAATCACAGAGTCCTGCTCCCCAGACCCGAATAAGATCCCTCAGGGACTACAGTCAGAGAGAGGACAACAGATGACTTAAAAGGAAATCCAACTCTGAGGAACATCTGAGCCAAGGCATGAAGGGTAAGAGTCAGGCGAGCAAAGATCTGCAGGCAGGAAGGCGCGCGTCCACCGCAGTCTTTGTAGGAACGCAAAGCCCTGAAGCTGAAGCATACCTGACCAGGTGGAGTCCAGGAGGAGGCCTGGTAACTAGTCAGTGTCCATGCTACCCGGTGTTGGTTAGATGACCCAAATACAGGCAGAGGCCAACACCTGCAAGCTAGGTACTAACAAGCGGTGGTCTTCATCACAGACTTACCATGAGGTTTCATTAGAGGTAGCAACTCCGTGCAGATGTTTCGGGTACTAAAAAAGTTTGTTTTCATTGTCACCTCTGCTTGAATATGAAAGGGTGTAGGATCAGCCTCTTTTGAGGAGAAAAAAAAAGAGTTAATACACTCTAGCAATACGGTAAAGATTCATACACTTCTAACTTCAAAAGACTTCATGTCTAAATCTAGTGAGTTCCGGGTGAATCCTGGCACTGGTTAACAGCATGGTGCCAATGCCAATTTCCTGATTTTGTTTACTTTTGTTCACAGGATAGTTGGTGCCAATGGGGACGCCTATGCAAGGTGCATGAAACCTTATGTTTAAAAATACAAATTAAGGTGTCCAGGGTACTCTCCTAAAGTCTAATCAGAGAGTAATTGCTGGAGGAAAACTGGTAATGTCCCAGACAGGGAAACGCTAAAATCCTTTTAAATAGAAGCCCTTCAAGTCTGAAAGACTTCGCACCTCCTTCCTCAGGAGCCCTTCCGGACCCCCCAGAGTCCAGAGGGACTCTTAAACACAGCGTCCCTGGAACCTTTGCCCCCCCCAAACCCTTACTCTTGAAGGCGATGCCCGCGTTGTTGACCAGCACGTCTAAGCCCCCATACTCGCGGCGCAGGAAGTCGCGCAGGGCGCGGATGCTCTGCAGGTCGTCGATGTCCAGCTGGTGGAAGCGCGGGTTCAGGCCCTCCGCCTGCAGCTGCTGCACCGCTGTCTGG
>NW_006399801.1:8707369-8708845 GCF_000299155.1 Elephantulus edwardii
ACTCTGGTTCCTCCAGGTCTGTTTCCATATTCGCTGGACATTTCAGTTGTTCTAGCGTTGCCTCAAGAAATGAATTTTTAAAATATTTTGCCGAATGAAATAAGTCAACAAATGTTGTGTGACCCTATTTAAGTGGAAGCTCTGTTATGCTGCTGTTACCTACCATCTAGTTTGACATGACTCAGCTGACCCTCCAGTGGGTTTTCAAAGGCAGTAAATTACATGGCAGGAGATTGCCCATCTTTCTCCACTGGATTAGATGGTGGATCCGAACTTCTTGCCTTTGGCCAGCTTACTACAAAGCCACCAGAGCTTCCCACGTGAAAGCTCCATTGTGTGCTGTTTAGAAGATTGCCCATCCTTCTCCCACAGCTGGTGGAATCAAGCAGTGGGCCTTTGGGACTGCAGTGCAGCTTCTTATCACTAGGCTACCAGAGCTCCCCAGAATAGGCAAATGTATGGAGACAAAAGTTTATTCCTGGTTACTAAGGTGAGATTGGGGGAAGTTGGGGAATGGGGAGAAGACACCTTTTAGGGCACAATGATGATCTTCTATTAAGTGATGACTAACATTCAAATTGCATGTGAATGCAATTAATGCCACTGATATGTACGTGTGATGACTGAAGAAACACAAAATGTTCTGTTACAAATATACCTAACATGCTAAAAAACCTTCACACAAGAAAAACGAAGCAAACAAAATCGAACCACTTATATGGATTTCAGCTGTTTGCCCTTGAGTTAATCCTCTCTCACAGACACAATATAGGACAGAATTTTTTTATAGAGGATGTGGCAGGAGGGATAGTATTCCTGTCGGGTGGATCTTGATTTATAGCAGGGAATACCAGTCAAACTGTGGTTTATTGACTGTGGAAAGACATTTGACTCTTGGATCATAACAAATTATGGATGGCACGGTGGAGAATGGGCATTTCCGAGCGTGCAGGTGTGCTCATTATATCATACCATGTACTACTTATTGCTGTTGAGGTAGAACCAACTCACAGCTGACCCTCATGTGGGTTTTTAGAAGCTGTAAATTGCATGAGAGGAGGCTGCACATCTTTTCCCATGAAGGAGCTGGAGGATTCGAACAACCTGCTCTGGGGTTGGTAGCACAACTCCTTAACTACTGTTGTTATTATGTGCCATCGAGTCACCTGCGACCTATAGCAACCCTAGGTATATCAGCTCTGAAGCCTGCCCTGTCCTGAGCCAGTCTCACTAATTCCAACTCACCAACCCCCATTGCCCCAATTACCGTATCAATCCATCTCACCCGGGGTCTTCCTCTCTTGTGCCACCTTTATATAGACCAAGAAGCACAACCAATTCTTTTTGACAGAATTATAAATCAAAGGCCATGTGTATGAAAAATCCATTGCATTGTAGTAAGTGGTAGAATTCTCACCTTCCATGTGGGAGACCTGAGTTCAATTCCAGGCCAATGCATCTCAAGCACAGCAGCTA
>NW_006399801.1:8710380-8711972 GCF_000299155.1 Elephantulus edwardii
TGTTGTACATAGGGTTGCTATGAGTTGCAAGTGACTTAATGGCACATTAACAACAAAAACATTGCCTTGCATATGAAGTTTGTATACTATATTGTTTTTCTTTCATATACATTGTATTTCACACATTCCTTCATTCACATTGTGTTTCATAGGATCACTCACATACGTTGCATTTTATCAATCATCACTGAGCTATGCCATCTACAGTATATTTTAAGATAACAAAGAAGACTGGTTAGAAACAAGATTACATTAAAAATTTTAGAGGTTAGGATTCAACGCATACTTGGGGAGGGGTTAGTGGAGATACACAATTTAATCCATGACACCTAATATAAAGAAGCTGTAGTATTTATACTGTAGTTACCAACAGACCCTGGCAGGGAAATTTTTTACCTCCCTTTGCAAGATAGCCTTTGGAAGTTTTAGAAAGAAGTTGTTGGTCATGGAGACACAATGTACTTCTCTTGCATCCAGAAGTAGACAGGAGTAGGCTGAATGAGCAAAGAGAAATTAGAATTGGCAGCTGCCAGACTCCTTCCAGTTCAGCCTGCCTTTGAAAGATTCATGAATATTGCCATAAAGAACTCTTTGATATTTCCTGAGACTCAGAGTGTCTGTTTCATTTAAGAGGTGAAGAGTAATATACAGTACAGTGTGGGGAGGGGAAGGGTGTGAACTCCCAGTTCGTGGACCTCTCCTGCTTGTACTCCAGTGCTTGACCTGTATGATCACACCAGTGTGCTTCCTCAGACTTTCTCTGGGTTCTATTTGAATTGAGATGATAGATTCCCTTTCCCTCTTCTTCCTACTCCCTACCTGCACCCCCCCATTATCTTACATATTTTGGACTTGTTGCTAGGGTGTGACATAATTTTGGAGAAGGTGGAGCAATAGTGAAAGAGAGGAAGACCCTTAACCAGCAATGGACTCTAGTGTGTCAGAGATCGTGAGGATGGGAAAGGATAACACAGTTTAGATTGGTTGTTCATAGGTTCACCTCACATTGTACTCAGCTCCACATACCTCAGATCAGAGAGCTCCTGTCAAGTCTAATCCAGCAGGAGAAAACGAGGCGTAGTTTTCCAGGCAAAGAGTGTTTGTTAGCAAGAGAGAAAATTGTCGTGAAGGTGAATCAAAAGACATGTTGCAATGGACAAACCTGCTGTCACAGGCCTCCTTAAAGTGAGAAAGAGCAAGGATATCAGCTTAAAGACTAACGTGTGCCTGACTCAAGCCATGGCATTTTAATTTACTTTGTGTGCATGTGTAAGTTAGATGATGAACAGGAAGATTGAAGAGCATCAGAATTGTGTTGGCGGGTAATACTGCATATGACATGGACTGCGAAAGAAACAAAGAGGTCTGTCTTGGTAAGAGCTCAACCAGAACGCTCCTTAGAGGCATGATTAGTGAGACCTCATCTCAGATACTTTGGAAACGTTACAGGAGAGGCCAGTCCTTGGCAAATGAAGGCCTCATGCTTTGAAAAATAGAATGGCCAGTGAGAGAGAAGAAGATCCTCTAAGAGGTCAATTGTAATAATTATTGCTGCAATGGGCTTGAACTTGGTGGAGATTATGAGCCTGGAG
>NW_006399801.1:8712457-8719898 GCF_000299155.1 Elephantulus edwardii
TGTGAGGAGAGACCGGTCCTTAGAGAGGGACATCATGCTTGGGAGGGTGGAGGGACAGCGCAGGAGGGGAAGACCCTCTATGAGGTGGACTGATTCAGTGACTGGGATAATCGGGATGGGTGTGTCGGAGACAGTGAGATTGGCACAAGACAGAGCAGAGTTTAGGGCTGTTGTATATAAGGTCGCTATGAGTCGCAAGTGACTCGATGGCACATAACACCACCACCAACACCTTACAACAACATTGAAGTTTGACAGACTCGGCAGTTATTTGGAGAGAGTCAATCTATGCAGGGCTATGGAAATAAGGTTTGTTGTGTGCGTTCAGTCTTTCAAAATGGATTCCATCTCAAAGACTTCTGAATCACGGGCATATCTATTACTTTATAGTAAACATGCATGATCTTTCTAGGGGCTTGTTAGAGTCTTAACCCAGCAGGAGTCTCTATGTCACCTCTACAGGAAAGTCCTACAGACGTGGAAGGATGCTAGACTGCACATTCTCAGGGAATCGGTTTAAGTGGCTTCTGCCTGGAAAACAAATTAACAGGAATTGAGTGTTTCCATGTCACTTCTTTGTTGCTGAGGTCCTTTCAGGAAGTGAAAACAAGGACAAAGGAGTTAAGATGGCGCCCAGACCAGCGATATATATATATATATATATAACAAATCTTGACTCTTACAATACACTTTAGCCCATTGCTACTGTCACTGTGAATCCACTTGGCTGAGTGTCTCCTCTCATCGCTGACCCTCTACCTTTCAGAGAACAATGTCCCTCTCCAAGGAACAGCTTCTCCTAGCAAAATGTGTGAGACAGAGCTTCATCGTTCTTTGCAATAGGATGAGGAAATGTTTTTGAGTTTTTAATCATTTGTTTATTATTTTTAATGAAAATTTACAGACTTTTGATTTCCATTCATTCATTGTTGCATTGTTGCACTTTTCTCTCTGCCCACCCCTCACCCCAGTACACTCTTCTCTTTGAAAAATAAAAGTTCCCCCATTGTTTTACAATCCCCTCCACCCCACCCCCTTCCACTCCACTATGCAGCCTTTGTTCTGGACTCCTGTCATGACAATAATACCTAATCACATATCCCTTTTAAACAGTTTTCTCCCTCATCTATTTCAATGCAGTATATATTATTTATCCCATCTTTCTCAGTTTCCCCCCAACCCCGAGATCAGTCCTGTTTTACAACAGTGGTACTATGCAGTATTCGTCCCTTTGTGACTGAGATATTTCACTCAGCATAATGTCCTCCAGGGTCACCCATTTTGAATAAAATTGTATGAGTTCCTTGTTTTTCAATGCAGCATAGTGTTCCATTGTGTGAATATACCACAGATTCTCTATCCATTCATTTGTTGATAGGCACTTAGGTTGTTTCCAACTCCTTGCTATTATGAACAAAGCTGTGATAAACATGGGTGTGCAGAGGAAATGTTTTGTTAAAGGGAAACATCTGCTTTGTGGTTTTCTTACCTAACCACAGACACCCTCCCTGAGACCTGGATTTGACCTCCATATCTTATTGTTTGCCAAAATATCCAATTTTGTGCAATTCCCTCACACACATATTCTTGTCTGGAGTGTCCCTTTTAGCTTTCATTGAGTCCAGCTGGTTTAGAACATTTTATATTTTTCTTCACTTAGAGAGGCTTAAAGGAATATAATACTGTGTCCTATGATCACTGAAAATGTTAAATATTTTGTTTTGCCACCTTCCCTTTATTTAAAACAAATGACAGCAAAAGATTGTAAAGGTAAAAATGTCAGGATTTTCATGAACTTTGTTCTCAAATGTAGTTCAGGTGTTTATCCTAATGAGATACAGAAACTTTGCTTCCAAGGCAGATTACTCATCACATAAAATTGGCTTTTCCATTCACTAGTTAAGGAAACTATTATCTCTGTGTGTGCTTGAGGGAAATCATATTGGGTTTTCATTTAATCAGGTATGCACATTTTATTTAAAATATCAATTTTAAGTTATTAATAGAATTAATTTATTATAATGCCTAGTTAGTCATTTATGCATAAGGTCTTTTCCTTCACTCCACTTACCTGTTTATTTCTTTTTACTCTCCTTCCCTCCATTGCTATCTCAGGTAAACATGTTGTTGGTTTTTATGTATTGTTTAGTCAGAATGGACTCGTAGCTGACCCCTCAGGTTTTTTCAGAGGCAGTAATTGGTAAAGAGATTACCCAACCTTCTCCCGTGGAACAGCTGTTGCATTTGAACCACTTACAGTGCAAATCCTTAACACTAAGCCTCTACAATTCCCTCTGGTAAGCATAGTTTTGCCATTTTAACAAGAAATCCAGTGCTTGGGGGGTTTTTTGAAGGTAAAAGGGGAGAGAGAGATTTATTAGTAAATTACATCTCCAAAGAGACAGATCTCCGTCGGTGAAAGGAAATATGGAGGAAAGGCCAAAGCTTAGTCTTTAAATATTATTTCATAAAAAATTGTTAAAAATTTCATAAACAGCTGCTTCATCAGCAGTCATCACCTTGTCAATGGCCATGGATCTGTGCTAGTCGATTACCGAGGTACTGTAAGGGGAGCACTGCTATTTCGTTAGACCACGAAGGACCCCTTAACGCTCAAGTAGAAGGGAACAGAACAGCTGGAGCAGCTCAAGTGAGGTGGAGGAGCCAGTTCTGGAAGGGGAAACCAAGGCTCGTTGGTTTCCCATTTTTAGGTACTTTGGTGGCATCACTGGCTCTTTCTTTAGACAATGCAGGATCTCTTAAGCTTTCATGGAAGAAGCAGGACAGCTGGAGCACCTCGAATGTGGTGGGTGGAGGAATCGGTTTGGGAAGGGACTGACCAAGGCTTCTTGGATTCCCATTCAGGTACTATGGGGGATCATTGATCTTTCGCTAGACCATGCAGGACATTTGATGCGGCTTGAGTGAGATGGAAGAGCCAATTCTGGAAGGGAAATACAAGGCTTGTTGGTTTCCTATTTTGATGTACTTTGGGGGATCACTTCTGTTTGCTACACCATGTGGTCCTCCTTAAGCTTAAGCAGAAGGGAGGAGGACAGCTGGAGCAGCTCGAGTGAGGTAGAGAAGCCAGTTCTGGAAGGGAAAAACCAAAACTTGAAGTCTTCCCATTCTGGTACTTTGGGGGTTCCAAACTGCTTGCAGCTCGAGTGAGGTGGATGAGTCAGTTCTGAATGGAAAAAACCAAAGCTGGTTGTCTTCCCATTATGGTGCTTTGGAGGGATCACTGCTGTTCCACTAGCCCTTGCTGGATCCTGTAAGCTTAAGTGTAAGGGAGCAAGACAGCTGGAGCCACTTGAGCGAAGTGGAGGAGCCAGTTTTGGAAGGGAACAAGCAAGGCTTGTTGGTTACCCCTTTTTGGGTACTTTGGTTGGATAACTTCTGTGTTGCTAGACAACGTGAAACCCCTTAAGCTCATGCAGAAGGCAGCAGGACAGCTGGAACACCTTGAGTGACCCAGAGGAGCCAGTTCAGGAAGAGAAAACCACGGCTTGTTGGTTTCTCATCCAGGTACTTTGGGTGGGGGGTGGGGGGCAACAGCTGTTTCTGTAGACCACCTGGGACCCCTTAAGCTAAAGTGAACGGAAACTGGACAACTGCAGCAGCTCGAGAGAGGTGGCAGAGCAAGTTCTGGAAGAGAAAAACCAAGGCTTTCCATTTTCAGGTACTTGGAGAGAAGCGCTGCTGATTAAGTAGACCACACAGTACTTCCTAACTTCAAGCAGAATGTATCAGGAGACCTGGAGCAGCTCAAGTGACAAGAAGAAGCCAGTTCTGGAAGGGAAAACCAAGACTTGTTGGTTTACCATTTTAAGGTACTTTAGAGGAATAACTGCTATTTAGCTAGACCACGGAGTCTTCCTTAAGCTCAAGTAAAAGGGGGCATGACAGCTGGCACAGCTCAAGTGATATGGACGAGTCAGTTGTAGAAGGAAAAAAACCAAGGCTGTTTATTACCCACTTTCAGGTACATTGTGGGGGGAAGATGTCACTGCTGTTTGGGAAGGCCATCCTTGACCCCATAAGCTCAAACGGAAGGGACAAGAGAGCTGGAGTAGATCTTGTGAGGAGGAGGAGTTATTTCTGGAAATGGAAAAATCAAGGCTTGTTGGTTTCCCTTTTTCACATACTTTGGGGGATCACTGTTATTTCAGTTGACCACATCGGATACCTTAAACTAAAGCAGACAGGAGTAGGTCAGTTGGAGCAGCTCAAGTGAAAACCAAGATTTATTGGTTTTCCTTTTTCAGGTAGTTTGAGTGGGACCATTGTCATTTTGTTAGATCTTGCCAGGACCCTTTAAGCTCAAGTGGAAAGGAACAGGACAGGTGGACCAGCTTGAATGAGGTGGAATAAACAGTTCTGGGAGGGAAAAATGAAGGCTTCTTGGTTTCCCATTTTCAGGCACTTGGAGGATCACTGCTGTTTTGCTAGTTCAGGCGGGACATATTAATTTCAAGAAGAAGGGAGCAGGACTTGTAGAGCAACTCGAGTCATATCGAGGAGCCAGTTCTTAAAGGGAAAACCCAAGGTTTCTTGTTTCCCAAATATAGGTACATTGGAATGATCACTACTGCTTCAAACACCATGCAGGACTCCTTAAGCTCAAGTGGAAGAGAGCACGACCAATGGTGCAGTTCAAGTATGGTGGAGGATACAATTCTAAAAGGGAAAAACTAAGGCTTGTTGGTTTCCCATATTCAGGCACTTTCGGGCGGGACCACTGCTATTTCACTAGACCACACAGGACCACTTAAACTCAAGTGGAAAGGAACAAGACAGCTGTAACAGCTCGAGAGAGGTGGAGGAGAAAGTTCTGAAGGGGAAAAACCAACCCTTATTTTATCCCCTCTCAGGTTCTTTGGAGGTAACACTGATATTTCGCAAGACCATATGGGACCTAACAAGCTCAAGCCGAAGGGAGCAGGACATTTGGAGCAGCTTGAGTGGGTGTAGGCACCAGTTCTGGAAGGAAAAATCCACGGTTTGTTGGTGTCTCGTGTTCAGGTACACTGGTGGAATAATTGCTGTTTCCCTAGACCATTTGGGCCCCTTAAGCTCAAGAGGAAGAGAGCAGGACAGCTGGAGTAGCTCTAGTGAGGTGGAGGAACCAGATCATGAATGGAAAAACCAAAGCCTGTTGGGTTCCCATTTTTAGGTACTTTGAGGGGAATCACAGCTGTTTCACTAGACCACATGGGATCACTTAAGCTCAAGTGGAAGGGACAAAGAGAGAGCTGGTCGAGTGAGGTGGAGGAGCCAGTTCTGGAAGGGAAAAACCAAGGCTTGTTGGTTTCTACTTCACGTGTTTTGGGGGATCACTGTGGTCTTGCTAGACCATGTGAGACCCCATAAGTTTAAATGGAAGGGAGTAGGACACCTAGAGATGTTAGATCAAAAACCAAGGTTAGTTGGTTTCCCATTTTCAGGTACTTTGAGGGGAATCACTGCTGCTTCACTAGACCACAGGAGTCCTCTTAAGCTCAAGCAGAAGGAGCAGGACAGCTGGAAAGCTCAAGTGAGATGGAGGAGCCATTTCTGGAAGTGAAAAATCAAGGCTTATTGGTTTTCCTATATAGGTACTTTGTGGGGATCAGTGCTGTTTTCCTACACCATGTGGGACCCCTTAAGCTCAAGTGGAAGGGAGCAGGACAGCTGGAGTAGCTCAAGTGAGGCAGAGGAGCCTATTGTTTGAGGGAACAACCAAGGCTGGATGGTTCCTTTCCTATTTTCAGGTACTTTGCTAGAAACACTGGTGTTTGCTATACCATGTGGGATCCCTTAAGCTAAAGTGGACGGGATAAGGACAGCTGAGTAGCTTGAATGTGGTGTAGGAGTGTGTTGTGGAAGGGAAAAACCAAGGTATATTGATTACCCATTTTCAGATACTTTGGGGGGGAATCACTATTATTTCTTTAGACCATCCAGGACCCAATAAGCTCATGTGGAAGGAAGTAGGACAACTGGAGCTGCTCAGGTGAGGTGGAGAAGCCAATGCTAGAAGGAAATCCCAAGGGTTGTTGGATTTCCACATTCAGGTACTTTGTGGGGATCACTGCTGTTTTGCTAGGCAACATGGGATCCCTTAAATTCAAGTGGTAGGAAGCATTATAGGTAAAGTACCTCAAGTAAGGTGGAGGAGCCTGTTCTAGAAGGGGAAAAACACAAGTCTTCGTAGTTTCCTATTTTGAGGTACTTTGTAGGGATCTCTACTTTTTGCTAGAAGACAAAAGACCCATAAAGCTCAAGCAGAAGGGAGCTTGACAACTGGAGCAACACAAATGAGGCAAAAGAGCCAGTCCTGGCAGGAAAAATTTGAGTTGTTGGTTTCCCTCTCTCAGGTACTTTGTGGGGATCAGTGCTGTTTTGCTAGACCACATGGGACCCCTTAAATTCACTTGGTAGGAAGCAGGATTGGTGAAGTATCTCAGGTGAGGTGGAGGAGCCAATTCTGGAAGGGAAAAAAACCAGGCTTGGTGACTTCCTATTTTCAGGTACGTTGTGGAGATCACTGCTGTTTCACCAAACCATGTGGGATCCATTATTCTCAACTAGAAGGGGGCAGGAGAGCTACTGCAGCTCGAGTAAGGTGGAGGAGACAGTTCTGGAAGGTAAAATTAAGACTTGTTAGTTTCCCACTGAGATAATTTTGGGGATTACTGGTATTTCACTAGAGCACGCAGGAACCCTAGCTCAAGTGGAATGGAGCTGAGAGCCGTGCAGTTCGAGTATGGTGAAAGACACAGTTCTAGAAGGAGAAAACCAAAACTTGTTGGTTTCCCATATTCAGGTACTTTGGGTACATTGTGGGAAACCAAGTGGAAGGAAATAGGACAGCAAGAGCAGCCTGAGTGAAAACCAAGCCTTGTTGGTTTCTCATTTTCAGGTACTTTAGGAAAACACCTGTTTTGCTAGACTACGTGGGACTACTCAAGCAAAAGGGAACAAGACAGCTGGAGCAGCTCCAGAAACTGGGTAAGCAGGTTCTGGAAGGAAAAAAAATTAAACACCACCCCAGGGCTTGTTGGTTTTCCATATTTGGGTACTTTGATCAATGTAGTTTTTCTACACCATGTGGAACCCCTTAAGCTCAAAACAGAAGGGGACATGAGAGTTGGAGCAGCTTGAGAATGGTGGAGGAGCCAGGTCTGAAAGGGTAAAACCAAGGCTGTTTGGTTTCTGATTGAGTTACATTGGGGCATTACTGCTGTTCCACTAAACACACGGGCCCTCTTAAGCTCAAACATAAAGGAGCAAGACAGTTAGAGCAGTTTGAGTAACATGGAAGAGCCAATTCGGAAAGGGGAAACCAAGGCTTGTTGGTTACCAATTTTCAGATACTTTGAGGGGATCACTGCTGTTGTGGTAGACCACATGAACCCCTCAAGCTCAAGCAAAAGAGTGCAAGACAGCCGGAACAGCT
>NW_006399801.1:8720873-8722311 GCF_000299155.1 Elephantulus edwardii
AACTTCTGTTTCATTAGAAAACATGGGGCCCCTTAAGCTCATGCAGAAGAGAACAGGATAGCTGGAGCACCTCGAATGATGCTGAAGTGCCAGTTCAGGAAGGGGAAAACCAAGGCTTGTTGGTTTCCCATTCAGGTGATAGGGGGTGGGGGTGCACATCACTGATCTTTCCCTAAACTATGTGGGTCTCCATAAGCTCAAGTCGAGGGGAGAAGGATAGCTGGAGCAGCTTGGAGTGAGATGGAGGAGCCAGTTCTGGAAGGGAAAAGCCAAGGCTGTTTGGTTTGTTTCAGGTACATTGGGGGTGGAGGGGATGGAATCACTGCTGTTTCACTAGACATCACTGGATCCCTTAAGCTCAAACGTAAGGGAGCAAGACAGCTGGAACAAGCTGAGTGAAGTAGAGGAGCCAGTTTTGGAAGGGAAAAACCAAGCCTTGTTGGTTACTCCTTTTCTAGCACTTTGGTGGGATCATTTCTGTTTTGCTAGAAAACATGGGACCCCTTAAGCTCTTGTGGAAGGAAACAGGACAGCCAGAACACCTCGAGTGACGCATAAATGCCAGTTCAGGAAGGGGAGAAACCAAGGCTTGTTGGTTTCCCATTCAGGTGATTGGGGCGCGGGGGGAAGGGGGCATCACTGATCTTTCCCTAGACCATGTGGGTCTCCATAAGCTCAAGCAGAGGGGAGCAGGATAGCTGGAGAAGCCAGTTCATGAAGGGAGAAAGCAAGGCTTGTTGATTTCCCATTGTTAGGTCCTTTTGCGGGGACCATTGCTGTTTTGCTAGACCACGCTTGACCCCTGAAGCTCAAGCAGAAGGGACCAAGAAAACAGAAGCAGCTTGAGTGAGGTGGAGGAGCCAATTCTGGAAGGGAAAAACCAAGGCTTGTACAATTCAGGTACTTCAGGGGGATCATTACTGTTTCAATAGACCACTTGGGAATCTTAAGCTGAAGCAGAAGGGAGCAGGACAGTTGGTACAGCTCAAATGAGGTGGAGGAGTAAGTTCTAGACTGGAGAAACCAAGGCTTACTAGTTATCCATTGCCACGTAATGTATGGGGATCATCGCTGTTTCCCTACCCCATGCAGGACTCCTTAAGCTTTAGCGGAAGTGAGCAGGACAGCTGGAGCACATGGAATGAGATAACGGAGCCAGTTCTAGAAGGGAAAAATTAAGTATTGTTGGTTTCTCCTCTTCAAGTACTATGAGCTTATCACTGCTGTTTTGCTAGTCCTCACAGGACCCGTTAAGCACAAGTGGAAGGAAGCGAGACAGCTGTAGCATCTCGATTGATGTGGAGGAGCCAGTTCTGGAAGGGAAAAACCAAGGCTTGTTGGGTGCTTCTTCTTAAGTGCTTTGGGGAGGGGTGGTCACTAAATGACATTGGAACTCTTAAGCACAAGCTGAAGGGAGCAGGACAGCTAGAGCAACTAC
>NW_006399801.1:8722411-8761033 GCF_000299155.1 Elephantulus edwardii
AAGGGAAAAATCAAGGCTTGTTGGTTTCCCATTTTCAGGTACTTTGAAGGGCTCACTGTTTGGCTAGACCACGTGGGACATCTTAAGCTCAAGCAGAAAGGAGCAGGACAGCTGGAGCAGCTCGAGTGAGGTTGGAGGAGCCTGTTGTGGAAGAGAAAAACTTAGGCTGGTTGGTTTCCAATTCCAGGTACATTGGGAGATCACTGCTATTTCAGAGATCACATGGGACCTGTTAAGCTCACATGGAAGGCAGCAAGTCAGCTGGGCAGTGCAAGTGCAGTGGAGAAGCCAGGTCATGAAGGAAAAACCAAGCTGCTTGTTTTCTCATTTTCAGGTATATTGGGATGATCACTGGTGCAGCCCCTTAAGCTCAAGTGGAAGGGAGGTGGAGGAGCCTGTTCATGAAAGGTAAAACCAGGGTTTGTTGGTTTCCCATTTTCACGTACTTTGTGGGGGTCACTGTTTTGCTACACCACACAGGACCACTTAAGCGCAAGCAGAAAGGAGCAGGACAGCTTGGGCAGCTCGAATGAGGTGGAGAAGTCAGTTTTGGAAGGGAAACACCAAGGCTTGTTGGCTTCCAATTTTCAGGTACTCTGGGGAATAACTGCTGGACCCATAGGCCCCTGGCATGCCTGCTTAAACTCAAGTGGAAAGAAGCAAGGCAACTTGAGCTCTAATGAGGTGCAAGAGCTATTTCATGAATGGAAAAACCAAGGCTTGTTGGTTTCCCATTTTAAGTATTGGGAACACTGCTGTTTTGCAAGACCACATGGGACATCTTAAGTTCAAGCAGAAAGGAGGGCATTTGGCACAGCTTGATTTAAGTGGACCAGTTGGAAGGGAATTACCAAGGCTGGTTGGTTTCCGATTCAGATTTTTTAGGATGATTACTACTTTTTCACTTGACAATGCTGAACCCCTTAAGCTCAAGGAGAAGGGAGCAATACAGCTGGAGCGGCTTGAGTGAAGCAGAGGATCCAGTTCATGAAGGCAAATCCAAGGCTTGTTGAAAGGCTTCCGTTTTCAGGTACTTCGGTGGGATCACTGGTGTTTCTCTAGACCACACAAAAACCTTAGTCAAGTGGAAGGAAGCAGAACAGCTGGCGTAGCTTGAGTGAGGCAGAAGAGCTAGATCTGGAAGGGAAAATCATGAATTGTTGGTTTCCCACATTCAGGTATATTGGAGGGACCACTACTGATTTGCTAGACCACCTGGGACTTCTTACACTCAAGCAGAAGGGAGCTTGACAGCTGTAACAGCTCGAGTGAGGGAGAGGAGTTTGTTCTGGAAGGGAAATCACTGTTGTTTCGCTAGACCACTCAGGACCCTTTAGGCTCACGTGGAAGGGAGCAGGACAGCTGGAGTGGCACAAACGAGGTGGAACAGCCAGTTCTGGAACAGAAAAACCAAGGCTTGTTGGTTTCCCTTTCTAGTTATTTTGAGGGATCACTGCTATTTTGCTAGTCTATACAGGATCCCTAAAGCTTCAGTGGAAGTGAACAGGGCAGCTGCATCCGCTCATGTGAGGCAGAGGAGCCAGTTTTGTAATGGAAAAATCAAGGCTTTTTGATCTCTCATTTTCAGGCACTTTGGGGGTATCACTGCTGTTCCTCTAGACCACCTGGGACACTTTAAGCTGACACAAAAAGGAGCAGGACAGCTGGAGCAGTTCGAGTGAGGTGGAGGACCCAGTTTTGGAAGGGTGAAAGTAAGGCTTGTTGGTTTCCCACTCAGGTACTTTGTGGGGTTCTCTGTAATTTCACTAGGCCATACAGAACCTGTTGAGGTCAAGTGGAATGGAACAGCAGAGGTGGAGTATCTTGAGTGAGGTGGACGAGCCAGTCCTGGAAGGGAAAAACCAAGGCTGGTTCATTTCTCATTTTCAGGTGATTTTGAAGAGAGGATCACTGCTGTTTCACTAGACTGTGTGGGACCATGTGAGCTCAAGCAGAAAGGAGCAGGACAGCTGGAGCAGCTCAAGTGAGGTTGAGGAACCAGTTCTGGAAGGGGAAAAACCAAGGCTTCTTGATTTCCTATTTGCAGGTACTTTGGGGGGGGGAGGTTACTTCTGTTTTGCCCTAGGCCTTGCAAGCCTAGAGCCAAGAAGGAAGCACAAATGATATATAGGCCTTTCACAAAACATTGCCATACTCTTGGCTACTACATAGTTACAGTGACCTAACATCTACTAAGAAAAGGCTCACATGATGTCAAGAAAGCAGCAGTCTCCTTCAGTTATCATGAAAAAAATTTATAAAAAAAAACCCTTCTAAAAAAGACCTAATGAATACCCCAGGTAGAAAGATCCAGGAAAAATATGTTGATGTGGAGTTATTAGAACAGCTACATGAGGTGTAAATTATGGAAGAAACAATTAATGAAAGCAAAAATCCCAGAGACAACAGTCCAGAAAAAATATATTGGTGAGGAGCAACTTGAACAGGTATGGAAGAAAATGCCAAAAGTGGAAAAAATAATTCATAGTGTAGATAAAGAGGTACATGAAATTCAAAAAAATAATCCTAACACAGGGTACAGCCAACACAGTACTAGATATAACAGAAAAACAAGAACATGCAATCCAGAATATTAAGACAAAAATGGCAGAAGTGTACAACACCCTGGTAGCACAAAAAAGTAGAACTGAAGAGATGGAACAGAGTCAGTGAATTAAAAGGTAGGAACCTCCCTGAAAACATACTAGAAGATCCATGGTATTAAAAAAAAAAAAAAAAAAAAAAAAAAAACAAAAAAAAAAAAAAAAAAAACCCATAGAAAATCAATCAACCAACCAACCAGCCATCCAACCACAAAAAAAAAAGAACACAAACATGCTAGAAGAAAAATCAGATGAGATATAAAGAAAATGAGGATAGCATTAGAATCATGAGGGATGACATTAAGCAGAATAATATTCATATGATTGGAATTGCAGAACAGGGAGTGACAGGGAAATCACTGAGAGAATTGTGGAACAAGTACTGGAAGTAAACTTCTTGCATATTTTGAAAAGCAGGGAAATCCACATTCAAGAAGCACACCGAATGTCAATTAGACTTGACCCAAAAAGAAAAACATCAAGACATAAAATAGTCAAATTCTCCAAATTAAAAGATAAGGATAGAATTCTAAAAGCAGCTTGAGAAAGTCACCTACAGAGGGGAAACAATTAGATTAACTTCTGCTTTCTCAGCAGAAACCGTGCAAAGTAGAAGACAATGAGATGGTACATACAGAAAGTTGAAGGAAAACAATTGCCAGCCAAAGATCCTATATCCAGCAGAGCTCTCCATCAAATAGGAAGGAGAAATTAGATTCTTTCCCCAAAAGAAATAACTTATGGAATTTGTGAAAACAAGACCAAAACAACAAAAACAATTTTATTCATTTTCATGAAAGTTTACAGAGACTTAGGGTTTCCAGTCATTCATAGTTGCAATTTTCTCCTGGCCCACTCCCTCCCAATTCTCTTCTTGATGAGTTAAAAAAAAAAAAAAACAACAAAAAAAAACACAACAAACTTTCATTGCTATGCAATCCCTCCGCCAAAGTCCACAGCATTGTGCAGCCTTCATTCTGGACTCCTGTCATGACAATAATAACTAATCATACATTCCTTTTGAACAGTTCTCTCCCTCATCTGTTGCAATGCAGCATATATCATTCCTGCCCTTCTTCTCTGTCTACCCTCAACTCCAATGTCAGTCCTGTTCTACAATAGTGGCCTATGCAATTTGTCCTTTTGTGACTAAAACATTTCACTCAGCATAATGTCTTCTAGGGTCATCCACTTAGCATAGCTTATCATGAGTTCTTTGTTTTTCAGTGCTGCATAGTATTCTATAGTGTGAATATACCAGAGCTGCTCTACCTATTCATTTGTTGATGGGCACTTGGGTTTTTTCCAGCTCTTTGCTATTGCAAGCAAAGCTTCAATAAACATGGGTGTGTATATATCTGCCTGGGTGGCAGTTATGGTTTCTTTACTGTATATTCCCAGTAATGGAATTGCTGGGTCAAATGGTATTTTTATTTGCAACTTTTTGAGAGAGCACCATACAGCCTTCCATAGTGGTTGCACGATTTTACACTCCCACCAACAGTGAATAAGGGTTCCAATTTCTCCACAACCTCGCCAGTATTTGTTTGCTGCTCTGTTAAATTTTTCTATTCTTACTGATGTGAGGTACCTCATAGTTGATTTGATTTGCATATCCCTTAGAGCTAGAGATTTTGAACATTTCTTCATGTGTTTGTTGGCCATCTGAATGTCTTCTTTGGTGAAGTGTCTGTTCATATCCTGTGCCATTGGGTTATTTACCTTTGTCTTGTTGTGGTGCTCAAGTATTTTATAAATTTTAGATATAAGTTTCTTGTCTGACATGTCAGTACCAAATATTTTTTCCCAGTCTGTGGTTTCCCTTTTTACCCTGTTGGACAAGTTTTTGGATGTGCATACAGATTTGATTCTTAGAATGTCCCATTAATTGATTTTATCCTTTCCTGGTTGTAGATTTTCCAGGATGTTTGGAAGACTATTTATGTTGTCAATTAAGACTTCTAGGGTTCTTCCAAGCTTTTCTTTAATGCTTATAGTTCTTGGCCTTAGTCCTAGCTCCATAATCCACTTTGAGTTGGTTTTGGTGTATGGAGTGAGGTGTGGATCTTGCCTGAGTTTTCTGCAGATAATTTTCCAATTTTGCCAACACCATTTGTTAAAAAGGCTGTCGTTTCCCCACTTGACTGATTTCATCTCCTTGTCAAAAATCAATTGTCCATAGGTAGATTGGTTGATTTCTGGATTCTCAATTCTGTTCCATTGATCTATGTGTCTGTCATTGTACCAGTACCAGCTGTCTTGACCACCACGACAATGCAGTAGGTTTTGAAATCAGAAAGTGAGATGCCTCTTACCTTTTTTTTTTTTTTCTATTTTTAAGGAATGGTTTGCTTATTTGGGGCCTCTTTCCATTCCAAATGAAATTGGAGATAGCCTTTTACATCTCATTGAAGAATCGAATTGGTGTTTGTACTGGAATTGCATTGAATGTGCAAATTGCCTTTGGTAGTAGTCTTTTTTCACAATATTGAGTCTTCCTATCCATGAGCCAGGGATATTCTTCCACTTCTCCAGGTCTTTTTATTTCTTGTAATGTTTCGTAATTTTCTTTGAATAGATCCTTTATGCTTCTGGTTAGATTTATCCCCAGGTATTTAAGCTATTGTGATTAGCAATTGTGAAGGGTATTGTTTTTCTAAGCTCCAATTCTGTTTTCTCTTTGTTACTGTAGAGAAATCTAATTTATTTTTGTATGTTGATCTTGTATCCTGCCACTTGGCTGAATTGTTCAACTAAGTCCAGTAGTTTTCTTGCTGAGTCTTTAGGGTTTTCTAAGTATACTATCATATCATCTGCATTCAGAGATAATTATACCTCCTCTTTGCCTGTTTGGATACCTCTTATTTCCTTGTCTTGTCTTATTGCTATAGCTAAGGCTTCCAATACAACATTGAATAAGAGAAATGATAGTAGGCATCTTTGCCTAGTTCCTGTTCTCAAAGGGAATGCTTTTAATCTCTCTCCATTAAGAACAATATTTCTCTTGGGTTTGCATATATACTTTTTACTATATTGAAGAAATTCCCCTCTAATACTATTTTGTTGAGTGTTTTAATCAAAGGGTGCTGAATTTTTGTCAAAGGCCTAGTTTCTGTCAGATGATAGGATCATGTGGTTCTTGTTCTTTGCAAAACTACGAGAAAATTTAGTGCAGTCCTACACATGGAGAAACCAAAGGAATATGCATGGACCACGGTAACCAGAAACAGAAAAAGGAAAAGGGGAAATGGCAAAAGACCTGGCCTGACAATAATGACACTTAATGTGAATGGACTAAATGCACCACCAATTAGAGCAAAAGAGTAGCAGAAAGAATAAAAAACCAACCCCATTAATATGTTGCCTACAAGGGACATACATAAAAAAAGACAGACTCGAAATCAAAGGCTGGAAAAAAATACACCAAGCAAATGGCAATCTCAAAAAGCAGTAGTAGTAAAACTAATGTGATAAAATTATTCTAGGATGAAAACTACCATAAAAGATAAGGAAGTGTATTACACACTGATTAAAGGTACAATAGAACAAGAAGACATAATCTTGGCCAACATTTATGCCCCTAATGAGATACCTGCAAAATAAAACAATGGTTAAGAGAATCAAAGAAAGAAATAGACAACACCCAATTAGTGCTAGGAGATTTCAGCACACTACTATCACCGAAGGACAGGCCAACTAAAAAATAACTCAACAAAGATGCAAAAGACCTAAACTACAGTCAGCAAACTCGACCTTGTGGATGTATTCAGAGAAAAGTACTCAACTAATACTAGATTCACTTTCTTCTCAAGTGCACATGGTACATTCTGCAGAATCAAGCACAAAGAATGCCTCAATAAGTAAAAAAATAAAATTGAAAGAATACAAAGTATCTTCTCAAGTCATAATGCCATAAAACTAGAAATGAACCACAGGAGGGTAAAATCCATGTAGAAGCTAAATAACTCTCTTCTATAAAATAATTAAGTTGTAAAAGAAATAAAGAATGAAATTAAAAAGTTCCTTGAAACAAAAATGAAAATACAACATAACAAATCCTCCGGGATACAGCTAAGGCAGTCCTCAGGTGGCAGTTCATAGAAATAGGCCCACACACACACACACACACACACACACAGTCTAACTCAACACTTTCATCAACTAGAAAAAGAACAACAATGTAACCCTAAAGCCTCTAGAATAAAAAATTATCAGAAGAACAGAAATCAATGAGTTAGAAAACAAAAACAAACAAACAAAAAAAATGGAAACCATCAATAAGACCAGGAACTGGTTTTTCTAAAGAGTCAATAAAATTGGCAAAGTTAACAGAAGACACATAACTTGATTAAGAAATTATACAAGTGACATCAAAGCAGAACCAGGTGAAATTAAATGAATAATATTGGTATACTAAGAAAAGCTATACTCTAATAAATTTGAAAACCTAGAGGATATGGACAAATTGCTTGAAACTCACGCCCTACCCAGACTGACAATGACACAGAACACATGAATAGATCCATCACAAAAGAAATTGAAAAAGTCATAAAGACTTTCGCAAAAGAAAAGTCCTGGAGCAGTTGGCTTCCCAGTGGAATTCTACCAAATATTCACAAACCCTACGTTAAATATTTAAAAAAAGATAAAGAAAATGCCCAGAGTCACTCTTTGAAGCAAGTATAACCCTAATACCAAAACTAGGCAAAGATTATCAAGAAAGAAAACTACAGACCATTATCTCTCATGAATATAGATGCAAAAATCCTTAAAATCCTAGCCAATGGAATCCAAAAGCACATTAAAAAAATTCATAATGACCAAATGGGATTCATAATAGGTATGCAAGGATGGTTCAACAGAAGGAAAACATAATTCACCATATTAACAAAGTAAATAATAAGCATATGATCTTAGTAATTGCAGAAAAGGCATTTGACAAAATCCAACACCCCTTCTTAAGACACTCAACAAAATTGGAATAGAAGGAAATTTCCTCAACATAGTTAAAATTATATATGCAAAACCAAAATCCAGTATGATTCTCAATAAAGAGCATTTTCCTTGCAAACGGGGACAAGACAAGGATGCCCACTGTTAACACTCCTATTCAATATTTGATTGGAAGTGCTTGCTAGGGTAATACAACAAGTAGTTGTTGTTAGGTGCCATTGACTGGAGTATAACTCCTAGTGACCCTATGAACAAAAGATCTGAACTTAGTCTTGTCCCTGTGCCATCCTCACACTTCCTGACCCACAAGAGCCCATTGCAGCAGCCACCTTATCAATCCACCTGATTAAGGGTTTTCTTCTCCCTCACGGACCCTCCACCCTTCCCAGCATCATGCCCCTCTCCAAGGAATAGCACTTCCTAGCAATGTGTCCAAAGTATGTGAGGCAAAGCCTCATCTTTCTTGCTTCTAAAAAGCACTCTGTAGTGAGAGAAGATCTTCACCCTGAAACCCACAGCGTCCCTTTTCAGCAGGAAGTAGCTAAGAGAATACACCATCCCCTTTTCCTTATGAATCAGGGTGGAGTCTCTCTCAGGAGTGATAGGGAATGGCAAAGGACACACTGACAAAGGAGATTAATTAGAACTGGCTTTGACAAGCACTATGGCAATTGGACAATTAAAACAGACATTCGGGGGGTGGGGGGAAGAAGATGAACGAACTGGGGAGGAGGGTAGAGAAAATAGTGCAACAATGAATGAGAACCCCAAATCTCTGTAAATGTTCATTAAAATGAATAAAATTTAATAATTAAAACAAAAAGCACTCTCTGGCTGAACCCTCTCCAAGTCATAGCTGTTTGTTCTCTTGGTCGTCCATAGGATGTTCAGAGCTCTTCTCCAACATCACAGCTCAAAGGTATCGATTCTTTTTCTGTCATCCTTATTCATTGTCCAGGTCTCAGATAGCTAGTAATCAGAAAGATTATGGCCTGAAACAGACACCACTACTAAATTTTGAAAGGTCCCTAATTGAAGATTTTCCCATTACAATGAGTCTCATTATTTAATGACTGCTTGTAACAAGAGTGTTAATTGTAGATCAAAGCAAGATGAAGCTGTTGACAGTTTCAATCTCCTCTCCATCAGTCATGATGTTGTCAGTTCAGTGGTAATAACCTTTGTTTTCTTGATATTGAGAAGCAAGCCATACTGAAGGCTGTGTTTCTTGATCTTCTGCAACAAATGCTTCAAATGTTCACTCTGAGCAAGTAAGTTTGTGAAATCTGCATAACGCAGGTTATTGATGAGTCTCCTTCCAATCCTGTTGCCACATTCCTCTTCATCGAGTCCAGCTTCTCAGATAATTTGCTCAGCATATAGATTGAACAGGTGGTTGTTGTTAAGTGCCATCAAATTGTGTTTCTTGGAGATAGGTAGGTATGGAAGGCTTTGGGCGTTTGTGGCTTTCTCTTTGCCCCAAGTGTGGGCTGGCAGAGCAGACTTGCCAGAAAAACTGGGCTAGAGTTGGCCAGAATTTGGGCGTGCTGGATACTGGTAAAATCCTGAAGGGCCCTCGGGTCTATTCTTCATTGTTTTTGTTCAGTCTTCTAGGTCGTATAGCCTTGGTGTGTCCACTTGCTGGACCAGAGGTAACTTGGGTTTGCTGTGAAGATGAACACTGCAACACTGATGTGTCAAATGCAATAATGATTACCCACGGTGGACAGTGTTTGGTGGTGTTCCTCCAGTGAAACAAGCTTGAAAGCAGGAATGGCATCCACTTCTGTAAATAGCTTGCCTCTGGAAATCCTGTGAACCTGGAGAAAGGATGAAAGTCACGCACACAAGTATCTCAAGTGTTGAGGACTTTTGTTCACAGGGTCGCTATGAGTCACCTATGAGTCGATGGCTCAATGACATCGAACAGGTATGGAGTTAGAATACACCCTTGATGCACTCCCGTCCCAATTCCAAACTATGCAATGCTCTCCTGCTCCATTCACACAACAGCCTCCTGCTCCATACGTATATAGGTTCCTCATGAGCACTATCAAGCACTCTGGGATTCCCATTCTCCTCAATGTCAGCAATAATTTGTCCTGATCCACGCACAGTCAAATGTCTTTGCATAGTCAATAAAGCACAGACATTCTTCTGGTTTTCCTTACTTTCAGCCAGGATCCATCTGACATCAGCAATGATATTCCTAGTGCCACAGCCTCTTCTAAATCCCACTTGAACTTCTGGCAGTTCCCTATCTATGCACCGTTCCAGCTGTTTTTTAATGATCTTCAGCAGTATTTTGCCTGCATATGATACCAGTGATAGTGTTCTGTAGTTTTCACATTCAGGTGGACCACCCTTCTTGGGAATAGGAACAAATATGGACCTCTTCCAATCTGTTGGCCAGACAACCTTCCTCCAAATTTCCTGGCATAGACTGGTGAGTGCATCAAAAGCTTCATCTGTTAAGTGAAACAAGACAATTGATATCCCATTGATTCCTGGGACCTTCTTTTTTTCCAATGCCTTCAATGCAGCTTCCACTTCCTTTTTTTTGTTTGGGGTTTTTTTTTTGTTTGTTTCAGGTGTATGTTTACTAAAGTCCAAATACAGGATTTTTTGTAGGATGATTCTGCCCATGCAATACAGCCTCCTCCCCAGCCCTTTTGCCCACATTCACTTGAGGTGACAGAGGAGGTGGAGAGGTGGATGCACATTTTTGATGATAAAAATCTATTCTCTGTAATACGAAAACAAAATTCTGGGTCCCAGAGTTAAGCCATCTCTGAAGACCCCACTGCTCAGATGGCCAGCATGCCACAGGTACCCATGTCAGTGCAGTTCACTAGAGTCTGAAAAATCCATCTCTCAAGTTTCCCTTTTCAAAAGCAAAAAGGGATGGAGCAGAGGACGGTAAGTGGGAGACCAAATGACCAGGGCCCAGAGTGAACAGTGGGTGAGAGGTAAACAGCTGCGCGGACTCAGGTACAGGGCCTTGGCAGTGGCTTCTGTCAGAGGTCAGATTCCAAATGAACCATTCCCTCCCTCATGGTTCTGCGTTTACAAGTGAAGCGAGTACACACAGAACTAAGAAGCTCTGTGGAAGGCTAGCTTCCAGCTGAGAGAAGGGATATGCAGTTCTTACGGCTCACAGACATGTTTACATCATTAGTATTCTAATCAGAGGGAGGGTGTCTCTCTTCTGGATTCTGCTTCAGGGACAGGTGATTAGGAACTTCTGAGCTGGCTGTCCTGGGCATTTCTTAATTTCTTTGGTGCAGACAGCACAGTGGAAACACGAGGTACCTGGTCTCTGATAAGGAATGAAGATGTGTAGGAGAGACACGAAGACTTTTCCCTCCTCTGCCACGTGACTGAAGGACTAGTCAGTAGACTAGCGACCTTGCTACAGGACCAGGGTCCCGAACACCAAAAACGAGGACACGACATGCCAGGCGGAGAGGCAAGCTTGATGGGATATGTAATTGAGAAGGGACAGGCTTAGCTCAAGAACTGAATTATGCAGTGAGAAACATGGACAGAACGCTGGGAGAGAGAAGGAACTGTAGAGGGAAGTCCAAAGGGCGCTGAACAGGACGGCTTCAGTGTGCACTGGAGGAGAAAGGGAGCAGCTGCGGCACCATCACCCTCAGAGGACGTCTGCTGTCCCAGTGGATGCTGCCCAGGCTCCTTGGGTCTGCTCCCCCGACAGCTGAGAGGCATTAGTCTGCTGTGTAGAAGTGGTACACCAGGGCCACGGCCAGCGCGGAGATGGCTGGGATCACCCAATCGGTCCACCAACTGGAATTCGAGTCAATGGTGGTAATAAGAGTTTCCAAAGGTTTGACTAGCTTTGAACTGTCATCCGGGTGAACCTCCCCGATGATGTACGTCTTGGACATCTCCCAAGCATCTGTGGAGTGCCCAACTCCCTCGAAGTTCTCAGTAGCATCTCCACCCGCTTGCTCCCGTAAGACTTCTTCCCCACCAGGATGCTCCTCCAGGAACTTGACCAGGTCATACACTTTGTGATGCAGCATGAGCCAGGTGCTCTTGCTGTGGTTGTGCTTCTGGATCTCCTCTATGGTGCAGTACTTTGTGGTCTTATCCGAAGATTCAGCTATCTCAGAATCGTCAGCCCATGAACTCGTGCATGAACTCCAGCCAGCTGCAACAGTGCAACTCGGGGACTGGCCCACTTCCTTTTTTATTACCATTGGCTCCTGTTCATATGGTACTTCCTGAAATTTTTCAGTGTCAATCAATTCTTTCTGGTACAGTGAGATTCTGTGCATTCCCTCCATCTTCTTTTGATTTCTGGCTTATTTAATATATTAGCCATAGCATCTTTCAACATTGTGACATGAGGCTTAAATTGTGAGTGAGCCTTTACCTTGGCAAAGTTGGATCCTGGTGGGTGTTTGTGATTTACTTTAAAGCTAGGGTAAACCATTCGGACATTTTTAAATTGTGTTAGCAATCAAGTATAAGCTAATTAACGGTTTATAATCTCTCTTACAATCAGCTTGGATGGGAAGTCTGTGTGGGCAAACAGTAGCTGGAGGGAGGGCCTTGGTATTTAAAAATTGGTCTGGTCCTACCTGTGAGTGAGCCTTTAGCTTGGTGAAGTTGGATCCTGGTGGGTGTGTGTGATTTACTCGAAAGCTGGATTAAATTGTTCAGATGTTTCTAAATTGTGTTAGCAATGAAATATAAGCTATATCTATGTCTAATACAAGAGAAGGAAATAAAGGCATCCAGAGATGGTTAAATTAGCGCATTAACAACGAGAGAGCTCTGTTGGCCTAGTATTTAGAAAGTTATGCTACCAAGCCAAAGGTGGGTGATATTAATCTGTAGCCCCCTGGGTTTAGTTGTTTTTGGTCAAACATTCTTCTAAGTGGTATAGCACTGGTCTGTCCATTAGCTGTACAGAGGTAACTCATGGTTGCTATGGTGCTAAACATCGACATGGGTGTGTCAAATGCAATAATGAACAGTCTTTGGTGGAGCTTCCCGAGTAAATCAAGCTTGGAAGCAGGAGTAGCATCCACTTCTGAAACAGCTTGCTTTCAGAAACTCTATGAACATAGAGAAATGATGAAAGTTATACAAGTGTTCATATCTTTCATTCATAGGGTCACTATGAGTTGTCTACAACTTGACAGCACCTAGCAACAGCAACATATGTAGATTATATGATAGTATACACAGAAAACTTCAAAGATGCAACAAAAGCCTGTTATAGCTAGTAGGCCAATTTAGTAGTGTCAGGGTATAAAATCAATATAAAAAAAATCAGGGATTTCTCTACAGTAACAAAGGGAACTCGGAAGGAAACCAAGAAAGCAATACCATTTACAATAGCCAACCACAAATTGAGATACTTGGGAGTGAACTTAACTAGAGATACAAAAGCCCTATACAAAGAAAACTGCAGAGCATTTCTGCAAGACACAATAAAAGACCTAAAGAAATGGGAAAATGTGTCCTGTTCATAGATAAGAAGACTCAATATTGTGAAAACAATCCTACCAAAAGCAATCTACATGTTCAAGGCAATCCCAATCAAGATACCAAATTTATCTTTCAAGGAAATTGAAAGGGAAATTGTCAAATTTGGAGGCAAGAGACCTTGAATAAGAAAAACACTTCTGAGAAATAAAAATGAAGTGGGAGACATAGCACTCTCTGACCTCAAAAACAGCAGTAGTAACCAAATCAGCATGGTACTGGTACAATGACAGGCATGTAGATCAGTGAAACAGAAATGAGAACCTAAAAATAGACCCAGCTATCTATGGTAAATTGATATTTGATAAGGAAATAAAACCTATGGGTGTGACAAAACTGGACTGCTGGAGAAGGATGGGCAATCTTCTCCTTTGCGATTAAACTGCCTCTGAAAACCCGGAGGTGACTATTTCCTACTCAACACACAATAGATAACTAAGTATGTCAGTGGTGCCAATCTCTTTCCAGAAATCAGGACCTGTGAATGTGCTCCTTAACTAGAGATCCTAGCTCAAATCTTCACAGCACTGACATGAGCAAAACTTGGAATTTCTCTACAACCCCTCCCCCCCCAAGATATTTCTCTAGTGTCTGTATAGTAATCACCTTAAGATTCTCCAGTTTCCAACGCAAGACCAGTAAGAAGCAAGCTCTGGGCTTGGGATCTGATCTGGTTAGTGCAAAGCTGAAGTTCTGCTGCTACTCCCTGCAAAACTAATCTTGGTATACGGTTCAGAGTGTCAAAATTTTATTATAATTGTAAACAACAAACACTCTGGAGGTCTAGTGGGAAGGAGTTTCACTATTACACAATGGCAAGTAGTTTGAGTTCACCAGCTGCTCCATGGGCAAAAGAGACAAGCACCTCCTGTGAAAGTTAAAGCCTCTAAAAACCTGGCGGCTCAGCGATGGGTGAGTACCCACTCAACAGCACATAACATCAAGGAGAAAAGGGACATGAGCTTCCCAAATCTGTTTCTCCATGTTGGAGACTGTAGGGGCTTATGTAGGGAAGGGAGAGCGGGAGTGTGAGAGGTTTATACAGTAGAGTCTTTTGTTCTGAGGAACTCTGGACTGGAACTATATCAGTTTTATTTTGTCAATATTCTGAGACAGTTGGTGCTATTCTTATTTTGACTTAAGGAGATTACTCAGAGTCATAGAGTACAAGAACTGTCCAAAAAGGACAGCAAAAGGATATCAAGAAGACAGATTCTCACCAGCCTCAGGATGAATGGTGAAGAGATTGATTGTTCATAGCTTTAGTTTGCTTGGCTCCACAGTCAACACTCTTGGCACCAACAACCAGGAAATGAAAAGATATATTGCGATGGGAAAGTCTGTGAGGGAACTCTCCAAAGTACTATAGAGCAATGGTGTCACTCTGGAGATGAAGGTGTGCCTGATACAGGCCATGGTCTTCACAGTCACTTGTTATGCATCAGAGAGTTGGACAATGACTAGGGAGGATAGAAGGAAAATTGATGCCTTTGAACTGTGGTGCTGGAGAAGAGTATTAAGGGTATGGACTGCTAAGAAAACAGATTCATCCTGGAGAGGGTTAAACCAGACTGCTCCTTGGAGACAAGGATTCTGAGGCTTCGTCTGACATACTTTGGACATGTTGTAAGGACGACCAGTCCTTGGAGAGGGACATCATGCTTGGGAGGGCTGAGGGACAGCCCAGAAAGGGAAGACCCTCTGAGATGGATTCAGTGACTAGGATAATCGGGGTGGGTGTATCAGAGACAGTGAGATGGGCACAAGACAGAGCAGGGTTTAGGGCTGTTGTACGTAGGGTCACTATGAGTCATGACTCGACGGCACGTAACATGAGAAAGTCTACTTCCTCCCTTACATTAGTGCAGAACTATTCATTGCTGAGTGCCCTTTGGAGGCAAAGATGGCAAAACTTTACCTAACATACTTTGAGCATGTTTTTAAGAAGGGCCATTCCTTGGAACATGGCATCATGCTTAGAAATATAGATGTTTCAGCCAGGATGACCTTCAATGAGATGCACTGACATAGTGACTGCATAATTGAGTCCGATTAGGTCAGAAATCAGGGAGGCATTCAAATCTGATGTTCAAGGAGTTACTATGAGCTGTCGATTTGATGGCACTTTCCATTATAAGGTGCTAGTTTTCTACTTCAGTTTCAATCTCAAATTGACAAACTTTACACCATGATGACTCCATTTAACTCTGGACGAAAAGGCAGATACTATCCACGAGTTGTACCACCTCATTTAGCAGAATGTACCTTTATTTTTTCCTTTACTGCTATTTAATATTGTTAACTGCATTATTACATTCTCAGTGTAAAAGATCAAGCAATGCAGTAGCACAGGAAGTAAAACGTGGAAATAACTTGCTATAGCTATTCATATTTCATCTCCTACCTTGTTCAAATAAACTTATTTCCTACCACTCACTGAGTGAAGCAGCTTCTCTATGACCTTCTGCCATTTAGCTCAGTTCTTGGGCAAAACTTCACCTAGTGCTAAGGCATGTGAAATTGTACCTGCCCATAGTACCTGCCAGTGCTTCTGTTGTACAAAAGTTACAAATACACTTCCAGGTCAGACACAGCTTTACTCATGTTTGTATTTTGCTGCTATGGCTGAGATGATCTGGAAATATTGCCTTAAGCTTTGCGTGAAAAAGATGACAGAACTGTTGTGTTAAGCTGTCATTTCTTTTAATCTAATTTTTAGGTTTTTTTATGCTTCACCAGAAAACTCTGGTGGTCTAGTGGGTAAAGAGTTGTGCTGCCAACTCAAATGCAGGTGGTTTGAAGCCACCAGATATTTCCTGGGAGAAAGATGAGAAATCCCCTCTGATGCTATTTACAGCCTCTGAAAACCCCTGGAGTGCTATGAGTTGGTTACAACTTGATGGCAATGAATGAGACTGTTTCTAAAATATGCTTATTTGTTAAGTAAAATGTTGGCAGCAGAGTCCACTTGGTAGTACCTCAGAAGAAAGGCCTGTGGTTTATAGAAAACTCTTCTATTCTGACTCAAGGAGTATGCCATCGGTTGGAATTCAATCAAATCGACATCTGTTTTTAAAAACATTTATAGCATGTAAATAATCCACAAAAAGACATTTCTCAAGAACCATTTTTAGTCATTTTTTTTTTTTACCAATTGTACTTTATTTTCTTACAATCATGGAGAAAATAAGAATTCACAGAATTAGTAGAGATTAAATGTGTGCTTGGTAGGGATGTTAACAAGTGTTAAATGCCCTGTTCTTTAACCAGGACAAGAACAGTGGTGCCCGAGGATGGTGCTATAAGATGAGCTCACCACTGCTTAATCTTTTTCTCACTAACAAACTGTCCGTGAGGACCCTCAGCATCTGGGGGCAAAAGGGCCAAGTACACGGGGGTCTCCGCTCCTTCTTCTGGGCTTTTGGTGGCATTTGGCCCTGCCATGTCGGTTCTCACCCAGCCTGGGCAGCAGGCATTCAGGAGTATCTTGTCACCTTCCCTCTGTGCACTCAGATTCCTGGCTTGGATCCTGGACAGGACAGTGACCCCGATCTTGGACACGCCATACGCAGTATTGGGCCAGCCCTCCTTCTGGTGCACTCCCTTCTTTGTATCTTCCACAAACTTGTTCATGAGCGCCACCAGCTCCTCCTCTGTGATGGTGTCACTGCGGAACTTCTGCTGCAGCTCTGGGCTACAGGACTTAAGGGCAGAGAAGCTCACCATGCTTGATACATTCACCACTCTGCCTGAAACACAACACACATCATTTTGTAGAAAGACATACACAGGAAAGATAAGCACTTAAACATCAAGACTGCCAAGCTTATACTGGGCTTTTCTTCCTACCAAATAGTAACATGCTGACAAGCTTCATTTAAACACACACACACAAAATCCTAACATTACCTTTTGGGATGATAAAGTTCAGATTTAAGGTAGTGCAGAAGGTTTTACACTCCCATCTATGTCGAATCTACATTAAGGCACTGAATTGTAGACTGACAACTGTTTGTGGAGTGACTGACCCCTAAGTCCTGGAAACATTCCTGAGGGACACCCAGAATCAGGCCTTCACTCCCCAAATTATCAGTGTCTGCCAGGAGAAGCCAAGTCAACTGGGCTAACAAGGGATACTCGTAAAAGTATCTTGAGAAACAAAACGCAAAGATTATTTGAAACCAGGCAGAGGAGCCAAGTTTACATAGGCTGTCTGAAATTTTAATTCCATCCCATTCCTTGTATTTCTTATTCTAAGATTATGTGCCAAGACTTCTGGATTCTGAGTTTTCATTACATACAGAAATAAATCTGCCTTATGGAGCCCTCTATACTTGGACCAGGAGGCAGATGTCAGAACAGAGCAAGGAAACACTGCATGGTTCAAAATTGGGAAGGGTGTACGCCAGGGATGTGTCCTATCTCCACACCTTTTCAATCTATCTGCAGAACAGATCATACAGGAGCCTGGGCTCTATGAGGAGGAATATGGCTTCAGGATTTGGGGAAGACTCATCAACAACCTGTGTTATGCAGATGATACAACCTTGCTTGCTGAAACTGAGGAGAATCTGAAGTGCTTGCTGCAGAAGGTCAAGGACTGCAGCCTTAAATATGGATTGAAGTTCAACATCAAGAAAACAGATTTTCACTACTGGGCTGACTGGCAGCATCATGATAGAAAATAAAATGATTGAGACTGTTAACTGCTTTAGTTTGCTTGGCTCCACAATCAACACTCTTGGTACTAGCAGCCAGGAAATCAAAAGACAACATGCATTGGGAAAGTCTGCTGTCAGGGACCTTTCCAGAGCACTAAAAAACAACAAATTAAGTCTGGAGACTAAGGTGTGCCTGATCCAGGCCATAGTCTTGCAATTACTTGCTATGCATCAGAAAGCTGGACAATGACTAGGGATGATAGGAGAACTGATGCCTTCGAGCTGTGGTTACTGGAGAAGTGTACTGAATATACCATGGACCACTAGGAGAACCACTTTGTCCTGGAGAGGGTAAAGCCAGGCTGCTCCTTGGAGGCAAGGACATATTATGAATATGCTGCAAGGCGGGACTAGTCCTTGGAGCGGGACATCCCAAGAGAAGACCCTTGATGAGATGGATTGACTCAGTGACTAGGGTAATGGGGATATGTGTGTCAGAGACAATAAGGTTGGCTCAGGATAAGAGCAGGGTTCAGAGCTGTTGTATACAGGGTTGCTATGAGTCACAAGCGACTGAACGGCACATAACTGGGTTTCCCTGTGGTGCCTGTGAGGCCACTGTAATAAGTAAGATGGGATCTCAATCAAGGGGAAGTTCCCTTTTATCATGTTACATTGGATTATACTGGACTACTAGGAAAGATAAGCTTTACTTGAAGTTTTCTCAGTAAAGAATGAGAACTGATGTACAGGGAGGAACAATTCCCCTGGAAGTCATAGGACCTAGGCCCAACTCTCAAGCTTTGCCTTGACAGATTTTATACTTCTCTCAATAGTGAGAAAATAAGACAAAATGCCCAGCACACAGCATCACACAATGTCTGTAACACCCACCCTTGAAATAATCAAAGTAGTATGAAGTAGATGTTATAGATTGAGCTATTTCTCAAAAATGTCAAGTCCTGTCTCTATCTTGTTTGAAAATAAGGGCTTTGTCATGTAAACAAAATCTTAGCCTTGTAGGAGGAATCTCACATATCAGTTATGAAAAGAGTGTAACATCCATACAGAACATACAGGTGAAAGACAGATACCATGGAAGGGCCCACCTACAGCAAAGCAATGTTAAAGATGCTCACCTGACATTAGAAGCTAGGAGAGAGATTTCGGAGCACAGAACTGTGAAAAAAAGTCCCTTTATGTCCAAGCCACTCACTGGTATTTGTACATATGCATCAACAGAACAGTAAGACAGCAGATCTCTGTCGTTGTTGTTATGTGCCCTCGAGTCGTTTCCGACTCATAGCGACCCTATGCACAACAGCCCTAAACCCTGTTCTATCCTGCGCCAACCGCACTGCCTCTGACACACCCACCCCGATTACTCCAGTCACCGAATCAATCCATCTCGTAGAGGGTCTTCCCCTCCTGCACCTTCCCTCCCCGCTCCCAAGCATGATGTCCCTCTCCAAGGACCCGTCCCTCCTGGCAACATATTCAAAGTATGTCAGATGAAGCCCCAGAATCCTTGCCTCCAAGGGGTAGCTTGGTTTAATCCTCTCCAAGATGAATCTGTTTGTTTTCCTGGCAGTCCAGGGTACATTCAGTACCCTTCTCCAGCACCACAGCTCAAAAGCATCCACTCTCCTTCTGTCCTCCCTAGTCATTGTCCAACTCTCTGATGCATAACAAGCGATTGCAAATACCATGACCTGTATCAGGTGCACCTTAGTCTCCAGAGAGACACTGTTGCTCCTGAGTACCTTAGGTCCCTAACAGCAGACTTTCCCATCGCAGATCTCTGTACTGCCAAAATTATTTTTCTAATCCTCTTCATCCCAGGAGTGAACAGTAACACCTTGCTAAGACTGCCAGAGATGGCAAAAAACAGTGGCAGAGAGAAGACTCAAGACATGGGCACAGTGGACTTTGGAGCTAAAGGACTAAGAATGGGATGTATTTTTGCCAAGGAGCGAAATCTGCCAAACCAGGCAGCTAGAACTGCTTGCTGGCAGGATGGACACTTAGATTTGCAGAGTGATGTTAACACTTGCCAAAAAGTCAGGGCAAAGGCCAAGGGGCTTTAAGACAGCAGCAGATTAGACAGATATCTTTAGCCTCCACTGAAAGAAGGCTTGTCTAGATTGGAAGAACTCTATCCTGAGATAAGTTTCCATTAAACTCTTGGCTTTCCTCAGGCAAAAGGAGTTGTTTACATAGAGGCTGACTTAGCAAATCCGTAAACTCCCTCATTCCTCACTCTCAGACCAAGCCCCAGCACAAGAACTAATCTCAGTCAAGTGAGCAAAATCGACCAGGCGGAAGAGTCTAAAACCAATGTGTACAGAAGGGACCGTGGTGGCACAAGAAGTGTGCCGCCCCCAAGAATATATTTATGTTGAAGTCATATTGGTATCTGTGAATAAGACTTTGTTAGGAAATAGGTTGTGGAAGCTGTTTGCAGTGAAGCTGACTTTAACCCACAGTGGAGGAGGGATAGGTCCTTATCAAAGACAAACTGCAGCTAGGCGACAATGGAGTTTTACTGCAGCTGTAAGCCACGGCACACCTGGGGCTACCAGGTAATAGGAACGATGAACACCATTCCCTGTAGCCTTTGGAGAGAAGACTATGCTGACACCTGAATTCAGACTCAGCTTCCAGAACTGTGACAAAGTAACTCTGCTCTTATAAGCGACCAAGGTGTGCTGCTTTGTGGAGACCGCCTTCTGACACAAACTCAAGAGCTCTAGACCCTGACTGCAAGGGGCAGTGTGAGTCAAGTAATTAGCTGACATTTGAAGAGTCACCTTTCAGGGTCTTAATGAGCCAGCCTTAGAGGGAGTAGAATCTTAAAGGCAGACTAGTCAGCAAGGGAGGAGTGGCAAGTGCATACATAGATGGCTCTACACTGTGAGATTCTCTCTGGAAGACTGTATGTCTGCAGTCAGCTCCTGGGTTAGTGGGGACATTACCTCTGACTGAGGTGCTTGCCTCTAACTAGGCACCTGTTACACAAACGTGTCCAGCATAGGCCATTGCCACATATGGAGCAGTGTGTGACTATCCTTGGGTGTTCCAGTTTGGAAGAGAGAATTTCTTTTTAACAGTCTGATAACTTGACTGTACTCATCCCTTAGACTAACAAAGACAACATTCCTATCCAGGTGGTCTAGCCTAGGCTCCTCTGAAGCCACAGTGTCTCTAAGGCAGCAGACAACATACTTGCTCCCTGTGCCATATTAAAAATGACACGGTCCTGACGTCAGGGAGAATGGAGAAAGGGCAGGGGCAGGAAGAGCACTGCAAGTCACCTGGTGACTGGTGATGCTGGTGGAAAGTCACGCTTCAAGGAAGAACTTGCGAAGGGACAGGAGTGGGAGGCAGGGGGAGATTGCACCTGCGTATACATTTGCTGTCTAGACTATACTTGCAGGGCTGTTTTCTCCACTTGCCACCACCAACACAATGTCTCTGAGGCAGCAGACAACTTTAAACCAGTCAAAGAAACAGGACAAAATGGAAGAAAATATAGAATTGGAATGTCTTTCAGAGGAAGAAACACTATTGGAATTTCCTGTAAGGAATTCAAAAGGAGGATAGTTAATAGTATTCTACACATTGTCTAAAACACAGAAAACATTAACACTTTTTAAAAATTATGTAAAACCAAGTTTGTTGTTGTTATGTGCCGTCGAGTCGTTTGTGACTCATAGCGACCCTATGCACAACAGCCCTAAACCCTGCTCTATCCTGCACCAACCGCACTGCCTCTGACACGCCCATCCCGATTATCCCAGTCACCAAATCAATCCATCTCATAGAGGGTCCTCCCCTCCTGCGCTGTCCCTCCACCCTCCCAAGCATGATGTCCCTTTCCAAGGACCCGTCCCTCCTGGCAACATGTCCAAAGTATGTCAGACGAAGCCCCAGAATCCTTGCCTCCAAGGAGTAGCTTGGTTTAATCCTCTCCAAGATGAATCTGTTTCTTTTCCTGGCAGTCCAGGGTATATTCAGTACCCTTCTCCAGCACCACAGCTCAAAGGCATCAACTCTCCTTCTGTCCTCCCTAGTCATTGTCCAACTCTCTGATGCATAACAAGTGACTGCAAAGACCACGGCCTGTATCAGGTGCACCTTAGTCTCCAGAGAGACACCATTGCTCCTCAGTACTTTAGAAAGGTCCCTAACAGCAGACGAAATTTCCCATCGCGATACGCTTTTTGATTTCCTGACTGCTGGTGCCAAGAGTGTTGACCATGGAGCCGAGCAAACTGAAGCTGTGAACACTCTCAATCTCTTCGCCATCCATCCTGACGCTGCCAATTGGTCCAGTGGTGAGAATCTTTGTCTTCTTGACATTGAGCCTCAGTCCATACTGAAGGCTGCAGTCCTTGACCCTTCGCAGCAAGTGCATGAGGTCCTCCTCAGTTTCAGCAAGCAGGGTTGTGTCATCTGCATAAACGCAGATTGTTAATAGATCTTCCACCAATCCTGATGCCACAATTCTCCTCATAGAGCCCAGCCTCTCGGATAATCTGCTCTGCATACATGTTGAAAAGGTATGGAGACAGGATGCATCCCTGGCATACACCCTTCCCAATTTTGAACCATGCAGTGTTACCCTGCTCTGTTCTGACTACTGCCTCTTGATCCAAGTACAGGTTTCGCATTAGCACAATTAAATGTTCTGGGATTCCCATTCTTCTCAGAGTCAGCCACAGTTTGTTATGATCCACACAGTCAAATGCCTTTGCATAATTAATGAAACACAGATAGACATTCTTCTGGTATTCTCTGCTTTCAGCCAAGATCCATCTAACATCAGCAACAATATCCCTAGTACCACGACCCCTTCTAAACCCAGCCTGGACTTCCGGCAATTCTCTGCTGATGTGCTGTTCTAATCGTTTTTGGATAATCTTCAGTAGATCAAGTAAATTTGGAATTAGAAGCAATTCAAAAACAGACAATGAAAGTAAAAATATTATGACTAAAATTACAGAAATAAATACTGACAGCAAAGAACAGAATTAAAGAAATGGAACACAGAATTAGTGGAGGACAAATTTCTTAATACTGTTACAGAAATAATCAGGAAAAAAATGAAACAATCAGGAATTATGTGGGACAATATAAAGAGGAATAACATGTAACTGAAATTGTAGAACAGGAAGAGATCAAAAGAAAAAGAAAATAAGATTTGTTTGTAGAAAATTTTCTAAACACTATGAAAATGAGAAAATAAGCATTCAAGAAAACATGTGTTTGACAAATTCAACACTCTCTCATAATAAAAGCATTCAATAAAATAGAAATAGGGGGGAAATGCTCAACATAATTAAAAGCATTGTTCACTGCTTTAGTTTGCTTGGCTCCACAGTCAACACTCTTGGTACCAGTAGCCAGGAAATTGAAAGACCTATTGCCATGGGAAAGTCTGCTGTTAGGGACCTCTCCAAATTACTGAAGAGCAATGGTGTCACTCTGGAGACTAAGGTGCATCTGATAAAGGCCATGGTCTTTGCTATCACTTGTTATGCATCAGAGAGTTTGACAATGATTAGGGAGGATAGAAGCAGAATTGATGCCTTTGAGCTGTGGTGCTGGAGAAGAGTATTGAGGGTACCATGGACTGCTGAGAAAAGAAACAGATTCATCCTGGAAAGGGTTAAACTGGGCTGCTCCTTGGAGGCAAGGATTCTGAGGCTCCATCGAACTTACTTTGGACATGTAAGGAGAGACTGGTCCTTGGAGAGGGACATCATGCTTGGGAGGGTGGCAGGATAGTGCAGGAAGGGAAGGCCCTCTATGAGGTGGATTGATTCAGTGGGGTAATCGGGATGGGAATATCGGAGACAGTGCGATTGGCACAGGACAAAGCAGAGTTTAGGGCTGTTGTACATAGGGTTGCTATGAGTCGCAAGCGACTCGACAGCACATAACATACAAAACCAATGGCCAACATTACTCTCAGTGGAAGAGACTGAAGCCATTCTCCTTGTGAATGGGAACCAGACAAGGTTTCTTTTTATCATTTCTTCTATTCTTACAACAAAATAATAAGGCCAAGAAAAGGAAATAAAATATTTCCGAATTGGCAAAGAGGAAGTAAAATTCTTTGTCCTCAGATCATACAGACCTGTATATAGAAAATCCTAAAAACTTAGTAAGTTACTGGATCTAACTGACACAGCAAAGTGGCAGGATATAGGATGAACTTGCAACAGTTAGTCAGATTCCTCTACATCATGCTTGGAAAGGTGGAAAGTCAGCAACAGAGAAAAAGACCTCAACAAGATGGACTGACTCAGTGACTGCAGGAAAGGGCTTGAGTATGCTGGAGAGGATGTGGATGGTAGAGGATAGGAAAGAGTTCAAATCTGTGGTCTACAGGGTTTTTTTGAGCCATACTCGACTAGATGGCACCTCACAACATCAACAAAGAAAACACTGAAAAAGAAATTAAGAAAATAATGACATTTATAATAGTTACCCAAAAGATGAATTATTTAGGAACAAATCTAACCAGCTCTAGAAGACTTAAAAACCTACAAACCACTATTAGAGACCTGCATAGAGTAACATACCATACTCACTAAAAGGATTTAGCATTGCAAAAATTGACAAACTGCCAAAAGCAATCTACAGATACAAGGTGATCCCAATTTTTTCAAAGTGATGCAACTTTATAAGGAAAAGAAAAAGAGCTCATATAAGTAAAGAGATAATGAAGAAGGAAAACCACATAGCAGGACTCACACATCCTGCTATCAAAACACACTGCACAGACACAGTAACAAAACAGCTGGGTCCTGGCACAGCAACAGGTACAGGGACCAATGCAACACAACTGAGAAACCAGAAATAATCCATCCACTAATAGAAAAGTAATCTCTGACAAAGTGATTTTTCCAGTAAGTAGAGAAAAAAAGAATCTCTTTAACAAATGGCACTGGTAAAACTGGATTATCTATTTGCAGAAAATGGAAAAAAGATCCGTACCATACACCAGTGTACAAAAGCTAACTCAGAACAATCAAAGTAAAAACGGGGATAAACTTAGCTGGCCTCATCAGTGGAGTAAACAGACTGTGAAATAGAACTGAAAGTGTACAATTTGCAGAGGATAAAGTAGATGGCTGGCACCTCCTACAGATGAAATCCTCATGTGCATCAAGTAACTTTCCAAAAGAGTCAAAAAAACCCCTACAGATTCAGGGAAAATATTTGGCAATGACACATCTGACTAGCGACTCATCTCTAAAATTTAAAGAAACCTCCAATAACTCAACAAGAAAAATACAAATAAACCTATTACAAAGTGGGCAGAAAATATTAATTTAGCCTTCAGAGGGGCAACAAACACATGAAGAAATGCTCAAGATGATTAGCTATTAAAGAGATGCAAATTAAAGCAAAGTATCCTTTCACCCCAGGAACAATAGCAAAGTTCAGATAAGAACAAACAAGTGCTAGGGAGGGTGTGGCGAGATTAGAACTCCTATATACTATGGCTGTGTAAGTAAAATAGTACAACCCCTTTAGAAAGCAGTTTGGCACTTCCTTAGAAAGCTGTGCATCGAAATATTTGATTTGGCAATCCCACAGAATTGAGAGCTGTGACACAAACAGACTTACAAACATTTTAATTGCAGCATTATTTACAATGGCAAAGAGCTGGGAACAACCTAAGTATTCAAGAATAGATGAATAGCTAAAGAAACTATGGAATAATCACACAGCAGAGAATAATGCATCACTAAAAAAGGATAAAGAATTGATGAAATACTACCCATGGATGAATGCAAAACAAATTATACAGTAATATACGTCAGTCACAGAAGGATAATTATAAAACCAGTTATATTAAAAGCTAAGAGGAGGTTCACACATAGACCTATCAATTTTGAGGGTTAACAGAGATGAAAAGTAAGGGAGAGGGGAAGAAAAGGGAGTAAATAGATGAAGGGAAAGCAAATAACAGTAAGATTTTGATTGTTGTTGTTGCTGTTGTTATGTGCCGTTGAGTCGTTTGCGAGTCATAGTGACCCTATGTACAACAGCCCTAAACCCTGCTCTATTCCTGTGCCAATCGCACTGCATCTGACACACCCATCCCGATTACCCCAGTCACTGAATCAATCCATCTCATAGAGGGTCCTCCCCTCTTGCGCCGTCCCTCCTTACAACATGCCCAAAGTATGTCAGACGAAGCCCCAGAATCCTTGCCTCCAAGGAGTAGCTTGGTTTAACCCTCTCCAGGATGAATCTATTTTCTTGGCAGTCCATGGTACATTCCATACTCTTCTCCAGCACCACAGCTCAAAGGCATCAATTCTCCTTCTGCCCTCCCTAGTCATTGTCCAACTCTCTGATGCATAACAAGTGATTGCAAAGACCATGGCCTGTATCAGGCACACCTTAGTCTCCAGAGAAACACCGTTGCTCTTGAGTGCTTTGGAGAGGTCCCTAACAGCAGACTTTCCCATCGCCATACGCTTTTTGATTTCTGACTGCTGGTGCCAAGAGTGTTTGAGATTTTGATTATACAGTCATAAACTGTTGTTGCTGTTGTCGTGTACTGTCAATCAGAACCAATTCATAGTTGGTCCTCCAGCAGGTGTTCAGGGGCAGTAAATCGCACAGGAGCAGGCTGTTCATTTTTTCCAAGGAGCAGCTGGTAGATTTGAACTGCATGCCTTTAGGTTGGCAGTGCAGCTCTTTACCACCAGGCCACCAGATATGTGTAATAATTAATCAATAGTAATTAATGTTATAAAACAAAATGCCTACAATTGAATGAAAACTCAATAAAATTTAGAAATGTTCACTCAAAACAGTTTCATGAAAAAAAAAATTTCATGAATTGGAATAATGCTGCAACTACTAAAATTCCTTCTTCCCTACACTGAATAGTAAGATCACTACAGGACCAGAGAAGGAAGGAAGAACAGATTCCCTAAGGGAATCCAAATGCAAGGTCATCTAAGACTTGAAGAATAACAAAGAACCAGATGTATAAAGATGTGCAGGAACATCCACAAGAGCCATTATTACAAGAAGCCCAACCACACATTTGGTAGCATGCAGATAGGGAGGAGACCAGGTAACTAAGCTCTATGAGTTAGCAGCTGACAGATAAATGACAGCTAAATGAGTCAAAGGTACAAAGAGGCCTGTGCCAGCAAGCAAGGCATAAAGAGTGGTGGTGCTCATCACAGACTTACCTTGGGGTTTTATCAGAGGCAGTAATTCTGTGCAGGCATTTCGGGTACTAAAAAAGTTTGTTTTCAAAGTCACCTCTGCTTGAATATCAAACGGTGTAGGATCAGCATCTTGTGGGGGGAAAAAAAGAGGGTTAATCAACTGTAGCAATTGGGTAAAAAGCCATACACTTTTAACCACAAAAAAAGACTTCACTAAAGCCTAGTGAATTCCAAATAATGCCTCGCAGTGGTTACTACTAGTATTGTGCCAATGTAATATGTTCTGGTTTTGATGATATTCACAGAAGGGTGTCAACGGGGAGAGTAGGTACAGGGTTTCCAAGACATTGTGTACTTTGTATTTTTCTTCCCACTTCTTGATTATTTCAAAATAAGACGTTCATCCAACTGTCCTAAGGTTCAATACCTTGACTGGTCCCTGGCTGTGACTTTCTCAGATACCTTTAAACAAGTTAACGTCCCTTTGGATAAAAGTCTTCCAACTCCCCTCACTTTCTTTGCTAGGGGGTCTTTCCCAATCCTCCAGAGGTTCTATGAACATCAACTTAGTTAAGTTTTAAAAACATTTTTTACAGTTTGCATATTATCCATATATACTGTGTTTTGTATATGTTGTTTGTATATGTACTCTTGTGCTTTATACAATCATATATTATGCCTATTTATCATCCCTGCCTTTTCAAGTCCTCCCCAAAGCTTTCCTATTACTTCACCCCCCTCTGCCTACTAATCTGCTTTCTCAGTGATTTTTTCCTATTTGAATATTTATACATATCTTACTCAGTTACTTGTCCCAGCAACTTACTCTTGAAGGCGATGCCCGCGTTGTTGACCAGCACGTCTAAGCCCCCATACTCGCGGCGCAGGAAGTCGCGCAGGGCGCGGATGCTCTGCAGGTCGTCGATATCCAGCTGGTGGAAGCGCGGGTTCAGGCCCTCCGCCTGCAGCTGCTGCACCGCTGTCTGGCCCCGTGTCACATCCCGCGCCGTGAGCACCACGTCCCCCGAGAACTGGCGGCACAGCTCACGCACGATGGCGAAGCCGATGCCCTTGTTGCCCCCAGTCACCAGGGCCACGCGGGTGGAGGACGACATGGCCGGGAAGGGAAGCTGCAGTGGGAACTAGAGACCCGGTGAGGAGGTGAAGACACCTGTGCAAACCAAACTATGCACTTGCAACTGCCCGCGGTGTCCCAGAAATTGCAGGAGGATGCTCAATGCGCATGGGCGGAATGCTCGCCAGGGACTGGCTGGGCGGAGTGCGCAGGCCCTCGCGCGGGTGGGGCGGAGCAGGAGAGGCCTCCCAGCCCCCTTCAGAGTTCAGCATTTCGGGCAGAGTCCTTTTTGACAACAATCCTGCATGACTTTGCAAAAACGGCCTAGGGTTTCAGTGAGTGTCTTTGTCCTCTTTGAAGCGAAGAATCATTCGGACAGGCCACGTGACTGCTCTTACATTTGAACTGTTGAGTAGGTCAATGTAGACTATAGTTAGCCCTGGTTCCTACAGGTTCATTTTTGTCTCCGCTTCGTGCTTCAGCAGTAGTCACTGCTGCATTAAAAAAATGAACTTAAAAAAGATTTTGGTGAATAAAATAAGTTACTCACAGAAAGACAGATATTGTGTGATCTCTCTTAAATAAGAAAATTTATGAACACAAAAGATGATTCCAGATTATGAGGTGGAGGTTGGGATGTAGGTCTGGAAGGGAGACGCACACCTGGGGCTCAGTGAGCTGCTATTAAGGGTGATAATTGAATTTGAATGCAGTTAATGCCAGTGAAGTGTATGTGTAAAGACTGAAGAACTAGATAATGTTTTTATATACTTAACACACTGGAAAAAACCAAAGATATTTGCATAGACTTGATTTTGTTTGGCTGTGAATTAACTCCCAACACATCGTGACTTGAAGGAAGGATATTTTTCCTGATTGCACATGGATCTTGGCTGAAAACAGAGAACAACAGGAAATTATTTTTCCCATATCTTATTGACTAGGCAAAGGCATTCATCTCTGAATTAATAACAAATTATGAATAACATTGTGAAGACTAAAAATTCTAGAATACCTAGTTGTGCTTATTATTATTATTAGGAAGCTGTATATAGAACAAGAAGCACACTTTTGAACAAAACCAAAGGATATAATGTTCAAATCCACAAAGTTGTGTGTCAAAGTTGTATCCCTTCACCATATTCAGTCACATTTCTGAGCAAATATAAAATCTGATCCATATGAAGAAGAACACAAATCAGTATTGGAGGATAATTTACAGCCTGTGAATCTCAGAAAGCAACATTGTTTGCTGGAAGTAAAGAGTATTTGAAACTTTTACTATTGAAGACAGAAGATTACAGCCTTTAAAATGGATCACATCTCAGTATCAAGACAACACACACACACACACACACACACACCCCAAAAGGTCATTGTCATGAACAATGACTGACATTGTCAAGGATTTCATTATACTTGGATTCACAAACACCGCCAAGATAGTGTAATAGAACAAAAAGTCCTTTGTGCCATCAGGAGGCCAAATAAACAAGCAAAAGAAATCATGTATACACCTTATTAAGAATGCATCTGGAAGGCAGTGGGATCATTCCACAAAGATCTGTCTTGCTTTTTTAACTCTTCAAGGGATATTTACAGAGTGTTAAACATTCTCATTACATCATTTGATATCCAGGGTTACAGGACGTTTTTAGTTATTGAAGAAACTGAATTTCATTGAAACAATTATTTTTCTACTACTGAGGCAGCATTCAGGCTGGTCCCAACTTACTCGCAACAGTTTTGGTTTGTTTTTTTGTTTTGTTTTTGTTTTGAAGTGTCTTTAGAGGATTCACATTTGCCGGCATCTGCTTATTTGCCTGCATCTTCTCACTCCCCTTGGAGTGAGCAGAGCTGCAAGCTGCTTATCTCTTTAGACAGGAACTCTCTTGGAATATGAAAATGGGTCTTTGCTTGGGGGTTTTCAACAGCGCAGAATTTCTGTATTATTTTAACTATATATTGTTGTTAAGTGCTGTTGAGTCGTAGGCGACTCATAGGGACCCTATGAACGAAAGTCCTCAACACTTGTGTGACTTTCATCCTTTATCCAGGTTCATAGGGTTTCCAGAGGCAAGATATTTACGGAAGTGGATGTCACTCCTGCTTCCAAGCTTGTTTTAACCAGGAAGTGCCACCACACACTGTCCACCATGGGTAACTGTTATCACATTTGACACATTAGTGTCACAGTGTTCAGCTTCACAGCAATCACTAGTTACCCCTGTACGGCAAGTGGACACACCAGGGCTATACGACCTAGAAGAATGTTTGAACAAAAACAATGAAAAGCAGGCCTTAGGGCCGCGGATTAGAAGTCATCCACCTTTAGCTTCGTAGCATCACTTTCTATATGTTACATAGCATAAACGGAAATAAATCTTAAACTTTCTTAAATGTTAGTATTCATAGTAGTAGTCAAGAAATCAAACAATGCATTACATTGGAAAAATCTGCCATCATGTAACCTCTTTAGAGTGCTGGAGAGTAAGGATGTCATTTTAAAGACTAAGGTATACCTGACCCAAACTATGGTATTTTCCTTTACTGTACATGCATCTAAACGTTGGACAATGAATAAGAGAGATTGGAGAATAGGTTATGCATTTGAATTATGATGTTGGTGAAGAGTATTTAATAAGCCATGGACTCTAAGAGAGCAAACAAATTGGCATTGAAGAAAGTTCAACTAGGGTTCTTAAAGATTAGGATGTTGAAAACTTAGTCTCACATACTTTGGACATGTTTTCAGGAAAGGCCTGAACTTGGAAAAAGATATCATGCTTGGAAATGCAGAGGGTCAGCAAATGAAAGAAAAATCTTCAGTGAGATGTACTGATAAAACGACTGTGACAGCGAGCTCCATTGTGTCAGAGATCATGACCATGGCACCAGGTAGGGCAAGGGTTACATCTTGTTTTCATAGGGTTGTTATGAGTAGTTGACTTGATGGCACCTAACAAACACAACTACAACATTTTAAGGTTACTCACTGGCCTCTTCAACTGTCACAGATACCTCCAAAGTGTTTTTACCACAAAGATTCATCACAAAGATCATAAATCTCTTTTTTAAAGTTGACATGGAGGGTTCTTTTATACTGCATTTTAGTAAATATATTTTTCAGTTTATCAGTTTTACCACTTTCCTCTCTCCTTTGCTCACTTTCCCCCGATTGTTATTTATTTGTTAAAGAACCTAAGTCTTGTAGAATTTCCTACAGTTTTTATTTTGTTAGAAGTCATGGTGTAATGGGTCTGGTGCCTAGACCATTGTCTTTCATCTGATCAGCTACCTCAACTCTGCCTGCCCTGCAAACAGCTGCTTACATCAACAGCTACATGAGTCATTTCTTCCTCAAGCAAATGGGGAGTGTTAGTCTATCCACAGGAGACTTGGATAGTCTACCCATTAAATTGAGCAGATTCAGTGGCAGAAAGTGGGGATTTCACCACTAGGAAAGAAGAGGAAGCAGAGAGTGCAGTAAGCATCCTTCAAGGCCAGAGATTCCTATGGGAGGAATTATGTCTTTCTGATAACTGAGAAGCTTTCTGAACTGAGGAGTTGTATTTGCTGTTAATGGAGAAGCATCTCTGGACTCAAGAATAGTATTTGTTGTTAATTGAGAAGCTTTCTGAACTAAGAGATTCTATCCTCCTGTTAACCTGAAATATATAGCCTGCTAACTTCTCTACTAAGCCCCACAACTGTAAGTATGATTCAGTTAAGCCTGTGTGGGTGGTCACTGCAACAGATTTCACATCGAGTGAGTAGGTGCAGAGGCTTGGAGGACATGTCTGACCTCGTGGAAATTATCTTTGTGTTATGGCTAGTGTTGAAGGGGGCAGTTCCCTCTTGTGGAGTTTTCAGAGGTCAGACTCCGCTGTCCTTGCTCTAATTACAGAAGTGGACTTTCACCTCCTCTATTCCATTTAAGTTGATTTAGGGAGTTCCATTCAAGTTAGTTTTAGGGAGGGGAGCTCTTGTAGACTTGTCTATAGGATGCTTCACTACTAATCCACAGGCCATGCCTCACTGGCAGTTTGAAGGTTTGAATCTACCAGTAGCTCTTCAGGAAAAAAGATGGGCAATCTCCTCTCGTAGGATTTACAGCCTCAGAAGGCCAATAACAAAACAGCTACAAGTTAGTTCTAATGACAATACCTTTTTTGGGGATTTTTCTTTTTCATCTTCATTTTAGAGACTTGATCAGATGCAGGTTTTTATTTTGGCAATAATCTTTCATTGGTTGGTGTGCTGTACTTGTTCTGTTTCCTCAAATAAGAGATCTGAGCAAAGTACAGGACAGGCTAAGATTCAGATCTGTTTATAGGGCCTCTAGCCTTGAATGGAAAGCTCTGGTGGCCCAGTGGTCAAAAGCTATGCTGCAATTCCAAAAGCACGAAGTTTGAATTCACCAGCTTCTCTGCAGGAGAAAAATGTACAATCTCCTCCCCTGCAATTTACTACCCCTGAAAACCCACTAGAGGGTTCCAACTAGATGGTGTATAAAAACATATAACATTTGTTGAATAGTAATCCACTTGATGGATTATCAACAACCTAAAGAACTCATTTAAAATGTAAAGACTCAGATTGGTTAAAGGTACTTTTTACTGTTACAATGCTTAAGATGTCAATACATTTTTTAAAGGACATAACTTAGTCCTCTATTAACACCAACTTTCTGACTCATAGCAAGTAATTGTGAAAACTATGGCCTGGATCAGGCACATCTTAGATTTCAGACTGACATCATAGCACTTCAGTATTCTGGAGCAGTCCCTGACAGCAGACTTTCCCAATGCAATTTGTCTTTTTATTTCCTGGCTGATGGTATCAAGACGGTTGATTGTGGGGCCAAGCAAACTAAAGCTATTAACAATCTCAATCTTTTCACCATCTCTTATGAGGCTGCCAATCGGCTTAGTGGTGAGAATCTTTGCTATCTTGATGTTGAGCTTCAATCCATATTCAAGGCTTCGATCCTTACCTTCTGTGGCAAGTGCTTCAGGTCCTCCTCAGTTTCAGCAAGCAAGGTTGTGTCATCTGTGTAACACATCAACATTATTGATGAGTCTTCCCGCAATCCTGATACCATATTCCTCTTCATAGAGCCCATCCTCCTGGATAATTTGTTCTGCATATAGATTGAAAAGGTATGGAGATAGGATGCATCCCTGGCATACACCTTTCCTGATTTTGAACCATGCAATGTTTCCTTGCTCTGTTCTTATGACTGCCTCCTGGTCCAAGTATAGGTTTCAGATAAGCACAATTAAGTGTTCTGGGATTCCCATTCTTCTCAGAATTAGCCACAGTTTGTTGTGATCCACACACAGTCAAATGTCTTTGCATAGTCAATTAAACACAGATAGACGTTCATCTGGTACTTGCTATGTGTCAGAAAGCTGGACAATGGCTAGGGATGATAGAAGGAGAATTGATGCCTTTGAGCTGTGGTGCTGGAAAAGAGTATTGAATATACCATGGATTGCTAGGAGAACAAACAGGTTTGTCCTAGAGAGGGTGAAACCAGGCTGTTCCTTAGAGGCAAGGATTCTGAAGCTTCATCTGACATACTTGAGTATGTTGCAAGGAGGGACCAGTCTTTCGAGAGGGACATCATGCTTGGGAGGGTGGAGGAACAGTGCAAAAGAGGAAGGCCATTGAAGAGATGAATTGATTCAGTGACTGGAGTAATGGGGGCAGGTGCGTCAGAGAAAATAAGCTTTGCACACGATACAGTAGGGTTCAGAGCTATTGTACACAGGGTCACTATGAGTCACAAGTGACTGGACAGCATATAACAACAAAAATTAACACCTTCTATAACAGAGAGAATGCTGACTCGCTAATGGGTGTGAGATTATTTGATTGGGCCTCATATTTATTCTTCTAAGTGGTATAGCACTGGTCTGTCCATTTGCTAAACAAAGGTAAATTGTGGTTGCTGTGATGCTAAACACTGTGACACAGATGTGTCAAATATGATAATGGTTTCCCAAGGTGAACAGTGTTTGGTGGAGCTTCTTGATTAAAACAAGCTTGAAAACAGGAGTGGCATCCACTTCTGAAATAGCTTGCCTCTGGAAACTCTATGAATGTGGAGGAATGATGAAAGTTATACAAGTGTTCAGGTCTTTCGTTCATAGGGTCTCTATGAGTCATCTATAGCTTGACGACACTTAACAACAACAACAAATTTCTTTTCGTTTATTTCTGGATCAGTTTTTCAGCCTATCGTGAACATGAACCTTAGGAGATTTTTCCTCTGGGGAACAAGTCTCAACAGGGAAACTAATGAGACACCTGAAGATCCTACAGTATTACAAGGGCTGAATACAGGGACTTACTATAAGAGGAACATGTTACCAGCTTTGGAACTAGAGGCTCAGAAGTAGGAGGACCTCAGAATAAGAAAGACCAGCTCCTGGGGTGAAATATCTCATGATATAGTTCCAAAGTTCTATTCATTGTCTTGAATACCAGCATCATTCATCACCCTTTCAGTTATGTGCCCTCGAGTTGTAGACGACTCATAGTGACCCTATGAAGGAAAGACCTGAACACTTGTATAATGTACGTAGTTTCTCCAAATTCATAGTTTTCAGAGGCAAGCCATTTTGGAAGTGGATGCCCCCGTCCTTGTCCCCCACCTGGGGAGCTGCTGGTGAATTAAAACAACCAAAGTTGGGCAGCCTTTGGGTTAACTCCAGAAATCTATGGGATAGCTGTGCTTGGTGCTCTGTGCCTTGATTTTTGTTTCATCTCAGACCCCCAGGCTACAAGCAGAACTCAAGACCCAACACAACCACAGATGAAGCTCAAATATCACTAAGTGCTCTTAACAACTGCGGGTATGAATCATGCTGAGGATGCAAAATGTTTTGATGCTCAAGTAATTTGGTTTTAATCCCAAAGAAGAAAGTTCTTGTTCTTTGGGATTCTACTACAGAATCCTGCCAGAGCTGTTAGCAGGGCCTGGCACCTCAGAGTGTAAGTGGGGATGGGACCAGAACTGGAATAGGCTAGATGCAGGGCAAACCAGGCCAAGGGAGAAGTGGGAAAGGAACTGGGGCATACCAGCTGGGGCAGGGGGAGGGTTGAGTCTCCTAAGCACAGAGGAGAGCTGGATTTTGATGGATTTATGGGCGCCTGCCTTTAGATCTGTTGCTAGAGATGTGCCCTCCCAGAGATTCTTTCTCTTTCTGCAGAAGAAAGGAGCCCTTTGCCTTTCATTCCTACTAGCTCTGGGGCAGGGGCAGAGTTGCGCTGGGGTCCGAGCTTCGTTGAGTTTGGCTTCTGCAGTGAGTGGGGAGGAGGGGGGGTGGCGGGTGTGAGAGGATGACACATGCGCAAGTAGGAGGTGCTCCCCTCCCCTGCATTGCTTCCCACCCTGCCCTTTTCAATCATGCAGAAAGAAGTAAGCTTGTTTTCTGCTAGAGAGCGGTCAGTCCTTCAATCTTTGTTCATAAATGGAATGTGACGTTTCTGACAGTGGAAATTTCAGGGCCTCTGGTAGATCTGAGCGCTCTTCTAACACCCTCCTACTATCCGTTGTTTAAACTTAATTCTGCCATTTTCAAGATTCTCCCTTTCATGAGGGAGTTGTTGTCTTTGAAAAGTGGTGTTTCCCATAGGAGGGGGTGAATAGATTCAGAGTGTAGGACTTCCTGAGTCCTACCTTCTTCACATTATGTAGTCTGTGTTGACTGTGGGAAGGAGACTGCTTTAGTAAAGTGAGATTGAATGCTGACTTGGTGGCCCCGGTGTCCACCAAAAGCTGGCAAGTCTCCCCTTGGGGTTGAATTGTTTTTCCATTTTGGTGTAGTTGGAGAAATGTCTCTAGCCTGCCACAATTTTCCCTGGTGCAATGTAGTTTTAAATAGTTGGAGGAATGTAAGTACTGGAGGAGCAGCTTCTTTTCATATTGGAGTTTCCCTTTTGAATCGACTTTTGTTTATAAAAAAGTTTTTACAACTTCTTTATAAACTTTCATTAAAATCTCAATGAAAAAAATTTTTTACAATCTTTTTCTGACTGGAAGAGATCCATGTTTGTTTCCATTAAAAAAAAAAAGGTGACTTGACAGTGGAAATTATTGAACAATATCACTAGTGTCACATGCAAGCAAAATACTACTGAAGATTATCCAAAAATGACTGGAACAGTACATTAGCAGAGAACTACCAGATGCACAGGCTGGGTTTAGGAGACTACATGGCACTAAGGACATCATTGCCAATATTAGGTGGATCTTGTCTAAAGGCAGAGAGTACCAGAGGAATGTATCCGTGTTTTATTGACTATGCAAAGGCATTTGGCTGTGTGGATCACAACAAATTATGGTTAATCTTGAGGAGAATGGGAATCCCAGAACACTTGATTGTGCTCATGAGAAACCTATGCTTGGACTAGGAAACGGTACTCAGAATAGAGAAAGGAAATACTGCTTGGTTCAAAATCAGGAAAGGTGGGTGTCAGAGATCCGTCCTGTCCCCATACCTTTTCAATCTATATCGAACAGGTCAGGATGCTACACTTTATGAGGAGGAATTTGACATCAAAATTGGAGGTAGACTCATGAACAACCTGCATTATGCAGATGATACAACTTTGCCTGCTGAAACTGAGAAGGACCTGAGACATTTGCTGCATAAGGTTAAAGACTGTAGTCTTTGATATGAATTGAAGCTCAATGTCAAGAAAACAAAGATTCTCACCACTAGATCACGGCAACACCATGATAGATAGAGAAGTGATTGACGTTGTTAGTAATTTCAACTTGTTTTTGAAGCTCCATCTGACATACTTTGGGCGCATGACTAGGAGGTCCTTGGAGAAGAATATTATGCTTGGAAGAGTGAAGGGACAGCACAAGAGAGGAAAACCTTGGATGAGATGGATTGACACAGTGACTAAGGTAATGGGGGTAGATGTGAAGGAGTCAGAGACACTCATAAACCTGTATGTAGAAGTGGAAATATTTTCCACTTTTGAATGTTGGAACTTTTTTCCCCATGGTGATTTTTTTTTCTGTTGCCTTCTCAAAGTTCCTGTATTTGTGGTTCTTTTAGGTTGGGGATAGAAGACACATTTTTTTCCTTATCAATGTCTATCTATCCCATTTTGTAAAAGAACTTCACCTTATTCAGAAGTTTCTTTAATCTCTCTCTCTCTCTGTAAATCTGTTCTCTTGGAAAACAAGTTAGTATTCTCTTCTGTAATATAACCTTTCTCTTTGGATGAATAAATCAAATCTTAGCACTGTTTTAAACCCCATTTCTTTTCCCCTTCTACTTAGGTTTTTTTTAGACTTTCTTTTTATCATTTTAGAACTATTGCTTTTTACTTTGAGACAAAATTATCCTCTTTGTCCTTAGTAAAACTAACTCCATGTACTATCTAATTCCATGTATGGAAACTTTTTAAGGTGAGATTTTTTTTTTGTCAGAACAAACTCACATTAATTTCTAATAACAGCAAGTCTTTTGAAATTCTGTAATATTTATTAGTAAACCAGTTAGAATAAAAGTTCTTAAAGGAGTATTACAACCTATTTTAATAATAATATTCTGAATGTTATTCCAAAACTTGAATTATAAAAATTAGAGCCGCAGATCCCAAGAAAGAGTTTCAAGAAGACAGACAGAAACCTTTTAAGAGGCTAACCAGTGACGAAAACTAGCAGCAAGAGAGGCTGCATTTCAGGGTTTCCCAACCTACCTTTGCCAAATGTTCAAATATAGAGAGAAGAGAAACAAAGGCTTATGGGTAGTGACTTAGTTATCCACTGCTGTTAGAACAGAGACACTACAATTGGATAGCTTTAACAAACAAATTTGTCTTGTAAACAAGTTTTACTTTCTAACTATTGCCTTTCCCCACAAACTTGCTCTTTTGCTTGACTTATCCACACCCGCCCCCCCTCCCAAAATTTTATTTATTCCAAATAAAAAGAAAGAATCCATCAGGCATTGAGGCAAGCATTATCACAAAGGAAGTCTATCTTTGTAAGATTCTTTCTACTGCATATTATTGTTAGATGCCATTAAGTCAACCAGTGACTCGTGACTCTATAAACAAAAGATCTAAGCCTTTTCCTTTCCTGTGTCATCCTCATAATCTGTGCCATAAGTAAACCTACTGTTGCAGTCATTGCATCAATGCAGTTCATTGATATACTTGCTCCTTTCATTGACTCTCTACTTTTCCAAACATAATGTCCCCTTCCAAGGACTAATGCCTCCTTACAACATGCCCAAAGTATGTAAGACAAAGTTTCATCATCCTTGCCTCCAGGAGCACTATGGTTGGACTTCCTCTAAGAGAGATTTGTTTGTTCTTTTTGACAGTCCATGAGATATTCAGTACTCTTTGCCAGTACCACAGTTTAATGGCATCAGTTCTTCTCCGGTTTTCCTTATTCATCTTCCAATATTCCCATGTGTACAAAGCAATTGAAAATACTTGACTTAAGTGAAGGATTTAGTCGTTAAATGGACACCTCTGCTCTTTAGCACTTTCAAGGGGTCCTTGACTTTGCTTGACTTATTTAGTTCTTTTTTAAATTTTATTTAAATTTATTATAATTT
>NW_006399801.1:8762621-8769417 GCF_000299155.1 Elephantulus edwardii
CCCAGTACTTATTTATTTATTTTTAAATTTGGCTTCTGGAAGGGAAACATAGAGGAGCAAGTAACGTTATACATTGTGACTCTCTGAGAGAAAAACCTGCAATGTAAAGAAATTAAGATGGGCAGGGACTTCATGTTTATTCCTAAAAGAAAATGGAGACTTCAGAGACATGAGTTTGAATAGTTTGAGTTATGATCCTTAAATGCATATGCATATAGTCCTTCAAAATGGAATCTGATCTGAAGCTTTTAGGAGACATCACTTACTATGGGGTAGGATACATGCACTGTAACGGTGTCCTCTGGTGTGAATCCCTCCCTGAGCTGTTAGTTTATTCAAAGTGCGTCAGCTCTCAGTCATGAGGGCTGCTGCCACACAGGCTCTAGAAAACTGGTTGACATTGGCTGTTGTGGGGAAGAGGTGCTCAATACCCAAATTAGTAGATGAGTGATATTAAGAAGACCATTGGCAGAAAGTGGGGAGTGTGTGTGAACTTGAGTAACTATTGTTGTTGTTAAGTGCCGTTGAGTCTCGGGCGACTCATAGCGACCCTATGAAGGAGAGTCCTCGATGGGTGGGTGCCTTTCATCCTCTCTCCAGGTTCATAGGGTTTCCAGAGGCAAGCTATCATGGAAGTGGATGCCACTCCTCCTTCCACGCTTGTTTTATTGGGGAGCTCCACCCCACTCTCTGTCCACACTGGGTAGCCAACCATTAACGCATTTGACAAGTGACCGCAGGACTGCAACTTGTACACCAGGGCTATACGACCTAGAGGAATGTCTGAACAAAAACAATGAAAGACTGGCCTGAGGGCCGCGAATTAAAAGTCGCCCACCTTTGTCTTGGTCCCATCATTTTGTCTTTACTGGGCCAGCTGATCTCTCTCTCTCTGTTGGGTAACTATTAGGACAGAAAAACTTACCATTTTGTCTGTCTTGCATCTTACATAAACCTTTGGAAAGTAGCCCTAGGATCCTATACTACCTCACCAGGATCAGAATAATTCTAAAGTGTGCTACATTTCTGTTCACCAGCTTGGCTGTGAAAGACTACCATCCTATTGCAACATTCTTTTATTCCTCTTCCTTATCTGCACCTTTCCCACAATCTCTACGTTTTGCTTCACACCTGCTCTCCAAAGGATGCTGCCATGCCACCAGCCCCTTCACATGCCATTTTCCTTGGATTCAAGTCCACTCTTAGTAGAGAAACTTCTACATGCACTTAGTGCGAAAGACCACTTCCCCTCTTGCACTTATCCAAGTTCTTGATTCTATTTTTACAGAACCCCTCTGCTGCTGTGTAGCATGGCAGCTGTTTTCCTGCACTCAGCTTAACTCTGGAGTGGAAGGGCCATATCTTCCTAACTTTGAGCCCTTCACATCACTTGGGGTAGCATTATGCACATGGTGAGTATTGTCACCAAAACCCATTAAACAAAAAGTTTGAGGTTTCAGTCCAACCAGAAATGCCTTAGAAGAAAAGCCGATTTAGAGAAATCAGTCACTAAAAACCTTGAGGAGCGAATGTACCATAATTTCTCAGTACATTTGTTTGCGGTTGGACAGTTGGGCTGTTTCCATGTTCTTGCGATGGTGAATAATGCTGCTGTGAACATTGATGTGCAAATCTCCGTTTGTGCCTCAGTTCTCATATTCTCAGGGTATATTCCAAATAGTGGAATAGCTGGGTCATATGGAATTTCTATGTTTAGCTTTTTGAGGACGTGCCAAACTGCCTTCCAGAGTGGTTGTACCATTTTATAATCCCACCAACAATGTATAAGAATTCCTTTCTCGCCACATCCTCTCCAACATCTATTACTTGCTGCCCTGTTAAACTTTGCCACTGTTACTGGAGTGAAATGGTACCTCATTGTGGTTTTGATTTATATCTCTCTTATTGCCAGTGGTTACTACGCAGCACACAGGAGCAATGACTTTGCAAATTGCTACCCAAATTGGGAGGGATTGGAGAGCATTATGCTGAGTAAACAAATTCAATCCCACAAGTACAAATACTGTATAAGACCATTATTGTAGAATGAGTGTAAGGATACAAGGCGGGGAAGGGAGGGTGGAAGCGGAGGGATGAGGGTGTGCAGATGGAAGGGAGATTAATCATTGAGTTGTACAATTTTATGGGGGAACATGAGGGAATTTGGAATAATCTGTTTTCAAAAACAATGTATTAGAATTTTGTAAATAAACTAGTGTAAAACAAAGTCAACTTGGAGAGGGGGAAGGGAGAGAGAGGAGAGTAAAATGTGCAACAATGAATGAATGAAAATCTAACTTTCCTTTAAACTTTGGTTAAAGTCACAATTAAAATAAAAAAGTTTATTTTAAAACAAAACAAAACCAAAAAACCTTGAGGAGCACACTGTTCTACTTATATATGGAATCATTAGAATAAACTTGATGGTAGGTTTTTTGTTGGGTTTTTTTTTGTTTTTTTTTTCTTCAATTATATTTTATTAATTTTCATAAACATTTACAGAGATTTTGGGTTTCCATTCATTCATTGTTGCACTATTCTCTCTACCCTCCTCCCAGTTTGTCCTTGTCCAAATGCCACAGTGCTTGTCAAAGCCAGTTCTGATTAATCTTCTTTGTCAGTGTGTCCTTTGCCATTCCCTATCACTCCTCCCTGAGAGAGACTTCACCCTGAGTCATAAGGAAAAGGGGATGGTGTATTCTCTTAGCTACTTCCTGCTGAAAAGGGACACTGTGGGTTTCAGGGTGAAGATCTTCTCTCACTACTCTAAAGGGCCCCTTTGGCAGTAGGAAACACATAGACTATTATGGAGATTGATTTTGGAATTTAGATGCACTCTTATTGATTGTGCTTGGCCGTACATGTTCATATCCTTGAAGATGTATCATGGGGGTGTTGCAACCTAGAAGACACAAATTTGACTAACAAGTTATAAGTACATGAGTCAAAAATTATGGAAAAGTAAAAGAAAGGATTCTTTCATTGTTTTACAAACCCTCCCCCAGGTCCCCTCCACCATGTAGCCCTCACTCTAGTCTCCTGTGATGACAGAAATACCTAGTTATATATCTCTTTTAAACAGTTTTCTCCCTCCTCTGTTTCAGTACAGTATACATTATTGAACCCATCTTACTCAGTCTCTCCCCAACCCCAAGGACAGTCCCATTCTACAACAGTGGCATCATGTAATATTTGTCCTTTTGTGACTGGGATATTTCACTCAGCATAATGTTCTCCAGAGTCATTGACTCTGATGGTAGGTTTTTAAAAAACAACTTTAATCTTACAGATAAGCATAGATAGAAGATCTGTATTAAGAAATAGAAACAGACACTTTCTCACTTGCCTTGAGAAAGCTATAAGTTCTGACTTGGCTCACAAACAGTGATGACAGTTGAAGCCTGGCTGTTTCACACCTGTAAATCACTGTAGCTTTAATGACTTTAATGACATAAGTAGTAAGTTGCTGGAGACGGTATAGAATGGACTTTGAATCCCAAGGAAAAGTGACTCATGGGTGGGGTTACTGATACAGGGTAGTAAATACCTGGGAGAAACTGCAAAAGTAGTGGAAAGAGTGAATGATTACTCTGTTACTGTTCATGTGGCATCAGAGGTTGTTAAAATATTGCCTACAGGCAAATAGAGCTACACTCATTTGTTTACTTTTGTCCCATTATAATAGCAGATTTGTGTAGCTGAAATGGAGACAAATTGAAAATATTTACTATTCAGAATTTTACAGAAAAAGATGAGTGGACTCTAGGTTATGTTGTCATTTCCTTTGATCTAATTTTTGGATTGTATTATGTTTTTAATACTGTGCTCAGCTGCTAAATGGAAGACTGGCAACTGAGTCCACCGAAAGCTGCCTCAGAAGAAAGTCCTGGAAAACTGTAGAAAACAGTTCTCTGACACATAGCAGTTCGCCATGTGTTGAAATGGAATAAAATTGAATGCAATTTATTTTTTTATTGAAAGATATACCTCACTCAGCATGTAAATAATCCACAGAGATAGGCATTTATCAAGGATGAGTTCTAGACATCTATTGTGTCTTTTTTTTACCAATTGCACACATTTCTTCACTATGTCATGGAAGAAATCACAATAGAAGTCACAGAATTAGTTGGTGGCTATAAGTGTGTTGTTAACAAGTGTTAAAGGCTCTGTATTTTAACCAGGAACAATGGAACCTGAGGATGTCGCTATAAGATGAGCTCACCACTGCTTAATCTTTTTCTCACTAACAAACTGTCCATGAGGCCCTTCCGCATCTGGGGGCAAAAGGGCCAAGTACACGGGGGTCTCCGCTCCTTCTTCTGGGCTTTTGGTGGCATTTGGCCCTGCCATGTCGGTTCTCACCCAGCCTGGGCAGCAGGCATTCAGGAGGATCTTGTCACCTTTCCTCTGTGCACTCAGATTCCTGGCTTGGATCCTGGACAGGACAGTGACCCCAATCTTGGACACGCCATACGCAGTATTGGGCCAGCCCTCCTTCTCATGCACCCCATTCTTTGAATCTTCCACAAACTTGTTCATGAGCGCCACCAGCTCCTCCTCTGTGATGGTGTCACTGCGGAACTTCTGCTGCAGCTCCGGGCTGCAGGACTTAAGGGACATGACGCTCATCATGCTTGATACATTCACCACTCTGCCTGAAACACAACACACATCCTTGTGTAGAAAGACATGCACAGGAGAGACTGCCAAGTTTGTATCAGACTTCTGCCAGTTCTAAAAGAGCAACATTTCTTTCTCCTAAAATTTTTTAAACTATGATAACATTTCTTTTAGCAATGACAAGAAGTCCTGGAACTAAGTTAGTGGTGATGGTTGTTTAAAACCATGAATCTACTTTGCTCCACTGAACCACAACTGTGTATGGAGTGACTGGTCCCTTAGTCCTGGAAACACCCAAGAAGACCCAGTGTTAGGACCTCAATGTTAACAAGCAGGAGCCAAGTTAACAGAGATAATCCAGGATACACATAAAGGGCTCATAGCTTCAGCAACAAACCTAAAAGACTTTTTCTTTCTTGAATCTACTTGTCCAGGCAGAGGAGCCGAATCTACATATGGCTTCTCTAGTGACAAGCGGGGCCACCAGCAGCTCTTCAGGAGAAGAATGCGCAATCTCTTCCTGTGTGATTATCTGCTTCTAGAAACAGCGATGGGTCAATTCCGACTCAACAATACACAACAGGTTTTTTAAAATTTTATACTCATCTCATTCCCTCCATCCTTCCTTAATTTAAGAGTGAAGGTCTCTGGATTGCTGCACAGTTTTCAAAATAAATGGAAAGGCTTTAAAGGCTGCCCCTTGGAGCAGGATGAACTTCCTGAGGTGTCCTGGAGGCCACTGTGAAGAGAAAGTTGGGGAACTGCCTTTGTATCATGTCACGCTAGACTACTAGAAAGGAAAGCTTTACTTGAAGAAAGGATTCCTCGATCATGTACAAGAGCCAATGTGCAGGGAAGAACAGCTCCCCTGGGAAATCACAGGACCTAGGTGCAGATCCCAGCTTTGTCTGTGACCTTGAGAGATTTTATACCTCAATGCTCTCCTCATAAAGTGGAGAAGTATAGAGCAAATGCCCAGCACACAACATCATACAATGGCTGTTACATCCACCCTTTAGAGAATCACAAAGTGGTGGAAGACATTAGGGACTGAATTGTGTTCCCCTCAAATACTCCAGTCTGCTCTGTCTGTGGACTTGATCCTGTTTGCGAATAGGGGTTTTCTTTGTGATATTAATGAGGACTTATCATTGTAGACTGGGTCCTACACCAATCCCTTTGAGTTATCTAAAGAGCAGAAAGACAAAGAAGGGGAAGACAGATGCCGCGTTAAAGGCCTGTCTACAGCAAGGAAATGCTCAGGACTGCCACCTGGCCCTGGGAGCTCGGTGAGAGACCCACAGAAAGGAGCAAATAGCCAGACCTTGACTTGGACTTTCAGAATGCAGAACTGTTAGGAAATGAATTTCGGTTCTTGAAGCCACTCGTGGTATGTATATTAAAGTATAACTAAGAAACTAAGACAGTATGTGGTTGAGTACCATCGAGTTGAAAATGATCCATAGCTGACCTTTCAGCAGATTTTCAGAGGCAGGGAGACTGCCCATCTTTCTCCTGAGGAACAGCTGGTGGATTTGAACTGTGTGCCTTTGGATCAACAGTGCAACTCCTTATAATTAAGCTACCAGATAGTCTTATTATATCAATGTAAGACAGTGTAGATCCCTTTAACATAGTAATTTTCCTAATCATCTCTTAGTGATTTTTAGAAAGCTGAAAGTCAGTACTTTTTTAAATTAAGGTGGTTGTTATTGTGTACTATCGAGTTAGAACGAATTCATAACTGACTAATTCATAGCTGAGGGTTTTCACAGAGATTGTTCATCTTTCTCCTATAGAGCCAATGATGAATTTGAACCATGTGCCTTTGGGTTGGTAGCAAATCTCCTTGCCACTAAGCCACCAGAGCTCCCTAAATGAATGTTTATTTTATTTTTAAAAACTAGAACTTAAACAATGATGATGACAACAACAACAAACATCTTGAGCTACCAGTGTTAAAGTATTCTTCCAAATTCACTATGAGGGTTTAGGGGATTGTAAGGAAGGTGTTGATGACTTTGAGTTCTAGAGAAAAGTACTGACAATCGCTTGTTATGCATCAGAGAGTTGGGCAATGACTAGGGAGGACAGAAGGAGAGTTGATGCCTTTGAGCTGTGGTGCTGGAGAAGAGTACTGAATGTACCATGGACTGCCAGGAAAACAAACAGA
>NW_006399801.1:8769517-8776514 GCF_000299155.1 Elephantulus edwardii
CTGAAAACCCTATGCACAACAGAACACACGCAGACTAACAGAAAGGGCAACCTAGGTACAACTATCAAGTATGGAATGAGATGGATTGATTCGGTGACTGGGGTAATCAGGATGGGTGTGTTGGGGGCAGTGCGGTTGGCGCAGGATAGAGCAGGGTTTAGGGCTGTTGTGCATAGGGTCGCTATGAGTCGCAAACGACTCGACAGCACATAACAACAACAGCAAATCCCATGGGCTGCCTAAAGAACAGACAGACATGTCCTGGCAAGGCTGTGGCCAGAGTGTTCCTTGGAGGCAAGGATGACAAATCTTTGTCTTTCATACTTTGAACATGTAGCTTGGTGAGGCTATTATTCCTTGGAAAGGAACATCATACTTGGAAAGATGGAGTGTCTGTGAAGGAGAGGAAGAGCCCCAGTGAGCTGGACTAACACTGTCACATAGACAATTCGTTTTAGTGTCTGAGAGATGATGAGGATGGCACAGGACGAGGCAGGTTTCAGAATGGTTGCTCACAGGGTTGCTTTGAGTTGTATTTGACTCGATGGCATCTAACAACAACAACAACAACAACAACAACAACAAAGGGGTTAAAGGGAAAGACAACAACAAGCACAACCACAACAACCATGGGTTTTTGGAAGCAGGAGTGGCATCCACTTCCACTTGCCTCCAGAAACTCTATGAACTTTGATAAATGAAGAGAGTTATAGAAAGGCTTCAGGCCTTTTGTTCATAGGGTCACAGTGAGTTGTGCTTGACTTGAAGGCAGTCAACAGCAACAACTAATAGCTTAGCAATAAGGAGTTATGTTTTTAACCCAAAGGCTCAAATCCAGCGGTTCTTCCAAGGGAGAAAGATGGGCAGTCTACTTCTGTGCAATTGATAGTCTTTGAAACCTCTTAAAACTTGACAGTGCACAACAACAAGGAAAGGTTTAAGTGAGATAAAAGGCACTAATATCTCATTTTTCAAATTGTGAGGTCGGTAAATGAAATTCTAGTTGTACCCTTATCTTTTTCTGTGGATAGAATATATTTTAATAAGCATGTTTCTGGAGAAAGCATTTTAAAACTCTCAAGTATTCACATCTCTTACTAAGCAGCTATTCTTCAGTAATCCTTGAAGGTTATACCACCCCTTCCTTCTCTCCTTCTCCATACCAAAATAATAGTTTTGCATGTCCTTTTGAATGCCTGTGGCCACACATAAAGGCCATGTGATTGTTCATTGTATATCAGGTTCTAAAAATTGAGGATTTTACAAACTGTTCCTCCCTTCCCATACCCAAATGTGTTGGAATTCTATCCTCTATATCTTTGTATGTAATTCTACTTAGAAAATGAATTTCTTTTATTAGATATGAGTTGTTTGCAACTTACACTGCATGTACAACAATGACCAACAGCTCTACACTTGACTCTATCTTGAGCCAGTTTCATTGTCTCCAGCACACCTACCCCCATCACCTCAATCATTAAGTCAAACCATCTCATCCAAGGTCTTCCTCTCTTGTGCTATCCCTCCACCCTTCCAAGCATGGTCTCCTCCTCCAAGGACTGGTTCCTCCTGGCAATATGCTGAGAGTTTATGAGACAGAGTCTTAAAATCCTTGCCTTGAAAGGGCAACACGATTTCACCCTCTCCAGTACAGACCTGTTTGTTGTGTCTCTTAGCAGTTCATGGTATGTTCAACATGCTTCTTGTAGGAAGCAGTAAAGAGTCAGAGACAAGCAAGCATGAAAGGAGAAGATTTTGTAGAGGATCTTAGAAGAATGCTGGAAGACACATGACCCTCCCCCATAGCTGAATAGAACACCTTCTCTTAGAGCTGAAGAGACTGTAATCTTCTAGTCTCCTAAGATGTGAGAGAAGAAGTTTGTGTTCTTTAAAGCAACTTACAAGTGATACTTGTGTTCTGTGCTAGTGTGTAGCATAGCTTTCTACTCAAAGTCTTTGTAATGCCAACCAAAGAGAGGGTAAGACCATGCAAAATATGAGGTTGCTGGTAGCCCAAGGGGGATGACTGTAATGACTGTAATATAAATAAAGTACATAGCACCCTTGTAGGTATGTGGCCATGCAACTAAGGCTTACAGAACCCTAATGAGGGGATTAGTCTGGTTTGTGATGCCACTAGGCTAAAAATGAACTCTAATCTTCCTCCACCCAGGAGACAGAGACAGCACAAGCTCTAACACTTTGCTGAGGCTGAGAGAGATGACAAAAAACAGTGGTAGGGGAAGGGTGGTAGGAAAACCAGGATATGAGTGCAGTGCACTTTGGGGCCAAGAGAGCTCAATGCCCTTGGGAAGGAGTTAAGTTTGCCAAACCAGGGAGCTAGAACTACTGGCCGGATGGAGTTCCCCTGGGCACTTATATTTGCAGAATTAAGTTTCGCAATACTTGCCCAGAAAGAGAAAACTAGGACAGGAGTGGCATCCACTTCCTAAACAACATGCCTCCAGAAACTCTTTGAACTTTGATAAGTGAAGATAGTTATAGAAAGTTTTGTTCATAGGGTCACTATGAGTTATGCTCAACTGTACAGAAATCAACAGCAGCAATACTTGCAAGAAAGAGACCAGGATGAAGGTTAAGGGGCTTTAGCAGAGGGAAGAATGCCTGCAGTCACTGACAAAAGGCTTGCTAGATGGAAGAACAGTGTCCTGAGTTAAGTTTCCATTAAACTCTTAGCTTTCCTCAGGCCAGATATGTTGATTAAACAGAGGTGACCTTAGAGTGCCGCACAATAAGAACTAACAAAGTCCAGTTAAGTAAGTAAAATGGACCAGGTGGCAGAGTGTAAGACCAATGTATGTAGAAGGGATGGTGGTTGCACAAAATGGTAGTTATGTACTGAACTGTGCTCCCTCCAAATTAATATGGAAATGCCAACTCTTCATATCTGTGAATATGAGCCAGTTAGGAAATAAAGCCTTTGGAGTTAACCTCAGTTAAGTAATGAGGTTAATGAAAGAGGATATGGGTCCTTATGAAAGATAAAACGCAGCCACGTGACAATGGAGTCTTATTGCAGCTGTAAGCCACCGAATATCTGGGGCTACCAGGAAACAGGAAGGGTGGTCACCCAGCTTCCTTTGGAGAGAATATGGCTATGTCAAGACCTCCATTGAAACTCTCAACTTCCAGAACTGTGAGAGTTAACATTTGGTTCTTATAAATCACGAAGGTGTGATGCTTTGTGGTGGCAACCACAATTAGGGCTCTAATACAGAGCTCCAACAGATTATCTGGGAGGCTGGGCTCTATGAGGAGAAGTGTGGCATCAAGATTGGTGGAAGATTCATCAACAATCTGTGATGTGCAAATGACACAACCCTGCTTGCTGAAACCAAGGAGGACCTGGAGTGCTTGCTGCAGAGGGTCAAGGACTGCAGCCTTGAATATGGATTGAAGCTCAATATCAAGAAAAGAAAGAATCTCGCCCCTGGGACAATGGCAGCATCAGGATGATGATGAAGAGATTGAGACTGTTCACAGCTTTAGTTTGCTTGACTCCACAGTCAACACTCTTGGCACCAGCAACCAGGAAATTAAAAGACACAGTGCAATGGGAAAATCTGCTCTTAGGGACCTTTCCAAAGTACTGAAGAACAATGGTATCACTCTTAAGACTAAGGTGCACCTGATACAGGCCATGGTCTTTGCAATCACTTGCTATGGATCAGAGAGTTGGACAGTGACTAGGAAGGATAGAAGGAGAATTGATGCCTTTGAGCTGTGATGTTGGAGAAGAGTACTGAATGTACCATGGATTGCTAAGAAAACAAACAGGTTTGTCCAGGAGAGGGTTAAACCAGGGTGCTCCTTGGAGGCAAGGATTCTGAAGCTTCATCAGACATATTCTGGAATTGTTGCAAAGAGGGACCAGTCCTTGGAGAGGGACGTCATGCTTGGGAGGGTGGAGGCACAGCACAGGAGGGGAACATCCTCTATGAGGTGGATTGTTTCAGTGACTGGGGTAACGGGGGTGGGTGTGTCAGAGACAGTGAGATTGGCACAGGACAGAGCAGGATTTACGGCTGTTGTACATAGGGTCGCTATGAGTCGCAAGAGACTTGATGGAACATAACAACAACATAGAGCCCCAAACTGACCTGCAAGCATCAGAATGGGTTAAGGAGTCAGGCGACATTTGAAAGAACCACCCATGGGGGCCTCTCTGAAGCAGTCTGAAGGGAAGTGGAGTCTTCTAGGGGGAGCAGACAGGGAGCAGGGGAGGAGGGGCAAGTGAAGAAAAGAAGCCCTGCAAATGCAGACTGGAGAGTAAAGGTACATGCAGGTTCTCAGTTCAAAGTGACTCACTTTCTCCTTCCACTGAGAGAAACCTTCCCTTAACCACTGTGCCTTTATCAAGTTGGTGTGCCTTTTCATCCCATGACCTTAGGTAAAGATTACTACAATAGTTTACAATTGAAAAAATGAAGGTACTGTTTGTTTAGAGCCATGAACATTCTGAAAGAAGCATGCTGCCAGGCAGTCTTATCAGAAGATCTAATCTCTGGAGGCAAATATACATATATACCTACACATATATGTGTATATATAATTTATATATCTATAAACATATTTGTAGATATGTAAACTATCTACAGAGACAGTATTGAGAACAGGGAAAGTCAGGCTCAAGAAAGATCCTCACTCAGATTGATTTTTGCTTGTCTAGAAATGACATTAGAGCTTGAGGTGAAGCTGGATGAAGGATAGCTTGGGAGAAACTATTAGACAAATTCTTAAGAGCTTAAAGTCCTAAATAAATTTAAGTGGGTGGGCCACGCTGACCTTCAGGAACATGACTGAGTCATTGGTGAAGATAAGGGCAATAAAATATTACTTAGAAAATGTATTTCATGAGCTGGAATAGTGCTGCAATCACAGAGTCCTGCTCCCCAGGCCTGAATGAGATCCCTCAGGGAGTACAGTCAGAGAGAGGACAACAGATGACTTAAAAGGAAATCCAACTATGAGGAACATCTGAGCCAAGCCATGAAGGGTAAGAGGCGAGCAAAGGTCTGCTGGCAGGAAGGCGCGCGCCCACCGCAGTCTTTGTAGGAACGCAAAGCCCTGAAGCTGAAGCATAACTGACCAGGTGGAGTCCAGGAGGAGGCCTGGTAACTAGTCAGTGTCCATGCTACCCGGTGTTGGTTGTTGTTGTTATTTGCCGTCAAGTCACTTGCGACTCATAGCGACCCTATGTACAACAGCCCTAAACTCTGCTCTGTCCTGTGCCAATCACACAGTCTCTGACACACCCATCCCGATTACCCTAGTCACTGAATCAATCCACCTCATAGAGGGCCTTTCCCTCCTATGCTGTCGCTCCACCCTACAAAGTATGATGTCTCTCTCCAAGGACCAGCCCCTCCTTACAATGTGTCCACAGTATGTTAGAAGGGGCCTCAGAATCCCTGCCTCCAAGGAGCCATCCCATTTAACCCTTTCCAGGATGAATCTGTTTGTTTTCCTAGCAGTCCATTGTACCCTCAATACTCTTCTCCAGGACACATCACCTTCCCTTGGGAAGCATTACCACTAAACTTCAGAGACACTGGTCACAACATAAGAAACTACCAGCATCTGATGTGTTTGGAATCACAGAAGCCCAGGAAGCTGGTCAACAGGAGATAGATGTGAAGGGAGTGGGTAGAAGTGGATGGGTATCCTGGTGGATGGTGGAGCAGGGAAATAAGTTGGATAAAGACACGTGTGCCAAAGGCAGGTACAACACTGACACTAATGGTTAACTCCACAATAAGGGATATCTTTCACTTTTTCTAGAAAATGCTGGTCTGTGTGATATTTCTCTAAATCTGAACATTCAGATTAAGACAGACTAGGAAGAAGGATTGCCCATCCACTTCTGAAATAGCAGGCCTCTGAAAACCCTATGTAGAACAGAACCTGTCTGGAGACTAAGGTGCATCTGATAAAGCCATGGTCTTTGCAATCACTTGTTATGCATCAGATAGTTGGACAATCGCCAAGGAGGATAGAAGGAGAATTGATGCCTTTGAGCTGTGCCGCTGGAGAAAGTGTTGATTAGATGACCCAAATACAGGCAGAGGCCAACACCTGCAAGCTAGGTACTGACAAGCGGTGGTCTTCATCACAGACTTACCATGAGGTTTCATTAGAGGTAGCAACTCCCTGCAGATGTTTCGGGTACTAAAAAAGTTTGTTTTCATTGTCACCTCTGCTTGAATATGAAAGGGTGTAGGATCAGCATCTTTTGAGGAGAAAAAAAAAAGAGTTAATACACTCTAGCAATACGGTAAAGATTCATACACTTCTAACTTCAAAAGACTTCATGTCTAAATCTAGTGAGTTCCAGGTGAATCCTGGCACTGGTTAACAGCATGGTGCCAATACCAATTTTCTGATTTTGTTTACTTTTGTTCACAGGGGGAAGCCTGTGCAAGAGGCATGAGACCTCATGTTAAAAATACAAATTAAGGAGTCCAGCGTACTCTCCGAAAGTCTAACCAGAGAGTAAGTGCTGGAAGAAAACTGGTAATGTCCCAGACAGGGAAACGCTAAAATCCTTTTAAACAGAAGCCCTTCAAGTCTGAAAGACTTTGCACCTCCTCCCTCAGGAGCCCTTCCGGACCCCCCAGAGTCCAGAGGGACTCTTAAACACAGTGTCCCTGGAACCTTTGCCCCCTCAAACCCTTACTCTTGAAGGCGATGCCCGCGTTGTTGACCAGCACGTCTAAGCCCCCATACTCGCGGCGCAGGAAGTCGCGCAGGGCGCGGATGCTCTGCAGGTCGTCGATATCCAGCTGGTGGAAGCGCGGGTTCAGGCCCTCCGCCTGCAGCTGCTGCACCGCCGTCTGGCCCCGTGTCACATCCCGCGCCGTGAGCACCACGTCCCCCGAGAACTGGCGGCACAGCTCGCGCACGATGGCGAAGCCGATGCCCTTGTTGCCCCCAGTCACCAGAGCCACGCGGGTGGAGGACGACATGGCCGGGAAGG
>NW_006399801.1:8776935-8778451 GCF_000299155.1 Elephantulus edwardii
TTCTTAACTCTGGTTCCTCCAGGTCTGTTTCCATATTTGCTGGATATTTCAATTGTTATAGTATTGACTTAGGGAATAAATTTTTAAAATATTTTGCAGAATGAAATAAGTCAGCTACAAATGTTGTGTGACCCTATTTAAGTGAAAGTTCTGTTATGCTGCTGTTATGTACCATCTAGTTGGAAACGACTCAGGTGACCCTCCAGTGGGTTTTCAAAGGCAGTAAATTACATGGCAGGAGATTGCCCATCTTTCTCCACTGGATTAGATGGTGGATTCGAACTTTTTGCTTTTGGCCAGCTTACTACAAAGCCACCAGAGCTTCCCACGTATTCCTTTTAAACAGTTTTCTCCCCCATCTGTTTCAATGCAGTATACATTATTGAACCCATCTTTCTCAGTCTTCCCCCAATACCAAGGTCAGTCCTGTTTTACCACAGTGGCACCATGCAGTATTTGTCCTTTTATGACTGAGATACTTCACTCCGCATAATGCCCTCCAGGGTTATCCATTTTGAATAATATTGCATGAGTTCCTTGTTTTTCAATGCAGCATAGTATTCCATTGTGTGATTATACCACAGCTTCTCTATCCTTTCGTTTGTTGATGGGTACTTAGGTTGTTTCCAACTCTTTGCTATTGTGAACAAAGCTGTAATAAACATGGGTGTGTATATATCTGCTTGAAGGTCAGTTATGGTCTCTTTGGGGTATATTCCCAGTAGTGGAATTGCTGGGTCAAATGGTATTTCTATTTGCAACTTTTTGAGAAAGCACCATACCGCCTTCCACAGTGGTTGCACCATTTTACACTCCCACCAACAGTGAATAAGGGTTCCAGTTTCTCCACAACCTCGCCAGCATTTGTTGCTTGCTGTTTTGTTAAATTTTGCTATTCTTACTGGGGTGAGTTGTTTTGATTTGCATCTCTCTTAGAGCTAGGGATTTTGAACGTTTCTTCATATGCTTGTTGGCCATCTGAATGTCTTCTTTGATGGTCTGTTCATATCCTGTGCCCATTTTTCTAATGAATTATTTACCTTTATCTTGTTGTGCTGTGTTGTGGGTTTTTAGAGGCTGTTAATTGCATGGGAGGAGACTGCAATCTTTTCCCATGAAGGAGCTGGAGGATTCAAACAACCTGCTCTGGGGTTGGTAGCACAAATCCTTAACTACTGTTGTTATTGTTATGTGCCATCGAGTTACCTGTGACCTATAGCAACCCTAGGTAGAGCAGCTCTGAAGCCTGCCCTGTCCTGAGCCAGTCTCACTAATTCAGATTCACCAACCCCCATTGCCCCAATTTCCGTATCAATCCATCTCACCCGGGGTCTTCCTCTCTTGTGCCACCTTTATATAGACCAAGAAGCACAACCAATTCTTTTTGACAGAATTATAAATCAAAGGCCATGTGTATGAAAAATCCATTGCATTGTAGTAAGTGGTAGAATTCTCACCTTCCATGTGGGAGACCTGAGTTCAATTCCAGGCCAATGCATCTCAAGCACAGCAGCTA
>NW_006399801.1:8778946-8784149 GCF_000299155.1 Elephantulus edwardii
ACAAGGCACAGTGCCCAGCCAGTGCTTCTGTGGTAATTTGTGCACAGCCAGAAGAACCTGACCCAAGGATTCAAAGGCAAGCCGTTTATTTGAGAGGGTCAGAGAACACAAGGATGGAGTAGGACAGAGCAGCAGGGGAGGTGGGGGGGGTGGGGGAATGGTGTGACAGGAACACAATTCCATGGGGACAGTTGGGGGAATAATATAAAATGCATATATTAAAATTCTCCAAACCATGGTGCCTTCAGTTTCATAGTGCTGTCACAAAAATACAAATGAGAGGCTTTAAAGGAGAAAAAGCTATTTTCTCATAGTTCTGGAGTCTATCAATCCAAACTAAGCCACTTACTTCCTTGTCCTGGGTGCTCTTTGATTTGTACATCATCTTCACATGGTCTTCTTTCGTCTGCATATGCATTATCTCTGTGTATAATCTGTTCTTTTTAGTTCTATATGGTACTCAGTCTATTTGGCTCTGATATCTATTTGTAAGGATTTTTTGTCTTAATTTTACATTGCTTTGTAGATGAAGTTCGTATACTACATTGTTCTTCATTCATATACACTGAATTTCACACATTCCTTCATTTACATTGTGTTTCATACATTCTCATACATTGCATTTTATCAGTCATCATTGAGCTATGCCCGCTACAGTATATTTTAACTTTCTCTGGATTCTGTTTGAATTGAGATGAGAGTCCCTTTCCCTCCCCTTCCTACTCCTTCCCCCTTTCCTCCTTTCTCCTTCTGTCCCCTCCCCTCCTCTCCTCCCTCCCCCTCATCTCACATGATTTGGACTTGTTGCTAGGGTACGACATAATTTTGGAGAAAGTGGAGCAGTAGAAGGAGAGGAAGAGCCTCAACCAGCAATGGACTCTGGTGTGTTAGAGATTGTGAGGATGGGAAAGGATAACACAGTGTTTAGATTGGTTGTTCACATTGTACTCAGCTCCAAGGCATCTGTTGTGTTTTGTTGTTATGTGCCATTGAGTCACCTGCGACTCATAGTGACCCTGAGTACAATAGCTCTGAATCCTGCCCTATCCTGAGCCAGTCTTATTGTATCTGACCGACCTAATTTCATTTCTCCAGTCACTGAATCAATCTATCTTATCCTGGATCTTCCTCTCCTGCACTGTTTCTCCACCCTTCCTACTTCTTCAAGGACTGGTCCCTTCAAGGACTTCTTCTTCAAGGACTGGTCCCTCCTGGCCACGTGCCAAAGTATGTTAGATAGAGCTTCAAAATCTTTGCCTGCAGGAAGCGGCTTGATTTTAGGACAGACCTATTTGTCCAGCAAAGGCATCAATTCTTCTATCATCCTTAGTAATTATATAGCTCTCTGAGGCATAGCAAGTACTTGTGAAGACCATGGACTGATCAGGCTCACCTTAGTCTCTAGACTAACAGCATTGCTTTTCAGTACTCTGGAGAAGTTCCTGACAGCAGATTTACCTAATGCAATTCGTCTTTTGATTTCCTGACTTCTCATGCCGAGAGTGTTGATTGTGGAGCCAAGCAAGCTGTAACTGTTACAATGTCAAACTCTTCTCCATCCATCATGGTGCTGCCAATTGGCCCAGTGGTGAGAATCTTTGTTTTCTCGATGTTGAGATTAAATCCATACATAAAAGGGGGAAAAAAATTAAAAGTTTTTTTTAAAATCCCAACAAAATGAAAAGAAACAAAAAAAAAATTAGTTTAGTTATGGGTTGGTTCCAACTCTACGGTACATAACAACAGTCTTAAATTAGTCAGTATTCATTAGTAAGGAATATAATTAAAATTAAGCAGATTTCCGTAGTAAAATTGGGATAGAGAAAGAAGGATTTTCATTTTCCTAACTTTCAATATGGATTGAAGCTCAACATCAGGAAAAGAAAGATTTTTACCACTTGGCCAATTGGCAGCATCATGATAGACGGTGAAGAGATTGAGATTGTTAAGAGCTTCAGTTTGCTTGGCTCCAAAATCAACACTCTTGGTACCAGCAGCCAAGTATAAAAAGACAAATTGCATTGGGAAAGTCTGCTGTTAGGGACCTTTTCAGAGGATTGAAGAGCAACAATATCAGTCTAGAGATTAAGGTGGGCCTGACCCAGGACATGGTCATCACAATTACTTGCTATGCACCAGAAAGCTGGGCCATTATTAGGGATAATAGAAGGAGAATTGATGCCTTTTGAGTTGTAGTGCTGGAGATAAGTATTGAATATATCTTGGACTGCTAGGAGAACAAACAGGTTTGACCTAGAGAAAGTGAAACCAAAGTGCTCCTTGGATTCAAGGATTCTGAAGCTCTGACTGATATTGAGTATGTTGCAAGGAGGGACCAGTTTTTAGAGAGGGACATCAAGCTTGGGAGAGTGGAGGGACAGCGCAAGTGAGGAAGACACTGGATGAGATGAACTGACTCAGGGATAGAGCAAGGTTCAGAGCTGTTGTACATGGAATTGCTTTCAGTCAAAAGGGACTCGATGGCACTTAACAATGAAAGCAACATCTTTGACTTACGTTCTCTGTTTGAGAATGGGATTCTTCTTCATCAAGGAGGCTTTTTTTGTGTGCTGGGCACCTGCTGAAAGCTATTCGGTGCAGCAGGGTTAAAAAGCCCTTGAACCTCCCAAGCCTCTCCCAGGGATCACATCCTAAATGTCAGAGAGACCATCTGGAATAGTGTGTTCTCGTACAGAAAGCAGATTTTTTGAAAAAGAAAAATCAGAGGTGAATTAATTTAGAATTCCGTTTGGGAAAAGAGGGCCTTTCTCATTTTTAAACAATCTTCAGTGTTAGACTAGTTTTAACTCATTCTCACAGAAAGATCCGTGTGGAAATACTTTAGAACTTTTAAACAAATTTATCATTACAAAAGAGATAATAAAAGAAATACATTTTGTATTTGTAATGGAAAGAATTTGAAACTACTGAAGAGAAGGCAAATGAATAGTGCTATAATATATTTTTACTTGATATCATACAACTGGGGGCTATTTCCCAGCTCGAAGACGAATGGAACAGCCGGATTCTGCTAAGGTGTGTTTTCTCATTTGGGGTTGAGACTAGGGTGTGGCTTTTGTTCAAAACAGGCCGTGAGTTGATTGGATTTGGCCTCTTTTTGTGGATCTCCCGAATAAAACAGGCTTGGAAGCAGGAGTGGCATCCATTTCCAAAATAAGCTTGCCACTGGAAACTCTTATGAACTTGGAGAAAAAACATGAAAGTTTTGTGTTCAAGACTTCCATTTATAGGGTTGCTATGGGTCGTCTATGACTCGATGGCACTTAACAACAACAACAACATCACACAACTGACTTTAAAATGATTCCTCTGATGATATTTTTCTGAGAAAGAAATAGCATTTTCTTACTAAGAAGTTCTTATTAAAAAACTAAGAAATGTAGATAGGTAAAGAATGAAGGAAACCGGTAGCAGAATATCTTAGCCTCCTGATGGTTGCTTTAGAGCCTTTTCTATCCCTATTTACTTTTCTTAAAAGATATTTGATCATGTTTTTTATTACTTTGTAACTTACATTTTCCATTCAGTATCAAAAGCATTGTTATATGTTATAGTATGTTTGGAGGAGCTTCCAGGTTGATTCAGGTTGGGAAGCAGGAGTGGTATCCACTTCCTAAACTAGATGCCTCTGGACACTCTATAAACTCCATAAATGTACAGAAATGATGTTAATTATAGAACAGAGTTCAGGTCTTTTGTGCAAGGGTCACTATGAGTCATATTCGACTTGATGACACTGCTAAGTGAGACTTCTTGTTGTTGTTATGTGCCATTGAGTCACCCACAACTCATAGTGACCCTGCGTACAACAGCCCTGCTCTATCGTGTGTGAATCTCACTGTCTCCAACACACCTTCCCCCATTACTCCAGTAACTGAATCTACCTTATAAAGGGTCTTCCTCTCCTGTGCTGTTCCTCCACCCTCCCAAACATGATGCCCTTCTCCAAGGACTTGTCTCTTCTTGCAACATGTTTAAAGTATTTCAGACGAAACCTCAGAATCCTTGCCTCCAAAGAGCAGCCTAATTTAACCCTCTCCAGGATGAGCCTGTTTGTTTTCGTAGCAGCCCATGGTATATTCAGTATTCTTCTCCAGCACCACAGCTCAAAGGCATCAATTCTCCTATCCTCCTTAGTCATTGTCCAGCACTCTGATGCATAGCAAGTGATTGTAAAGACCATGGCCTGTATCAGGTACACCTTAGTCTTCAGAATGACACCATTGCTCTTCAGTACTCTGGAGACCAACAGAAGACTTTCCCTTCACAATATGTCTTTTAATTTCCTGGCTGCTGGTGCCAAGAGTGTTGACTATGGAGCCTAGTGTTGTTATAGTTGGAGGAACATTCTTCTACTATGTACATCACTTTTTGTCAATGTGCTTTATGAAGTAATCTGGGTTTGCTGTGATGCTGAACCTTGTGCCATTGGGGTATCAAATACCATAATGGTTTCCCAATGTGGACAGTGTTTGGTGGAGCTCCCAGTTGTTTTTTTTTTAAATTAATTTTAATGAAAGTTTAGAGTCTTAGGATTTCCAGTCATTCATTGTTGCACTTTTCACCCTGCCCAACCCTCCCCCTCAAATTACTTTTCTTGAAAAGAAAAACTCTTTCATTGTTATGCAATCCCTCCCCCCACTTTCACTCCACTATGCAGCCTTCATTCTGGAGGAGCTCCCAGTTGTGAAAAAGATTTGGAAGCAGGAGTGGCATCCACTTCCTAAATCACATGCCTCTGGAAACTCTATGAATTTGGAGAAACAATGAGAGTTATGGAAAGGCATTAGGTCTTTTGTTCATTGAGTCATTATGAATCGGGCTCCTTTTGATGGTAATCATCATCAGCAACATCAACAATATTTGAATACCTTAGTGTGATTAGCAAATTTTCCCAATGGAAAAGCACATTTCTACGTAACCACTGACCTACATGAGTTCTTGTGCAAATTAGAATGTAACACACAGCTAGAGTTCCACCCAATGATGTATGACATAGACAGACGCATCAAGCCAAAACATCCTACTTGCATAATGCATTTTTAAATCAAGGACTGCAGCCTCCAATATAGATTGAGGGTCAATATCAAGAAGACAAAGATTCTCACCACTGGGCCAACTGGCAGCATCAGGATGGATGGTGAAGAGATTGAGATTGTTCACAGTTTTAGTTTGCTTGGCT
>NW_006399801.1:8789079-8793225 GCF_000299155.1 Elephantulus edwardii
TATAATCCTATTAGAACTTATTTTATTTGACTGGTTTGTGATATAGGACATAATCGAATATCTCATAATCCAATACCTCTCAGCACAATTCTTTAATATCACTGAACATCCAGTTGATATTGAAAATTCTGCTTATCACATACAGTTATATTTCTTAATAGCTTTATTGGGGCATAATCCATACTCCATAAAACCACCCACTTAGTGTATGTAATTCAATAGTTTTTGGCATAATCAGAGATGGGAAACCATTACAACAACCTGTAGTGAATTTTCATTAGATCACAAAGATCAGAAATGTCTTTTTAAAATTCAACTGTGAAAATGAAAACCCAAACAGCTCTTCAATATTGCAATTATTCCATATGCTTTTCAGTTTCTATCAATTTTATCAAGTTTATCTTTCACCCCCTATTTTCCCCTTATTATTTATTGGAGAAACTAGGCCTTGAAGAATTTTCTTTATTTGGAATTTGTTAGAAATCCAACTCTACCTACTCTATTTTTTTTCAAAATTTTATTATTTTTGTGTGTGTAGTGTCAAATTAGATCTGACTGGTATGGGAGGAGATTGTCCCTCCTTCTCTAGCCGAGCATCTGGCGGATTTGAACCACGCACCTCTATGATCCTATCTACTCTATTTTTTATAAACTTATGCTAGTTATAGAGACTTGATCAGATTCAGGTTTTCATTTGTGCAGGAATTAGCAGTGCTATTCATGGTCTATCACCTAGAAGCAGGAGGATTGGTTTCACAGACTTTGCATATATTATTAGATGAGGCCAATCCCTGGAGGACATCATGCTTAGCAGAGGGTCAGTGAAAAAGAAGGGCACCCTCAGGGAGATGATGGATTGCCACTGGCTACAACAATGAACTTAAGCACAGCGGAGTCTGTGAGGAGGGAGCAGAAATGGGCAGGTTTTCATATATTGAGATCACTGTGCATTGGAACTGATTTGTTGAAACCTAACAACAATATGATTATATGTTAAGGACACTAAGAGATGGGTAATATAAGCAGAAAGTTGGAAATTTTACCAGAAACAAAAATAAATGCTAAAATTAAAAAAATGTTAAACCCCAATAGATGGGAAACCAATGTTCTCTGTAAATGTTTACTCAAACCACAAAAAGGAAATTAACACTGCACACACTGTGATGAAAAAGGAGATTGCTCTGATGGCTTTTATTACTAGACTGGACAGGACTGAAGAGTCAGCAGATGGGTTTGAAAATAAATCAATATTAAGTTTTAAATCTGAAACCCAAAGAGAAAAAAAATGGAATTGTCACCAAATAGTGCATATCATTTAAGAAATGGGGGGGGGCTATTTTAAAAAGAATAATTTCATTGGAATAATTGAAATGCTAGAAAGCGAACAGAAAGAGAAAACAAACAAAAAAAATTTTACATTACAATGGCTGGAAATTTACCAAAATTGATAACTAATTCTAAACTACATCCACAACACAAAATCAATTCCCATGAGGTCAGACATAGCCTCTTCACTTCTGTGCCTATTTCTACTAATTCCAAGATCAATTCTACTGCCTGTTCTGGTGGCCTACTTGCAAGAAGCTGTGCTGCAATCTCAAAAGCACATAGTTCAAGGCCATCATCAGCCACTCTGTGGGAAAAGGATGGGTAGTCTCCTTCCATGTGATTAACTGCCTCTGAGAACCCGCCAGAAGGTCAGAAGGTCAGCTATGGGTTGGTTCCATCTACACTACATAACAACAAACAATAAATTCCATATTTCTAAGATAGTCTGTGAGTTCTGGGTGGCCATCTCAGTGGAAGCAGACTCAGTAGTAGAGCATCCAAAGCCCTAGAAGGGATAGTTGTAAGAAGTGTAGAAATGGGCATGCTAGCAAGGGGTACGTCTTACCCTGTAAAAACCAGTTTTGCATTGTGGATGTTGTGGATTAGGTTTGTTCCTCCTTTTGGAGCCCCACTCATGCAGCCCTGACAGCTTTCACAACTATAGTTATTCACTATAAGTAAAATGATTACTGTGTGGCTTTTATAGCCATCAGCTTTGGTTTACACCACGTAGCTGGGTAGACGATACAAACATGGGGTGTTTGCGACCCGACCGTGTATATTAGATAGTTTGCTTACATCCTGCTGTAGCAGGACCAATTTCTAAAAAGAAAATTCTTTCTCCTGCTGGCAAGAGTGATTCAGCCAGAGACCAAGCATGTCATCCAAGAAAGAAACTTATTAAAAAATAAAAAAGAAAGCTATCCGCAAAAGGATACACACTAGGTCCCAGCCCCCAAAACTGTGTCTCAGAATGGGTATATAGCCTTTGGTCTGGTAATGAGGAAAAGAGAAATAATGAAAATGGAGCCATTCTTATTGGAGTTTGCCTAGTGGGCAGTGGTTAGGGTCATCAGGTGCACATACTACTTTATGGCAAGATGGATTCTGTTGCTGAGGCTCTCAGAGTGGGTTCAACAGTGCCATCTGATGAAAGGCCCTATAGTGGTCAGGGCTGGCTGTTCTGGCATGTTCAGTTTCTGGTTTCAACTGGTTGAGGCCATAGTGGTCTCTGGGAAATAACTTTGAGTTTCATTAGGGATCAAAGAGATAACATTACAATGACCCAGGTTGTACTAAAGTTCAGCATCCTTGTATGTGGGCGTGCACTCTATTTTTAATCTTTTGAGAAAATGCTTAGTCATGCTTGCAATGCATTTCATTATAGAATTGTATCCCAGTCTTTCTCAGTATCAGACTTAAATTGAGCAGGCTTACAGGCAGCGAATGAGTTTTTACTACCATCAAGAAGCCGAAGAGAATGGGCAAAGGATTCCTGAACATAAAGGAGGGAGCAGCAGTATCTGCAGCAACGGAGGTGCTGGAAGACCAGAGAGTGGTGTGAGCCAGAACTAAACTGGAACTGACTTCCCACAGCGGTGGAGAGGGGCAGAGAGCACATAGAGGCAAAGCTAAAAGTGCTTTGTAATATTGACCCAGCGGCACAAAGCTGAAGGTCAGAGGGAGGCCTGTCTGTGAGCATGCTTGAAAAGCTGTCTTGGCTGAAGAATGGTATACTGAGTGTTTCTGACTGGAATTGTAATGTTACTTCCCTAATAAGGCCGATAGTTATCAGTATTGTCTGTATGGCCACTGCAGTTGATCAGAGTGAGGCAAGCTGTGGGAGGGATAGTTGATGTTAGAATCTATAGCAAAAGTTTCAGGATTGTTGAAATATTTATGACTTCATAGGACCTTCTTATCTGATCTAGTTTTGTGCTATTGATATTGTAGCTAGGAATTCTTCCCCTTTGTGAAGTTAGTGGAAGCCAAATACCACAACCTTTTCATATTGGCTGCATTAATTTTATAGTCTGCATAATGCCACTGTTCTAGAACAGGACTGATGTGGGTGTTGGGTGGAAACAGAAAAGAGGGGATAAATAATGTACATGGCATTGAAACAGATGAGAGAAATGTATAAAATGAATATGTTGTTGTTATGTGCCACCGAGTCACCTGCAACTCATAGTGACCCTGCCCTATCCTGTGCCAACCTCAGTTTCCGACATACCCTACCCCCATTACCCCAGTCACTGAATCACTCCATCTCATTGAGAGTCTTCCTCTCCTGTGCTCTCCCTCCACCCTCCCAAGCATGATGTCCCTCTCCAAGGACTGATCTCACCTTGCAACATGTCCAGAGTATGTCAGACAAAGCTTCAGAAACCTTGCCTCTAAGGAACAGCCTGGCTTCACCCTCTCCAAGACAAACCTGTTCATTTTCTTAGCAGTCCATGGTATATTCAATACTCTTCTACAGCACCACAGCTCAAAGGCATCAATTCTCCTTCTATTCTCCCTAGTCATTGCCCAGCTCTCTGATGCATAGCAAGTGACTGCAAAGACCATAGTCTGGTTCAGGTGTGCCTTAGTTTCCAGACCGACATTGTTGGTCTTCAGTACTTTAGAGAGGTCTCTAACCGCAGACTTTCCCATTGCAATACATCTCTTAATTTCCTGGCTGCTGATGCCAAGAGTGTTGACTGTGGAGCCAAGCAAACCAAAGCTGTGAACAATCTCAATCTCTTCACCATCCACCATGATGCTGCCAACTGGCCCAGTGGTGAGAATCTTTGTTTTCTTGATATTGAACCT
>NW_006399801.1:8794475-8795001 GCF_000299155.1 Elephantulus edwardii
TATCTGCTTGACAGAAAACAACTCAAGGAAGCAGGATGACAAAAGTGAGCCATACTGCAGCCATTTTATGCTAGGATCAAATGTGCAGGTGTTTAAAGGGAGCAAAAACAAGTTTAACTGTTCCTTGAACCCCAAGGCCAAGCAGGGATGTGTGGAATGGTATGTCCCTCCTTAAAGACTCTGTTCTGATGGCCTTGCCTGCTAATTGGAAGCAATCTTGCAGGTGGCGGGAATCTCAAAACAAGCGTGTTTTTAGCCTCGAGACTGAGCTGTTTTTCTGTATTCTGCAAAAGAATATAACTTAGAATTTCTGGAATAAACCTTTGCTACTGACTATCAGTCTTAGTCTCTCTGTGTTCTTCATCCTCGGCTCTCCCCTTTCCTCGGCTGGCCCGTGGCATTCTATTCTCCCTAGTCATTGTCCAACTCTCTGATGCATAACAAGTGATTGCAAAGACCATGCCTGTATCAGATGCACCTTAGTCTCCAGAGTGACACCATTGCTCTTCAGTACTTTGGAGAGGTC
>NW_006399801.1:8795886-8839116 GCF_000299155.1 Elephantulus edwardii
AGTTCTCTGCTGATGTGCTGTTCCAGTCGTTTTTGGATAATCTTCAGCAGAATCTTGCTTGTGTGTGATATTAATGATATTGTTCGATAATTTCTCCGTTCACACTACAACCAAATCAAGTCCTACAGATGGAACACGGTAGTTACTAAATGTGACTCTAACAAATGCGGTACAAGTCATGCAGAAGTTGCAAAATGCTTGATGCTTTAGTTTTTGGTTTAAAGCTTTAACCAAGCTCTGATATTAATCCAAAGGAGAATTTCTGTGGAGCTTAATTATCACAGGCTGGAGGTGACAGGAGAGGGCGAGGCCGGCGCCAGGGCCTGATGGGCGCAGTGAGCTGAAGGGAAAGCCGGGCGTAAGCTTACAGGCAGAGGGCTTCACTCGGTGCCCCAAAAGGGTGGCAAAGAACTGGAGGAATCCCGCCCGGCAGGAATCGGGGTGTGTGTAGGGGTCTTTTAAACGGAGAGGAGAGCTGGAGCTCGGGCAATCTAAGATGTTCTGCTTTTAGACTTGTTGTGGAGAACATTCTGCCCAGGAGGCTCTTTATCTTGCAGCAGAAGGAAGGTGGCCTGGGGACTTCCTCTTATTCTGGGACAGGGGCGGAGTTGCCTGAGATCTCGCCCTTTGCCGGATTTCGCTTCTACAGTGCAGCCAAAGGGCGCGCATGCGCGCTCTGGAAGAAAGCCGCTGTACAGTGGTTTTTTTTCTTTCCCCCCTGGCTGGCGGAGAACTTGGGTACGCGGAGGACTAGAGGTGGGCATGAGGGTGTTCAGCTTCTCCAGTTTAGGCCGCGAATTTAGCTCGAGTTCACGTAAGACTTTCTTTTCTTTTCCACGTGCTCTGATCGGCCCACTGTCATCGCCATTGTACGGGCAGGACTCTGACCCTGAGGTGAGCCGGAAGGACTTCTGGGGGCGGGGCCTTCCCATTTCCCCAAATAATAGTGCAAAGGACTGTGCTGGAGTCTTCTCTGTTTTTAAAACTATAGAAGAATGAAAACCCCCTAACCAACACATTCGTTACCGCCAAGTCGGAACCGACTCATAGCTGACCCCTTAGCCAGTTTCTCGAGGCTGTAATTTACTCGAGAGGAGTTTGATCATCTTTCTCCTCCAGAGCCGCTGGCGGATTCGAACTGTGGTGGGGGCATCACCTTTGAGCTTTCATCATCTCCCTATGGGCTGCGCCACCAGAGCTCTAAGCTGAAGGGTGGATTGGGATAAAATTGTCCCCACTAGTGTGGCATATATGTTTACATATCCCTTTCGCTGCCAGCATATTGATTCCAACTCCATCAGGGGTAAATCATACCATGATTCCCCCTTCAGAGGGCCTGGGGGATTTGAACTGCCTGAGATGAGTGGCCTTTGGAATCTCTGCCCGACTCCTCATTGTCCTGCATATCATTTGGAGACTCCGATTTAACAAGTTTTGATCTTACTCGCGGGGCATCGTCTGTAGGGAGTGGCACTGCTAATCCAAAGGAGACACTTTTTCCTCCCCCCATCAATGATTTACTCATTGCAAATACCTTTTAAAAGGTTTAAAAAAGTAAAAATTTTTAAAAAAAAAGTAAAAATTTCATTTTAAACTGGTTTACTTACAGAGTTCATATGCATTGTTTTTCACACCGAATCTTTCCTATTTCTTTTACATCCCCCTCCCTCCACCCATCAAATTTTACGACCCTCTGATTACCCCCTCCCCGCCTATCCTCACCCCTCAGTTTCCCCTGTTAGATCCTCATCCACGTTCTACAAGAATGGTCTTATACCGTATTTGTCCTTATGGGATTGAATTAGTTCACTTAGCCTAATGCTCTCTAATCTCTCCAAAGTTAAATAGTAATTTACAAAATTATTGCTCCTTCGAAGAGTCACCTTGTGATTCGAATCCCCAGACTGCAACAAGAGAGACAGATGAGCAATTTCCTCCCCCTCAGTTTAAAGCCTTAGAAATACAATGGAGCTATGAATTGTTTCTGGCTCTGATAAAGAAGGGAGCCACGGTTGACTCTCACAGGGGCTCGCATAAGGGACAACAACCCCAAGTTTATAAGCCATAAACCTAATGGAGGAATATGACTAGTGGTACTATGTGTGTTGTGCACCATAGAATGACCCCATCTAGCGTTTGAGGACTGCGAGGACTAAGACAGTATCATTAGCAGTGTCACCTGGATGCTGGTGGAAAGCTCCCACACTTGAGCTCTCTGTGCTGCAGAGAAGACTTGCTGTTTTCTGTGGGGGCTTCTTGCTTGTTGTGACAACTGAGGTTCGCAGGGATTTGGTTCTGGGATTGAGCTGGTTGACTTTCCATAGACCAATGGCCTGTCTGGTGTTGAAATGTATGAATAATACTTGGAGTTCTTTTCCCCTTACTCATCACTGCTCTGGTTGTTGTTTGGTGCCTTCACTTCTCTGAGTCACAACCATCCTAGAAAAAAAACCTGCTGATCCTGTGCCTTTCTTACTATCCTAGGCTTATGCCAGCTTCTCAGCGCTATAAGCTAAGAGGTGAGTAGAGGAGATACAAAATGGATTTGGAACCAGTTCATAGCTAACACTCCAGTTCCTGCAGTGTGTTTTTGGAGGTTGTAAATTCCATAGGAGATTGCCCATCTTTCTCCCTTGGAACAGCTGCTGGATTCAGCTACCAGATAGGCACTACCTTTGGTTTAGCTGTGCAGTTCCCTATAGAATATGCCACAGGCACTCCCGTGAAATTACTTGAGAAGGATGGAATTTGTAGTTGTTGTTGTATATGGTATTGACCCTCCTGTGGGTTTTCAAAGGCAGTAAATCATACAGGAGTTGATTGCCTATTTTTCTTCCTTGATGGAATCAAACTGAGTAATGGACTTTGTTATAATTTGTATTACACTTGTTGCCTGGATGATTTGAACCACCTCAGTTGCAGTTATACAAATATGTGGCCTTGATTTCTAATAAGGTGCAGAACTCAGTTAAGGTGTTTTGGATACACTTCACTTTGTCATTACCTTATGTATCTCCACTGCTACTGGCAAGTCAGTTCTGACAGAATTTCCATGGAGTTTTCAAGGCAGTCTGTCTTTATGGGAGGAAGTAGCTGATTTTTCCCCTGAGGATTGTCTTTCTGCTAGCAGCCCAGTACACTACATATTTGCCTTCTGGGCTCCATGTATGTACATATATGTCATATGTTATTATATATATGTATGTGCATGTTGTTGTTGTGTACCGTAGAGTCAGAACCGACCCATAGTTGACCTTCCGGCAGGTTTTCAGAGGCAGTTAATTACACGGGGAGGAGATTGCCCATCCTCCTTAGGAGCACTGGTGGCCTAAAACTGCGTGCCTTTGGATTGCAGTACAGCTTCTTACCATGTATGTGCATAGAATATTCATATCTTTATCACTTATGTACACATAGGTTTATCAGTTACATAAATTACAACATGGGAGGATACAAAATTAAACAACCACCTTCTCTTTTCCTTACAGTCCCACTTTCTTCAGGTAATGCTTGCACAACATTTTTTAACATCCTGCCTTTTAAAAATCCTCCTGTTTTTTTTTATTATTAATTTCAATGAAAATTTACAGAGAATTTGGGTTTTCATTCATTCGTTGTTGCACTTTTCTCGCCTCCCAACCCCCCCCCCCCCCCCAGTACACTCCCCTCTTGGAAAAGTAAAAGAAAAATTCTTTCATTGTTTTACAAACCCTCTCCCAGGTCCACTCCACTATGCAGCCTTCGCTCTGGACTCCCGTCATGATAAAAATACCAAATCACATATCCCTTTTAAACAGTTTTCTCCCTCATCTGTTTCAATGCAGCATACATTATTAAACCCATCCTTCTGTCTCCTCCCAACCCTGAGGTCAGTCCTGTTTTACAACAGTGGCACCATGCAGTATTTGTCCTTTTGTGACTGAGATACTTCACTCAGCATAATGTCCTCCAGGGTCACACATTTTGAATAATATTGCATGAGTTCCTTGTTTTTCAATGCAGTGTAGTGTTCCATTGTATGAATATACCACAGCTTCTCTATCCATTCGTTTGTTGATGGGCACTTAGGTTGTTTCCAACTCCTTGCTATTGTGAACAAAGCTGCAAGAATCATAGGTGTGCATAATCCTCCTGTTTGTAGACATGCATAATGTGCTCAGTATAGGACAAGGTTCAGAGCTATTATGCATAGGGTTGCTATGAGACACAGTGACTTGACAGCCTATAAGAAAAACAACAACAACAACATGCTTAAAAGGTACTATGGGTAAAAATATTTGACTGCTAACCAAAAGGTCAGTGGTTTAAACCCAGTAGCATCACTATGGGAGGAACTTAAGGCAGTCAGCTTCAGTAAAGATATACAGCCTTGGAAACTGCATACACTTCTACTCTTTGCTGAATGGTGGGTGGTTACAGTATGCTCAAAACCCAACAGAAAAGGACCATATAACTGGCAGCCTTTTTTCCTCACTTAATGAGTACTGATGGCTTAGTGGTGCCAGTACAAAGGTACGTGGTTCAAATCCACCAGCTGCTCTATGGAAGAAAGATGAGCATTGTCTTCTCACATGATTTACTGCCTCTCAAAACCCACTTCAGGATCAGTGATAGGTTATTTTGACTTGATGGAACACAACGACAACAGATCTTAGATATTTTTACATCATATCTCATGTCTTTTCCTAATTAATAGTTATATAATACTCTTTTGCCTTTGTAATACTGATAGTTTTACTAGATTTATGTTTCATACTTCCTCAGAAGTAGCATGTAGTAATTACTAGCCATTATAGTTTTTTTTTTTTAACCATTATAGATTTCTATGATCCTATCTTTGCTTTCAAACATTTGCTTTCCAGTCTTATTTCTGTCACTTTTTGCCACTTGACTGATGGGCAACATCATGATGGATGGAATGAGGATTGACACTGTCAGTGACTTCATCTTAACTTGGATCTGCAATCAGTACACTTGGTACCAGCAGTCAGGAGATCAGGAGATATATTGCCTTGGGAAAGTCTATAGTCAGTGATCTTTCCAAATTTATTGAGGAGTACTGATGTCAGTTTGAAGACTAAGGTGTGCCAGATTCAGACAATAGTCTTTTCAGTCACTTGCTGTTTGTCTGAGAGCTGGACAGTGAGTAGGGATGAGAGAAGAATTGATGCCTTTGAGCTATGGTGTTGAAGAAGAGTGCTAAATATCCTATGGACTGACTAAAGAACAAACTTGGAGAAGGTGCAGCCTGAGTGCTCCTTGGAGGCAAAGGTGATGAAGCTTCGTCTCACATACTTTGGTCTTGTTGCTAAGAGAGGTTATTCCTTGGAGAGGGACATCATGCTTGGGAAGCTAGAGGGACAGTAAAGGAGAAGATAGACCCTCAACCAGGGGGATTTACACAGTGACTGTAGCAATGACCTTAAAGAGTGTCAGAGATTATAAGGATGACACAGGGATAGGACAGGGTTCAGATATATTGTTCATTGGGTTGCTGTGAGTTGTATTTGACTCAAAAGTGCTTAACTACAACAACAACAACAACAACAACAACAACAGTAATCTTTAGTTTTAAACATTTGCTCTTCAGTCTGATTTCTGTCACAAAGTCCATACTTCCCGACTATTATTCCTTTTTCATTATTTCCAAGTTTAGCATTCCAATTACTAATAATTATTAATGCATTTGATTGCATGTTTCATCCATTTTGAACAGCAAAAGTTGGTAGAAATCCTCAATTTCCTCCTCTTTGACTTTAGTTGTTAGTGCATAGTCTTATTAATAGGTCTTCCTTGTATATGTATGGATAGTATACTGTCAAAATACTGTACTTTAGAATAAACCTTGAAATTGTCCTTTTAATTATGAAGGCAACACCATTTTCCCCTTTCCTTCCCAGCATAGCAGGCCATATGATTTTCTGATTCAAAGTGACCCATACCATACAGATAAGCCTTGGAAAAAGTATAGCCACAGTGCTCCTGGGAGGCAAGGATGGCAAGGCTTCAGCTCACATATTTTGGTCATATTACAGCGAGAGGTCGTTCCTTGGAAAGGGATATCATGCTTGGAAAGGTGGAGGATTGGTGAAAGAGAGGAAAGATGGAAGATTGGTGAAAGAGAAGAAGCTTCTCAATGAAGTGAATTGACATGGTGACTGCAGAGATGAAGAAGATGGCACAGAATAGTACAAGGTTCAGGTCTGATGATCAGAGGGTTCCTGTGAGTCAACTTTGACTCATGGCACCTAACAACAACAACAACAACAATAGCAATCTTTGGCTTGTCTCTATTTTTGACTCTCTTCTCCTTAATTTGTTGCACGTATCCATTTTGTTATATCACTTCATGATCCTGGTATCATGGTTGTTACTTTATATAGAACAGGAATTTTGCACCTAATTTAAGCCATGATATTTTCAATTGCTCCTTTGCTTCAGGAAGTTGGACATTGAATAAGGATGCCAGAAGAATCGATGCTTTTGAATTGTTTTCTAATGAAGAGTAGTGAATATTCCTTAAATTGGCAAAAGAGCAAAACAAATCTTGTTTTAGAAGAGTTGTATCCTTGTTGCTCCTTGGAATAAAAAATGGTGAAACTTTGTCTCACATATTTTGGACATCTTGTTAGGTGAGGCCAGTCCTTGGAAGAAACCATCATGTAAGGAAAGATAGCATAGAAAGAGAGGAAGGCCTCTAATAAGATGGACTGACACAATGACTAACACTCGGCTCAAGCGTATCAGAGATGGTGAGGATGGCACAGCATACGACATGGTTCAGATCTGTAGTTCATAAGGTTGCTATGAGTTGTAGTCAACATGATGGTACCTATTAACAACAACAAAACTTCCTAGCTTATAGTGACTTATTTGCTGCTCTTTAATAGCATATTATATCTAGATAAGCTACTATTGTTGTTTTTATGTGCCATCAAGTAGCTTGCGACTCATAGAGACCTTATGTACAACAGCCCTAAACCCTGCTCTATCTCTTGCCAACATTATTGTCTCTGACACACCTATCCCCTTTTCCCCAGTGACAGAATCAATCCATCTCATCGAGGGTCTTCCTCTCCTGTGCTGTTCTTCCATCCTCCCAAGCATGATGTCCCTCTCCAAGGACTGGTTCCTCCTTGCAACATTTCCAAAGTATGTCAGACGGAGCTTCAGAATCCTTGCCTCTAATGAGTGGCCTGGCTTCATCCTCTCCAGGACGAACTTGTTCTCCTAGAAGTCCATGGTATATTCAATACTCTTCTCTAGCACTATAGCTCAAAGGCATCAACTCTCCTTCTATCATCCCTAGTCATTGTCTAGCTTTCTGATGCATAACAACTAATGGCAGAGAGCATGGCCTGTATTTGGCGCACCTTAGTTTCCAGACTGACATCATTGCTCCTCAGTCCCTAGGAGAGGTCTCTAACAGACTTTCCCAATGCAATGTGTCTTTTAATTTCTTGGTTGCTGGTACCAAGAGTGTTGATTGTAGAGCCAAGCAAACCGAAGCTGTCAACAATCTCAATTTCTTCACCATCTATTATGATGTTGTCAGTTGATCCAGTGGTGAGAATCTTTGTTTTCTTGATGTTGAGCCTCAATCCATATTGAAGGTTGCAGTCCTTGACCTTCTGCAGCAAGTGCTTTTAGGTCCCTCCTCAGTTTCAGCAAGCAGGGTTGTGTCATCTGCATACTGCAGATTGTAGATGAGTCTTCCTCCAGCCCTGATGTCACACTTCTCCTCATAGAGCCCAGCCTCCCAGATAATCTGTTCTGTATCTAGATTAAAAAGGTATGGAGATAAGACACATCCTTGATGCACACCCTTTCCAGTTTTGAACCATGCAGTGTTTCCTTGCTCTGTTCTTAGGACTGCTTCCTGGTCCAAGTACAGGTTTCACATAAGCACAATCAAGTGTTCTGGGATTCTCATTCTTTTCAGAGTCAGCCACAGTTTGTTGTGATCCTCACAGTCAAATAAATGCCTTTGCAGTCAGTGAAACACAGATAGACATTTCTCTGGTACTCTCTGCTTTCAGCCAAGATCCATCTAACATTAGGTATGATATCCCTAGTACCATGGCCTCTTCTAAATCCAGCCTGCACTTCTGGCAGTTCTCTGTTGATGTGCTGCTCCAGTCATTTTTGGATGATCTTGAGCAGAATCTTGTGTCAAAATTATCGAACAATGTCATTGATATCACAAGCTAATGTTAGTAAATGTTAATTATAATTAAAATATGTAAATCATCAATGTGCATATTTCTATAATCCCTTATGAGGATTTCCATGACTAATTAGCATTTAATAGTATCTTAAGATAAAGCTGTTTTAGAAGTACGTTGTAATGGACATTCCACTACTGCGTAAGTCATCAGCACAGCTTACAACCTAAAATTTTCATCCAGAGAAACTCTTTAGGGAAATGGTTTACTGAATAATAGGCATTTGTATATTTAAATCCTGATAAGTACAAAGATTGGTGATTACATTGTACAAGGGGAAACTAAAACAAAAAAATGCTTCTTGTCCAAACAGAAACTGTAGTATTAGTATGCAGAAGGGAAGAGGGAGAACAAGCCGCATCCGAAGACGAAGACTTTTCAGAAGTTCCGAGTCAAGAGGAGGTATGGTTTTGCTTTGTGTGTGTTCACACATGGACTCGCATTAGTGATGAAGAAGGCGTCCTGTGATGTCTGGTGTCTGTCCACACACAGCTTTTCTCAGAGGCATGTGAACAGTTTTCAGCCACAGTGCCCTGAAAGAATACTTTTTTCTTTTAAGCACTTATAGAAATGCAGGTATGTGTAAGTCATTGCTCCAGTTCTGCTTTCTCTCGAAATGACACCCAGGTTTTTGTGTTTTGCCTTTCTCCTGAACTCTTATCATATGTTTATATCTTATCACTGTTTGGATGGATAGAATTTGCTCCTTCACATTCAGTATATCCCTGTCTCTATGACATGCTGTATTTGAAAGCATTGGATCAACAGGAAAGAACCACTTAAGTGCTATTGTTATTTTCAATAAAAATGAATATTATTCTTAGTTGACTGTATGTAGGTCAACAACACCTTTGAAGCCAATTTGGACTCTTTATTTACCTTCTGTTGTCAGTATCCTACTAAGTTGTGGCAGGCCATGCCTTTACATAGTGGTGATTTTTGCTCATGTATTGAAAAATGCCCTTGTTTTTCTTCCCTACTGGCTGGCCTATTTACTGCCGTCAGTCTGACTTTCCTAAAGGACTACTTGTATGTTGTTTTTTTCATGAAGATGCTCCAAGGATCCCTATACCCTGCTTGCTGTTTAAGGTCTTATAAAGAGGCTCCATGTTCTTTCAGATTGTGGAAGTACGTAATCTCCACTACTCAATCCCTGAAAATAACTATACACGTCCATTTCTGCACCATTTCGTGTTTTTCCTTTGCCCTCAAACCTATTTTACTTCTCTTTTCTTGTCCAATTTCTCTTCAGCTTTAAAGGTTGAACTCAGCTCTTTCTAATAGTATTTTTTCCTAGTGGACACTAATGCTCCTTTTATCTGAATAGCTATATTACTTATGGATATTATGCTTAAGGTCCTGTGACTTTCCAGGTATGTTGTTGTTGTCATGTGCCGTCAAGTTGCTTGCGACTCATAGTGACCCTATGTACAACAGCCCTAAACCCTGCTCTGCCCTGTCTGCACTGTCTCTGACACACCCACCGTGATTACCCCAGTCATTGAATCAATCCACCTCATAGAGGGTCTTCCCCTCCTGCGCTGTTCCTCCCAAGCATGATGTCCCTCTCCAAGGACTGGTCCCTCCTTGCAACATATCTAAAGTATGTCAGATGAAGCTTTAGAATCCTTGCCTCCAAGGAGCAGCCTGGTTTAATCCTCTCCAGGATGAACCTGTTTGTTTTCTTAGCAGTCCATGGTACATTCAGTACTCTTCTCTAGCACCGCAGCTCAAAGGCATCAATTCTCCTTTTATCCTCCCTAGTCATTGTCTAGCTCTCTGACGCAGAACAAGTTATTGCAAAGACCATGGCCTTTACCAGACACACCTTAGTCTCCAGAGTGACACCATTGCTCTTCACTACTTTGTAGAGGTCCCTAATAGCAGACTTTTTCATCACAATACATCTGAATGTCTTCTTTGTCTTCAATCTAAAGAGTCTGTTCATATATTGTGTGCTCATTTTGTGATTAGGTTGTTTATCTTGTTGAGGTGCTGGAGTATTCTATAAATTCTAGATATAAGTCCCTTATTAGACATGTAATTTGTTGTTGCTATGTGCTGTTGAGTCACCTGTGATTCATAGTGACTCTGTGTACAGCCCTAAACCCTGCTCTATCCTGTGCCAATCTTATGTCTCTGATACACTTACCCCCATTACCCCAGTCACTGAATCCATCTCATCGAGGGTTTTCCTCTCTTGTGCTTTCAAGCATGATGTCACTCTCCAAATACTGGTCCCTCATTGCAACATGTCCAGAGTACACCAGATGAAGGTTCAGAATCCTTGCCTCCAAGGAATAGTCTAGTTTCTTCCTCTCTAGGATGAACGTGTTTGTTCTCTTAGCAGTCCATGGTACATTCAGTATTATTCTCCAGCACCACAGCTCAAAGGCATCAATTCTCCTTCTGTCATCCCTAGTCATTGTCTCCCTCTCTGATGTATAGCAAGTAATTGCAAAGACTGTGGCAATTACCAACTATTTTTTCCCAGGCTATGGCTTTTCTTTTTATCCTGTTGGAAAAGATTTTGGATGTGCATAGGGATTTGATTCTTAGAAGATCCCATGCATCTATTTTATTCTCTCATGGTTGTAGATTTTTCAGGATGTTTGGGAGACTGTTCATCTTATGAATTATGGCTTTTAGAGTTCTTCCTAGCTTTCCTCTGATGAAGTTTATGTCCTTGCCTTTACTCCTACATCCTTGGTACATTTTGAGTTGGTTTTTGTGTATGGTGTGAGCTGTGGGTCTTGCTTGAGTTTTCTACAAATAGTTTTGCAATTTCGCCAGTACCATTTATTAAAGAGGCTTTTGTTTCTCCACTTACCTGATTCTATCTCCTTGTCAAAATTCAGTTGACTGTAGGTAGATGAACTGATTTCTGGGTTCTTAATTCTATTCCATTGATCTATGTGTCTCTCACTGTATCAGTGCCACTCTGTCTTGGCCACCATGACAGTGTAGTAGATTTTGAGATCAGGGAGTGAGATGCCTCCTACCTTGTTTTTCTTTTTCAGGAGTGCTGTGCTTATTCGGGGTCTCTTCCCATTCCAGATGAAATTGGAAATTGCCTTCTCCATCATGTTGAAGAATGGGGTTGGTATTTATATTGAGATTGCACTGAACTTGCAGATTGCCTTTGGTAGAATTGTCATTTTCACAATATTGAATTTTCCTATCCAAGAGCAAGGTCTATTTTTCCATTTCTCCAGGTCTCTTTGTTTCTTGTAGTAATGTTTTGTAATTTTCTTTGAATAGATCTTTTGTGTTTTGATTTACTCCCAAGAATTTAATCTTGTGATTGGCTATTGTGATGGGTATTATTTTTCTTAGCTCCAGTTCTGTATTTTCTTTGTCATTGTAGAGAAGTCCAACTGATTTTTAAATGTTGATCTTGTATCCTGATACTTTGCTGAATTGCTTGACTATGTCCAGTACTTTTCTAGCCGAGTCTTTAGGGTTTTCTAAATATACTATCATATTATCTTCATAGCGATAATTTTACCTCCTGTTTGCCAGTTTGGATACTTCTTATTTCTTTTGTCTTATTGCTGAAATTAAAAGACAAATTGCATTGGGAAAGTCTGCTATAAGAGACCTCTCCAAAGTACTGAAGAGCAGCGTGTCAATCTGGAAACTAAAGTGCGCCTGGTACAGGCCATGGTCTTTGCAATTACTTGCTATGCAGCGGAAAGCTGGACAATGACTAGGGATGACAGAAGGAGAATTGATGCCTTTGAGCTGTGGTGCTGGAGAAGAGTACTGAATATATCATGGACTGCTAAGAGAACAAACAAGTTCGTTTTAGAGAGGGTGAAGCCAGGCTGCTCTTTGGAGGTAAGGATTCTGAAGCTGCTTCTGACATACTTTGGACATGTTGCAATGAGTTACCAGACACACCTGCAAAGTAAAGATAAAGAAAAACTAAAAAAGAAAAGGGTAGAGGAAAATATACTAAGCAAATGGTAACCAGAAAAAAGCAGGAGTAGTGATATTAATCTCTGATAAAATAGATTTCAATGCAAAAACCATCACAAAGGACAAGGAAGCTTAAAGAGTTAACAGAACAAGAGGACAAAACAATAATAAATATCTGTGCACCATATGATAGAACTGCAACATATAAAAAAACAAACATAAACAAAACTGAAAAAATAATTAGACAATACCGAGACTTCAGCACACCATGCTCAAGAAAAGACAGAACTACCAGATAAGAAATTCAACAAAGATGCTGAAGAATTACCACACAATAAACCAACTTGCTCTCATAGATATATACAGGCTAAAGCGCCCCCCAAAAAAGTGCAGTATACCAGGTGTGTCTCTTGTAGACAGCATATTGATAGTTGTTGCTTTGGTTTTTTCTTAATCTAATCTGCTACTCTTTTTCTCTTCAGTGGTGCATGTAAGCCATTCACATTCAGTGTAATTATTGAGAGGTTAGGTTTTATTACTATAATTTTTTTAAGTTGTGTTGGGTGTTATTGCTGGTTACTTTGGTCCATCCTGCTTTCGGTGGCTCCTCTGTAAGAAGGACATGTGCTAGTGTTTCCTGCGACACGGGTCTTGTTTTTACAAACTCCCTTAAGTTCTGTTTTTCTGAGAATATCTTGATCTCTCCTTCATATTTGGTGGACACCTTTTTGTGGGATATAATATTCTTGGTTGACAGTTGTATTCTTTGAGTGTTTGATATACATCATTCCACTGTCTTCTTGCTCATATGGTTTCTTCTGAGAAATCAGCATTTACTCTTGTTTGCTCTCCCTTATAGGTTACTCTTTGTTTCTTCTTATGTGCTTTCAGAATTCTCTCCTTATCTTTGGTTCTGGTAAATTTGACTAAGATACAACTAGGTGTTTTCTTTTGGGGTCTGCTCCATATGGTATTCTCTCAGTTTCTTGAATAAATGTTTTCTCATTCTTCATTATGCCTGGAAAGTTTTCTTCTAGTAATTCTTCCACATCTTTCTCCGTGCTTTTACCTGTTTCTTCCTATTCTGAGATTTCAAGTATGTACATATAATTAATCCTCTTGATGGTGTCACACTTTATTCTTAGATTTTCTTATTCTTCCTTCCTTTTTGTTTCTGCTTTTTGTTCTAGCAGGTAAGTGGTGACAATTCTATTTTCTATCTCGCTGGTTCTGTGTTCCATCTCTTCAGTTTTGTTTATGTATCCCTCCAGCATGTTGATGCATCTGAAACATTGGTCCTCATATTCTGGATTGTGATTTCTTATTTTTCCAGAGCCTCTAATGCTGCATTTGTTTTATCTGCATTGTCTTGGATTTTTTTTTTCAAGTTCCTCTTGTTTTTTGCTTGCAGAGTCCTGTAATTTTTTGAGTTTGTCCTTGATCTATTGAAATATTCAATCATTGTTCTTTTGAATTCTGTGTCAGTAAGTTCCATCATACTTTTTGGCTTCAGGAAACCCATTGTTACTGTGTCACTTTTTTGGAGTGACATCTTATTTTGAGTTTGTGTAGGGTGTGAGGTAGTCTGCTTCTTGTGTGACATTGCTGTGGTATAGTTTTTCATGCCTGAATTAGCAGGCTCTTCATCTGAAAACTTTGGCTCAGGAAGTTATTGTTCCCTAGGAGGGCAAGGCAGCTACCCTGCCTGAGTTTCTCTCTGAGCTTTTAACTCAAGGGAAGACTTGCTTCAGCTGGGGAGAGATATGGCCTATGAGTTAATAATCTTCTTTATCAGTTAACTGCTGCAGCTAGATTAGGCGGGTCCATGGTGCCCAGGGCTAAAGGCAGCCTAAACTCTGGGAGGGCAGAGGAAATGGGATCACCTGTGATATTGGGGTCTCTGGAGCAGTTTCTGTGAATGGCAGTGGGTCATCCTTCAGACTGCAGGGCAGGGCCAGGTCCTCCAGGCAGTGGGGTGGCAGGTGGGAGCATCCCAGCAGTGGGCCTGTGGGGACAGATCCTCTAGGTGATGGGGCTGGGTGTGTCCAGGCAGTGAGATCAGGTCCTCCAGGCAGTGGGTTAAGGGGCCAGGTGGTGGAGCTGGAACCACCAGATGGAGGGTCTGAGGCCTCCAGGCAGAGAGGTTGGGGTCTTCTAGGCAGTGGGGCCCCATCTAGTGCTCCAGGTAGGAGAGCCGTCCAGGCCACACTGAGAACTTTTAAATACAGGTACCTTAATTAATCGACTGCAACAGATCCATGCTGCTTGAGAATGTATGTGGCAGCTATATAGTATTTTTTTTTTTTAAAACATTATTTTTGTCTTTCACATTGTATTTCATATGATCATTACAATATGTTATGTCTTATAAAATTAATCAACAGTCATATTTTTTATTAATTTTAATCGAAGTTTACAGAGACTTAGGGTTTCCAGTCATTCATTGTTGCACTTTTCTCCTTCCTCCTCCCCTACCTCCCTCCCCACGTGCCCCCTGTTTCTTCTTGTGGGCAGAGCCAAAGGAAGACTAGCAAAGCAGAATATAAGTCCAGAAAGCCTAGAGCTCTCTCAGGCCACTAGTCCCAAGGAACCCCAAAACCTTTGCTTTTATTAGCATTCAGAAACAAAGGAATAGTTCACAGAGAAATGGAAACATTAAGGATTACCTCACAGGACCCGAATGGGCTGGGTATAGAGTTAGATAAAACACATACATTCAGCAAGACTTCTTTGTATTCATAAACTGTGCTTTCTTACGTTTGCAACAACCTTATCAAGAGCAGGAACATTTATTTCCACTCTCACAAGAGTTAGTGTCTAAAGATGTATGGGAACTGCTTGTAATCTTCCTTGTCAGAGGGCCTCATGAGAGCTGCTTGCAATCTTCCTTCTGAAGACCCCTCTGTGTGCAAGGCCAACAGCCACATCCGAAGGATACAGCCTTACATTCTTTGCCCCGTACACCCCCAATTCACTCTTCTCCTTGAAAAGAAAAAGAAAAACTCTTTCATTGTTATGCAATCCCCCCGTTCCCCCAAGTCCACTCCACTATGCAGCCTGTAATGACAAGAATACCCATACATATATCCCTTTTAAACAGTTCTCTCCCTCATCTGTTTCAATGCAATATACATCATTCCTTCCCTCCTGTTGTTTTCCCTCAACCCTTTGGTATAACAGTGGTATTATGCAGTATTTTTCTTTTTGTGACTGAGATATTTCACTCAGCATAATGTCCTCCAGGGTCATCCATTTTGCATAATATTTCATGAGTTCCTTGTTTTTCACTGCTGCATAATAGTCCATTGGGTGAATATAACAGAGATTCTCCATCCATTCATTTGTTGATGGGCACTTGGGTTGTTTCCAGCTCTTTGCTGTTGAGAACAAAGCTGCAGTAAACATGGGTGTGCATATATCGGCTTGGGTGGCAGTTATGGTTTCTTGAGGGTAAATTCCTGGTAGTGGAATTCCTGACTCAAATGGTGTTTCTATTTGCAACTTTTTGAGAAAGCGCCATACAGCCTTTCATAGTAGTTGCACCATTTTGCACTCCCACCAGCAGTGAATAAGGGTTCCAGTTTCTCCACAGCCTTGCCAGCATTTGTTATTTGCTATTTTGTTAAAGTTTGCTATTCTTACTGGGGCGAGATGATATCTCATAGTTGTTTTGATAACATATTGTTTAAATTTTTTTTTTCTGTTTGAATGACTGCTGCTTTATTTCTATATGGGCTCCATATCTGCACAGTTCAGAGTTTTGGAATTTCTAGCCTTCTCAGTATTTTATTGTGATATGGTTGGCACACAGTGTTTAATACATAAATTGTACCATTTACTTTCATTTGATACCTCTTTGTATGCATAAAATTATCACCACAGTCAAGATAATGAACATCTCCATGGCTCCAAACGTTTCCTAGTTTTCTGTTATTATTTGCTTTCTGTCGTTATAGAATGTTGTTGTTGTGTACCGTTGAGTTGAAGCTGAACCATAGCTGACCTTCTGGCGGGTTTTCAAAGGAAGTTAATTGCACTAGAGGAGATTGCCCATCCTTCTCCCACAGAGCAGGTGGTGGATTTGAACCATGTGCCATTGGGATTGCAGTGGAGCTCTTTGCCACTAGGCCACTAGTGCTCCCTTATAGTTTATGTTTTATTGAGTTTTATATAATGAACTTTATATAGTCTTTTTATACCTTTTTTCACTTATCATAATGATTTTGAGATAATTTTATGTTACTTAATAGTTTAATGTTATTTAATAGACAATTTTTAATAGAATAATCAATTTATACTTAATAGTAAATTATATTGCTTAATAGTATTTTACAGTTTGCTTATCCTCTAGAAAGCTAATTGATTTGTTTTCAACTTTTGGCTATTTAATTAAAACAGCTGTGAACATTTGCATATAAGTTTGTGTGGACAGTTTTATTTTCTCCCTAGTAAATACTTAAGAGTGGAATGGCTGGATGGTACAGTATTTTCATGTTTAACTTTTGTAGAAACTACCAAACTTTTTTCCAAGTGGTTTTTCTATTTTTAATTACCACTAGCAGTTTATGAGTACTCCACAGTCTTTATATTCTCCTAATAGTTGTTTTTATCTTTTTTTGATTGTAGTCACTGTGTTGGGTATGATCTCAGGGTATTGCTAACCTAAAAGTTGCTGGTTCAAACTTACCTGTGGCACTGTGGAAAAAAGCCAAAAATCCCCCCTATGGTGCAGACCTATTCTGTAATACATAGGGTTGCTGTGAGTTAGTTTGCATTATTCTTTTAGAAAACATATTTCCTTTTATAATATGGCTGTCTGCAGGAGACAATTAATCAGAGAATTTAAAAAAATTGTAACCAAATTTAATCACTGTTTCAGATTAGGCTCAGCTTGGTCTATTGGAGAATCAAGTACAATGACTATATGTGTGTATTTTATTTATATGTATTTAAAAAGCTCTGGTCCCTAGTAGTAAGAAGCTACACTGCACATGATTCTTTTTTTTTTTTTTTTTTCATGTACCGTCAAATCAGATCTGACTGGTACAGGAGGAAACTGTCCCTCCTTCTCCGGCAGAGCATCTGGTGGATTCAAACCGTGTACCTTTGTGATTGCAGTACAGCTTCTTGCCACTAGGCCACCAGAGCTCCCCCAAGCACTTGATTCTAATCCACCAGCTGCTCCATGGGTAAAGGATGGTCAATCTCATCTCATGTGATTTACTGCCTCTGAAAACCTGCTGGAGGGTCATCTATGGGTCAGTTTCGATTTAACAGCACAAAACAGTAATAACTAACTCTCTCTGTGTGTGTGTGTATGTGTATGGGGTGGATGGATAGAGAGATGAGGGCCTTTTTTTATCTCAAGGAATGTCCTGTGTGGTTTTGGATGCTGGCAAGTCCTGTATCAAATGGAGACTTACGACTTAGGAGCTTGCAGTGGCTGATGAACCCACAGAGAGCAGGTCAGATGACAGGATGGTGGCTCATGGTGAATCCCAAAATGTGCAGTTCATATGACAGGATTCAGGCTTACAGGGCTGCAGACACCAGTGAATCCCAAAATTGGTAGGTCAGTCACCAGGACCCAGCTAGAGGAAGGGAAAATGATCTAGGCTGTGAGCTAGGGTCGATTGCCGCAACCTGATGGCTTACTCACAGCTGGTCTTTGCTTGTGGATGCAGATGCTTAAAGTTTCCAGGTTCAATGGAGGATCCTTCAGCAAAAGGGACATGTTTGTTCCTTCAGAGTACTCATTTCATAGGGATGGGCAAATCAGAAATTGGCTATCTGAAGGGGATATTAAGCACAAGGCATGAAGTGGCTTGCTTACACACTTTTGTGAAAGTAATTAGTAAGATGAAGGTATGAGGGAAACCCCCCCCATAAAATGAATGAACAAAATTTAATGTAAATGAAAGACTGTATAAAACACAATGTCTATAAACATTAATAGTAAGAAAAAAAATTGGTAGGTCATATGATAGACTGCTAGCCCAAATTCCAGGAACCAGAAATCAGATATAAGATCAACAGCAAGGCAGAGCACTGCTAGAGCCTTTGCATGTATGCGTGTGTGTGTGTGTGTGTGTGTGTGTGTGTGTGTGTGATGTGTATAACTGGGCTGCAAATCCATATGCATGTGGTCTGAATCCCCCAGTTGCTCTATGGGAAAAAGATGGGCAGATTTCTCTTGTTTGATTGGCTGCCTCTGCAAACCGCCAGTTGGAGGGTTAACTTGATAGTACACAACAACAACAATAAAAACAAGCAACCAGAAGTATATAAGTGTAACCATATGTATGTATAACCAAAGTGACATCTCCAAAGAAACTTCCCTTACCTCAGAGTAATGGTGTGACTTGAGTAAGAATTAGACATGAGTAAAGAAGCGACTTGATGGTCTCATGTAAGATTGTGACTCAGGGTATACCACACACTAACTCTGTTTTGACATATAGAGGTTAGGTTTTCAATACATAAATGTAGGATAATTACATCAGATCACAAGGTGGAGGATAGTCACACAATACTAGGAATCATGGTCTAACCAAGTGGACATAAAACATTAACCATCACAATTGCTGTTTGTTCTCTCCTAATTAGTGAATGAAAGCAACAAGCCTGAGTTTATAGAGCTTAAGAAGTGGCTGAAAGATAGGAAGTTTGAAGATACACATTTAATACCTGCTCGTTTTCCAGGTAAAGGCTAGTATTTGACTCTATTGCCTTTCTCAAATGAGAGTTGTGTGGGCACAGATAATGAAAAAGTGTGGGTTTCTGTAGATCCTGGCGTGCTGCCTGAGGGTGGGAGGATGCAGTTCCAAGACTTCCTGGGACCTGGAGTGGGGTTTACTGGTAATCCAACCAAAGGGCTCTTGAGTATTGTTGGGGAAATATCATAAAGATGACTCTGAGGTTGGGTGGGAGGCCCTGCTTGTAGTAAAGAGTCCCAGTGTGAAAGTTCTTGTAAGGGGCCCAGCCGGGATCTGCATCTGGTCCACAGTGATCTAAAGGCCACCTTTTTGTTGTTAGCTGCCATGGAGGTGGCTCCTCACTGCTGGTAATCCCATGTCCAACAGAAAGAAGCACAGCCTTGGTCTGTGCCATCTTCAAGATATGTTGTTGATGGAATCTTTTCGTCCATAGGGTATTCACCGAGTAATTTTTGGAAATAGATCACCAAACTTTCATTCTTGGTCTGGAAGCTTGGTTAAAACTTGTTCAGTATCATGGTGACATAGAAGCCTCCACTGACAAACGGTGGTGGCTACCAATGAGGTAATTCCGAGTACAGATAAGATTTGGCCCAGGGCTGCTGCATGAAGGTGAGAATTCTACAATGAGCCATTGCTCTCCTTACAAAGCCACAAGGGGGCCAGGACATTCCCAAGTAGCTTTCAGATGTCCTATTTTCTCCTGGGGGTTTAAGATTGGAAGGAACTACTTTAGCTTCTTGTAGTTTTGAAGTTCACTTGTTCTTGTTGTTGTGATTTGCCATTGAGTCGCTTGCAACTCTTAGCGACCCTATGTACAGCAGCCCTAAACCCTGCTCTATCCTGTGCCAATCGCACTGCCTCTGAGACTCCCCTCCTTATTACCCCAGTCACTGAATCAATCCACCTCATACAGAGCCTTCCCCTCCTGCGCTGTCCCTCCACCCTCCCAAGCATGATGTCCCTCTCCAAGGACCTGTTGTCCCTCCTTACAACATATCCAAAGTATGTCAGATGAAGCCCCAGAATCCTTGCCTCCAAGGAGCAGCCTGGTTTAACCCTCTCCAGGATGAATCTGTTTGTTTTCTTGGCAGTCCACGGTATATTCAATACTCTTCTCCAGCACCATAGCTCAAAGGCATCCATTCTCCTTCTGTCCTCCCTAGTCATTGTCCAACTCTCTGATGCATAACAAGTGATTGCAAAGACCATAGCCTGTATCAGATGCACCTTAGTCTCCAGAGTGACACCACTGCTCTTCAGTACCCTGGAGAGATTCCTAACCACAGACTTTCCCATTGCAATACGTTTTTTGATTTCCTGGCTGCTGATGCCTAGAGTGTTGACCAGGGAGCCAAGCAAACTAAAGTTGTTAACAATCTCAATCTCTTCCATTTTTAAAAAATTTTATGCTAACTGGTCACATTATGACAACTGGCTTTACTCTTTTTCTTTCCTTTCTTTTATAGATACAGGAAGAGGGCTGATGAGCAAAACATCCCTGCAGGTCAGAACTTCTTTTTCTTTGATACTCATTTTTTACTTGGTGCCTTTGTTTTTGTAGTTCATAGTGATTTTTAAACATTTTGATGTATTGACATTTCTTACTTATCTATTTGTTATTGCTATGCGCTATTCAGCCAGAACTGACTAATAGCTCTTTCTCCAGGAGGCTTGGAGAAGCTGTGAATCAGATGGGAGGAGATTACCCATCTTGCACCTGTGGAGCACCTGGTGGATTCGACCTGTGGATGCCCACTTGACTGCCAGAGCTCCCTAGTGGATATGTTCAAATATAATTCTATCAGTTAGGATTAAGTTTTACAATATATAAGCTACGTACCCAAAATAATAAGGCTTAAAAAAAGAGTGGAATCTTATTTTGCTTTTGTTTGGCGGGAGTAGACACACTTGTGCTGGTGTCACCATCAGGGTCCCAGGCTCTTAGTAGCTCTGTCCATGTCCCTAGAGGGTGCTCACCCTCTCACGTCCAGGTACTTCAGAATCTATAGCTGACTGAGAAAGAGAGTGAAGAAGGACAGTCTTCCTCTCAAGAAGGAGACTGCTGCCCACATCCCACTGGCTGAAAATATGGCTTATGGCCACACTTGACCGCAGGGAGAGGCACATACTGTTCTTGTCACCTTCCCTGGCACTGGAGCTATGGTTGGTGAGGAAAAAGAGAGGAAGTGTATTGAGACAGAAAACTAGCAGCTTCTGCGACCAGAAAACTTGTGAATCAGGTTACAAATTTTTAAATGTGCTCAGGAAGCTGCTGGCCTCTGTGAGGCTGTACTCAGTGCGTGGTGCAGTAAAGTGAGTCCTGAGCTAGCTGTGGCCTCGGAGTGAGGTCTGCAGCTCTCTCACCCCAGGGCCTCCTGCATGGCTCCTTTCCACTCGTCTTCCGTTTCATCACCTGTCACATGACGAAGTAGATGACAGGCCAACTTCTTCCAAGGTTCCTTTTTGTTCTTTGTGCATGATTTAGAGAATATCTAGTGTAATAGCTATAAAATTCAAGTTCATGTCTCCATTTACTATTTATTTTTCAGCTTTGCATCTCTTATATTCATTAGCCTGAAATTTGTGGTGGCTGTTGAAGGGTTTCATGGCCCAAACCAATAGTTTTTATTGATAATTTCATATTTTAAACTTCTTTTTAAGCTGAAACTATTTTTCCATATAGTGAAAAGCAGTTTTATGAGTTGGGACAAAAGGATACAATATTGGACATTCCCATCAAGTGGCTTCTTCTATGATTTTAATAAGAAAGCCATGGGGTTTTGGGGCTGGAAGAAACTGCATTGATTCCCAATTGAATCTTGCTTCAGATGATAAATCAGAAATTAAATCCTAAAGATTCGCTATTGGAGTGACAGATTTTTAGCCAATCTCCAGATGTCAGTTTCAATGAAAGTAGCACTTCTTAAAGCCGTGTTCTTATTGTTTGCTTTGTTTCTGTTGTTTTTTAGTTTTCTTATTTTTTTTCCTTCTGTGTTCTCAGTGAGAGAAATGCAAAACTAAACTTTTGCAAATGGTAAAATTAGATTCTGTCTGTGCTGAGCAGACCACCCTTTCTTGAGCTGATTGGCTAGTTCCGTGTGATGTAGGAGTGGGCTCTTGCCCAGAATAGTCACTGGGCACCTGGATTTCATGGTTAGAATCATTTGTGGTGGTTTCTGTCTGTTTCCTATAGGGAGTTCTGTTTCCTGCCATAAAAATGAAGAGATGATGTGATTTAAACTTGTTTCCTGTTTGCCATTCCTTCCAGGAGTTCACTAGCCTCTGGTTCCTGTTGGGTTGTAGTACCTGACATTGAAACAACCTTGGGAGTAAGCCTGCTTGTGGCTGCTGTTGGTCTGTAGTTGAGTTATAGAGAAGTCTTGATAAATAATGGTGGAACCAGCGACTTTACAAAACTCGAAAGCATGGACATTCTAAACTTTGCTTTCTTTTTTTGTAAGGCTGGACAGCTGATTATTTCCTTGCCTGAGAGTTGCCTGCTCACCACGGACACGGTGATTAGAAGCTACCTAGGGGCATACATTACTAAGTAAGTGACCCCCCACGTGCACACGTGGTAACTGTCCTTGTCTTTTAAGGTTTTCATTGTCATCCAGTATGTCATCTGAGACACAGATCGTTAAGACTCAGCCCCTTTGTAGAACTAATAAATATCTCAGCTTATTTGAAAGGTTTATTCAGTTCCATGAAGTTGGTTCCCAATTTGCTATAAATGGAATTTTTAAGGTTTTCTTAAGGTGCTTGGGATGTAGGTTGGGTCCTGAACCATCACTTATTTGAAAATGAGGATAAAAGGAGATGAGATAACAGACATACACAAACACACACACACAAACATAAACATAAATCACAGACACAGGTTTTGACTCCTTGCCATCATAGCCACTCAGTCTCATTTACTTTGGAGTTGAAACTGACTCATAACTGACCAACTGTGGGTTTACAAAGGCTGTAAACATGGGATGATATTGCTCATCCTTCTCCTTGGTGGTGCTGGTACGTTTGAACCACTCACCTTTAGGTTGGTGGCACACTTCTTACCCCTACGCCACTAGAACTCTCTGTCATCATAATACATTTTGACAAGTGTTCCTTCTTTTTTACTCTTACTTGTTCTAGCTTGAATTCTTCAAGTGAAGAGCTGCCAACCTTTTGAGAGAAGACTTAGCATAGGGAAGAGGCCAAGGAGAAAGTTGAAAAGTATTTTCTGTCACATATTATAATGAGTAGGACATTATAAGGGCAGAGTGAGGGACATCCTCAACAGGAATTTCTCAGTTATGAGGTTTGAGAGATTATCTCGTTCATTTTTCAAAATCCCACCAATAGTTACTTCTTGGTTTTAAAATAATTAGTAGGATTTGAAATCAGGGAGCGAGATGCCTCCTACCTTATTTCTCTTTTTAAGGAGTGCTTTGCTTATTTCCATTCCAAATGAAACTGGAGATAACCTTTTTCATCTCGTTGAAGAATGGAGCTGGTATTTGTGTTGAGATTGCATTGAATGTGTAAATTACCTTTGGTAGTATTTTCATTTTCACAATATTGAGTCTTCCTATCCATGAGTAAGGGATGTTCTTCCACTTCTCCAGGTCTCTTTTTTGTTTATTGTAGTAATGTTTTGTAATTTTCTTTGAATAGATCCTTTGTGCTTCTGGTTAAATTTACTCCCAGGTGTTTAATCTTATGATATCAATTGTGAAGGGTATTGTTTTTCTAAGCTCCAGTTCTGTTTTCTCTTTGTTACTGTAGAGAAATCCTACTGCATTGCCGTGGTTGTCAAAACAGCTTGGTACTGGTGCAATGACAGACACATAGATCAATGGGATAGAATTGAGAATCCAGAAATCAGTCCATCTACCTATGGTCAACTGATTTTTGACAAGGAGATGAAATCAGTCAAGTGGGGAAACGACAGTTTTCCAATTTTGCCAACACCATTTGTTTAAAAAGGCTGTCGTTCAGATCCACACCTCACTCGATGCACAAAAACCAACTTAACGTGGATTAAAACCAAGGATTAAATCTAGGAGTAAAACCTAGGACTAAAACCAAGAACTATCAAGCTCATTAAAGAAAAGCTTGGAAGAACCCTAAAAGTCCTAATTCACAGCATAAGCAGTCTTCCAAGCATCCTAGAAAATCTATAACCAGGATAGTATAAAATAGATGAATGGGACCTACTAAGAATCAAATCCTTATGCACATCCAGAAACTTCTCCATCAGGGTAAAAAGGGAAGCCACAGATTGGGAAAAAATATTTGGTAATGAACCTGGAGAAAAGATGTAATACAGGTGTCCAGGACTTTCGTTCTTAGAGTCACTATGAGTCACCTATGACTCGACAGCACTCAACAACAACAACTGCAGCATAAAGAGAGAGCACAGAAAGTCATGCTCCCAAGCCAAAGTTGGGTGACTCTACTTTACGGCCTTCAGGTCTGCCTTTAATTGTTTTTGGTGAAACATTCTAGGTCGTATAACCCTGGTATGTCCACTTGCTATACAGAGATAACTTGTGGTTACTGTGAAGCTGAACACTGTGACACTGATGAGTCAAATACGAGAATGTTTACTCATGGTGGACAGTGTTTGGTGGAGCTCCCTGATTAAAACAAGCTTGGAAGAAGCAGGAGTGGCATCCATTTCCATAATAGCTTGCCTCTGGAAACCCTATGAACCTGGAGAAAGGACGTAAGTTATACAGATGCCCAGAACTTTCATTCATAGGGTCACTATGAGTCACCTACAACTTGACTGCACTTAACAACAACAACAATGACATGTCAGATAAGGGACTTATATCTAGAATTTATACTAAAGCACCACAACAAGGTGAAGGTAAATAACCCAGTTGAAAAATGGGCACAGAATATGAACACGTCACCAAAGAAGACATTCAAGTGGCCAACAAACACATGAAGAAATGTTCAAAATCTCTAGTTTTAAGAGAGATGCAAATCAAAACAATTCTGAGATGTCATCTCACCCCAGTAACAATAGCAAAATTTAACAGAACAGCAAGCAACAAATGCTGGCACGGTTGTAGAGTAACTGGAACCCTTATTTACTGTTGGTGGGAGTGTAAAATGGTGCAACATCTTTGGAAGCTGTCTGGTGCTTTCTCAAAATGTTGCAAATACCATTTGACCCAGCAATTCCACTTCTGGGAATTTACCCTAAAGAAACCATAACCGCCACCCAAGTAGATATATGCATACCCATGTTTATTGCGGCTTTGTTCACAGTAGCAAAGAGCTGGAAACAACCCAAGTGCCTATCAACAAATGAATGGATAGAGAAACTCTGGTATATTCGCACAATGGAATACTATGCAACACTGAAAAATAAGGTACTCATGAAATATAGTGGATGACCCTAGAGGACATTATGCTCAGTGAAATATCTCAGTCATAAAATGACAAATATTGCATAGGGCCACTATCGTAAAACAGGACTGAAATTGGGGTTGAGGGAAGATAGAGAAAAAGGGGAGGAATGATGTATATGGCACTGCAATAGATGAGGGAGAGACTGTTTAAAAGGGATATATGATTAGGTATTATTGTCATGACAGGAGTCCAGAATGAAGGCTGCACAATGCAATGGACTTGGAGGGGAGGGATTACATAGCAATGAAAGAGTTTTTCTTTCACTTATCAAGGAGAAAGGTGGATTGGGGGAGAGGGGGTAGGCAGGGAGAAAAGTACAACAATGAATGACTGGAAACCCTAAGTCTCTGTAAACTTTCATTAAATGGAAACCCTAAGTCTCTGTAAACTTTGATTAAAATTGATAAAAATAAAATCCTGGTGTGCTTGTTTTAGAGGGAAGATGTGTTTTTGTAGGCTTGAATAAAGGTAATAATGCTTTCAAGTTTAACATTTTCTATATTCTGAAATTTTTAATAGAATTTTTGGCATTGTATACATTCAAACTTTGAAGTGTTTCCTAAATGCTTTTGTACAACATAATATATTTTTATTGGTAATTGTGGAAGTAGATAAAAGTACCATAATATATGATTTGCAGTCAAGCAAACCAAGCTTAGAAAGAAAAGATTTAGAAGTATAACAAATCTATAAGGAATATATTTAGTATATTTCTTTTTGGTCTGGGTTAGTGGCATCAAGTTGGACTTTGATGATAGGAATACTTTATTCTGAACTGTTTAGTACAGTAGCCTCTAGTCATATATCACTGTTGAGTACTTGACATATACCTTTATGACTAAAGAATTTTAAAGATTTCATTTTTACGAGTTAAAATTAACATAGCTTCCTGTTGCTTATTGCTAGATCCCTGGGTTGCACACATAAGATTTTGTGCTCAACTACTTACCTAAAAGTGGATGGCTTGGAATGCAGCTGGTGGTGGCGTGGAAGAAAGGCCTGGCAGTCTGTTTCTGTAATGATCACAGCCTTGAAAACCCAGTGGAGCCATTCTACTCTGACATGTGGAGTTGTTGGCAGCAAAGGGCTTCGTTTTTGTTTTGTGTTAGCTACTGGCTCCTTTATTGTACAATGTCAGTCTCGAGTCTTTCTTCCAGTTTTTAGGTTCTTATGTAAGTGATACAAGTGGACTTGGCAGCAAGTCTTCAAACTGGAAAACTAAGGTAGAAGCAAAGAGGTTTTGCAGAGAGAGAAATCTCTTGTAAACCTACCTGGAATTTGATCTCATGGTTCAGTTGCCACATACATAAGATTTGCTCCAATTACTTGCAGTTCTTACATACTCTAGAGTTAGACCCGACCCATAGCTGGCCCTTCAGTGGGTTTTTAGAGGCTGTAAGTTGTACAGGAGATGATTGCCCATCTTTCTCCTGCAGAGCAGCTGGTGAATTTGAATCATGTGTGTTTAACTTGGCAGCGCAACTCCTTACCCCTGGCCATCAGAGCTCCTTTAAATGAGGAAATAATTTTAAGTCCTTTATGTAAAACTTCAAGTAACTGACAATTTGAGCCTAATCTCTCAGGTTGCAAAACAATCCACTGTAATATTTGTAAAACTGGTTTATTCCATATATTCAATCTGCTAAATTATGAAACTGGTTTATTCCATAAATTGAACCTGTCGAACCTTAACTTGAACCTGTTTAATTTTTCCAGGTGGAAGCCCCTTCCTTCTCCCCTCCTGGCTCTGTGCACTTTCCTAGTCTCAGAAAAGCATGCTGGGGACCGGTCCCCCTGGAAGCCTTACCTGGACACTCTCCCCAAGGCCTATACTTGCCCTGTTTGCTTGGAATCGAGAGTGGTCAATCTTCTTCCCAGACCTTTAAGAGCAAAGGCTCAAGAGCAAAGGACTCGTGTTCAGGAGTTTTTCACCTCTTCCAGAGACTTTTTCTCCTCCTTGCAGCCGCTCTTCTCGCAGGCAGTTGAAAGCATCTTCACCTACAGCGCCCTCCTGTGGGCGTGGTGCACTGTTAACACCAGGGCCGTGTACCTGAGTCACGGGCAGCGCAGCTGCTTCTCCTCAGAGCCAGACACGTGTGCGCTTGCCCCGTACCTAGATCTGCTGAACCATAGTCCAGACGTACAGGTGAGTAATCTGACAACCAGGTGCAGATAGCTTTACCTGGTGGTTAAAACAACGTGCTGTGCTGTGTGTTTGCTTGTCTTCTTGGCCCATGCTCCCAGCAGCCTTTTTCTGTGGCTCTGGTCCTCTGCTCTTCTCTCCGGCTCTTTGCTGTATTCCTCACCTGCTTTTCCCAGTATCCTCCTTGGAGGCAGTCTCCATTTGCTTTCTCCTTCCAGAACTGGGCCTGGAACCTCTCTTGCTTTCTGGTCTCCTTCCCTTTTATCCTCAGAGATATTGCTGTCCGAGCTTCACACTGATGGATTTCCTCCTACCCCCACTGGGTTCTGCAATCTTTCAGGATGAGGACTAGCTCCTCTTAGAGGTGCCAGTGCCCAGCACGCACGCCCAGCACATGATCCAGGTGTGAGACAGGATATCCCTGTGGGGACAGCTCACCTGGTGGACTGGATAAAAGCTGCTGGGAGGTTTGTGTACCCTCAGGAGGGAGAGTGTCTCATCGAAATGCCTTGTGGAATACCCCAGAGGAAGCAGTAGAGCCTGCATGCTCTGATGGATTGGTTTTATGATGATTGGTCTCTTTGTCTGTTTGCTATGCCCCTTATTCATGTCATGGTAGATACTGTGATTAAGGGGTCCTCTTTTCCATGGGACGCCCTTGCTACTACAAAATTGAGCAACAGTCTGGGAAGCCTCATCGTATTTTTTGTTCTAACTTCACTCTTATGAGTCTATAGGGAAAAAAAGGATGTTTTGCAAGATACAATGGGATGAAAAAAGAGGAAGAGTCAAGGAACTTAGTTCAGTATAAATCTTTAGATTTTGAGGAGATAGGAACACTTTCCTATGGAGCTGATTCCAGTATAACCTGTAGGAGAGAGTAGAACAACCCTATAGGGTTTCCAAGACTTTCTATCTTTTCAGAAGCAGACTGCCATATATTTCCACCAAGGAGCACCTAGTGGGTTTGAACCACTAAACTTTTGATTAACATCCAAATGCTTACCCGTTGTACTACCAGCATATCTTTTAACTATCAATAGTCTTAACCCCCAAACCGATTCAATTGGATTGTAATTGTGCTGCTCAAAAGCTTGAGCACAGACTTGACTTTTCCCCCACGTGGTTAAATTAATGAATAAACATTGGGAAGCTGTGTCTGACTTAAAGGAATATGACAATTCAGTTTTTCAGTCTTACAATATGACAATATAATTCAGTTTTTCATTTTTACATATGAAAGACATATTAATTTATTTTTCTTTTCAGGTAAAAGCAGCATATAATGAGGAGACTCACTGCTATGAAATTAGAACAGCTTCCAGTTGTAGAAAATATGAAGAGGTATTCATCTGCTATGGCCCCCATGATAACCACCGCCTGCTCTTGGAATATGGATTTGTTTCCACCCAGAATCCTCATGCGTGTGTTTATGTCTCAAAAGGTTGGAATCAACTTTGAATTTTATCACTAAAATGACATACTTTCCCCCCCAGTCTAAGTTGTGGTTATTTGCAAGTTCTAATAGAAATGGTGAAACTGTAAAGCATATATAACCCGTTGCTGGGCAGCCACCTCCCGCTGAAGGGGAGCCATTCTGGTGTATGGGCGCAGGGCTGTGCTCCGTAGTGTAGGTAGTTCACAAGGAAATGCCAGGCCTCTCCTTGAGGAACCTCTGGCTTGACTTGAACCTCCACCTTTTTGGTTGCTGCTGAGTGTTGACCTGGTTTCATCATGCAAGGAATCCTATAGCACACAAAACCCACTGTTGTTGACTCTCCCTCAGGATACTCTCCACCAGGTTTTTGAAGCTCTAAGCAATGGTTTTCACTCTGGAGACTAAGGTGCATCTGATATAGGCTATGGTCTTTGCAATCACTTGTTATGCATCAGTTAGTGGGACAATGACTAAGGAGGATAGAAGGAGAATTGATGCCTTTGAGCTGTGGTGCTGGAGAAGAGTATTGAGGGTACCATGGACTGCTAAGAAAACAAACATTCATCCTGGAGAGGGTTAAGTCAGGCTGCTCCTTGGAGGCAAGGATTCTGGGGCTTCATCTGACATACTTTGGACATGTTGTAAGGAAGGACCAGTCCTTGGAGATGGACATCATGCTTGGGAGGGTGGAGGGACGGTGCAAGAGGGGAAGGCCCTCTATGAGGTGTATTGATTCAGTGACTAGGGTAATTGGAATGGGTGTGTCAGAGGCAGTGCGATTGGCACAGGATAGAGCAGGGTTTAGGGCTGTTGTACATAGGGTCGCTATGAGTCGCAAACGACTCGACGGCACATAACAACAACAAGTCTTTATGGATACACTGCAACCTTGAAGGCAGGCGGTTTGAATGCATCAGCTGCTCTGTGAGAGAAGGATGGGCAGTCTCTTCCCATGCGAATAACTGTCTCTGAGAACCTGCTAGAGGGTCAGCTATGAGTCGATTCCGACTCAATGGTGCACAACACAAAAACAAGAAGTCTTGCGGGGGGGATTGTGTATCAATGAGGGAGTTTTTCTTTTGCTTTTCAAGGAGAGGAGCAACGGGGCGGGGAGGGGTTTGGGCGGGGAGAAGGGTGCAACAATGAATGAATGGAATTCCAAAATCTCTGTAGATGTTCATTGAAATGAAAAATAAACAAACTAAATTAATTTAAAAAAAAAGAAAAAGAAAAACCAACCAAACAAACAAAAAACCAAAAAAAAACCACCAAGAAGTCTTTATGGAAGGGTCATTTTTCTCTCTTGGAGTGATGAGTGGATTTGAATTGCCAGCCTTTCAGTTTAGGAATCCTACGTGTTAGTGCTATGTCACTAAGTCACTTTCCTAAAGCACGCGCGCACATCATTATTTAAGTAAATCTGGCCGTATTCTTACTGACTATAATTTTAATATTGAAGTATAAAATGGCAACGCTAAGATTGATTTTGAGTGTAAGAAAGAAAATAGTTTTCTGACATTTGATTAGAAGATAGAAGGGAAGTGAGGTGATAGAAGGGAAATAAGATAAATATTAACAGAAGGAAAGAAATGGAAAATTTTGTACCAAGACATTGCTATCGTCACTGAAGAGAGAGTAGGATTTTTAATCTTATGAGAATGTATTGCTGTCTCTTTCTTCCTTGGAGCCAGGGTGGGTTCAAACCACTAACATTTTGGTAAGCAGCCAAGCACTTAACGGCTTGTGCCACCTGGAATCACTGTTACTAAAGATAGTAGGATTAGAGATTAGAAATGAAAATAATTATTGTTTAATAAAAGTATACAAATAGGTTACATGTCACACTGCTGTTGTTGACCAACTGTAGGTTGGCAGTTCAAATCCAGCATCCACTCCTTGGCAGAAAGGTTTGACAGTCTGCTGTGGTAAAGGTTTACAGCCTTGGTAATCTCGTGGGACAGTTCTTTTGTGCTTTGTAGGCTTGGAATTGACTTGATGGCAACAGGTTTGGGTTTTTCCTTTTTTGGGAGCAAAGCTGTAAGTATTCAGCTGCTGATTGATAAGGTGATTTGCATGAGCTGAGTTTGTAGATGTTTTAGCCTTCTACCTTGGGATTTTTCTAGCTTTCTAGGAGTGAAATGGTAGCCTACTGGTGAGAAGCTGTGCCACAATCCCAAAGGCATGTGGTTCAAATCCACCAGCTGCCAGTGGCTTTGGGGGGAGAAGAAAGAACAATCTCCCCCTGTGCGTTTACTGCCTCTGAAAACTTGCTGGAGGGTCAGCTGCCGGTCAGTTTTAATTTGATGTCACACAACAACAACAATTAGAGTGAAATAATGATTTCATTGAGATGGATATAATGAACAGTCTCTTGAATGTGTAATTCAGTCAAACTCTGTATATACATCTTAATTGCTAGTGGGAAGAAAAGTTAATTGAGAGAGGAAGGCCACACTGCTTTCTCAATTAGACTCTAAATCTTAACCTGACTTTTTTTTTTTTAATGTAGATATACTTGTTAAATATCTCCCATCAACAGATAAGCAGATGAACAAAAAGATTTCACTTCTAAAGGACCATGGCTTTATAGAGTAAGTATTATTTTTCTCTTGAACTTATTCAAGAATGAGGGTTAGGGTTCAACAGATGTGCCACAGCTCCTGACTTCTGTCATTGATCTTTGAACAGCATGAGTTTGAATGGTGAGCTCAAGTGTTTTGAGTATCAGCTTAAAATGCCAGGTGACCCTAACCATTTCCTGGGGAGATAAATTGCTCATGAGTAGAGAGTTATTGTCGCATGTGTTTTAAGTGGATACATGTAACATTTGGGCTCCTGGCAATGTCTACAGGAAAAAAAACATAAGTGGTCCTGTGCAGCCTGAACTCATGCTCTTCAAGTGTGCTACTAATGCTATCTACTCGGAACTAACCCACAGGCGGGTTTTCGGAGGCTCCATTGCATAAGAAAACATTGCTCGTCTTTCTTCCTTGGAGCAGCTGGTAGACCCGAGCCACCAGACAGGTGCTCGCTGCGTTTGAGTTGGCAGCACTGTTGCCTACTGACCACGCCGCCAGAGCTTCTTATACATTGTACTCTGATTTTGACTGTGAAGGAGTTGAGCGTCCTTTATCCCTCGTTGTTCAAGGGTCACCTGTATTTGTTGAGCATCTGGTACGTATTGTAAAAATGGGCTTAATGTATGTAGCTACACAGGCATATAGGGCACTTCAGGAAACTTGGTTTGAGATATATACACACGTACAATGCTAAGTCATATCAAAAAAGGAACTTCATTAAGTCTTGTTTAGTAGCTAATTGGTTACTGATTGGTAATTTAAGATTTGGGCTAGCTCTACTGGAGAAGGATGGGCAGTTTCCTTCTGTGCCATTTGGATCTTACTTGAGGGTACACAACAAGAAAAAGAAAAACATTTGCAATGAATAAATCATTGATTGAACAACAACAAAAAGCTTTGGGTTAGTACAGATGAGGCTGCCCTTAGGGTACAAAACCAGTCACTAGAAAGCTAAGCCTTGATTCCAGCACTTGACAGCTAGTTATACCCTTTCTTTCTCCAAAAGGTTTAAGATTTTCTCTTTCAAATGTTTTCTCTGAACAAAATTAAACTTTAAATAATCCAGTGATAGTTTGAAGACAGGCTAGGTGTAGTAACTGCCATTTATTTAATCAAGAGCATTCATCTGACTGTGAACTATGGTATGTTCCTTTTTGATGTGACCTCTTATCCAATTTTAGTCTCTTATTAAACAAAATTAATTATAGTATTTTGCTTTTTCTTCAAACACAGAATTTTATGATACCAGACTATATTATTAATGCTTTTAGACGTATTGTTCTCTTTGACCAAATATAAGTTACAGTATGTGGCTTTTCAGCCATTTGTCATGGTGTCAAACAACAAAATAAAGGGTTTGTAATTTTTTGTTTGTCTATTTTAGGAATTTGACATTTGGATGGGATGGGCCATCTTGGCGATTACTCACGGCTCTCAAGTTGTTATGTCTGGAAGCAAGAGAATTGTAAGTTCCATAATGTGCTGGGCATACACAGTAGTTATAATCTGGACATAACTTGACATTCAAGTGCCCAACCTGAGAGAAAAAAAAAAAAAGAATGTCCACATACACCAGCGTTGCTTATTCTTTATGTCACTTGCCCAGGTAGGGAATACTTTTGTCTTAAGTGTTAACCAATTTTAAAATTCGAGTTTTAGAATCCAATTCAAAGTTCATGGTTCTATGGATTTAGTTTCTAATGAGACATTTTGTCCTGGTCACTTGAAGCTCTTTGCTCAGGGTGAACTTTGTAGACATCTGCCCTTTGGAGCAAAGCCCTCATGCTAGACTAGATTGAGTTTCCCCAGGAGCAAACAGAACTACCGTGAACCCTGTGTGGTTCTGCACGGGGCAGACCCAGAACCTCTGATGAAGGAGAGCCTGAGGTTTTCATGAGAGGTGGGCCGTCGTTGTGCACAGGGGTCCTTGTCAGGCTCCGAGTGTTCTTGGGAAGCTCTGTTGAATGCATCTGTCAGTCCGGCCTGACTGAGCCACATGGCGGCACAGATACTGTGACCTGCCCTATGCATGTAGCTTCTTCCCCGGGGTTAGCTTCCTTCTCACTGCTGCCACCAGGTAGCAAATGCTCTGGTGAGACAAACAGCCTCGAGGGAGGACTTTCTGATGGTAAGAACATCGCTGGTGGCTGTGAGCATTATGTGAGAGAATGCTTCCAGATGGCACTTAGCACAGTGCCTCGAGGTGGTTTGGGTGCACACTAACTCCTGCTGTCTTTGTTGTTGTTTGTGCCATTGGTATTTTCTTCAGGGCTCAGGGAGTGAAAGTTCTCCCTGTCTCAGCACCAGAAGAGTTGTGATTCTTCTCAGCAGATAGTATGGTTTTGTTGCAGATGCAGTGACTTCTGTAACTGATTGTTTGTTTCTTTTTATTGCTTCTACCTAACTCAGGCAAATGTGTGGTGTGTCTGGATATTCAGGCTCTTCAGGCATGAGCTTGGTCGGTGGTCTCTTTGCTGTGTGTGCTGTCTCTTTCTTCCTCTCTTTTCTCCTATGTCTTCATCTATCTTTTGTTTTATCTGGTGTGTATCCTTATATATAAACGTTTTAAAATTCTTGGTGGAACAAGGGACAAGTCCTTGTTGAAGCACTTTAACCTGAAATAAAACCACTGCATGTTTCTGAGTGGTCATCTTTAGGCCTCTTCTTTTGAGTCTGTCTTCCCTGTCCAGGGTGGGGTGGCAGAAAAAGCGAGACGTTGGGATTCTGTCTGAATACTGTGTCTGTCTCCTGCTGACTCTGCCACTTAGAATTCTCTGACTTTCTTGGTTCTAAGTTTGTGTGTCTGACAATGATGGATAATAATACATTCTCTGCAAGGTAATTATTAAGATAGATAATGGGTGTAGGTGAAAGCACATAGTACTTTTCTTCTTTTTTTTTTTTTTCTGAGAACTCATCTACTCCAGAAAGCTTCCAATCTCTCTAAAGCTGAAGATGTTTAAGATTTTATTCCCTTGTGTGTGCTACCAGCATTCTCTATCTCCAGCTGGTTCTTGTGTGTGTCAGCTCTTCTCATTGCGGCTGCAGTCATTTTACCTAGCATCTTCTACACCAGATTCCCCTTCCTCATTCACTGTATCCACAGTTGTTCCTCCCTTCTCTTCCTGCCTGGATCATGCTTCTTCCTCGTGTGCAGATTTGATCTTGACCCTCTCTTCCTCTTCTAAACACACCTCACCTCTTCTGTCTGCAGTAAAATTGGTCCTCCCCTGCAAGGGCATGGTGGTTAAGTGGTTAGCTACTGACAGAAAGGTTGTGAAGGTCTGCTTCCAAGAAGATTAATACCAAGAAAACTATGAGGCAATACTCTATCATGTGAATGCTGTGAATTCCATTCTGTTGATTTCTCCGTAGAAATGATGGCACCTGACAGCAACCAATCTGACCCTGAATTTAATTTTCTAAAAAAATGTTTGTGGTATAATATTAGAATTACCTTCATAGAGAAAAGGACTTGACTTATCCTTCCATACATAAAATATTTCATAAAATGTGTTCTGTTGAGTGTGTCATTTTTAGGAAAGATTTTCTCTTGAGGGGAAAGCTTTGTGTTCTCACTTGTGTCCTTTGGCCTCTTATTCTCCTTGAACTTGCCTTCCTGCTCTGTCTTTGCTTTATGTTTGTGGGTAATGGATGCAACTTCACTTACTAATGGGCTAGATAAAGGATTCAAAATGAAAACCAAATTCTTTGCTATTGAGTCACTTCTGACTCATAATGAGCATTGGATTTCTGAGACTGTAAATCTTAATGAGAGGTGTCCTGGTGGGTTTGAACTGCCAGAGGCACGTGACCGGTTCACTGTAGTAACACAGCATGGTGCAAATGACACCACTAGAGCCCCGTGGACACAGCAGTATGAGGAAAATGAAATTCACTCTGCCTGCAAAGAGCAGCCTTTCCCTTTGTTTATTATTCAGGGTGACTTCTCCTGATCCTTCCTTCCTTTTCACTTCTTCTGTCCTTCACCTGTTGCATGTGACATGGACATTTTAGGCACCATGTCTAGGAATGAGCATTGTGTGCTGTGTTGAAGTGTAAAACTCTTTATTTTTTGAGACCCTGACGTTATTTTCTTATTGAACATTTTGCTTCTAGTACATGTTGGAAAAAAGTACTTCTTGGTGAAGTAATTTCAGATACAAATGAGAAGACAAGTTTAGACATAACCTGGAAAATATGCTCTTATTTTATAGAGGAATCTAATGCTATGCTTCAAAAGGTATGTTACTAGAATATTATGTCATTTTCTTAAAGAAGAGTTTTAAGAAGTTACTTGTTTTTCACACATGTTAGGAAGGGACAGCACACTTTATGTCAGGGCACTGTTTAGTTTCCTACGTAAATGTATGCTGATGTAATCTGTTTCTAATTGTTGAAGTTATACCCAAATCTTTTAGTAGGTAAGAATTATAGTGTCACTTTTTGATAGTATATTTTCAAGCATGATTTCCCATTTATATTTTTATTTAGTAAATGCTTTATTTGAGAAAAGCTTATTTACATAAATGAAAAAAAAAGAATTTAAAATAATTTAAAAATCAATTTTTAGGTTTCTCGCATGAAGGATGAAGAAGTGGATTTGATCAGCCAACTAACTTTAGTAGAAACTTTGTGGACAGAAGAGCTAAAGATTCTACAGGCTTCTGCCGCTATTCTAAGCAGTTTGCAAACAGCGTTTACCTAACTTGGCCAAGGAACATAATTCACCTCCTATGGTGGGTGTGAAAGTAATATGTACATTTTTATCTGTTGTGTAATAAATTTATTTAATATGAAGTAATTTGCAGTTCACATCATTTCTAGTCAACAGATACATACTTAATCCTTTTCCTTTTTGAACAAGCACTGAACTTGTCTCTTTGAGCAGTGAGTTGGGTGCTTGTAGGACATTGCGGTGATGCCTGCAGGTTCTGGATACTGCGATTGTCAGTGAAGCTGGGTGCAACAGTCAGAAGTTCCGTCAATGCTCTACACAGGAAACTGCAGTCCTGAAGTACATACATGCAAAGTACTGAACTGATGGGAGAGGGAGACCCGAGAGAGACAGCCCTGGGACTCTGTGCATGGTCTTTCACTGCCTTTGCAACTGCTTATCTAACTGGACAGAAAAGGGCAAGAATTTGTGCTTCTGAGATGCTCTGGTACCATCAGATGCCGAGGCAGGCTAGTGGTGTGGGGCTTTAGGGAGCCCGGGGGTTTCTGCAGTCCTAGTTTCATCCTCAGCTGTGCTCTAAACTGTAGAAAACAACTTTGAAGTTTTCACTATAATTTCAGTCCTGAAAATGTTAGTGTAAAGGGTGGTTCCTGTGTGCTTCAGCCCTTCATCCCTGTCCATTTGGCTGGCCCTGCAAAGGCCCTACCTAGGAGATGAGGCCTCTGTTCATCCCTCCCCACCACTCTCTGAGAAGGGGGAATTATGTGGAGGGAAATATTATCAAGGACCTCTCCAAGGTGCTATGGAGCAATGATGTCAGCTTAAAGACTGAGGTGCACCCACATTAAGCCATGGTCTTTTCAGTTACTTTTTATGCATCTGAGAGTTGGACAATGAATAAAAAATGACAAAACAAGAAGCATTGTCTTTGAATTGTGGTGTTGGATAAGAGTACTAAATATCCTATGGACTCATCATAGAATAAACAAATGTATCTTGGAGAAAATGCAAATAAGATGTTCTTTAGAGGCAAGGATGGTGGAATGCCGCCTCATACACTTTGGGTATGTTGTTAGGAAGGGCCAGTCTTTGGAAAATGATATGTGTGGAAAGATGAAAAGTAAGTGAAAGAGAGGAAACGTCTCAACAAGATGAACTGACACCGTGACTGAAACAGTAGGTTCCAGTATATCAGACATAATGAGGATAGCATAACATAGGGCAAGGTTCAGATCCACCACTGTTAGGGTCACTGTGAGTCAGAGTTGACTTGATGGCATCCAACAACAACAGTCTGAGCTACCATCATGAGTGGAACGTGAATATGGTTAACGTTCGTTATGTAAAGGGAATATGTTACCTGCTTTGTCATTTCTCTTTCTAATTGAAGTTTTATAGAACTTGGTTGAAACCTCTTGGCCCCCTTGCTGTTCTTTTTGTGGGGGGTTCAGTACTTTGAGTCTGCTGCTTGTCTATTATTTTTGGTCATTTTAATGGAACTGATCTGAGGGAAAGGAGGTACTGTTTAGGTCATTGTGAATTGGAATAAACTTATACTTTACAAAGCCTTCTCATGTGTCTAGCAGTTCATATTAGTGACCATTCTGGAGAGAGGCAGCACATTTAAATTATTACTATTGTTATTATTTAAATGTAACACTTCAGTTTGTCACAACCCTGAAATATCAGTGGGAGAACCTGCATCAAAACTAAGCTTTACACTTAGAACAATGGTAACTTGGACTTGTGATTTCCAGGAGAGTAAGAGAATAAATCTGTGATTCTTCCTATGAAGGGTCAGGTAGGAAATACTTTTGGCTTTACGAGCCATAACGTCTTAGTTGTGACTGCTTTGAAAGAGCAACCATTGGCAGTACATAAACACATGAAAAGGCTCTTCCAAAAAATCTGTTTACACATGGGCCATAGTTTGCTCACTCCCTGTGTTATACCAGAATTTATTTTTCTGCTCATTATTAATGGATCTTTAAGGTCTAAATACATTAATTTTGACTTCTGAGTGCTTCTATACCTTTCAGAATTGAAGCCCCTCTTAGATAAAGATTTTACAGACCCCCCATGTGATGATAAGTGTACTTTAGTACAAATTAGAAATTTAGATTAAAACTAATAATACACAGTGACAAAAAGCAACATATGTCAGAGCACATGTTTCAAAATGAGTAACATGCCACCATTCATGGTAGGTCTATTATGAAAAATAGTGGTTTATTGACGTGCTGTGTGTAACATGTAAACCTCTAACTCCTTTTAAAAAATCATATGGGGTGATTGTTGCCCTGCTTGCTTAGCTGTGTTCTTGCAAAATTATCTGAAAAGCTGGCAAGATCACTTGCCCAGCCAAACATGGAGCCGCAGCTTACAGAATTCTGTTCCCATCTCCATTGCTGTGGAGTTCATTCCACCCCATCATGGAAAACAAATGACCCCTTTTCAAGGTGATAGCCTTCGTGTAGGCAGACTGCTACATCTTTCAAACATGGAATGGATTTGAACCACTAACCTCCCAATGGGAGCTCTTGATTGCCTAGTGGTATGGAGCTGAGCTACCAACACAAAGGCACACAGTTCGAACCCACCAGCTGCTTCTCAAGAGAAAGATGGACAGTCTCCTGTGCAATTTACTGCCTCTGAAAACCCACTGAAGATCAGCTTTGAATTGGTTCTGACTGAATGTATCAAACAACAACAATAACAACTGCTCAGCAGCTGCACCACTGGGGCTCCTCTTTTAAGGACATTGTGCTTGGAAAGGTGGAGGGCCACCATAATAGAAGAAGTCCCAAAGCTAGATGGATTGACACGGTAACAGCAGCAATGGGCTTAAGTGCTCTGGAGACAGTGACAATGGCCCAGGATAGGACAGGGCTCAGATCTGCTCTTCATAAGTCACTATGACCCACAGTCAATTCCACGGGCACGCAACCACAACAACAATGATCTTATTGGCCAACTCTCACCCCTTCATTATTTTTCTGCTTCCTGCAGACCCCTCCTCATTCAGTATCTGATTACCAGTGTGTGGGTGGTAAACCTCCCATGCTGCCTTTGCCCCAGGCCACAGACGGAGAAGTCAGGATGATTCTAAGCATTCCTCTATAATTCAGGCTAAAAATAGAAGAGGCTGTGCTCAGACAGAGGGTTTAAGTGCTTCTGCTTGGGAGTGGAGACTGGAATGATGTTTTAGGAACCCTGAACTGGAATTCTGAGAAAATAGCTTTCTTACCAACACACTAAGGTGGAGGTACGATCTGCCAAGCAAGATCGAGTGAGCTCCTTGGTTGGTAAAGGCCACCACAGTTATTGGGCAGGAGGATTTGTCCCAAGGAATGATAACAAAATCCCCATTGATTTGTTGGCCAGCATTTTACTGTTGAGCCGTGTCAAGGGTGCTGGTTTTGGCTTACTTGGAAAAGAACTTTCTTTTACAGATGCAGAAAACGATGTGTCATCCAAGGGGAGCCAGGACATCAGGCAGGAAGAAATACATTTAATCACTTTTGCAGCTCTGCCAGTAAACCGCATGGAACAGCTGTCCAGTCTCTTCAGTGCCGTTCTTTCCAAAAAGAAAGGGACATTTCTTCCTCTGTCATCCTCTGTTTATAACCTTCCTGTGGATGTATTTTTTTGTTTTCATCTCCTTTAGTAACATTTACTCTTTGTTAAATTTACTAAGCAAAACTCAGTTGCCTTTGAGTCAACAAAAATCCTTGTGACCCCTGTGTGCAGGGTTTTCAGTGGCTTTGACCTGTTGGAAGCACATTGCCAAGCCTTTATTTCATGATCCTGTGGGTGGGTTTGAACTACCCATCTTGGTGTTAGCAGCTGATTGCTCAACTGTTTGCACTGTCCAGGAACTTCAGTTTCATCCTTGAATGGATAGTGAGTTACTAACAACAATACCACCACCACCACCACTTCATGAAATATGAATAGAATTTACTTAATAAAAAGTAAGTTAAGAATTTACTTAATAAAATGTAAGTTAGATGAGTCTTGGCCAAAAGCAGAGAGTTCCAGAGGAATATCTATCTGTGTGTGTTTCATTAACTATGGAAAGGCATTTGACCGTGTGGATCACAACATAATTTTCTAAGCATAAGAAGAATGAGAATCCCAGAACATTTGATTGTGCTCATGTGAAACCTATACTTGGACCAGGAAGCAGTTCTCAGAAGAGAGCAGGGAAACAAAATATGGTTCAGGATTAGGAATGGTATATGTCAGGGGTGCATCGTATACCTTTTCAATCTATATGCAGAACAGATCATTTGGGAGGCTGGACTTTATGAGGAGGAATGTAGCATCAGGTTTGGAGGAAGACTCATCAACCTATGTTATGCAGATGACACAACCTTGCTTGCTGAAATTGAGGAGGACATGAGGCATTTGCTGCAGAAGGTCAAGGACTGTAGTCTTCAATATGCTTGAAGCTCAACATCAAGAAAAAGATTCTCACTACTGGGCCAATTGACAGCATTGTGATAGAGAAGAGATTGAGATTGGAAACTTCAGCTTGCATGGTTCCATAGTCAACAATTTTGACATCAGCAGTGAGGCAGGAAATCAAAAGATGAATTGGCAAAGTCAGTTGTCAGTTACCTTTCTAAAGTATGGAAGAGCAATGCTGTCAGTCTGGATACTAAGATGCCCCTGATACAGGTCATGTTGTTGTTGATTGCCTTTGAGTTGAGCATGACTCATAGCGACCCTGTGAACAAAAGCCCTGAAGCCCCTCTGTAACTATTGACATTTATCAAAGTTCATAGGGTTTACGGAGGCATGCTATTTAGGAAGTGGATGCCACTCCTGCTTTATTTTCTTCACAGTTACTTGCTATGAACCAGAGACCTGAACAGTAACTAAGGATGATAGGAGAAAGATCGATGCCTTTCAAGTTGTGATGCTGGAGAAGAATGTTGAACTTACCATGGACTGCCAGGAGAACCAACAGGTCTGTCCTGGAGAGTGTGAAACCAAGCTGTTCTCTGGAGGCAAGGATTTTGAAGTTCTTTCTCATATACTTTGGATACCTGGCTAGGAGGGACCAGTCATTGGAGAGGTACATTATTCTTGCAAGGGTAGAGGAAGACCCATGGTGAGATAGACTCAGTGACTGGAAGAATGGGCTGTAGGGAATGGTGAGGTTGGTTTAGGATAGTGCAGGGTTCAGAGCTAATGTACACAGGGTCTGTATAAGTTGGGATATAACAACAGTACTTTAAAGATGAGAATGATTTTCACTTTCAGTTAACACTGTCACCAGAAAGGGTATAATTAGGTAGAATTAATCGACAGGACCATCTCTGCCCATTAGATTTACATCTTCTGAAACCAGCTGGAGGGCAAAACCTGTTGTCAGGATCCAAACCCACTGATCAGCCCTCTCTTGTCTTCATCTAGGAGTGGTTTCATGAGCTCCTAGGGGATTTGAATCAGGGCCTGGAGCCTATTCTTTTTTATTTGACTTCTGCTGAGAATTTAACTCCAGCTGTGTGTTTGGAATAAAGCACTGTTGGAGGCCATCAGCTGCTCATCCAGAGAGAGACGGACAATCTCATCCAGGGCAATTACTGCTTCTGAAAACCCTGGAGGGTCAGTTCTGACCCAGCTGTACACAACATACTGAATCAGAATCTACATTTTAACAAGATCACCAGGCCATTCTCTACATGGCATTAGAGGTACACTCTGATTCAGCATAATAAGCGTGGAAATTAGAATTCTTAGCATGAACTAGACCAAAGACCTCATTCAGACAGACCCGGTAGTGCTATACAAAAAAGGCCTGGTGATCTGTTTCCTAAAGATCATAGACTTAAAATCCCTTTGGAGCAAAGTTCAGCTCTACCCCCATGGATCTTAATGAATTGGAATCAGCTTGACTCAATAAGTGAAAAAAAAATAGAATTTCTATGTTCAGCTTTTTTGAGGAAGAACAAAAAATTCCATATGACCCAGATATTCCACTGCTTGGAATATATCCTGAGAAAATGAGAACTGAGGCACAAAGAAAGATTTGTACACCAATGCTCATAGCAGCGTCATTCACCATCGCAAGAACATGGAAACAGCCCAGATGTCTAACCACAATTGAATGAATTGAGAAATTACGGTACATTCACACAGGAGCAATGGTTTTGTAAGTTATTTCCTAACTTGGGAGGGACCAGAGAACATTATGCTGAGTGAACTCAGTCCCACAAGGACAAATAGTGTATAAAACCATCATTGTAGAATGAGTATGAGGATCCAAGGCGGGGGGAGGGTGGAAGTAGAGGGATGAGGACATGCGGGGGGTATTAATCATGGGGTTGTACAATTTGATGGGTGAGGGAAATTGGAAGAATCTGATCTGGAAAACAGTGTATTTGAATTTTATAAATAAACTAGAATAATAATAATAAAACCAAAATAGAGCTGAAGAATTTGGGCAGAGAAAGGTCAAGTGTCTTGTCTAGCTCATAAGAGTATTGCTGGAGTATCTGAGCTTGAGCTCTGTGGGTCTGTGATGCTGGTTGCTGCCTGGAGCACAGGGCCTGAGGACCTACTCCCTGAAAATAACATGTTTTGACTTCATCGAGTAGACTGGGGTCAGGGTGCAGGCCGGAGCACTCTAGCTGAGCTGCAGGAAGTCAAAAGACCTCAGAAGCTCCACATTGGCCTGCTGCTTCATTTCTTCCAGTCCACTCTTGGTTTCTAGCCCCTCCTCATCACCATGATAACCCTCATCGCACAGCAAAGAGCAGGGACATTGTTAGAGGCGAGAGGGGGTGAGTGATCCTGCAGGGAGGCCCTCCCCTACTTCAGGGCACTTCATCCCCAGGGGCTTTCCTGTGGTTATTTGGGCCCCTGTGAGGTTGGGAAGCTTTGGAATTGGCATTTGAAAACTTCCTGAAGCCAAAGTTCCTGCTTGGGGCTTTGAGTCACATCCCTTGTGTTTACAATCAGAAGACAAGAAAGCAAAACCTAAGAGAGTTTGTAAAAACAAGATCAGCACTGCAGGAGAAACTCAGAGATGTCCTTCTTACAGATATACCACAGAAAGCTCCATGGTCTAAAGTAACTAGCAACAACACCAAAAAGAACTCA
>NW_006399801.1:8855328-8863214 GCF_000299155.1 Elephantulus edwardii
CACAAATAGACATTGTTCTGGTATTCTCTGCTTTTAGACAGGATCCATCTGACATCAGCAATTATATCCCTGGTCCCAGGACCTCTTCTAAACCCTGCTTGGACTCCTCTGTCAATGTACCATTCTAGCCAGTTTTCAGTGATTTTCAGCAATATTTTGCTTGCATGTGATAATACTATTCTTGTTTGATAATGTCCACATTCTGTTGGATCATCTTTCTTGGGAATGGGAACAAATATGAATCTCTTCCAATCAGTTGGATAGGCAGCTCTCCTGCAAATGTCCCGGAGTAGACTAGTGAGCACATCCAGGGCCACATCTATCATTTGAAACATGTCAATTAGCCCTTTGACTCTTGGGACCTTATTTTTCGCCAGTGCCTTCAGTGCAGCTGGAACATCTTCATTCTTCATTTTTGCCTCTTGATCATATGGTACTTCCCAAAATATTTCAATGTTGACAAATTCTTTTTAGTATAGTGATTCCGTGAATTTCCTGTATCTTTTGGTGTTTCCTGGATCATTCAAGATTTTGTCCATAGTATCTCTCAATATTACTTGTAGTCATGTAAATGAAATTTGGTGCGAATTAACTTTGGTGTAAATTAATTTGGTGCACATGACTCTGAGTAGGACCATCAGAACACCAGCATTAGAAAACAATCCCATGTTCTGAGCAAATGGTGTAATTTTTTTTTTAAATTTCCATGAATTCATTGTTACACATTTTCCTTCCTGTCTTCCCACCCCAGTTTGCTTTTCTCAAGGAGAAAAAAAAATTCCTTCGTTGTTATACAGTTCCCCCCCTCCCCTTCCCCGAGTCCACTTTACTATGCAACTCTTATACTGGACTTACGTCATGCCAATAATACCTAATCATATGTTCCTTTTATATAGTTCTCTGTTATCATTTGTAAGGGAGAATACACTGCTGAAATGAAAGACACCATTTTAGCCTCTGGGAATTGGGATGCTTTTCCTAAAGTTAGTCTTGTTTACTGGAAACTAGTTTTCTGAGCCATGTGTAAACTGTATCTTAAGTGGGTTTTTAAATTTTGTTTGTTTTTTATCGGAAACTGTAAGTATATGGTCTCTCCAATGGAAGAGGCCCTGTGACTTTGAAATCAAGATAATAATATGTTAAGTAGATTAATAACTCATTGAATATAAAACCATGGCCACCTGGAAAATGGGAAGGCGGTCTCTGGGAAATATCTCACTGTTTTCTGGATCTTCAAAATGTATAGATAAAAGGGGAGCTCTGGTGGCCTAGTGGCAAGAAGCTGCAACTACAATCCCAGAGGTGCACGGTTCGAATCCACCAGATGCTCTGCCGGGGAGGGGCAATCTCCTCCTGTACCAGTCAGATCTGATTTGATGGTACACGCACACAAAAATAATAAAATAAAAAAATGTATAGATAAAGCAATTCTGTTTCAGTCATATATTTGGCTTCATGACTGCAGAAAGGACCCCTTGTTTTTCCAGTAACAGGAGAAGATTGCTCATCTTTCTTCTAAAGAGCAACTGGTGAATTCAAACTGCATGCATTTTGGTTGGTAGCAAAATCCTTACCAAACAAGTTCGACCTGGAGAGGGTGAAGCCAGGCTGCTCCTTGGAGGCATGGATTCTGAAGCTTCATCTGACATGCTTTGGACATGTTGCAAGGAGTGACCAGTCCTTGGAGAGGGACATCATGCTTGGGAGGGTGGAGGGACAGCGCAGGAGAGGAAGACCCTTGGCTTGATGCGGTGGTTTGATTCAGTGACTGGGGTAATAGGAGTAGGTGTGTCCGAGACAATGAGATTGGCACAGGACAGAGCAGGGTTTAGGACTGCTATACATAGGGTCGCTATGAGTTGCAGGCGACTCACTGGCACATAACAACAACATTTTTTTAAATTTTATTTTTGCACACACATTTTCATTGCATCATTGTTTAATTAGCATAGAGGTGGAAAGAGCCCAGATGTCTATTAACAGAAGAATGAATAAAGAACCTGGTATGGATGCATCTAGAGAACTATATGTTAAATAAAAGAAGTCAATCATAGAAGGATTATTGTGGTAGAAGACCACTATCATAAATAATTATGGAAATATTTGCATATAGAGAGAATAATCCTTGGATGATTACCAGAGATGGGAAGGAAGGGAGAAAGATAAATACTAATAAATAGATTAGTTTATTGAAGGGAGAGGCAATATGCAATAAAGAGTTGATTGTAATTATATTAATAAATGGATTTTATAATTAATGACATCAAGGACATGATAAGGAAAACAAGAGTCCATTATAAAGACAAAGAAGAAAAGATAAAAATGGGTGTTGGAAGAAACTCTGAAATTTGCAACAGAATGTAAAGAAGTCATAACGAAGGATAGGAAAAAAACCCCAAAACACAAAGGGTAGAAAGGTCAGAAGTAAGGGTAGAAAGGTAAAAGGTAAGAGAAATAAACAGAAAGTTTCAAAAGACGGCTGGGGAAAACAAAGTGATAAAACAAATTGTGCAAAAAGCTGGAGTTAGAAAACCAAAGAATGATGATACTCTTGGTGTTTATGAAGTTGAAATATTCAGCCATAGAGTTGTGATATTGAAGGATTTTATAGGCAAAATACTGAATGATGCAGAAATTTCTCATCTTTGAGACTTTGAAATATGTTTGAGGCATCACCATCGCCATACACTAGATGGCAGGAGAGGACTGTTGAACTGAAGACACCAAAGAACCTGGGTCCGTGGTAGTTTAATTCAAATCAGGTTTTTCAAATATTAGTAGAACCCAGAAGGCTAAAGCAACTCAGTTTGTATACAGCAACTAGAATAAAATGCAAGGGTTTATATGCTCGTTTGAGTTGTTGAATTTACATGAGTGAGAGAAATTCATGCAGATGACATTATGTCAGTGCCAGCTGCCAGAGCAGAAGTGGGCTCACGTGCTGGAGGACACAGGGTCTGGAGAGGCCACTAGTTAAGTTCAGAGGTCAAGATAAAGAGGAGCGGTGCAGGTTACTCTCATCTGATAAGCCACAGATAAGCTATATATTTGGGGCTTTTCTTTTGAGAACAGAAAACTGCTCTTACTAGGCAAAGTCAAAGTCATTACTGTCAAGTCAGAACGGACTCAGCAGACTCTCCAGAGGGTTTTCAGAGTCTGTAAAGAAGCACATGAGGATACTGCCCATCTTTCTCCCTGGGAGTCACTGGTGGACTCGAACTGCCAGAGAGGTACTGCCTTTGGGCTAGGTAGCACAACTTTGTGCAAACTGCACTACTAGAGGTTTTAACTCCTGCCTGTGGCATTTGATAGCAAGTACATTTGGACCAGACAGCGAGGGAAATAGAATTAGACGTAAGGTGTTCAGGTTGACCACACACTGGAGGAGAGGAGGACTTCTCTGGTAACTCCTCTCCTATCAGATGCCTCTAGAATAAATACGTGATGCTGGGAGCTGGAAACAAACTGTCTCTGTACCATTGTCAGGGCTGGGTCATACATTTCTAAAGATGCATGTTTGGTCCAAGGACAGAGCCTTATAGAAGAGGAAGGAAACCCTGAGCTGCCTTTAGAACTGTTTGTCAAAAGGTGATTGACAGACTCCAGGTCTTCAGTGTGCTGTGGATGAATTTGGCCTTAGCACATGTCATGGGCTTCCTGCTGGTGGCCTGAAAAGAAATGATTTCTCTGGATTGCTAGATGTCCTTGTTGTGTTGTTGTTGTTAAGTGCCCTTGAGTCGCAGGCAACTCGTAGCGACTCTATGAAGGAGAGTCCTCGACGCTTGCGTGACTTTCATCCTCTCTCCAGGTTCATAGGGTTTCAGGAGGCAAGCTGTTATGGAAGTGGATGCCACTCCTCCTTCCAATAGACATCCTTAGGGCCCCTTATATCTTTCTTTTCCTGTATCAAGCACATTTTATTTGTAATCGAAGAAGTGCATGTCATTCTTTTTGACACCCTCCCCATCTCTACCATTTATACCCTTCCACTTAAGCTTTGATTCACGTTGTAGCTGAGCTGATCCGGACTCCTGGTGACCTGATCCCAGGGAGTGTCAGGGTGGAACTGTGCTCCATAGGGGTTTCAAAGCTGATTTTTCACAAGTTCATTGCCAGACCTTACAGACAGTGTCTGTTAACAGATTTTGCTTTAAAGTCTTCACGTTAGAATAAAGAGCTGTTTTTGATTTCTGAGTTTCAGTGTTCAGGGCAGGTAACCACAAGGGAATCTGGGCACAGACATCAGAGGAAACTATGCAAAAGAGGAATTTTTTTCCTGTCTCTTTATTTAGAGGTTGTGTACCATCTCTTGCCATTGAGTCCATTCTGACTGATTTGTGAGTCTGCTGTGGCTATAATTTCAATCCATTTTAAGGAGGGGCTTTTTCATGTTCCCCAGGCCTCCAATTTACATTTTATATTTATTGGCCTTTCCTTGTAGCGTCCCCAGGGGAAGCGAGAGCTGAAGTCTTGCCATTCGTGCCATCGGGGCATGGCTGTTCCCAAATACTTGCCCACGTGCCAGATGAGGCCACTCCACCTTCACCCACACTAGGTACTGAGGGCAAGCTAACAGTTGGCCTGTAGAAAGTCAATTTGCCTGCAATTATGAGTTTCATATCTATGGGAAATAATAGCCCCCAGTGCAGCTGGTGTGATTGTCAACTTGCTAAGTTGCTCCCTGAGTTGGAGTTCACACTCTAGAAAGTGGGTTTCAGTTTTATCTTAGTCCGTCTAAAGGAGCTCTGGCGGTGTGGTTTGCTATGTGTTGCACTGCTGACTGAAAACGCAGCAGTTCAAATCCATCAACCGCTCCATGGATGAAGGATGGTCCGTCTCCTCATTGAAAGAGTTACAGGTTCAGAAACCCATACTGAGCTGTTTTTGATGACAACAGACTTGATGGTGGTGGGTTTATTAGTGGGTTAGTAGGAAGGGAGCCGCTGCCCACCTAAACACAGCGTATTTGAACCCACAAGCTGCTCCTCTGGAGAAGGATGGCCAGTCTTCTCCTGTGGGATTCACAGCCTCTCAAAAACCACTGAAGGGTCAGCTAGAAGCCAGTTCTGACTGTACAGCAATGAGGGAGTAAGTATTCCATTGTAGTTCCTGGTGGGGACTTTGTAAGATCCACCTGCCTTGTGAAATTTACTTAACTGAAGTGAACAGATTTATATTTTTCACCCCATCAAAGATTCTGGTTCTATGCATGGCTGGCATGTGTCTCTCCTGATGCCATTACCCCTTCCTTCAAGGCCTCTTGAAATTTACAATCCCTGACAGTGCTGAGTTCCCAGTAAGCAAGGCCAAAGTGCATTTACATGTGCTCTGGTGGCCTAGGGGCAAAAAACTATGCTGCAATTCTGGTTCTAAAGGCAGAAGGTTCGAATCCACCAACTACTTCGTGGGAGAGGGATAGGCAATCTGCCCCAGAGAGATTCACTGCCTCTGAAAACCCACTGGAGGGTCAGCTGTGGGTCGGTATTGACTTGGTGGTACACAACAACAACAAACAATAACAAACAACAACACCAACAGGAGCAACAGCAACAGCAACTGGTGGCTTAGTGGTAAGAAGCTGGGCTGCAATCCCAAAGGCACGCAACCCTAATCCAACAGCTGCTACGCAGGAGAAAGATGAGCAATCTCCCATACAATTAATTGCCTCTGGAAACCTCCGGAGGGTCATCTCTTAAATCAGTTCAAACTTCACGCATACAACAACTTGCTCATCTGGTAACCACTGAGGCAGCGAAAAAGACTTGAAAACTGTTCCCTCCAGATTAGCCTTGCTTGTTAGAAAATCTGCCCCTGGCTCTGGGACAGGTAGAAAATTCATAATGGAGAACATTCAGGAAGAGGATGGGGTGGTGAGGGCGCTGTGGCTTCGCCCCTGCGGGTCCTAACACGGGTCTTAACACGCTTGGTCGCCAAGATGGCAGCGCCTGCAGGGCCTGACAGGCTGATTGCACCGCATTGTTTTCTCCTCCTATTGTGTGGAATGACAGGGAGCAGAGCCCGAGTCCCCTCCTTTGTTTACATTCAGTTTCCCCCCTCCGTTTGGGAAGGGAGGGGAAAAAAGAGCTGTCTCCCTTCTAAGGGACATGAGAACTGAGTTTTGTCTTCCCTTCCAATTACTGTCAAACAAAAGTCACCTTAGAACTCCGGCTCACGTGGGGCGGCCCGGCAGGAAGGAAGGTCTTAGCTCGCGCATCTATAACTTACAGTAAGTTCTCAGCAGACCAGAAAAAATGCCTTTTATCATGTTCTGTCCCCCCCTCCCCACTGTTTTATTTCACTTACAACATCACTCAGGACCAAATGGTATTTGTCAGGAGTAATTGGCAGGCGCTGGAGGCTGTGTTCAAGGCTGCCTGAATGGAAAATCTCAAAGCAGTTGTCTATGTTGAAAGGAAATATTACATTTGATCTTTTTTTTAATAGTTGCTGCAGACATGATGCATGTCTGCATTCTTTAGCCTTATAACCCCTTTATATTTGGGGGGAAATACGTCCCTGCAGGAAGTGGCACTTCACAGTTAATTTACAGTACACCGAGAAGTAACCATAGCCCACGAGAAGCCGTGATTTATCTTTATTAGCCCTAATAAACCTAACTTGGTTTTGCAGGTTGTTGTAAGTTGAATTATGACTCCAAGCTTTGCACTTTATGTCTATTTCTTCTCTGGGATGATGGGTGCCTGAGGGTGGGGTGGAGAAGCATCCCCGAGGCAGTGGACTCCCTTCCTCAGGTCCTCTGTGTGGGATGTAGTTTGCCAAAGCAGAACACCATGGTATCGTATTGAATCTTTGCAAGTTAGCATTCACTGTGAATACTGTCTTTGTCAATTTGTCGGTTCTTTAAAATTTATCTGTACACTGCAAATCTATACAGGTGGGACTTTTGTGGTCACTCGTGGACATGTGCAAAACTATGAGGAATTTGTCACCTGACACATGTGTTCCCACTTGTCCAATAGGATAATGTTCTGCTTTCTTGTTTCAGCTTTCAGGCTGTAAATATAAATAAGTATCCCTTTAGATCTGTTCAGTGCTATGAGTTTATTTTGCATTTTTGTGCTTTTAGGAGGGTGACTGTTATTTAAATAGGCTCTTAATGGTAGCCCTTAAGCAATATCTAAGTGTTCCCAAATATAAGGAGACTGAGATGTGCCTTATGGAGAAATAAATGCAGTAAGTAAGTTTATTCAGGCACAAGTTATAGTGTTGTTGACTTGACTTCAGTGTTAATGAAATGGCAACTTCTGTTAACTTTGTTGTTATTGTTTTTAGATGCTGTTGCCTTAGTTCTGACTCATAGTGACCCAGAACAACAGAAGGAAATACTGCTGGATCCAGGGCCATCCTCACAATCTCTGCTGTGCCCATTGTTGCAGCCACTGTATCTATTTTATTGAGGGTTTTTCTCTTTTTCTATTACTTCCCACTTTACTAAGTATGATGTCTTTTCCCCACCTGTAAACGTGTCCCAAATAATGTGAGACAAAGAATCCTCATTTTTGCTTCTGAGGAACACCCTGGCTGTACTTCAAAGAGTTGTGGCCGTTCATGACACACACAATGTTCCTTTTCATCAGCCCCACAACTCAAAGACATCAACCCTTCAATTCTTCTTACTCTTTTGTCCAACTTTTGCTTGCATATTAGGTGATGGAAAACAAAATGACTTGGAACAACCTTAGTCACTCTAGTCCTCAAAGTGGTATCTTTGTTTAAACACTTTAAAGAGTTCTTTTACAGCAGATTTGCCCAATGAAATATGTCGTTTGAATTATTTTTTAAAAATTATTTTATATTGGATTCTGTGGCATTTGGACAAGAACAAACTGGGAGGAGGGTAGAGAGAATAGTGCAACAATGAATGA
>NW_006399801.1:8864176-8866655 GCF_000299155.1 Elephantulus edwardii
ACACACACACACACACACACACACGTGAACTTGTTGCCATTGAATCAGAGCCAACTCATATGAGTGGAGATTGTACATCTTTCTCTTAAAGAGCAGCTGGTAGATTTGGGTTGGCAGTGCAACTCCTTATTGAGCTCCCCAAAGATTGAATAAGTATGATGAAAGAATACAGTTCAGATACAGATCTAACCAGATTTTAAATCATGCAGTGTCTCCTTGTTCTGTTTGAATGGCTGCATGTTGGTCTTTGTAGAAGCTCGGCATGAGCAAAATTATGTATTCTGGGATTCTAAGTTTTTGCAGTGTTTCTCATAATTTATTAAAAATCACACAGTTGGTATAACACAAATAGACATCTTTCTAGCATTCTGTGCTTTCAGTCACAATCTTTTTCTGAAACTGGCTTGAATTTTTGAAAGTTCAAAAAAGTTGGAAATTACTGAAAAATATCACTAATATCACACACACAAAATCCTGCTGAAAATTATCCAAAAACGACTGGAACAGTACATTCATAGGATACAATTTAATTTCCTCAGCTTCAGCTTGAACTTGTGTATAGTTGGTGGTCTGTTCCACAATCAGCACCTGGTCTAGTTTTCACAGCTGCTATTGAGCTTCTTCAGCTGTTCTGTCCACAGATGTAATTGATCAGATTGCTATGCATGCTATCAGGTGAAATACATGTATATAGCCTGCATTTATGTTTCTTATAAATGGTATTTGCAGTGAATAAATCATTGTACAGAATTCTATCATTCTATCTCCAACTTCATTTCTGTCACCAAGTCCATGTTTGTTTGTTTTTTTCAAGTCCATGTTTTCTAACCACTGATCCTTCCATTTAATTTTTTACTACTTCCAATATTCCTAGATTTATCACTTGTATATTCCCAGTTCTGATCACTAATAGATGTTCACAACTGTAGACTGCCAAGAGAACAAACAAGTCTACCTTGGAGAGGATAAAACAAATTTTCTCCTTGGAGGTAAGAATTGTGAAGCTTCATCTCACATACTTTGGGCACATTACCAGGAGGGACCTGTCGTTGAAGAAGACATCATGCTTGGAAGGGTGGAGGGACAGCACAGGAGAAGACGACCCTGGATGAGATGGACTGACATAGTAATTGGATCTGTCGTTGAAGAAGACATCATGCTTGGAAGGGTGGAGGGACAGCATAGGAGAAGACAACCCCGGATGAGATGGACTGACATAGTAATTGGGACAATGAGGGATGATGTGTCAGATCAGAGAGACATCTAGTCAGTGAGTTCTCATTTTGAGTGCTTTCAGCCTGAGGCTTTCAGTCTTTCTTCTCTATATCAGACAATGCTCTGGAGCTTCATACAGTTATCACCGACCAAGACTTTTAGATGTTGATTCTCAGGCACTTTTTCCTAATCTGTTTTAGTTTGGAAACTGAGGAGATGTGTCCACATGGGTGATCTTGCTGGTATTTGAAATATTTATGGCATAGCATCACATGCAAGCTACCACAGTAAAAAAAACGAATGATTGAGCGGTGCATTAAGTCTACCATCATGTACTATGGTTTTTAAATGTTAAAGTTATTTTCCTGGTTTTAAATAGAAATACACATAAAACAAAGTTATATAGTATTTGGTTTATAAAAATTTACTGACCAAAAAGGAAGTCAACGCTATCAAATGGGGAAATGACAATCTCTTCAACAAATGGTGCTGGCAAAACTGGACTTCCACCTGCAGAAAGCTGAAACAGTATCCACATCTCACACCATAAACAAGGTGGATCAGAGACCTGGGAGTAAAGCCCCAAACCAAAAAGTTCACAAGGGAAAAACTGGGATCAAATTTAGAAACCGTAGTCTACAGTATATAGAGACTGCCAAATGAAGCCAGAAATGCACAATCTGAAGAGGATAAAACTGATAAATGGAACCTTCTAAAGATTAAATCTCTGTGTGCTTCAAAACTTTTTCCAACAGGGTGAAAAGAAAACCTACTGACTGGGTAGAAACATTTGGCAATACCATTTCAGACAAGGGTCTCATAACAGAAGTTTACACAATACTCATTGGCTTCCAGAAGAAAGACTGATCCAATTACAAAATGGTCAGGAGACATGGAAAAAAATTTCACAGAGGAGGATATTTGGATGGCCAACAGACACATGAAGAAATGCTCCAAATCACTGGCAATAAGAGAGATGCAAATCAAAACCACAATGAGAGACCAACTTACCCCAATAGCAGTGGCAAAGTTTAGCAGGGCAGCAAGTAATAATTGCTGGAGAGGATGTGGCCAGATAGGAACACTTATACATTGTTGGTGGGATTGTAAAATGGTACAATCATTCTGGAAGGGAGTTTGGCGTTTCCTCAAAGAGCTCAAAATATAAATTCCATATGACCCACCTATTCCACTGCTTGGAATATACCCTAAGAAAATGAGAACTGAAGCACAGATGGAGACTTGTACACCAATGTTCATAGCA
>NW_006399801.1:8871220-8875962 GCF_000299155.1 Elephantulus edwardii
TTGACATCCACAATGAACGCAAGTGTGTTGTTATCTTCTATCTTCTTCATGGCTGACTCAGTGGTCAGAAGAATCTTGTTGATGGCATAGTGGGCAAGCTTGTTTCTCCTGGGGAGCTCTTCCAGGGGTATTTGGGCTGTATTCAGAGTCTCAGCATCTTAGGCCGCTGGAAGGTGGGTGACATGCACATCACTTTTTTTTTTTTGGCTGTGAAAGCCCTTCAGGACTGCCTTCTTTGGGAGGGGCAGAGGATTCCTTCTTCGCTTTCAGTGCCATCTTCATAGAAAGGTGGTAAGAGGATTTTTAAACTAGTTTTTAAACTCTGCCAGACAGTTGGACTGTCCTTTTGCACTTTTAATGGCTACGTATAGTATAAATGACATACTCTAAAGACATTTTAATTATATACCTCTGTTATGTCTCTCTCATAACATAGATGTATATTTTTATGTTGCTGTTACTAGTTGTTGGGTTGACTCTGATCATGGCAACCTTATGTACAACAGTATGAAGTGTTTTGCAGTCATTTTCAAGATCTTTTGGGTCCATTGTTACTGGTATTGTGTCAATTAATTTATTTGAGGGTTTTCTTTGTTTTCACTAACTCTCTATAAACCAAGATGCCCATTTCTAGTGATTAATCTTTTTTGATAAGCTAGCTAAAGTCTTGATGTGTCAAATGAGAGAATGGTTACCCATGGTGGACAGTGTTTGGTGGAGCTCCCCAGTTAAAATAAGCTTGGAACCAGGAGTGGCATCCGCTTCTGTAAATAGCTTGCCTCCAGAAACCCTATGAACCTGGAGAAAGGAAGAAAGTCATGCAAATGTCTAGAACTTTCATTCATAGGGTTGCTATGAGTTGCCTACGACTTGATGGCACTTAACAACATAGAGAGAGACCAGTTGGCCTACTGGACTGAAAGTGATGCTACCAAGCCAAAGGTGGGTGTCTCTATTCTGCAGTCTCGGGCCTGTCGTTAATTGTTTTTGGTGAAACATTCTTCTAGGTCATATAGCCCTGGTGTGTCCTGGTTGCCGTACAGAGGTAACTTGTGTTTGCTGTGAAGCTGAACACTGCGACACTGACATGTCAAATGCGAGAATGGTTACCCATGGTAGACAGTGCTTGGTGGTGCTCCCCAGTTGAAAGAAGCTTGGAAGCAGGAGTGGCATCCACTTCTGTAATATCTTGCCTCTGGAAACCCTGTGAGCCTGGAGAAAGGATGAAAGTCACACAAGTGTAGAGTACTTTTGTTCATAGGGTCTCTATGAGTTGCCTATGACTCGACGGCACTTAATAACAACAGCTAAAGTCTTACTATTCTTGCTTCTATGAAGCATGCTGGTTGTATTTATATTAGGACAGATTTGTTAATTTCTTTTGAAAGTCCACAGTATAGTCCATACTCTTCATCAACATCCCAAATTGAACCCATCAAGCCTCCCTTTTTCATTGTCCAGCTTTCAGTGTGTAGAAGGCTGTTTAAAAGATCTGATCTTTGGTCAGATACATCTTATTCATCAAAGTGACATCTTTGCTTTTTAACACTTAGTAGAGGTCTTTCAGAATTTTAATTTTCTTTAGCTTCAGTTTGAACTTGAACACAATGGTTGATGGTCTATGCCACAGCCTAGTTTTCACAGTTGATACTGAGTTTCTTCAATGATTCTTTCCACAGAGGTAATCAATCTTGATTCCTGTGTAGTCCATCAGGTGAAGTCCATGTGTATAGTAACTGTGTTTTTTAGAAAAGGTTTTGCAATGAATGAATTGTTGTGCAAAATACTATCATTCTATCTTAGCCTTATTTTGGTCCTCAACCCCATAATTTCCAACTACTGGTCTGTCTTCCTTGTTTCCAACTCTTGCATTCCAGCCACCAATAATTATTAATGAATCTTGTTTGCATGTTTGATCAATTTCGGACCACAAAAGTTGGTAGAAATCTTCTATTTCTCCTTTTAAGTTTTAGTTGTTGGTGTGCATATTTGAATTATAGTGGTATTAACAGATCTTCCTTGTGTGAGTGTGGATATTAACCTGTCACTCACAACCTTGTACTTCAGGATGGATCTAGAAATGATCTTTTTTTACTATGAATGCAACCCACTTTTTGTCATTTTTTAAAATTCTCAGTGTAGTATGATCATCTCATACGATCATATGATTGTCTGATTCAAAGTGGCCAATGCCAGGCCTTCTCAGCATGTTAATGCCTAGTATGTAAATATTTATGAATTCCATTTATTTCTAAAAAATGTCCAATTTTCCTACATTCATACATTGTATGTTCTGTGTTCCAATTGACAAGAGCCATTTTAAGAAATAGTATATTTTATAAATAAACTAGTAGAAAAAAAAGAAGTAGCATATAATGAAGAACCAATGATGATAAAGGAAAAAGTTCAACCTGCTAACTGGCAAAAATAAGGCCCCCCAAATTAATGGAATACAAACTGGCATATTTCAACAGATGGATGCAGGACTGGATGTGCTCTTCAGGTTGGGCCAAGAAATCTGGAGGACAGTTACCTGGCCAACTGACTGGAAGAGGTCCATATTTGTTCCTATTACCCAAAAAAGTGATCCATGAGAGTGTGGAAATTATCAAACAATATCATTAATATTACATGTAAGCAAAATCTTCCTGAAGATTATAAAAAAAATGACCAAAAAATTACAGAGAATTATCAGAAATACAAGAGGGGGTTAGAAGCAGCCATGGCACTAGGGATCTCATTGCAAATGTCAGAAGGATCTTGGATGAAAGCAGAGAGTATAAGAAGAATGTCTGTGTATTACTGACTGTGAAAAAGAATTTGAGTGTGTGGATCTCAACAAATTGTGGCTAACCTTGAGAAGAATGGGAATTTCTGAACCCTTGATTATGCTCATGTGAAACCTATACCTACATCAAGAAGCTATTGTCTGAACAGAGCAAGGGAACACTACATGGTTCAAAATTAAGAAAGATATGAGTCATGGATGTGTCCTTTCTCTACACATTTTCAATCTGAATGCTGAACATTTGGGAGGCTGAACTTTATAAAGAAGAATGTGATATCAGAGTTGGAGAAAGACTTATCAGCACTGGTGTTATTCAGATGACACAGACATGTTAACTGAACTGAGCAGAGCTTGAAGTACTTGCTGCAGAAGATCAAGGACAGCATCCTTCAATATGGATTGCATTTAAGCATCAAGAAAATGAGAGTTTTTACTACTGAGCCAATAGGCAGCATTATAATAGATGGAGAAAAGGTTGAGGTTGTTAATGGACAATTTCATCAAGATCAAATTTTATCTTGCTTAAGTCCACAATCAACTCACTTGGCATCAGCAGTGAGGGAGTGAAAAGATGAGTTGCATTGGGAAAATCTGCTGTCAAAGATCTCTCCAGAGAACTAATGAGCAATGATGTCAGTCTAAAGAATAAGGTGTGGCTGATTCAATCCTTAGTCTTTTCAATTGCTTGCTATACTTCTGGAAGCTGGACAATGACTAAGAAATACAGAAGAAAAATGGATGTCTTTGAGCTGTGATGTTGGAGAAGAGTATTGAACATACACCATGGACTGCCAAGAGAAAAAAAAATAGAACTGACCCGGAGAGGGCGAAACCAGGTTGCTCCTTGGAGCCAAGGATTTTGAAACTATTTCACATATTTTGGGTGTGTTGTCAGGAGGGGCAAGTCCTTGGAGAAGGACTTCATATTTGGAAGATCATTTAGCAATGGTCTCTAGTGTGTCAGAGATGATAATGTTGGTACAGTATAGGGCAGGCTTCAGGTCGGCTGTTCATAGGGTCTCTATGAGTCGTACTTGACTCAATAGCACCTACCAACAACAACAGCTGTCAAATTTATTCCAACTCATAGCAACACTCTATTGAGTTTCCAAGACTAAATGTCAATTAAAGGATATTTTTCTAAGTTTTCCTCACAGAGAAACTGGTGGATATGAACTGCAGGAGATGTAAAGCCTTTGGATTAGCAGCGGGACTCTTTGTGGATTTGTCCCAGTTGAATGGTGCAGGGGCATAGCACTCATGGGGAGCACTTACTACCTTCAGTCTAACCCACTGAGAAAACTTTGCAGGGGACTTGGAATAACACCGCACCAAAAATTCACTTTGGCATTACAGAAAAAAGAAACTTTTTAATCACGGATTGGCAAAGGATGACCTGACAGTGTTTTTGTAAATAACATTTTACTGTAACCCATCTGAGTCTGTTGCTTTACTTTATTTGTGGTGACCTCTGCTTTCCAGCAACAGAGTTGAGTTACTGTGACAGAGCTGTATTGTCTTCAAAGTCAAAACAATTACTACCTTGCCCTTCATAGAAAAAGTTGGCTGCCCTTTGCTATATACCTGATAAAATATATACTTTCTTTGATGGTTATAGTGGAGAGTGAGTTCTTTTGATCACGGATTATTTTTTCTCCTTGTTTATTTTATACTGGTTTACTTACAAAGTTCGTATACATTGTTTCCACATTGGATCACTGATTTTTGAGCCCAGTCTAGTTATTCTGATATTCAGCACCCATAAGGTAAATATAGTCCGGATAATCAACCCCACATGTATCTGCTCTCTTCCCAGGTTCCTGAGAGAACAATGATGAGATCCTACTCTTTTACTCTCTTAAAACATAGTTGTTGTTGTTGTTATGTGCCATCAAGTCGCTTGCGACTCATAGTGACCCTATGTACAACAGCCCTAAATTCTGCTCTGTCCTGT
>NW_006399801.1:8876852-8883199 GCF_000299155.1 Elephantulus edwardii
GCTCAAGTGTTCTGGGATTCCCATTCTCAGAGTCAGCCTAAAACATAGAGTTAGTATTATCCATGCTCATTGCAACATATTTTCCTACCTTGCATACTATTCACATCCAAGATACCATATAAGGCGCAGGTGCTGTTGATCCAAATATGACTCATAGTGACCCTATGATCAAAGATCTGAACGCTGTCATGTCCTGTGACATCCTCATCATCTCAGACACACTTGAGCCCATTGCTGCAGTCACTGTGTTAATCCACCTTGTTGAGGGTCTTCCTCTCTTTCACTATCTTTCGCCTTTCTAAGCATACTATTTTTTACTAAGGAATGGCCCCTCCTAGCAAAATGCCCAAAATATATGAGGCAAAGCTTTGTCATCCTTGTCTCCAAGGCCTATTCTGGCTGCACTTCCTCTAAGTCATATCTGCTTGTTCTTTGCCATCCATGGAGTATTCAGTACTCTTTTCCAACACGACAGCTCAAAGGCATCAATTCTTTAGACATCCTTAAACTTTATCCAGCTTTCTGTTGCACATCAAGTGATTGAAAAGATCATTGACTGAATTAGGCACACTTTAGTCTTCAAACTGACATTGTTGTTTCTCAGTAATTTGGAGAGGTCCTTGACAGCAGTCTTGTCCAATGAAATACATCTCCTGATCTCTTGACTGCTGGTACCAAGAGTATTGATTGTGAATCCAAGTAAGATGAAATTGTTGACAATTTCAACCTTTTCTCCGTCTATCATTATGTTGCTTATTGGTCCACTGGTGAGGTTTTTGTTTTCTTGATGTTGACATGCAATACATATTGAAGGCTGTAGTCTTTGATCTTCTACAGCAAGCATTTTAAGTCCTTTTCATTTTTATCAAGCAAGGTTGTATCATTTGCATCAGGTTATTGATGAGTCTTCCTCCAATCCCTGCCACATTCTTCTTCATTGTCTCCAGCTTCTTGAATGATTTGTTAAACCTACAGATAGAATGGATATGGAGAAAGAAAACAAGCCTGACACACGCCTTTCCTGATTTAAAACCCAGCAGTGTTCCCTTGTTCTATTCAGACAGCAGCTTCTTGGTCTAGGTCTAGATTTTACATGAGTGCAATTAAGCTTTATGGGATTTTCGGTTTACTCAATGTTAGCCATAGTTTGTTATGATCCATATTGTCCAATGTCTTTGCATAGTCGTTAAACACAAATAGACATTCTTTTGATATTTTCCACTTTGAGCCTGTATCCATCTGACATCAGCAATGATATCCTTGGTGCCACAACTTCATCTAAACTCCCTTTTAAAGCTTGAACTTCTGGCAGTTCTTTCTCAATATACTGTTCCAGCCCTTTTTGGATGATTGTCAGCACTAATTTGCTTGCATGTGATCATAATATTGTTCAATAATTTCTAAATTCTGTTAGATTACCTTTCTTGAAGAAGAGAACAAATAAGGCTCTTGGAAGTAGAGCCAATATTTGATTGAATTTTTTAACTAAGACACAAGATAAAATTATTTCTTAAAATGAAAACCAACTGTCACTGAGTCCATCCCAACTCATTAAGATCCATATGTGCCAGAGTAGAATTGTACTTCAAGTTTTTTCAGTGGCTTGTATTTCAGAAGTGGACCACCAGGCCTTTCTTCTAAGGTGCCTCTGGATAGACACAGATAATCAACTTTTTGTTTAGTTGCCTAGAAAGTAAACTGCTAGCACCATCCAGGGACTCCTCTTAAAACACTATTACTTGGTAATACTTGTTTGCTGAATCTAGTACTTGATTGTGCTTATACAAAACCTATACTTGGACCAAGAAGCAGTCCTCAGAACAGAGCAAGAAAACACTTCATGGTTCAAAGTCAAGAAAGGAGTGCATCAGGGATGCGTCCTCTCCCCATACCTTTTCAATTTGTCTGAAAAACAGATCATTCGGGAAGCAGGACTTTATGATGAGGAGTGTGGCATCAAGATTGGAGGATGACTCGTTAACAAATTACTCTATGCAGATGCCACAACCTTGCTTGCTGAAACTGAAGAAGACCTGAAGCACTTGCTGCAAAAAAATATGGATTGAAGTTCAACATCAAGAAGACAATGATTCTCATCACTGGGCCAACTGGCAGCACCATAATAGATGAAGATGAGATTGAGGTTGTTAGCAATTACAGCAGCTCAGATCCACGATCAACACTCTTAATACCAGCAGTCAGGAAATGAAAAGACGAATTGCATTGGGAAAATCTGCTGCCATGGACCTCTCTGGAGTGCACAACAATGATGTCAGTCTAGATACAAAGGTGCATCTAATCCAGGCCATGGTCTTCTCAATTATTTGTTATGCTTCAGAGAGTTGGACAATGACTAAGGATGTGGTGCTGGAGAAGAGTCTTGAACATATCGTGGACTACCAAGAAAACAAAAAGGTCTGTCTTGGAGAGGGTGAAACCAAGTCTTCCTTGGAGGCTAGGATTTTGAAGCTCCGCCTTACTTTCTTTGGGCACATGGCCAGGAAAGATCAGTCCTCGGAGAAGGACATCATGCTCGGAAGGGCGGAAGACCCCAGATGAGATGGATTGATACAGCATCTGGGGCGATGGTGGTTGGTGTGTCAGAATTGGTGAGACTGGCTCAGGACAGGGAAGGGTTCAGAGCTGCTGTGCATAGAGTCGCAGGCAACTCAACCAATAACATTCTATGACAGTTTTGGAAGTAGGAGTGGCATCCACTTCCTAAACAACATGCCTCTGGAAACTCTATGAACTTTAATAAATGTCAATAGTTGTAGAGGGGCTTCAGGCCTTTTGTTCATAGGATCGCTATGACTTGTGCTCGACTCGAAGGCAATCAACAACTAAAAAAGTAGGTAGAGTTCTACTTGCTGTGTTGCTGTTTGAATATTAGTCCTAGTTAATTGCAACACTAAGATCATATCTCATATGGTATTTAAATTATTTACAAAGTAATGATAAAATAATGATAATGGAAACTACTGACCTTTTAATAACCTTTCTTGAGGAAGTTTTCGATATTTCTTTATGTTTTAGATTGATAAAAACATTTTTTCTCTTCTTGGCCTTCATAGGATCAGAGGGTTGCAGCTTTTCTAGCTTGCAAAACAACATAAAACAGAGTCAGAGAAGTACTTTTTCTATTGCTGTTTGACAATGAAAAATAAGAATCAGAAGGAGTTATTTTTCCTTTTTGAAAATAAAAAAAAGTCCAGTCCACTCATTTGTGTAAATGGTTTAAAAGCCTAGAGATTTTAGGAGTGTGTATTTGCAATTATTCTCTTTTAATAATTAATTACTAATATGTTTTAATCACTGAGAACATTGTTTTGATCATTAAGAATTTACAATGTAAAGATTATTTCAAGGTCACATTTCAAATGTTAATCATTGTAACCTAATGCATGTGAATCTCTGCTGAATTCAGTTTAAAAATAAAAAGTAAATCATTAATTTGAGCTAGCATACTTACTGGAAATTGTCTTTTATTATGCTCTTCTATGGTTCAAGGTCATTTCTTTCATCAAACCTCAGAGTTTGATAGAGTCATCAAAAGAATTCTTTTTCTCTCCTCTCCTTTGCTTGCCTTAGAAAGACAACTCTACAGCTCAGCTCTCTTATCTTTCCTTTTTCTCTTAACTGTTCTTACTGCCTCTTTAATTATTGCTACTCTTTTTAAGACTTTTTATTTATCTTTTTACTTTTGAGGGGACATTGTGTCACTGGATATGAAACACTTAGGAGTCACACAGATTTACTTGATTTGAGACTTTTGTGTTGATATTTGAAGAATTCACATATTATTCTTTGGAATAAATGGACATTCTGACTACCTGGGCCTTTCGTATAGCAATGTTTGATAAAAGACCAGATAGTGTATGAACTAATTGCATAAAATCTTAATGGAGCCCATTTGGTTCTGAGTGGTAGAGTACTATTTACTACTTTGTTTTTTTAAAAATTTTTTAAAAAATTACTACTTCTATGACTACAGAATACTTACAGTCACTCTGTGCCTCTACTTTTAATTTATAAAATAGAAACAAGAGGAACACTGGCTGTAAAGAGCTATTTGAAGGATGAAATGGGAAACTAGGGTGTTTGGCATGGAGTTGGAGCTCGACCTAGTGGAGCTGTGCTGCCATCCTGGAGACACTAGTTCAAATCCACCGTGAAAGAAAGATGGGCAGTCTCCTGCTGTGCTATTAAAACTGCCTCAGAAAACCCGCTGGAGTGTCAGCTGTGGATTGGTTCTGATTCCATGGTATCCAACAGCAACAGAGAAACAGAGAGTCTAAGAATAGAGGCCTGAATAATCAGCCACTGAAAACCCTTCAGGACATAGTTCTACTCTGCCACATGTGCTGTTGTGTGAGCTGGCACCTACTTGATAATAATTGGTCACAGAAACAAACCAACCAGCAAATAATAATAGTAATAAAAAACCCCATTGCCTAGCAGATTTTGAATCACAATGAACCTGTTTAATTCGCCGCCCTCATTATCTTTGACACAATTGAGCCCGTTGCTGCAGTCAATGTATCAATTCATCTAATTGAGGGTCTTCTTTTTCACTGACACTTCGCTTTCTAAGCATGATGTTAGTAGTCCTTTTGAGCCACCCAAAGACGACACCATTTTCATTAAGTCTATAATTAATGCAATATCTCCTGAGCTCTCTCTAGAAGTTATTGGGTAAAGGGCGACTTTTAGTCATGTCTAGTTTAAATATTAACACCATCAAATAGAGTTGAAAAAGCTCTAGTTGAATTTAAGTAACTCCTGCAGGTGATAGTCTAAATATAAAAGTGCTCAAATAGCCTCCTCTGATTTTCCCCCTAAAATGCCTTTGAGGTGCAAGAGAGAGGTGTGCTTTTACACATCTCCATGCCCCAGTGCTTGCTCTTCTGTCTGGAACTTGGAACTGCAGACAGTTAAAATGCACTCAGGAAATACCTGTAGGACGCATCTGCTTTCTTTCTCTTGCTGCCTTTTGTTGCCAGCAGATCCCTCTGTTCCTTAGTCTCAGAGTGAGATTCCTGCTACTTCTGGGAATGAACAGAAGTAACTTATGACAGCTGGCCTTCAAGGATTCCTTCCACATGACCATGCTTTTCATGCTGCCATATTTACTAGGAGGTGTTCATGCCTGGGTTGGTATGGGGTATTCTGTGAGCTAGCTCCTTCCCGAGGCTAACAAAGATAACAGGACCAGAGCCCTCTACCCTGACACCCTCACTCAAAGCGTGTTTGGGAAACTTGTCGTCTTGTCTTGATCTCCTGTCTGTGCATTCATTTTTAACTACAGTTCACCAAAGATCAGGAACAAACAGGTCCTGTCTTGTTCACTCCCTTTAAATCAACTCAAACTAAAGGTGACTTTATGTACAACCAAACTAACCATTATTAGGTCCTGTGTAAGTTTCAGTATCCAACATGTCTGTCATTGCATCTCTTGTGACAATTCATTCCATCAAAGGTTTTTCTCCGTGCCACCAAACATTCCTATGTTTGATAGTCTCCTGATGGCATGGCCTGGTGTGCAACAAAGCAGCAGAATCTGGCAGGATTTTGTTATGATCCACTGGGTTTCCAAGAATAATTTTTGGAATAGTTTTTCAGACCTTTCTTTCTAGTCCATCTTAGTCTAGAAGGTCTGTAGAGGGATCAGTCGTTGGAGGAGGATATCATGTTGGTGAAGATCAAGGCCAACAAAGATGAGACAGGCCCTCAGTGAGATGGATTGACAGTAGCCAAATGATGGAATAGAACATAATGGCAAATTTGAGAGTCATGTGGGATCTGACAGTGCTTGATTCTGCTGTCCATCTAATGGCCATAAGTCTGAGTTGACTGGATGGCAACTCTTCAGGGCTGTTTCTAGGACCTTACCTCTCCATTTTAGGGTCCCATGTATGCAGACGGCCTTTTGCTTATGTTGTGCCATTTGTAGAGATTTAATATTTGTGAATCCTTATGGAGTTGTATACTTCTGTCTCACAGTGAAGAAATATACTCAGTAATACGGATCAGCAGCAATTTATTACCAGAAGCCAAAATCCCCATAGGCTACTCACATTTGATGATTTGTATAGATTTTATAAATCATGGATAAAGTGCCCTCTGGACTGTGTCTCATTGTTTATTGAAATAGTAACTGCTATTAAACTTAACAGCAGCAGTTCTTTCAGATCATAAGCTTCTTGAGTGAAAAGCTATCCTTGCTTGTTTATAAAATGCTGTATCTGAGCCAGAACTAAGAGAAACAATACCTTTCACAATAGCTAATCACAAGATTAAATACTTGGGAATAAATTTAACCAGAAGTACAAAGGACCTTTTCCAAG
>NW_006399801.1:8885494-8886158 GCF_000299155.1 Elephantulus edwardii
AAAATTAAAAAAATATAAAATGCTGTATCTTCAACATTTATTCCTCCCATCAGAAGCTAAATCAAGTAGTCTCTAAGACAGACATTTGTAAATATTTTGAATCTGAAATTAATATGCAAGGATTTCTGATGAAGAGAAGCCCATTGTAATAGCTGAGGTTAGAAAATAAGACCAATGTCTTCCTACCTCTACAGTGCTTTTTATATGTAATTGTTTTCTTGTAAGAGTATATTTTAACCTTGATTCAGTAGTCAAATTCTTGCCTTACATATAAGATAACTGGGTTTAATGTCTGGTCGATGTGCTTCATGTCTGGTCACCATCTGCTCATTAGTGGAGCCTTGCTTGTTGCTGTGATGCTAAACCAGTGCTAATGGAACTTTTAGAATAAGAGATAGTATGAAGAAAGCAATTTACTTCAGAAAATTAGCCAATGAAAACTCTAAGGGTCACAAGAATGATCCACAGACAATCGCTTTGTTCAGTGTACGTGGAATTACCACAAGTTGGGGCTACTTAAAGAGAGCTAACAGTAATAACTGTGATGTTTTAAATTGGTTTTATGATGGATAATTTTCTAATAGAGAAATACATTAGCTACTACTATTCTTTGAAATTTTAATACCTGATTCTGCTAATGTTTCTGGTATTACCTTTTATTGGT
>NW_006399801.1:8888318-8901982 GCF_000299155.1 Elephantulus edwardii
AATAACAGATCAAAGTCCACTATGCTAATTCCTTATCCTCTTCATGTGTCTAATCAAAAACTGTTGAGAATGGAATTATCAAAGTGACTGCACCCACTCTCCATTTATCATCCAGGTTAGAGTCCAAAGATGAGGTAAGTAAGTGAAAATTGTCTTTATGTGAAAATGCTAGAGGACCATATCAAATGGCTGAACCGGGTGACTCCCGCATTACCTGGCTTCCAAACGACACTGTTGCGTAACTGCCAAACCAGCGAATAACGGCCCTGCCTAGGTGACATATAACCTTAAACCATCACTGCCAGTGTTAGCCTTGCCTTGTAACTTCTGTTTTATTATTGCCAGATAGATGTTGTTAATGTTTAAGGTCATCAAATATAGATTTTTTCCCTACACTATTGTTCTAAGTACAAAATGGCACAGAAGTAGGTAAATTAGGAATAAGTGTATATGTACAAGTTAAGAGGTACAAGTAAGATATTCTTCCTTAAGAAGGCAGAGAATCCCTGGTCCTATCTAACTCAGAAAGTCCTTGGGGGACTCTTTCAGTCTCCTTAATAACGTCGTATATTGATTTATGTCTTAGCTTCTAAGTGCTGCTGTAAGAAAGATACCAAGTGGATATCCTAAACAAATACAAATTTGTTTGCTCACATTTTAATAAGAAACTGGAGTCTGAATTCAGGGCACCAGATCAAGGGGAAAACTTTCTTGATCCTCTATTGTGGGAAAGTCCATGCCTCTTTAAGCTTGTCTTCCTTGGTTCCTTGGTGAATTTCTTCACACAGTGCCTGTTTCTTTTATATCTCAGAGGAGGTTGATTTAAGGCACACTACAGACTGATATGAGAGCTCTTGTGGCCTAGTAGGTAAGGAATTGTGCTTCCAATATAAAAGCAGGTGGTTCGAATCTTCAGCTGCTCCATGGGAGGGTGATTTACAGCCTCTGAAAACCTGTTGGGGGTCAATTTTGAATCTGTTCTGACTTGACTGCAGTGAGTTGTGAGTTTATAGACTGAGAAGGTTTCTTCACAAAGAAAACTCTATTCCCAAATGGAATTACAATGCAGGTATAAGTTTAGGGGGGGCCCTCAAGCCTGGTTTTAATTGTTTTTGGTCAAACATTCCTCTAAGAGGTGTAGCATTGGTCTGTCCATTTGCTGTACAGGGGTAACTCGTGGTTGCTGTGATGCTAAACACTGTGACACTGATGTGTCAAAGGAGAAAATGGTTACCCATGGCGGACAGTGTTTGGTGGAACTTCCTGATTAAAACAAGCTTGGAAGCAGGAGTGGCATCCACTTCCGAAATAGCTTGCCTCCAGAAACTCTATGAACTTGGAGAAATGATGAAAGTTACACAAGTGTTTAGGTGTTTCGTTCATAGGGTTGCTATGAGTCCTCTCCAACTTGATGGCACTTAACAACAACAACAATGATCCATAAAGCAGCTCAACTCAACTACTCAACTCATTGCTGCAGAGTCAAAACTGACTCATAGCTGATCCTCTAGGGAGTTTCCAGAAGCTGTCAATTACATCGGAGGAGACTGTCCATCTTTCTCTAAAAAAGGAGCTGGTGGATTAGAATTGCCTGCCTTTTGGTTGGCAGTGAAGTAGGTGTTACATAAATGACTGAAATGATTCCTAACATACATTAAAAAACCCCACAAAAGCATGAAAAAGAGAACCATAAGAAATTACTTTTAAAAACCCACTGAAAGATGAATAATAAATTATTATGGAAAATGTTATTGAGAACATAGTCTTACTTAGTTTAGAAATAGTACTCCATATGAGCAAGGGCTTTGGATGTTGTGATGGGAATAGTTAAGATACGACTACCCATGGGAAACAAGGATGACTAATAGACAACTAAGGAGCCCTGGTAGCACAGTGTGCAGCGTATTGGACTGCTAATAGAAAGTGGAGCAGTTTGAATCTACCACTCACTCCTCAGGAAAAAAGATGAGCAGTCTTCCCCTGTAAAGATTTAGAACTTTGAAAACCCCAGTGGAGGGTTGCTGTGAGTTGGGATCAACTCATTGGCAGCGGATAAAGGAAAATATAGGGAGTCCTGGAAGCACAGTAATGAAGCACTTGACTATTAACGTGAAGGTCTCTGGTTCAAACTCACCAGTTGCTTTGTGGGAGAAAGATGTGGGTATCTGCTTCTGTAAAGACTGTTGTTGTTAGGTGTATGAATCGAGTTGACTCTGTTTCATATCTACTCACACACTTCAGAAAGAAATACTGCCCAGTCCTGAACCCTCTTCACAATCTCAGCAATGCTCACACCCATTGTTCAAGTCCTTGTCCATCCATCTCATTGAGGTTCTTGTTTTTTTTTTTCTGACTTGCCACTTTTCCAAGTGTGCTGTCCTTCTCCAGGGACTGACCTTAACAATTACAGCGGTTTTATAGGCTTACTGTTAAAATGGACTTGATGGCACACAGCTACACATACGTGAGTGTAGAGGAAGGTCCATGCATGGGTGGTGAAGACACTTAACATATCAACTGCTAACCAAAAGATTGGTGCTTCAAGTCCACCCTGAGGCACTTCAGCAGAAATGCCTGGCTATCTACTTCTGAAAAATCAGCAGAGAGTGCTATGCTGCCCAGTTCAGCTCTCACACAGGGGATCACCACGAGATGGAGATGACTGGCTAACAACTGTTTTTATTAAGGGAAAATGCACTCAGCCATCTCGCCCATCCTCTCCTTAGTGTTCTGTGAACACTCACTAATTACCCCCGAGCACTCCTGCGGGGTAAGTATGCATCTGTGTTCTCATTTTTCTGACTTTACTGTTTCCCGTTTGGTGAACCATTTTAAGGCTCAGCAAATTGCCTGGTATTGGTGCCCATTAAAGCAACTCCTTGCATTGTGGTGTCCAGCTCATGTGCCCCCCCCCCCCCAGAGTGTCTCTTGGACACAGAAAATCAAACAGTTGCCCATTTACCTGTAGCTGGGTGCGAATCTGGTTCCATTCCCAAAACAACGTTACTTGATACTTAAGAAGCAACCAGTATTCTTAGTTATTTTTTACTTGCAATTTCAAGGCTCTTTCTTTTCCACAAATCTCCTTGGGCTATAAATTAATCTTAGTCAAAACATGCTTTTAAGAGATGGGGACTCAAAGTAGGACAACGACTTGTTCTTTTTGAAATTGCATATAATTTAACATGGTATAACCTTTGAAGGGGAAATATGACCTGTGTCGAGCATCGCAGTGGTATTTAAGGAGGCGCTCTGTCTGAGAGCCCAGTGCAAAGAAGGCAGGTATTCGGTTTCAAATTATCAAAACGGCCTTGTACTCTTCTTGGAGTTATTTTGACATCTAAATAATAGTTCTGGCATTTCTCTCAGAGTGTAAATCAATAACATTGACTTAGCGCATTCTTTCCTTTCCTTACTCTTTATAACCTTAGATGAAGTATTAATAATTATTTTAAGCCTTAGCTTTAGGTTTGGTACTTGGCCACTTAATGATGTAGGCACCTCCCCTTGCCCCCCTTCCCTATCTTGACTGCCTGGTTCTTCCAGAATATTCTCTTTCTGGAACAAAGAATATATCTAGCTTAAAAAAAAACCCCAACACAGAACAACAAATCCAACTAGGCTTAACGATGGCCTGGAACACTTTTCTCTTTCTTCTTGTCCATTTCTCACAATAGTAGAACATTTAATCTTTTCCCTATTTTTCTCCATGCTCCTTTCTTTAAATGGGTCCTGGCAGCGAATGGTTAAGCACTTGGCTACTAACCAAAAAGTTAGTGGTTCAAACCTGCTCAGCAGCTCCTTGGGATAAAAAGTCTGGGGATTTGCTCTTGTGAAGTTAACTCACTGCTGTCCAGCTGGGTCAGACTCATGGGGACCTTCTATTGAGTTTCTAACCCTATCTTTACTAGAGTAATCTTTGCAGGTAAACAGTGCCTGTCATTCTCCCAAGGAGCTGCTGGTGGATTTGAGCTCTCAACATTTTGACTGGCAGCCCGACACAGTATATGCTATGTCACTAGTCTTGGAAACCCTTTGGGGCAATTCTACTCTGTCCTATCAGGTTGTTCTGAGACACTCAGTGACCCACTGAAACATTCACTCTCCCTGACTTTCTCACTGGTGTTTCTAAATTTCTGATCTACTGTCTGCTTTGATCAGCTGATTCTTGTTAAAGGTGAAATTATTAGCCTTCCCTGTCTGACCAAAGAAGTGAAATTTTTGAGGTTAAGTACCTAGAGGGTACATTTAAAACTTATTTTATGTGGTAAGATACGTATACCAAAACTTAGCAAATAAAATTTATAAAGACTGGTTTGCTTTTTTTTTCCTAGATTTTTTTTTCTTGTGTACTGTCAAGTGAAATCCGACTGGCACAAGAGGAGATTGCCCATCCTTCTCTAGCAAAGCATCTGATGGATTCAAACCTCACACCTCCAGAACTGCAGTGCAGCTTCTTGCCACTAGGCCACCAGAGCTCCCTTGGTTTGTCATTTTTAAATGTTCAGTTTAATCACATTCATTCACCCTGTTCTGTCATCACTGCCACTATTCCTAAAAGCTTTTCATTACCACAAATAGAAACATTCATGTGAAGGCTAGAAGATGAATAAAGAAGAGTGTGGCATTAGGATTGGAGGACAACTTGTGCTGTGAAGATGATGCAACCTTGCTTGCCAAAATTAAAGAGGATCTGAAGCGTTTACTGTGGAAGATCAAGGACTGTAGTCTTCCATATAGACTAAAGCTAAACATCAAGAAGACAAAGATTCTCACCACTGGGAAAATTGGCAGCACCATGATAGATGGAGAAGAGTTTGAAGTTGTTAACAATTTTAGCTTGCTCAGCTCCACAATCAACACTCTTGGCACTAGCAGTCAGGAAATCAAAAGATGGATTGCACTGAGGAAGTCTACTGTCAGGGACCTCTCCAGAGTTCTGAGGAGCAATGATATTAGTCTAGAGACTAAGGTGCACCTATTTCAGGCCATAGTCTTTGCTATGACATGCTATGCATCAGAGAGCTGAACAATGACTAAGGATGACAGAAGAAGAATCAATGCTTTCGAGATGTGCTGGAGAAGAGTCTTGAACATACCATAGACTGCCAAGAAAACAAATAAGTCTATCTTGGAAGGTTGAAATCAAGTTTTTCCTTGGAGGCTAGTATTTTGAAACTCCATCTTACATACTTTGGGCACATGGCCAGGAGAGACTTGTCTCTGGACAAGGATATCATGCTCGGAAAGGTGGAGGGACAGAGCAGGAGAAGACGTCTCTGGATGAGATGGATTGATACAGTAACTGGGGCAATGGGGGTAGGAGTGTCAGAGCCAGTAAGATTGGCTCAAAACAGGACAGGCTTCAGAGCTGTTGTACAGAGGGTCTCTATGAATCGCAGGCAACTCAATGGCACATAACAGCAACAACATGATTTTATTTTTTGCTTTTTGAGGCAACTGCTAAACTATTTACCACAGCAACTGTGCCATTTTATACTCCTGCAGAAGTGAACAAGGGTTCCAGTTTTTCCACAATCTCATTAATACTTATCCTTTTCTATTTTCCTGCTAGTAGCCAACCTGTTGTTGTTATTGTGTGTCACTAGGTCAATTCCGACACATAGTGCCCTATCTCTGTTGAATAACTAGTGGGTTTAAACCTTCCACCTTTTTGCTCAGCAACATAGTGTTTAACCACTGTACCCAAGAATTCACTAGTAGCCATCTTGATGTCTTTTGTAGACTCTGACTCAGACAGAGTAGAACTGCTTTTCATAGTTGCCAAGAGTGTAATCTTTACTGAAGCAAATCCTCAAATCTTTGAGGTGGAGTTGAGGACAACCAAGTGCTTAATCATTGCACCATTGAAACAAAACCCATTATCATTGAGTTTATTGTGACTCATAGTCACACCATATAGGACAGAGTAGAGCCAGTTCTGTAGAACTCTCAAAGCTGAACTATTTATAGAAGATACATCTTTTCTCTATAGAGTGGTTGGTGAATTCAAACTTCTGACTTTTGACCTGGCAGCTGCGTGCTTACTCACTGCACCACCAGGGCTCCTCAATAGCCAGCCTCCTATTGTTTCCTTCTGTTGCTGATCCTAGGTCACTCTAAGCCCACAAGCCATAAGCAAGGTGTTGATTGTGGATCCAAGTAAGGTGAAATAATTGACAAGTGAAGTCCTTTCTCCATCTATCATGATGTTGCTTACTGGCCCAGTGGTGAGGATTTTTGTCTTATTGATGTTGCAATGCAATTAATATTGAAGACTATGAGTGTTTCAAGTCCTCTTTTTCATTTTCAGCAAGCAAAGTTGTGTCATCTACACATGATGAGATTGCTGAGTCTTTCTTCAATGCTGATGCCACATTCTTCTTCATAGAATGATTTGCTCAGCATACAGCTTGAATACAGTTATGGAGAAAGTATACAACCCTGTCTTACACTTTTCCTGATTTTAAACCAGTCATAATATTGAGTGAAATGATACCTCTTTTGCTTTAAATGACTTTGGAACTCTTTTCTTGTGCTTTTTGGCTACTTGTATATGATTCAAAGAATGTCCATGAAAGCCATGTAACCATAGTTTTAAAAAGCGTAGTCATTTGCTTTTATGCAGTTTTTTTTTAATGGTAAGAGAGATGAATAGAACATTTAAAAGGTCAGTTCCAGAAGACAAAGCAAAATAATTACAACAAAAAACGCCATGAGCTGGAGTTAGGAAACTATCTTGGAAGAGCACACTCAGCATTTCTCAAGCTAAATAACCATAAAACAAATTCAACCTTTGAGTTGCAACACTGATGGGTTCTGTGGGCAAAATCTTGTTGCAGGAGATATTAAAAGAAGGTTCAAGGAACACAGAGCACCTAAAACAATTTGTTGATATCGAATCATTTCAGAAAGTAGCATATGATCAATAATCAATGGTACTGAAGAAATCCAAGCTATACCAAAAGCACTGGCAAAAAATAAGACCCCTGGAACTGAAAGAATGCCATTTTAATAGCCAAAACCCCCCTACAACAACAAAAACAATCCAACTCCAGCAATCTCAAACTCACTGCAGTGAGGTTGGAACTAACTCAGAGCTAACCCTCCAGTGGATGTTTAAGCTGTGAATTGCAGAGGAGGACATAACCCTACTTTTTCCTGTGGAACCACAGGTGGATCTGAACCACCAGAGAAACAATATGTCTGGGTTAGTACTGCCACTTCCTGTGGACCAGGCCACCAGAGCTTCCTTTTAATAAGCATTCCCAAACATTTACTGCTTTAACATCTGAGAATCATTGCTTTACACTTTTCTGGTTTTCCAATTTTTTCTTCTTTCTAATTATACAAAGTATTTTTGAAAACTTATACACTAACCTCTAATACAGCTCTTATTGCATTTTCTTATTGCAATGAATAATGCTGATAGAGGAAGAATCGATGCCTTAGAGTTGAGAAAGAGTACTGAATATCTCATGGACTGCCAAAAGGACAAACAAGTATGTCTTGGAAAAGGTGCCGCCAGCCTGTTCCTTGGAGGGGAGGATGATCAAACTTTGTCTTATATACTTTGGGCATGTTGTTAGGTGTGACTAGTCTTTGGAAAAGGACATCATACTTCAGAAGGTGGAGAGTCAGCAAATATAGGGAAGACTCTTTACGAGATGGACTGACTGTGATGGTGGGCTCAAACTGTCAGAGATGTGAGGATGGCATAGGATAGAAGCAGGGTTCAGATCCATTGTTCATAGAGTCCATAGATTCATAGTTGACTCAACTGTGCTTAACAACATCAACAGTATTATGCTTTTTTTCAAAAAAGTACTTGCAGCAACTCCAAAATTTTCAAGATTGACTTTCAAATTTTGCAGGATTTAGAAGACAATGTAGAGACATTGTTGGGATAGGGGTGAGGCAGGGTAAAATATGGATGTGAAAGTAGGTAGGATAAGTTTTGAGGTCAGGCCAAACCTAGATTTGATTTCTATTTCAAACCTAGGTTAGATTTCCACTTCTGTGGCATAACAAGCTGAATGACCTTGGGTGGCTTACTTGACCGTGGGTGGCTTAGATTTCTTAATTCTAAAAAGGAATGATGAGTAACAAATTATATGCAGAGTGAGGAGGAGTCCCCATGTGGTAGCTTTTATTGGTGCTTTGTTTATTCCTTTCATCTCTTTTTCATCCAGGCCCTTCTATTTTTGGTTGTCTGCTCCTTACCAGTTTCTTTATTGTGCCCTTTGATATGACTGCTTTTTGTTTCCTCCTTAAACACGCTTCATTGCAGCATCTCTTTCTGAAATGCTCTCCTAAAATGATTTTAGTCTATTTAAGTCTTTTATTCTTGACTTGCTTTAAATGAACCAGATAGTTGCTGTCATTTTGATTCTGAGGCAGTGTGACTCGGTGTTGCAGGGCAGAGCTCCATCCTACAGACTTTTCATGCTATGGCCTTTTGGAAGCCGACTGCCAGGTCTTTCTTCCAAGGTGGGTTCAAACTCTCAGCCTTTTGGTTAGTAGCTGAATGCTAAACTATTTATGCTGTTCAAGGATTTAATTTTCTATTTTTTTTTTTAGGCTAGCAATATAGAAATACCTGCTTCTGTGGACTGCGTCTCATATTTCCCCTGTTAAACAGATTTTCCACTTTTAGATTTTACTGTTCCACCCCAACCATGTGTGGCTGTGGGCTAGCTGGCTGGCCCCATGAACACCTGTCTCAGGGGTGTGCCACATCCTTCTCTCAGTGGTAATTGCTCCCATGAGTTTTCATGTACCACAGCCATAGAAAATCAGTGTTGTTCTCTGTACTCTTCTGCATCACACCTGTAGATAGAGCTTTGTTTTGTTTCTGAAGCCCTAAGTCTCCTGGAGGGGAGTTCTGCAGGCATAGTCCTTAAAGAGTGCCACTAACCCAAAGGATGCATTTCTATGGTGGTTTGAATCCACCAGCTGCTCTGTGGGAGCAATCTCTGATGGGCAATCTCTTCCTGTGCAATTTACAGCTTCAGAAACCCACTTGAGGGTCAGCTGTGTGTTGGCTCCTACTTGATGGCAATGAGGTGAGCTGACATCTCTTGGTTCTAACATTCCTTCAGGTTACTTCTTGCAGTGGGAGTGGTAGTATCTGTTGCCTCCAGGTCTTCTGGTGTCCTAGGACATAGCTCCTCTGTCACTTTTCTAATCTCCACTTTTCTAGAGGGAGTCCCTCTTTAGAGATGCTGAGTCCTCCAGAATTTACTAATTTAGCTTTCCTAGTTATTTTCATCACACTTCCTTGTTCTTATCCATCTTACGTACATCATACACACAGTTTAGGTGCACGATTCTATTAAGCCGTTTTTCATACTTGTAATCACTATTCCCACTAACTCTTAGGTCCTGTTGGTCAAATACTTCTGCCCAGCAGAGTGAGCTCTTACTTCTGCCCAGCAGAGTGAGCTCTTTCTCAGGAACCTCTCCAAATGCCTGTATTTCTACCTTCTGTTGACTCTCCCTATCTGGTACTGTTCTAGGTTCAAAAGATGTTCAAATAATTTCCCAAAAGAATTTTGTGTCTTCTGATAATGAGTCAATAAAAAAAATGTGCATTTGGGTGGGCTTTCCATCAATACAAGTCATGAATTTCAAAGCTTCATCCTGGGACTTTTGCTTTCTGTATCATTAAGATTGTATACACTAATCTTTCAGATAGGGGATAAAAAACACTTCCTGTGGTAGAATTGGCTCTAATTCATAGCAACCTTTCAGAGGCTATAAAACATAATGGGAGATTATTTCTCATCTTTACTGAGACAACTGGTGGATTATGTAGAATTTAGGGAAACAAACAATTTATTGTGCTACTGGAGGAATTGTTAAACAGGCTTAACAATTTAATTAGTGAAAGTGTCAATGCGTGTGATGGAAATAGAAAGAGCCAGGGAGCTCTGGTGACATAGCCCATTCAAAATTACATGGCTAACTCAAAGCTTGAGCCTCTTTGGTGGTTGAATCAGGTGCAAGATGGACAGTCTCCTCCCAGGAATTTATAGTCTCAGAAAACCTGCTGGAGGGTCAGCCATGAGTTGATTTTGACTCAGTGACAATGGGTCCCTGAATGGTTCAAGTTGTTAACATTTTCAACTGAAAGACTGGAAGTTCAAGTTCCTTCATACGTGCCTTGCAGGAAAAATTTAGTGCTCAGGCCTTTTGTTCATAGGGTCGCTTTGAGTCAAGCTTGGTTTGAAGGCAATCAACAACAACAAACAGCATTTATGACAAGATTGCCTTGGTTCCTATGGCCTTATTTTAATTTTCTTCAGCCTTAATTTGAATTTGCATATGAGTAGTTGATGACCTGATCCGCAGTTCACTCCTGGCCTAGTTTTCACTGCCGATACCGAGCTTTTCCAATGATTTCTTCCACAAATGTAGTCAATCTGATTTCTATACAGCTCATCAGGTGAGATCCATGTGTAAAGTAATCATTGTGTCTTTTAGTAAAGGTATTTGCAATGAATAAATCATTGTAAGTACAGAATTCAGTCATTCTATTTCCAGCCTCATGTCTATCACCAAGTCTATATTTTCCAACTACTATTCCTTCTTCATTGTTTCATACTCTTGCATTCCAGTCACCAGTTATCATGAATGCATTTTGATTGCATGCTCAGTCAATTTTGGACTGCAAGAGTTGGTAAAAATGCTCAATTTCTTTCTCTTTGGCTCTAGATGTAGGAACGTGTATTTGAATAATAATTGTGTTAAGGGGTCTCCATTGTATGATATGATCTTGATATGATATTGTAAGATATGATTTTGAATCAATTCCATCTGCATTTCAGGTCATTGTAAGATTGGCTTGAAGCATTGGCAATAGTGGGAAGATGGCACAGGATAGAGCAAAGTTCAGGTCTTTTCTTCATAGGATTGCTATGAGGTGTTCTCAACTTGATGGCACCTAGCAACAACAATAACAATCTATGACAAATCATTGAACACTAATGATTGAAGACCAGATGAGTTGTGGGATGATATCAATGATCATCCATGAAGAAAGCATATCATCCATGAATAAAGCAAAAAGTCATTACAAAAACAGAGGAGAAAGAAAAAATTGAAATGGATATCAGAAGAGACTGTAAAAATTGCACTGGAGCATTGAGAGGCCAAAACAAAAGGAAAACATGTCAAAGTGAAAGAGCTGAACAGGAGATTTCAAAGGGCACTCAGGAAGACAAAACAAAGTAGTATAATGGAATGTGCAAAGACCTGGAATTGGTGAATAAAAAGGGAAGAACTTACTTTGTGCATTTTTAAGCTGAGAGAACTGAAAAATAATCGTGTCGCAATATTGAAAGATGTGATGGGCAATATATTGAATGACCCAGAAAGCATTAAAAGAAGATGGAGGGATCACTGTACCACAAAAAACTGATTGACTCTGAAAAATTTCAGGAAGAACCAAATGAATGAACAGGAGCCAATGGTAATGAAAGAGGAAGTGGAAGCTGCATTGAAGACATTGGCCAAAAGTAAGGCCCCAGGTGTCAATGGGGTACGAATTGACTTGATTTAACAACAGATACAATCTTGGATGCACTCACCAGACTATGACAGGAAATTGGTAGGACAGCTCTCTGGTAACTGGATTGGAAGGAGCATGTATTTGTTCTCATTTCCAAGAAGTGTGATCCAACTGTATGTGGAAACTATCAAATAATATCATTAACATGACATGCAAGCAAAATACGACTGAAGATCATTCAAAAATGACTGGAACAGTACATAGAAAGGAAGCTGCTAGAAGTCCAAGCAGGATTTAGAAGAAGCTATGGCACCAGGGATATAATTTCTGAAGTCAGATGGGTCCTGGCTGAAAGTAAAGAATACCAGAAGAATGTCTGTTTGTACTTTGTTGACTATGAAAAGACATTTGACTGTGTGGATCATAACAAGTTGTGGCTGACATTGAGAAGAATGGAATCCCAGAGCACTTGACTGTGCTCATGAGGAACCTATACCTGGGCCAGGAGGCTCTTGTGTGAACAGAGCAGGGGAGCACTGCATGGTTTAAAATTAAGAAGGGAGTGCATCAGGGTTGTATTCTATCTCCATACCGATTTAATTTGTATGCTGAGCAAATTATTTGAGAATTATTCCCCTATGAAGAGGAATATGGCATCTGGATTGGAGGGAGACTCATCAATAACCTGCATTATGCAGATGACACAACCTTGCTTGCTGAACATGGGGAGGCTTGAAGCACTTGTTGCAGGAGACTAAAGAAGTTAGCTTCAGTATGGATTGCATCTCAACATCAAGAAAAGAAAGATTTTCACCACTGGACCACCAGGCAGCATCATTATGGATAGAGAGGAGATTGAAACCGTCAACAACTTCATCTTGCTTGGATCCACAATTAACACTCTTGGTACCAGCAGTCAGGAAATAAGAAGATACATTGCACTGGGGAAATCTGCAGTTAGGGAACCTCTCGAAACTATTGAGGAATAAGGATATCAGTTTAAGAATGGAGGTGCTTCTGATTCAGGCCATAGTCTTTCCTATCACTTGCTATGCATCTGAGAGTTGGACAATGAATAAGGATGACAGGAGAAGAATGGAAGCCTTTGAGCTGTGGTGTTGGAGAAGAGCACTGACTATCCTGTGGATGGCCCAGAGAACAGATATGTCTTGGAGAGGGTGCAGCTGGAGTGTTCTTTAGAGGCAAGAATGATGAGGCTTTGCCTCACATACTTTGAACATGCTAGAAGGGGGATATTCTTCGGAGAGGGATATGATGCTGTGAAGGGTGGAGGGTCAATAAAGGAGACCCTCCACCAGGAGGATTGACACAGTGACTGCTGCAATGGCTTTTGTGTGTCAGGAAGTGTGAAGACGGCACAGGACAGAGCAAGGTTCAGGTCTTTTGTTCATAGGATTGCTATGAGGTGTTCTTAACTTGATGGCACCTAACAAGAATAACAATTTATGACAAGTCAGTCATGGAAAATTCTATGGCATGCATTCTACTCTGACACACAGATGGACTACTCTGACACATGGATGGGTCTCTGTGAGTTGGAATTGACTCAACGACAACTGTTTTTTCTTTTCTTCTCATTTTAATTTTTTTTAAAGGAGTCAAGATACATATTGATTGCATTTACCTCTACACTGAGTATCTGTGAAATTTAGATAAGTCACGGTTTTCTCACCTAAATAAATAAAGGGTTTATTTATTCTGAGCCTCCCAACTCAAAATTATGCAAGAATCTGTGACAATGGTTTTGAGTGGAAATTTATTATCCATAATGATCCTAACCTAAAGGCTGGCATAGAAATACTAAGAAGTTGTGAAAAATGACTAGAGGTCATTCAACTTAGTCTACTTTTATGTTAAGAAAGTGTGCATATTAAGAAATTTTATTATGGAGAGTATCAGCTCTTTAGGTAGATTAAAAAATGTTGGTGAAATGCAAATAATGAAGTTTAAATCTTTAGATGAAGTCATCAAGAGAGCCAACAACACTTTCTATGGCTTAGCGGCAGGAATCTTCACCAAGGACCTTGATAAAGCTGTGACAGTGTCTGCTGCCCTGCAGGCTGGGACAGCGTGGGTGAATTGCTACTTGGCAGGGTCTGCCCATTGTCCATTTGGGGGATTCAAGATGTCT
>NW_006399801.1:8904127-8908612 GCF_000299155.1 Elephantulus edwardii
CAGGGAGGGAGTCTTTCTTTTACTTTTGAAAGAGAGGAGTGAACTGGGGGGCGGGGGGAGAAAAAAATGTGTGGAAATACAGGCAACTATTCTTGTTGTCAAAGGCATCTTTAACTGTTCCAAAATAAAATAGAATTAATTTTGTTTTCAGATTCTGTAGACTGTAGAATTATAATATTCTGAATATATCTTATGTGGCACAAAGTGACCTGAAAGGGGAATCTGGCAATCCAGTCAGTAGAGAATTGCAGTGCTAACCCAAAGGTGGGCAGTTCAAATCCATTCACTGCTCTGCAGGAGAAAGATAGGTAATCTCCTCCTGGATGATTTGTGTCTGAAAACCTACTAGTGGGTGTGTTATAAATTGGTTTCAACTTGATGGCAATGAGTTAATTTACTAACCTAAAAGTGAACCTACCTGCTGATGCCAGAGAAGAAAAGCATGGAGATTTAGTTCCCCAAAGATTGTTGTTATTGTTATGTACCATTGAGTCAACTACAATTCAGCAACTCTGTGAACAATAGCTCTGAACTCTGCCCAGTCTCACTGTCTCTGCCACTGTCACAGTCACTGTCGTCAATCTGTCTCATATGGAGTCTTCCTTTCTTGTGCTCACCCCCCACATTTGCAAGCATGATGTCCTTCTCTAATGACTAGTCCCTCCTGGCGATGTGCCCAAATCTTGTGAGATGGAGCTTCATAATCCTTGCCTCAAAAAGGACCCTCTCCAGGACAGACCTGTTTGTTTTCTTGTCAGTCTGTGGTAGCTCGATACTGTTAAGCAGAATTCTATCCTGAAACACATGGGGTTGCCAGGAGCAGAAACATCAACTCAATGACAACTAACACCAACTATATTAGAGATACTTTTGTTTCATGGTCACTTAATTTTGCATTTTATAGCCAGAGCACAAATAGCAAACCTAGGGATATTACAAACATGTTTTCTTATTAAATTTGAAATAAATAACTTTTCTTTTGTAATAGAAACATTGTTCTTGATGTTACCCTGTAATGATTTTGATAGTTGTGAAAAGCCTATTTATAAAATGATTTTACATCATTTGTGCATTAAAACTATAGTAATTAAAGTTTGAAATGGACAAATAACTAAATTGATCTGTACTTTATTGCTGTATGATCCCTCATCTTTAAGGACTTCTTGATCTTGTGCAGCAATGAAAGAATCTTTTTAAAGAGAAAAGAGTAGGGAGAAAAATATGCAACAAGGAATGAATGGAAATCAAAGTTTTCTGTAAACTTTTGTTAAAATATAAAAAAAAATTAAAAAAACCCCAAAGAACTGCTTTCACCACATGTGACTGAAATAAAATAATATAGACAAATTTGATTCTTATGAGTATTATCAAATGATCTAACAGACTAACTGCTTGAGAACACAGGAGGTTATGTTTGGACAAATTCAATGTCATACTTGTGAATTGAGTATTAATATTTGTTCTTGTTGGAATGGCATAGGAGTTATTGAGGGTTTTTTCTTTATATAGATGTTTCGGTTTTAAAAAAAATTGGCAACAATTAAACTGTCAGTTATGCATATTTTTAAAAGACGGTTTAGTAACACATAGGGAGTTCTGGTGGCCTAGTGGCAAGAAGCTGTGCTACAATTCCGAAGGCACGAAGTTTGAGGCCACCAGTTGTTCCACTAGAGGAGGGGGCAATTTTCTCCCTTGCGATTAACTACCTCTGAAAACCAGCCAGAGGGTCAGCTATGGGTCGATTCTGACTCTGTGGTACTCAACAACATTATACTTTGCAAATACCACAATTTTTAAAAACTGAAGATTTATGGCAACTCTGTATCAAGTTGATCTATTGGTGCCTCTTTTGCAGTGTTGTTGTTGTTAGGTTGTTTTTGTTGTCGAGTTGACTACTATTCATAGCGACTCTATGAACAATGGATCTGAACCCTGCCCTATCCTGTGCCATTCACATCTTCTCTGATATACTTGAGCCCATCGTTACAGTTACTGTCTTTATCTATCTGGTTGAGAGTCTTCCTCTCTTTCTCTGACCCTCTACCTTTGCCAGTATGATGTTTTTTTCCTAAGGACTGTCCCCTCCTAATGACGTGTCCAAAGTATGTGAGACAAAGTTGCACCATCCTTACTTCTAAATAGCATGATGGTTGCACTTTCTCCAAGACATATTTGGTTTTTGGCAGTCCATGACATATTCAGTAATCTTCTCCAACACTACAACTCATATATGCATAGGTTCTTCTGTCATTCTTGTCATTGTTTAACTTTCAGATGCACAGCACACGATTTAAAATGCCATCGCTTGATGTTTTTGTTGTCATGTGTTGTCAAGTTGCCTGAAACTTATAGCGATCCTATGTATCACAGACCTAAACCCTACTCAATCCTGCCCCAATTTTATTGTTTCTGACACACCTACTGCCATTACCCCAGTCACAATCCATCTGATTGAGAGTCTTCCTCTCCTGCACTTTCCCTCCACCCTCCCAAGCTTGAGGTCCCTCTCCAAGGACTGGTTTCTCCTTGCAACATGTCCAAAGTATGTCAGATGAAGCTTCTGAATTCTTGCCTCCAAGGAGCAGCCTGGTTTAACCCTCTCCAGGATGAACCTGTTCATTATCTTAGCTATCCATGGTATATTCAATACTTTTCTCCAACACCATAGCTCAAAGGCATCAATTCTCCTATCATCCCTAGTCATTGTCCAGCTCTCTGACGAATAACAAGTGATTGCAAAGACCATGGCTTGAATCAGGTGCACCTTACTTAGTCTCCAGGTGCATTTTATTTTTTATTTAAATTTTTTTTAAAAGCATGATCATATAAATCTTTATGCAGTTCCAACTGAAATAATAGTATTCAATTATTTAATACGAGAGATATTTCTGTATATATAAGAGCCAAAGATTCTATTTTCTGTTTTATAAGTGAAATATTTAAAATATCATGAAATCATGAAATACTCTCTTAACATTACTTTTTTTCTGCCTGTATCTTTCTTTCATCTTTTTCCTGTTTTTTCTCTTGACAAAATTAAGCAATTATCTGGCAATCTTTGCTTTAACATGTTGTTATGTGTCATTGAGTTGCCTGTGACTCTTAGCAACCCTATGTACGATAGCTCTAAACATTGCTCCATCTTGAGCCAATTTCATTGTCTCTAACACACCTAGGCCCATTACCCCAGATTAGATGAGTCAATCCATCTCATCTAGGGTCTTCCTTTCTTGCACTGTCTCTCCACTTTTCCAAGCATGATGTCCCTCTCCAAGGATAGATCCCTCATGACATCATGTCTAAAGTATGTCAGACAGAGTTTCAAAATCCTTGTCTCCAAGGAGCAGCCTTGTTTCACCCTGTCCAGGACAGACATGTTTGTTCTCTTAGTAGCCCATGGTATATTCAATACTCTTCTTGACCACCACCACAACTCAAACCATTGAATCTTCTTCTATCATCCTTAATCATTGTCCAGCTTTCTGATACATATCAAGTACTTGTGGAGACCATGGTCTGAATTAGGCACACCTTTGTCTTTAGACTGAGACTGTTGCTCTTCAGTTCTCTCCCTGCCAGCAGATTTTCTCAGTGCAATTTGTCTTTTGATTTTTCTGGCTGCTGGTATCAAGGATGTTGATTGTGGAGCTAAGCAAGCTGAAGCTGTTAAAAATCTTAATCTCTTTTCCATCTATCATGATGCTGCCAATTGGCCCAGTGATACAAATATTGAAATTTATATTGTTTTTTAGCACCTTGCAAAGGTCCTTGACTGCAGATTTTCTCAATGCAACACACCTTTTGATTTCTTGACTGCTGTTACCAAGGGTGATCGTGGCTCCAAGTGAAATGAAATTGTTGAAAATGTCAATCTTTTCTCCCTCTACCATGATCTTGTCTATTGGCCCAGTGGTGATTATTTTTGTTTTCTTGATATTGAGATGTAATCAACTCTGAAGGCCGTAGTCTTTGATCTTCTGCAGCAAGTGTTTCAAGTCCAACTCACTGTCAGCAAAAAGGTTGTGTCATCTGCATAATACAGGTTGTTGGTGAGTTTTCCTCTAAACTTGATGTCAGACACTTTATAGAGTCTAGTTTCCTGAATGATTTGCTCAGTATACAGATTGAATAAGTATGGATAAAAAACCACAAACTTGACGCACATTCTTCTTGATTTTAAAACATGCAGATTTCCCTTGCTCAGTTCAGATAACAACTTCTTTGTCTAGGTCTAAGTTGCACATGTGCACAATTAAGTAGTTCTGGGATTTCCATTCTTCTCAATGTTAGCCTTCATTTATTGTGATATAACAGTCAAATGCCCTTGTATAGTCCATAAAATACAAATAGACATCCTCCAGGTATTCTCTGCTTCCAGGCAATATCCATCTGACATCAATTAGGATATCACTGGTGCTACTGCCTCTTATACTTGGATCTTATACTTGGATCTAGAATCAGTCCTCAGAACAGAGCAAGGAAATG
>NW_006399801.1:8919062-8924222 GCF_000299155.1 Elephantulus edwardii
TTAGGGATCTCTCTAAAGTACTCAAGAGCAACGGTGTCTCTCTGGAGACTAAGGTCCCCCTGATACAGGCCATGGTCTTTGTAATAACTTGTTATGCATGAGAGAGTTGGACAATGACTAGGGGGGTTCGAAGGAGAATTGATGCCTTTGAGCTGTGGTGCTGGAGAAGAGTATTGAATGTACCATGGACTGCCAAATAAACAAACAGATTCATCCTGGAGAAGGTTAAACCAGGCTACTCCTTGGAGGCAAGGATTCTGGGGCTTCGTCTGACACACCTTGGACATGTTGTAAGGAGAGACAGGTTCTTTGAGAGGGACATCATGATTGGTAGGGTAGAGGGACACCGCAGGAGGGGAAGACTCTCTATTAGGTGGATTGATTCAGTAACTGGGGTAATTGGGATGGGGGTGTCAGAGGCAATGAGATTGGCACAGGATGGAGCAGGGTTTAGGGCTGTTGTACATAGGGTCGCTATGAGTCACAAACGACTCAACGACACGTAACAATAGCAACAACAGTGACATTAGCCATTTTTGACTGGATACCTGCCTGCACCTTCCCCTAGACTGGCCAAGACACCATACCTGTTCATTTACACTAGCTGAAACTGCTCTGAGGCCAGGATACTAGGCGCCCCACCCTGTGACGTATTCTTAGACCAGAAGAGGTGGTTGTTGTGACCTTGCTCACATCTTTGGACTTCAGCAACCACACAGGTTAGCAGAAACTTTAACCTGACCGTGTACCTTGACTCTGAGCTTCTGTTGGACTGGCAGATACATGATCCCAGGACAGAAAGCTTATTTTTCTCTCTCATTTCTGATAGCTTGGACCCAATTAGGTCTCAAAAATTTTGTTCAGCCTTTGTGTTTGACTGGTACCAAAGAACATATGAATCTCCAGGAGTTGTGGGACAGCCATGGATGGCCCTTTGGGGACTGGGGTGTCCCTCTCCCACTACATAAATATGAAATAGGAATCTGAGAATTACGTTCTGAAGAAAAGGGAACAATGAAGTAGTTGGCCAATGAGAAGTAGAGGTGAAAGACAGAGTGAGAACTGATGGCTTCCCTAAGTCTCTGTGGAAACCTCATTATCTTGGATTCCATGAAGTTCCCTTGCATCCTTCTAACAAAGTCTTTTCTGATTATAGAAACACTTGCCATACAAAGAACTTTGGCTAAGATAATCTCCACTATTCCATAGTCAGCATCCAAAGCAATAGAAAAATGGGTTGAAATGTCTGAGGCGGTAGGTCCTGGGGCATATGCCTGTGGTAAGAAAATTTCCTTAGACACGAAAAAAAGGAATCACTTGGCCTGCTGTGAATATTTAGGGCGAGTAGAAGAACAATAAATAAAATTCTAGAAGAGCTTGAAGAAGGAATTGGGATGTTTTCCTAGAAATTTGAAATTAAACCCCCAGTAATGAGACTATTTCCCAAATGAGCACGAGACTGTGAGCCAAATTCTTTTTGGGAAGCTTCCTCTTATTTTCTGTAAAAAAAGCTATGACAATTACAAAAGATTACATGTAATCATGTACTATTATCTTTATTTGGAACAACATTGTTCTGTGTGGTCTGAGAGCCTCAAAACAAGACAACTGATTGTCTTTTGTGTTTAGTAAGCCTTGATGCAAGAAGTGTGCTACAATCCTGAAGACAGGAGGTTCAAATCCACCAGTTTCTCTGTGGGAGAAGGATGGGCAATCTCCTCCTGTGCGATTAAGTGCCTCTGAAAAACTCCACTGGAGTGTCAGCTATGAGTTGGTTCCTACTCCATGGTTCACCACCACCACCACCACAACAAGAACAACAGCCTTGAGGAAACACCAAGAGATATATACAATAGATTCTTGGGCTTCTGAGCTCTCAAAAATATCCTTTTTGTTTCTTCCCCCCCCTTTCCCTCTTCTTATCTCTGTATTTAGTCCTATGAAGGCCAATAAAACTTTCTGTGATGATGGAAAAGTTCTTTCATTAGGCCAATGTGGAGTCGTTGATCACATGTGGCGATAGAGAACTGATAGGCATTTAGTATGACAAAGGATTAAATTTTAAATTTTCTTTAATTTTAATGAATGAAAAGTGAAATTTAAAAAGTTTTATATGGCTAGTGGCTTCTGTATTGAAAAAGTGTAGATATACCCTATAAATATATGTTGTAACTTTTTGTTTTGGTGTTGTTCAGGGGGTGAAGGAATAGAAAAGATTCAGTGGGGACTTGAAAAGGCAGGATAATAATAGGCATAGATCAATAGTAACTAATGATATAAAGTAGAATGTATATGAATGATTTTATAACACACAGTGTACATGAACAAAGCACAATGTAAACGAAAGATTATATAAACACAAGGTATATGCGTGAAACACAATGTAAATGACAGTATGTAAATGAAAATATGAGAAGGGGAAAAAAAGATCTAAAACACCATCATCTGAGTTAGATGTACCAGTATCTTATGTCCTACTGAGAAGTAATAAAGGATATAAATTAAAAAAAGGAAATAATTTGTGATGAAGGTTGCATAGTGGAGTGTACTGGGGGCAGGTATTGTATACCAATGAAGGAATTTTTCTTTTACTTTTCAAAGAAAAGAGCAACTGGGGGGAGGGGTTGGCAGGGAGAAAAATGCAACAATGAATGAATGGAAAGCCAAAATCTCTGTAAATGTTCATTGTTGTTGTTATTGTTATGTGCCATTGACTTGCTTGCAACTCATAGCGACCCTTGTACAAGAGCCCTAAATACCGCTCTGTCCTGTGCCAGCCTCGCCATCTCAAACACACTCATTCCCACCACTCCACTCACAGAATCGATCCATTCGTCCAGGGTTTTCCTCTCCTGCGCTGTCCCTCCACTCTCCCAAACATGATGTCCCTCTCCAAGGACCAGTCTCTCCTTGCAACGTGTCCAAAATATGTCAGAGGAAGCTTCAGAATTCTTGACTCCAAGGAGCATTCTGGCTTGAAATACTAATTTGATTTCTCAAATACTCTCATTTTGCACTTAAAAAATATCAGTGGCTGAGAGAATTTGTCCAGTTGTATCACTTTTAAATAAAATTTGACCTTTTTTCTTTTTTGGATGGGAAATTCTGCCCCAATTCTGGTTTATTGTATATGAGGATTCTGTGGTTGAGTGTGGGTGAGCTGTGGCTTTCTACTATACTTCTGGCATTCATAAAACACACTTAACATTGAGAGCAGTCAAATGTAACCTGGAAGGAAGGATATTTGTTTATCTTTCAACTTGTTTGAAGACCAAACCACAGCCATGTTGAGATAAAGTAGCCACATTAGATAGAACAGAAAACTTGAGGGAGACATCAGAATAACTTACCACAAAAACCTCAATGTTGATATGCCTTTCTTTTCCTTATGGACCTTAATCACAGACTCCACTGGGTCTCAGTCGCTGCGAAGTGGATTTTTTGAGTCAATGAATGGTATGTTTACTACATGTGATATTTATTTTTTTGAAGTTACACTAGGTTTTGTTTTTTTTTTTTAAACAAACTAAGCATAAATCTTTTCCAGGACAGGTGAATGGAAAGTCTTACATTCTTGTAGGTAACCTGTCCTTCTGATTCTTGATAGGATTAAATCTAGTCTTTGTGCCTCGAGTTCAACTGTGCTGGATCTGGTGTCTTTTGAGATATGACCAGTTCAAGTGACAAAAGCTGTGGGCCTGTCAAAGTAGGAGAGACACATCTAATTGGAATAGTGGAGAAGATGTCTGTTCCTTTTTTGCTTCTTTTATTGGGCTTCTCCAATAAGAATTTTACTTGATTTCCTTCCTTAGACATCTTTGAAAAAAACAGTTGGTCTCTGCATTTTGTACAAATTTGTTGTGTATATATCCACAAACCAAGACCAATCCCATTGCCATTGAGCTGATTCTAACTCATGGGAGCCTCATGTGCTACAGAACAGAACAACCTGCTCCATGGAGTTTTGTTGACTGTGATCTTACAGAAGCAGATTTCCCGTTCTTTCTTCTGTGATGCTGCTTGGTGAGGTTGCACCACTAACTGTTAGGTCAATAGTGGAGTGTAGTTCATTGGTGCCAGCAAGGGGCCAGGCTTGGCACAATCATCAGTATGTGTGTGTTGTTGGCAGAATAACTTTTCTTTTTCAGTCTTCCTGAAAAGGAATAAGAAAGCCTCTTTCTCTCCACTTTGTCGGAATAAGAAAGCCTCTTTCTCTCCACTTTGTCCATCAGGTGATTGAACGGCTTGAGGTTGAAGAGTAATTTATGTTGTAATGTGATTAGTGGTAAACCCACGTCTCTAGAAGGACAATAGCAGAGAAAACAGAACATGGGCAGGAAGACATTCTAACAACTTCCTGGCTATTGTCATTGTAGGCAACTTCTTGTCACTGCAGATATCCCATAGTCAAGAGAGTTTGGGTAGCTAGACCTGCCTACACCTCCTGTCTAGCCAGTATCTCTGGTATTCTCATTGCACTTTGCTGGTTTTGATTTGTCTGTCTGCTTTTAAGTTACTGTTGATCGAATCCTGACTTGTTGCAACTTTATCTTTGCAGGATAGAATTACGTCAGAGGATTTTCAAGGCTGTGACTTATTAGAGTCAGACTCTCAGGTCTATCTTCTGAGGTGCTTGCTTCTGGGTGGGTAGGTTTAGCCTGCCAATCTTTTGCACTACCCAAGGATCTTCACTACGCTAGCCCCTGCGTGTTATGTGCTATTACTTTGAGAAGGATTAAAGAAGACCAATGAGTCAGTCCTGTATTTATGGAGTGAAAGAATTACACAGAATCCTCTAGCCCATGTAGTTTCAACTGAATTAGAAATCTTATGGGAGGGAGCCAGGAGTAAATAGCCATTGGAGTAAATTCCAGGTTCCCGTGAACTTCACTCTCAGAAGTTGTTATTTTGTCGTTGTTGTTTGGTGCTTTGACTCATAACAACCTTATGAATAACACAATGAAACATTGCCTGGTCTTCTGCCATCTTCACAATCATTGGTATGTTTGACATTGTTTTTTCCTTTTTATAGGAATAGCATTTAATTTTGTAAAGCATAATATTTACAACCTGTGGGGATTTTCTAGAAAGTAACTCTTTTTTTAATTAATTTTAATGAACATTTACAGAGACTTTGGATTTCCATTCATTGTTGCACTA
>NW_006399801.1:8926122-8935479 GCF_000299155.1 Elephantulus edwardii
CCATTTTGAATAATATTGCATGATTTCCTTATTTTTCAATGCAGCATAGTATTCCATTGTGTGAATATACCACAGTTTCTCTATCCATTCGTTTGTTGATGGGCACTTAGGTTGTTTCCAACTCCTTGCTATTGTGAACAAATCCACGATAAACCTGGATGTGTATATATCTGCTTGGATGCCAGTTATGGTCTCTTTGGGTTATATTCCCAGTAGTGGAATTGCTGGGTCAAATGGTATCTCTATTTACAACTTTTTGAGAAAGCACTATACCACCTTCCACAGTGGTTGCACCAGACTCTATTGTTATAGCTAATATGTCATCTCACCTCATCGAGGGGTTTGCTTCATATTTGTGGATCTTCTGCTTTGCCAGCCTTAGTGTCTTTTGCCATCTTTCCTGATAACATGTCCAATGTGAGTGAGTAAAACTCAGCTTCTTTGCTTCTGAGGAACATTAGGGTTGCATTTCTTCAAGGATGGATTTGTTCTTTGAGTAGTCCACAATATTGTCAATATTTTTTACCAACATCTTAAGTCAGATGCATCAGTTTTCTATTTTCCTTGTCCATTGTCCAGGTTAAGCAAGCATATAAGATGATTGAAAAGACTATGACTTGAATCTTTTCAATATGGAATCATGGCACACTTTAGTTTTCAAAATTATAATCTTCCTTTTTTAAAAACAGATTTTAAAAACTGGTTTGCATATAATCACTCATATACATTGTATTTCATTAATGTACTTTGAGTTTTATACAATCATTTATACACTTTCTATTTTATGCAATTATTTTTTATCTGTGCCAATTATCATTTAAGCCTCCATTGAATTTTTCTGATTCCTTCCCAACTCTCCTTCCACTAACCTCTGCTATCCTGCTGATGTCCCCCTCCTTTTTTCTCTTCCCTCCCTTCTTTTATTTTCACAATAGTGATCTTAGGCATTGTTTGCCCTTATGTGTCTGAGTTATTTCACTCAGCATACTGTTCTCTAAACTCTCCAATGTTATATAGTGTTTTATGAAATAGTTGGTCCTTAGTGCTGCAAAGATTTCCATTTTGTGAATGTACCACAATTTCTCAATCCATTTGATTATTGTTGGGTATTTGGACTGATTAAATTTTCTTGCTATTATGCTATGAAAATATGTCTACCTATCTCCATTTGTGTCTCAGTTCTGATTTCCTTGAGATAAATTCCTAGCAGTGGAATGACAGGTCTCTATGGAATGTCTATGTTCAGCTTTTTGAGGATATAGCAATTGGCCTTCCATAGTGGTTGTACTATTTTACAATCCCACCAGCTGTATATAAGAGTTCCAATCTCTCCACATGTCCTCCAATATTTATTGTTTGATGTGTTGTTAAACAGGCCTAACAAAAGAAATCAAAAGTTTCATCACAATCCCAGAACAGATATTAAATTCACTCTTCAAGAAGACAGAAAGGCCAATTTCCAGTGTCCTTTGGAAAGGAAAGAGACCCAAAATAAGCAAAACTCTTTTGAAAAACAAACAACAAACAAACAAAAAAAGAAGTAGGAGTCATCTTCCCCCTGGTCTCAAAACATCGGTAATAATCAAAACAGCATAGTATCGGTTCAATGACAGACACATAGATCAATGAAATAGAATGGAGAACCCAGATATCAACCCATTTCCTTTTGGTTAGCTGATACCTAAAAGGGAAACAAAACTCACTAAATGGGACACCACAACCTCTTTAACAAATGGTGCTGGCAAAACTGGACATCTACCTGTAGAGAATTAAACAAAATTTACACATCCCATTATACACAAAAACCAACTCAGAGTTGGTCAGAGACCTAGGGATAAAACTCCAAACCATAAAGATCATAAGAGAAAAAAAATGGGAACAAGTTTAGAATCCCTAGCCTATGGTAAAAATAGACTTGCAAACATAGCTAAATATGACCAACCAGGAGAGGATAACATAGATGAATGGGACTTTCTTAAATAAAATTTCTGTATGAATCAAAAACTTTCTCCAATAGGGTAAGAAGAAATCCCATAGACTGGGAAAAAACATTTGTCAACAGCATTTCAAACAAGGGTCTCATAATTAAAGTTTACAGAATACTGCCAAGCCTCCACAAGAAAAAGACTGATAACCCAATCACAAAACAGGCAAAAGACATGAAAAGATTCTTCATAAGGGAGAACATTTGGATGGCTAACAAACACATGAGAAAATGTTCAAAACCACTAACAACCAGAGAGATGTGAATCAAAACACCAATGAAATAACATCTCACCACAGCAACAGTAGCAAAGTTTAACAACACGGTAAACCATAAATATTGGAGAGGATATGGAGAGACTAGAACTCTTATCCTTGCTTTTGAAAAATTTGAGATAAGCCTTTTTCATTTGCCTAATGCAACACATTGTTTGATTTTTTTCGATCACCGCTTTCATGGTTACTGACTTAAGATCCAAACAGGATGAAAACACTGGTCGTGTCAATTTCTTTTTCATTCATCATGATGCTAGTTATTATTCAGTGCCTGAATTCAAGGTGGAAATTGATGTCCATCCTTGCTCTGACTTTAGACATTTAGTCAGCAAGTCAGTCATATTTACTTACCGTCAGCTATGTCTTAGAAACTGGGGAGACAGTTGTCAATGAGGCTTACCCAACATTTTCCTGTCCAGCCTTCAAACTATCTTTTAATCAGTGAAAATTCTGTGGATCACAACAGAATACCATCTGATACAATACTAGAAACTGAGGCCTCTGTGTGGGAAAGCACTCCACACATGCAGTAGCCACAGCCATGGACTTGAACATACCAGCATGAAGATGATGCAAGGCCTGGTGGTATTCTGTTTGTTCATGAGGTTGCTGTGAGTCAGAGGCTGATGTGACAACTCCTAACTGCATCAAAGAAAAGTAGTAAAATGGGTCTAATAGGTTATTATAATTTTTAGAGGATATAACAAAAATGAAACCTGATACAAACCTGGAGAAGAATAAACTGGAAAAATAGAGGAAAACTAAGTTATTCCACTAAGTTGATAAAGTGTTCGCAAATTTCTGTCCTGTTAAAACGTCAAAAGTAGATTCCAAAGTCCCATAACACTGAGCTCTGCTCTGGGCTGTCTGATTTCTCCATCTGCTGTCCAGGTTATATTTCAGAGTCACATCAAGTTGAGTTAGTTGGTTGAAAAGTCCTTTGATATTTTCACTAAAGCTGGTGTCCCATTTAAAGCACTACTGACTCAAGCCACAGCTGGGGCCCTTTGTTTATAACACCCTCAAGTCACAATTCTGGGTGGACTTTGTTTTGCAGACACTATTTTATGAATCACTTTTTTAATAGGTGAATTTGCCAGCTTAGGAACTATTTTCTTTGAATCATCAGACTAGAAGTAACAGCAGAAGTCTCTGAAGCTTTATTTCCATGGTCTTAGCTTTTACCCCTAGAGTAGAGAAGAGTTCTTCTCTGTCCCATTCTGGGGTGTGTGTCCCTACCCACCAGCTCCCACGTGTGAAGTGAATGGGATATTGGTTCAGTTGCATAGCAGTGACTCTAAGTCTGGACCATGCTAGTATATTAACAATAGTTCAGTAATGAATATCATTTCTCCATCTTCTTCTCAGCCCAGCTGTCACCCTTCCTTTTAGAAGGTAATGCAATTGTTCCCCCCCCCTTCTATTATTTTTAAGTTAGAGAATCTTTTCTGGTAGCCATTAGGGAGGGAGAGCTATCGACTTAGGGGTAAGGAATTGTGTAGTCAACACAAAGGTATTCGGTTCAAATCCACCAGTTTCTCCATAGGAGAAAGATGGGCAATCTCCTCCTGTGGAATTTACTGCCTCTGAAAACCTGCTGGAGGATCAGGTATGAGTTGGTTCAGACTTGATTTATACAACAACAACATCCAGGTAAGGTATGACTTAAACCTAATTATCTGTTAAAATTTACAATAAAAAGTTTTACTTATACTATAACATCATTTTAACAATTAATAAATATATACTTAAATATAATGACTTGTGAGACTTAAAAACTGTGGATTAAAGCAAGGAGGATTAAAGCAAGCAAACACAGGTGAGGGACTGAGGAACACTGGGGTTACAAAAGCTCGAGGCAAGGACCTTCCCTAGAGCTGAGAGCCTTCCCTACGGTGGGTGCCTTCAATGTGGATTTCTACATTCTTAAACTGTGAGAAGGCATTTTTTCCCCCTTTAAATCCACACTCGTGGTGTTTTTGTTACAACAGTTCTAAGAAATGGAAAACACCATTTATGTTCTTTTTCTTTTGTTTTGTTTTGTTGGGACTATCACAGCCAATAAACCAATTCAACTGTCTCTGTGTAGCTTTTCAACAAGAATCATCTGGAAGTGATACTTCAAATGCCTTAGGATGCTGAAGGACAGGCCTCTTCCTTTTCTCACCACATAGATTCATGTATACACTTCCCAAGGAACTTTTCTTTATAGGGAAAGGAATTAACAAAGAAGGGGCTACTGTGGGCAGCTGGTTAACCCACTTTCTGTAGCCACTCTTCAGTCCTGACCAACTCTGCCCCTATAGAGACATTTTGAAGGGCCAGATGGTCTTTCAAGGTCCACAAGAAAGTTAATATATGTTGAGTGGTTTGTCTGAAAGTTTGAATCTGATTATGTCATTCAATTTGAGTGGCAAACTTTAACTAGTGATGGCTTTTTTTGTGGGGACTTTGAAAGACTGAGAAGTTAGCCAAATGTTGTGACATGAGAAACCTTTCTGCTGGTTTTAATGTATTTGGCCCAGTTTTACCAGATCCTTGGCAACTAGTTTGGTGACAGCCTGACACTTTGTGTAACATGAGGCTGCCATGGATGCAGCTAAACAGTCGTTAGCAGTGTGGCTGGCTCATTGACTGGGCACCTGAAGAGGAGAAAACCAGTCATTCTCAAGTCAGTGCTGACGCCTGGAAACCTCGAGTGTATCAGAGCAGAACTGAGCTTCACAACATTTCCATGGCTGTGGCTTTTTGGAAGCAGACTCCTTAGGGAGTTACAGTAATTAGGGAGGCTGACCTTAAGTAAATAATTAGGAAGGTAATGAATTACAATTCTAAGAAATGCTATGCAATCACAATATAGAAAAACCGAAAAAAAAAAAAAAAACCAACATGGGAAGATAAAGTAATTATTTCCATGATATTTGCTGTTGTTGGCTGCCATGGAGTCAGCCCCTCACTCATGTGATCCTATGAACAAAGGGACAAAACACTGCTCTGTCCTGTGCTGTCTCTGTGACTGGGTGTGAACCAGACCTACAGAATTTTCCCTGGCTGACTTTAGGAAGTACAATGCCAGGCTTTTCTTCCTAGTTTGTCTTAGTCTGAAAGATCTGCCGAATTTTGTTCAGCATCACAGCAACATGCAAGCCTTCACTGATAAATGGATATTGACTTCATTTGAGGGAGATGGGGAAGGGATCACAGCAGTGTGGCACTTTGTACCAAAAACATGGTTTTTATCATGGAACTAGTGATGCCCTAGCCATGATGACTGGTAATCCAAGATTTTGCCAAACATTCTACAGTCACTTTTTATAGGGCTTCTTTCCCCCAATTAAAAATCAATCTCTCTCTCTCTTGTAAAAGACATGCATACTCTTGGATTAATAAACATTGATGGTCATGCCTATAAATGACCCCTATTAATGAGGGGTGTTATTATCATACATCTGTAAATTGGCTGCAGAAGGGAAGTCATACTCAGTAATCTGTTTCTTAATATTACCAGCAATCGGGAGTGATAAAATCAAGAAGGATGCTTGTGAAGGGATGGGATCCTTAAATGTTGGTTGGCTATACTTGATCAGACAGACCCTGGGATATCTTCTCTATTGGAAAGCTTGCTGCCTTTGCTTTCACAGAGCAACCTTGGCAAGCCCTACAGAGAGTGCAAATGCACAGGTTCGTTAATGTGGTTCATTGATATGTTCTAATATGAAATCCTTATGGGTTAAGTGAAGAGAGGAACAATTAGATTTATGTTCCTATTGAGTGCAAGCTGTGGTATCTCAGCAACTGAAGCCGAAAGCACACAAGATAGGGGCCCTCCACGCCTGCTTGGTAAACTCAGCGCAGGTGGTTGGAAGAATACCTGGATAAATATCACTGGTCACTTGGGACATTTTCTTTATATCAACATTTGCTGTAGGAGGTTCTCACGTCTCTCGGCTTTTGCCAAGCAAACACTGTATTTCAGACAAGAAGTGGGAAACAATGGTTTGCCAGAAATGGCCACAGATTGTTGGTCTTATCAGGGGTGTACACAGAAGACCGTTTCCCTGGAGTCGGCTCTGGTTTCTGTGTGGACACAGACTCTCCCTGGGACTTCTGCCCAGGTGGCATCATAGGCTGAGAGGTGCTGACTGTACCCTCACTCTGGTGGAGAGGCTTTTTAAATTTTTCATTTCTTGTTCTGTGTCCTGCGTCATTGTGTTTTTAAAAATGTGCTCTTAGTGTAGAAACACAAGAGCTCCACTTCAGCTACTGGATTTGGTCACCTGAGAATTACCGTGACTGGTCTCCACTTTTCCTTTAAGAAAAATGGGACAAAAAGGCTCACAAAGTCCAAATTTGCCCCTATATGAGTTTCCTAGGGCTGCTGTGACAAGGTAACTCTAGTTGAATGACTTCAAACAACAGAAGCTTGTTGTGTCATAATTCTGGAGATGAGAAGTTGAATCCAGGGTATCAGTGGGGCAGTACTCTGTCTGAAATCCCCAGTGGAAGAGCCTTTCTTGTTGCTTTGGCTTCTGGGCACCTCATGCATTCCATGGCGTGTGGCAGCATCACTACACCTTTGCCTCTTTCTTCACTGGGCTGCCTTTCCTCTGTGTCTATCTGCCTTGGTGTCTTTTCATCATCTTTTTTTTAGAATACCATTCTTTGAATTAGGGTTCACCTTACTTTAGGAAGGGCCAGTTCTTGGAAAGAGACGTCATAGTTGGAAGTGTGGAGGGTCAGCCAAAGAGAGAGGAAGACCCTCAATAAGACAGATTGATACAGTGACTGTAGACATGGACTCAAGTATGTCAGAGATGATGAGGATGGCACAGGATAGGGCAGAGCTCAAATCCAGTGTTCATAGTTGGTTTTTTTTTAAATTTTTTTTTTCATAGAGTTTTTATGAGCTATATATGACTCAATGGCCAACAACAACAACAACAACAACAACAACAAGTTAACTAAATTGGGAAAAAACCCTTTCTTTTCAAATAAAGTTACAGTTATAAATACCAGAGTTAGCGCTCCAACACTCTTCTCCCAGTTTTTAGAGGACACTAATAAACTCCAAAAATCTGCCAGAGGGTCAGCAATGACTCTGTTCTGACTTGACAGTACACAACAATGAACTCACTGAGAGCCCTGGTGGTACAGTCTGTAGGTAGTTTTACTGCCAACCCAAACGCAGCCCCTCCTGGGCAGTTTAAATCCTCCATTGCCCCTATGGGAGAATGATGCTCTATGTCCTCCCATGAGATTTACAGCCTTCTGAAAACCCATTGGAGGGTCAATTGTAAGTCCATTCTGACTCCACAGTGATAATAGAGAAAGAGAATGAACTCCTGAGGGCAGTGGTGGTTCAGTGGTTGAAAGTCTCCCCTCCCATGAAGGCAGTCCAACTCAATTCCCAGTCAGTCCACTTAGCTGTCCCTGGAGTGTTGCGTGTTTCTACGATGCTGCACAAATTCCAGTAGAGCTTCTAGACTAGGCAAAAAGATTTGATCATCTCTTCCTGAAAATCTAAGAAAGCCCTAGAAATCTCAGTCATCTGACCTGAGATTATTATTCTTGGGGTCAGTGCAACTGATCATTTGGTCCATCTTGCATGGAATTATCATGAGTCAGGGGCCAGATCGGCAGCTAACAACCATAAACTAAGTCCCAATTCCTCCACACCTAACTTTGTTTCCCTCTCTTCAGGGCAATCCCAGGATCTACTAATTCTCTTGATGCTTACTTTTTTGTTGAGGTCCCTTTTATGTTAATATTTTAATGATAATTTTTTAAAGCATTCTTTTCCAGAATGTTGGAGCTGAGTTTGAAATAATTGATTCTTTTAAATGATTGATTTGCTGTTGGGCATTGGAAACCTTATAAACTAATCCTACTAGGCAAATGTTAACTCTTGTTAACCCTTGGCCATGGCCCAAGTCACCCGCATCTCTCCCAGGCCTGGCATATGGTTGGGTCTCAGTACAAATGGACTACACTTGTTATTTGAGTGTTGAAGCTGCGTGAAAGTGTTAAGAACTAGACTTTGTAGAGATATACCTGATTTAGAATCCTGGCCCTGCTACTAACTCACCCAAGTCTTTGGGAAAGTCACTTAACCTTTCTAAGCCTGTTTTCTCATATGTAAAATGGGCAGGAAGACCTATTAGAAAACGGTGAGAATGAAATTAGGTTATACATGAATTTTATAGTTAATCACCATTGTTCCATGCCTAACATTACCCCACATTTTCAGGTCTCCACTGGACCATTCCTAATTCCTTCATCCCCTCACTCTGCCTACCAAACGTTATGACTTTGAGATTTTTCTTTCCTCTCCACCCTCAGCCTGCCTCCTCCCTCTCCTTCACCCTTTGGACTTTGGTACACATCTCACTCGTTGTTGTGTACTATCGAGTTGGTACCAATTAATAACTGACCCTCTCATGGGTTTTCAGAGGCAGCTAATTACATGGCTCGAGAGTGCCCACTCTTCTCCCTTGGAGCACTTGGTGGATTTGAACTGTGTACCTTTGGGACTGCAGCACAGTTTCTTACCACAGTTGTTATGTGCCGTTGAGTTGCATGCGACTCATAGCGACCCTATGTACAATAGCTCTAAACTCTGCTCTGTCCTGTGCCAGTCATACTGTCTCTGACACTCCCATCCTGATTACCCCAGTCACTGAATCAATTCACCTCATAGAGGGCCTTCCCCTCCTGCACTGTCCCTCCACCCTCCCAAGCATGATGTCCCTCTTCAAGGACCAGTCCCTTCTTACAACATGTCCAAATTATGCCAGATGGAGCCTCAGAATCCTTGACTCCACGGAGCTGCCTGGCTTATCTCTTTCCAGCATGAATCTGTTTGTTTTCCTAGCAGCTAATGGTAGCCTCAATACTCTTCTCCAACACCGTAGCTCAAAGGCATCCATTCTCCTATCCTCCTTAGTCACTGTCCACCTCTCTGATGCATAACAAATGATAGCCCATGATCTGTATCAGGCGCACTTTAGTCTCCAGAGAGACACCATTGCTCTTCAGCACTTTGGAGAGGTCCCTAACAGCAGACTTTCCCATGGCAATATGTCTTTTAATTTCCTGGCT
>NW_006399801.1:8936878-8943464 GCF_000299155.1 Elephantulus edwardii
TTCCTGAGATGATTCTGAACTTCAGGTGGGATGAAATTGAAGTCATATTTTAGCTCCTGTGGATCCGGTTTAATTTTCCTCAGCTTCAGCTTGAACTTGCATATTAGTAGTTGGTAGTCTGTTCCACAAGCAGCTCCTGGCCTAGTTTTCACAGCCGATATTGGTTTTTTTCCGCAGATGTAATCGATGTGATTCCTATGCATCCCATCAGGTGAAATCCATGTGTATAACCTGCGTTTATGTTTCTTAAAAAACGTGTTTGCAATGAATAAGTCATTGATTGTGCAAAATTCAATCATTCTATCTCCAGCTTCATTTCTGTCACCAAGGCCATGTTTTCCAACTCCTGATTCTTCTTACCTGCTCCCAACTTTTGCATTCCAGTCACCCATTATTATCAATGCATCTTGATTGCATGTTCGAGCGATCTCCGCCTGTAAGAGTTGGTAGAAATCATCTATTTCTTCTTCTTTGGCTCTGGTTGTTGGTGCATATATCTGAATGATAGTGGTATTTACTGGACTTCCTTGTAAGCATATGGATGTAATCCTATCACTCACAATTTTGTACTTCGGGATGGATCTAGAAATTTCTTTTTTGACTATGAAAGTAACTCCATTTTTCCTCACCTTTTCATCTCCCAAATAATATATCATATGATCATCTGACTCAAAATTCCCCATGCCAGTCCATCTCATCTCTCCAATGCCTCGTATATCAATATTTATTTATACGTTCCATTTCTTTCTTAACAATTTCTAATTTTCCTACATTCATGGTTCTCACATTCCATGTTCCAATCACTAGTGTCTGCTTACAACTGTTTCTCTTCCTTTGTATTTCCATGCTTCAAAATCATTACTCCTTGGTGTTACACTGAATTTTCATATGAGCCCGCTATTCCACTTCTAGGACTATACCCTAAGGAAAATAGGACTGAGACACAAGTGGAGATTTGTCCACAGATGTTCATAGCAGAGTTATTCACAATAGCAAGAAAATGGAAACAGCTAAAATATTCATCAATAATGAATAGATTTAGAAATTGTGGTGCATTCACATGATGGAATACTAAACTTGATCTTTGTAGCAGCAGAGCGCTCTATGGACTAAAGCTCCTTACCTTAGAAGTAAGGCTTTCAAGACTTTGGTTCACTTATTTTCATCAAGAAAGTCCAGTCACTAGGAAAGATCATTGTATTTGGAAAAGTAGTGGACCAACAAAAATGAAGGAAATTCTCAGTGAGATGGTGCTGTTGGTACTGTTGAGCCAAGTACAACTCATTAGTGACCCTATGAACAACAGAGCTGGATGCTGCTCTCTCCTGTGCCAACCTCATCATCTCTGACACACTTGAGACCATTGCTACAGGCACTATGTCAATCCATCTCACTGAGGATCCTCTGCTGACCTTTCACCTTTCCAGGCGTGATGCTCCTTTCCAAGGAATAGTTTCTCCTAGCAACATGTTCAAACTATAGGAGACAAAGCTTTACCATCCTTGCTTCCAAGGAGCACTTTGGCTGCACTTTTCCCAAGACATCTGTTTGTTTGCTACAGAAATGGACCCAAATACACCAATGATCATTAAGATGCCACAAGTCTAGGCAATATTTTATTATGTTATTTATGCTGCTGCTGAGAGTTGGAGTCAGCTTCCAGGCAACTAATGGCATCACATTGCTTGCCACATACTAAATTTTCAATAAACATTTGCCAGATTAAAATATGTGTTCTATTTAATACAATGGATTTAATGCCAATGATCATGAAGATAGATTACAAATGGGCAGTATTTCACTCTATTATATTTAAAAGGCTTCAGGCCTTTTGTTCAAAAGGTCTCTATGAGTCATGCTCAACTTGAAGGCAATCAGTAACAACAACAACAACAACAACAACATATCTGAGATCACTATGAGTTAGAGCCAACTTGGCAACATATTTAAATTATATTTGTTATAAACATTTTGTATGATTGAGGAGTGAATTGAGAATTGAGGAATGAAAAAAGGAAGCAATTATGTTGGAAAAAGAAAATCAGTAGAGAAAGATACGTTTATCAGCGAGAATTGTCTGGAGAGTGGTAAGAAGCTGCACTGCAATTCCAAAAGCATGCAGTTTGAATCTACCAGCTGCTCAGTGGGAGAAGGATGGGTATTCTCCTGAGAAGTTAAACTGCCTCTGAAAACCCACTGGAGGGTCAGTTATGGGTTGGTTTCGACTCTATGGTACACAACAACAACAACAACACTGGGCACTTAGTACACTTTTCTGCAAATTAATTGTTTAGCTTAGAAGCCATAATCCATTTTTCTATATGATGTTTATTTTTTATTCCTGTGAACAACTGAACCTGATTTATAGTTTGGTAAAATATTTTGTTAATATTGTTGTGTACTCTCTAGTTGAGTCTGATTCATAACTGACCAGAGGTAGTAAATCACATGGGAGGAGATTGCCCATCCTTCTTTTGCAGAGCAGCTGGTGATGTTGAACGTATGGCTTTGGTATTGCAACACTGCTTCTTACCACTAGGCCACCAAACCTCTCATTTTGTTAATAGAAATATATTTAAAGTAGAACATATGTATTTTCTTTTTGGCTTGTCATGTAACAAAAAAATGATCTCCCCACTCACTCTCTCATTGTCTTTTCTCTCCTTTTCTCTTGCTGTTCTACTCTGCATATGGGACATTTAAAATATTCCTGAGAATTAATGATATGGAATGCTTAAAACATTCATGAGAATTGGTTCATAAGGAAATGTTTTTTGTTAAATTTTGTCTTATATTGGTTGCATACAAAATTCTTATACATTGTGTTTCACACTATGCTTCATTCTCATTGTGTTTCATATAATCATTTCTATAGAATATATTTTATAAAATTAATCACCATTGAACTACGCATACCATTACCCTGTCTTTCCAGGATCCTGTCTGATCTTTCCCATTTCCTTCAGTAAATGTTGCTAGCAAAACTGGATTGCTACCTGAGTAATGCTGAAGCAGGATCCACATCTGACATTGTATAAAAAAATCAGCTCAAGATGGACCAGAGACTTAGGGATAAAGCCCCAAACCATGAAGATTGTCGGAGATAAAGCGGGACTGAGATTAGAAGGCCTAGCCCATGGTATAAAGAAGCTGACAAGTACAGCCAGAAATACATAGCCAGAAGAGGATGAAATTGATGAATGGGACCCTCTAAAGATTAAATCCTTGTGCACATAAAAAACTTTTTCCAGCAGAGTGAAAAGAAAACTTACTGACTGGGAAAAAACATTTGGCAATACCATCTCAGACAAGAGTCTCATAAGAAAAATTTAGAGAATCCTACAGGGCCTCCACAAGAAAAAGACCAATAACCCAATTACAAAATGGCCAAGAGACATAGAAAGACTTGCACAGAGAAAAACATTTGTATAGCCAACAGACACATGAAGAAATGCTCAAAATCACTAGCAATAAGAGAGATGCAAATCAAAACCACAATGAGATACCATCTCACCCCAGTAGCAGTGGCAAAGTTTAACAGGACAGAAAGCAATAAATGTTAGAGAGGTTGTGGAGAGATAGGAACTCTCATACACTGTTGGTGGGATTGTAAAATGGTACAACTACTCTGGAAGGCAGTTTGATATTTCCTCAAAAAGCTGAATGCAGAAATTCCCTATGACCCGGTGGACCCTATTCCACTGCTAGGTATATACTCCAAGGAAATTAGAACTGAGACACAAATGGAGATTTGTACCCCAGTGTTCGTAACTGCATCATTCACAATTTTAAGAAAATGGAAACAGCCTAAATATTCAACAACAATCAAATGGATTGAGAAATTGTGTAACATTCATATGATGGAATACTATGCAGTACTCAGGAGCAATAATTTAAAAAAAAATTACAAAATAAACTGAGAGAGACTGGAAAACATTATGCTGAATGATCCAACGGTCTTATAAAGAAAAAATACAGCACAAGACCATTATTGTGAAAATAGAAGGATAACGAACAAAAATGTATGGGGATTCAAGGAAGGAAGGAAGGAGTGAGAGCAGAGGGGTGTGGACGAGCAGGGGGAAATTACAGGGTCATATAATTTGGTAGGTGGAGGAAGGGTGGGGTAAAGGAAATAGGAGAATGTTTTAAATAAAGTAAAAACACTGGTGTTTACTCCCCCCTTTAGGAGTTACTCAGCTTTGTGATTCTATAGGCAACTAGTCATTCTCTTACTCTCCAAATTACCCAACCCTGAGATAGGCAGCAGTCAGTAGAGCACTTGTATGTACCTAATCAAGTGGCCTTTGGACAGTACCCAGTGAATTTAGGGTTTTAGGGGCAATTACTCAGTCTGCCACCAGATGGAGAAGGCACTCCATCAAAATCCAGTGCAGTGCTTCTTGGTAAAGCAAGTTTTGACAGTTTTCTCTTTTCTGGGGTGGAAGATTTGCCCTCATCCCCCCCACCCCCTCCACCCTATACAGAAAGAAAAGCAGCTCATGAAAGTTCACATTTTGACATTACATTTAAGGAGCCAACATACATGAATATATATTACCATAAATCCAGCAATATTTGCTCAGTTAAATTATTGAAAGGGGTATGTATTTTCAACTGTCATAAAAATGGTATTGACCCATAGATTGATTTTTTAAAGATAAAATCTGATCTCCCATTTCATTATGTCTAGACATCCTCTCTTCCCAAGTGTCCTCTCCCCCCCACTGCCTTCCTTTGTGCGATCATTAGGTTCAAAATGAAGAGCAAGTGCTTTGAATGCAGATAGTTCTCCATTCAAGTTCAAACAATTGCTATTAGATGAACCACTCAACACCACCATACTTCACTTTCCTGAAAAATCTTGGAGACCTTTTTTTGTCACAACTGGTGGATGGAGTAGGGCTGGATCTACTTGGTAGAGGCCATGGATCCTTCCAAATATCTTACAATGCACCAAACTATCTGACCTCAAATATCAATAGTGCCAAAGTTGAGAAACATTGGGTTAAATGATATTCAGAAGCAGAAAACAATTCTTTATAGATTGTGTCTTTTGATTAAATTAAAAACACACACTATGCTAGACTGTGGATAAAAAGATAAGGACTTCTGTGCAGAATCTGGAATTTTACTCTATTCCACAAATTTTTTAATAAGTTAGCTTATTACTGTTTACGAGATGTTGCATAAGACACAGGTCAGAGACAAAGGACTTGGCATAGCAAGCTGTATGAGCACATGTTGGTGTTTCCCCTCAAGTCTCATGGGAGTTCCAAGAAGGAGTTTGGGCGCACACTAAACATGTAACAAATTTATGTCACAAGAAAACAATGATCTTGGGAAATCTTTTGTTTTTATGCAAAATAGTAAGCAAGCCAGACCTTTGACTTGGAGAGAAGACATCACTTTTCCCCTCAAGGTTGCTAAGTATATCATAAAAGGTATAGAAGACCTAGAGTTTTTCTGTAGTATTTGAAAGGTTTTTCAAAAGGAGAAAGAGATACCGGAACTGGGTTTTAAAGGATAAATAGAGTTCAATTCATTGATTAGAGGAGAAAAAAAAAGTTTCCAGAAGCAGGAAGAAAATTGGTTAAAAGCACAGAAGCATGAAGTGTGGGGTAATAAGGAACCAGATTGCATTCAATGTTGTTGAAGAGTGGCCCATGCAGGTTGAAAAGGTCTGATCACACTCACCGGGTGGGATGGTCGAACAGTGAGGCCAGCTTGTTGGGCTCCAAGGAGAACCGCTAGGAGTGGAAGCATCTCGGACTGTAAGCTGTGCCTCAAGATTGAGGAGCAGGAATGAATAAGGAGATGAAAGATAACTGGGAATTCTGAGGATGCTAACAGCCCCTCTAAGGAGATACTTCTCTTAAATGAACTTCTAATTTTGAGCATCTCAACATAGATTATGATTGACTGGAAGAGATTGTTACTTGTTCCTTCCTCTTCCCCCCAAAAAGTGATCCAACTGAATGTGGAAATTATCAAACAATATAATTAATATCACATGAGCAAAATATTGATGATGATCATTCCAAAATGGCTAGAAGAGTCCATTGGCCAAAAAAAAAAAAAAAAGAAGAAGAAGAAGAAGAGATTGTGGCACCAAAATATCATTGTTTATATCAGATGGATCCTGGCTGAAAGTAAAGAGTAACAGAAGAATGTCTATTTGGGTTTTATTGACTATGCAAAGGATTTGACTGCGTGGATCATAACAAATGACTAACATGAGAAGAATGGAAATCCCATAACAATTATTCTCATATGAAACCTATATGCAGACTAAGAAGCTATTGTCCAGGCAGAGCAAGTGAACACTACATGGTTTAAAATCAGGAAAGGTGTGCATCAGGGTTGCATCCTTTCTCCATACCTATTCAAAAGCTCTCATGTCTAGTGGCAAAAATAAGCTTGACTCAATGAAGAAAAAAACGTGGGATTAGGATTGGAGGAACACTAATGAACAATCTGCATTATGCAAATGCAACAACTTTGCTTGCTTAAAGTGAGGAGGACTTGAAACACTTCTTGCAGAAGGTAAAAGACTATGGCCTTCAATATGGATTGTATTTCAGTA
>NW_006399801.1:8944039-8952925 GCF_000299155.1 Elephantulus edwardii
AAAAGAACAAACAGGTATATTTTGGAGAAAGTGCAAACAGAATGCTTCTTGCGGGTAATATGACAAAACTTTGTCTCCCAGACTTGGGGCATGTTGTTAGGAGAGGCCATTTCTTGGAAAGGGACATCATGCTTAAGAAAGTGGAGGCTGACAAAAGAGGCAGATAGATTCACACAGTGACTGCAGCAATGACCTTAAATATGTCAGAGATGATGAGCATGGCACAGGATAGGACAGGGTTCATATCTGTTCTTCATAGGGTCACTATGAATCACACTTGACTCAAAGGCAGGTTATAACTACAAAGCAACAATGTACTGACTACTCATTAACATAATAAAAGCCCTATTCAGCAGTGTAGTTACATCTACATAGACAGGGTTTGGAATTTACAGTATATAATTAATTCTTGGAAAACACAATTCATTCTGTAACACTGGGGAGCAAAAGATATGACTGGGAGTTCTCAGAAACCAGGACACTGTGAAACTGTTGCTGTACTGCAAAAGTCTACTTTCACCATGACTGCGTGAGGAGGATGAGATTGCTTTTTGCCCCACCATCCTCTCTCAATGGTGATATCAGATTCTAGGATCTGTTCTCAAGCTTCCAGGTTCTGTGATAGAGGTGAGAATAAAGCAGGAGCTACGTGGTGCCACTGAGTGTCAAAACACAGGAGTAACATGACGTGGAGTGACCAGTGATCAGACAACATCAGGTGATCATAACAATGCAACTTTTGTAAAGTCCACAAACATCATGGTGTTTGGACATACATCCATTGAGACACTAGTGCCAGTGCCACCGACAAGTGAAAACCAACAGTTAAATTTTCAGAAATTTGGCAATCAAGTTGTTAAACATAACAATTATCAAAATATTAAATTATATAGACTCACAATTAGTGAGGAAGCAGTAATTCAGTGATAGCATTCTCACCTTTCATGTGGGGATTCTGGTTTAATTTCTGGCCATGACACCTCATGCATAGCCATCACCTATCTGTCCTTGGAGCTTTATGTATTGCTGTGATGATGAAGCCCAGGATCTTTTCAATCACTTGCTGTGCATCTGAAAACTGGACAGTGAATAATGATGACAGAAGAAGAATTGATGCCTTTGAATTTTGGTGTTGGAGAAGAGTACTGAATATCCTATGGACAGCCAAAAGAACAGGTATGTCTTGGAAAATATGCAGCCAGAGTATTCCTTGGAGGCAAGAATGGCAAAGCTTCATCTCCCATCCTTTGGACATGTTGCTAGAAGAGGCTGTTCTTTGTAGAAGTACGTCATGTTTGGAAAGGTGGAGGGTCAGTGAAAGAAAGGAAGACCCTCAATGAGATGGATTGACATGGTGACTGCAGCAAATGGCTCAAGTGTTTCAAAGATGGTAAGGATGGCACAGCATAGGACAGGGTTCTTAGGGCCACTATGAGTTGTATGTACTCAACTTGATAGCAAGAGATTTCAGTGGAGTTGTATATACTCAACGTGGCAGCAAGCGATTTCAGTGGAGCTTCATTATTAAGATGAACTAGTACAAAGTCCTAAAATTAGTTTGTGGTTTTTTTTTAAACTGTAAACAAACTCCACAACCCATGAAGCCCAATGGTCAACTGGACCCGGGGCTGCCTTGAGGACTGACTCCTTGGCAGCTCACACCAACACTGTGAGAGTTTCTGAAAGCTGCTATGCCTTGGTTGACCGTCTGTGTGTGAGGTAAAGTACCACTTTGATATCACTCAGCAGGAAGCTAGCTGAAAACAGCTTACTAGGAAGGCACATGGACATGTCCCTAAGAAAAACTAGGTTCTTCCATGAGACCTCATAAGACCCAGAAGAGCAGCTGTGAAGGCTTTATTAGTGAGAAACTAAAGTCCTTGAGAGCTTGTAGAAAATAGTGATTGAGACGCTATTGTCCTTGAGAATTTGCAGAAGATAAAATTTTTGTGTCTTTGTTAGAACTATTTCAGTAAATCATGAAAAGCCTTGGTTACTGGATGCCCAAAGACACATTCCTTTCTAGCACCAGAGATAATTATTAGATATATTAGTTTAGGGTCTTTGAGATAGTTATTAGCTGTGTAACAAGAAGTCTGATTATTTTGATAGTAATGGAATGACTGCCTTTTTTATATATGCTGAGAAAAATAAAGGTCGGGGCTCTTTGGCTGTTGCCCAAGATCCCTGTGCCTCAAAACACAGGAGAAACATGATGTGGAGTGACCAGTGATCAGACAGCCCTCAGCTGATCGTACTTAACACAACGCAACTTTTGTAAAGTCCACAAACATCATGCTGTTTTTCCCTCAGCAGCACCGTGTCCTCAGGTCCTGCCAGTAAACAGCAACAAACCACCAAACATGTGACTAAATTATGTTAAAAGCACAGGCAATAAAGATTTAATACCCATTATTTCCTAATTATCTTATTATTATATGTGTTTTTGAGGAGCACCAATATCACAAGAGAGTGAAGAGGAAATGGTAGGACAAAGGTGGTGGGAGACGTGAGCTATCAAACTAGAGTTGTCTGGGGGAAGGGGATGGGAGATGTGTGAGGGACAAGGAAAGGAAATTGAGCTGGATGCTGGAAGGATGGGTTGAGGGTGGGAATACATCTCACGCACCAGAGAGCACAGCCTCCGAAACCAACAATTGATCTGCATACTCTCATCAGTTCTTTTGGGTAAAATATTTGTCTGTCAAACATTGCTTTAAAGCTGAATACCCAAATTAAGACAGTCTAGGGAGAAGGTTGGCCATCCACCTGTGAAATAACAGGCCTTCAAAAACCCTATGTAAAACAGAGAACAGATTAGACTAGCAGATATCATACCAGACACTGAGCCTTTGTATTGAGAATTGCAAAGGTGGAGGAAAAGTTGCAAATGGACCCTAATGATTGGAATAGAAAAATTGGAGATTATTAAGGAAGAAACAGAATGCATAAATATCGACATAACAGGCACTGGCAAAATAAAATAGACTGGCATGGAACATTTTGATTCAGACAACCATACGATCTACTATGCTAGAAATGAAAAGGTGAAAAAAACACAGTACCATTCATAGTCACAAAGACAATTTTTAGATCCATCTTGAAATACAATGTTTTGAGTGACAGTGTAATATCCATACACATACAAGGAAGACCTGTCAATACTACTATGATTCAAATTTATGAACCAACAACCAGAACCAAAGAGGAAGAAATACCAACTGTTACAATAAAAAATCGATTGAACATGTAACCAAGAAGGATCAGTAGTCAAGAAACATGGACTTGGTCACAGAAATGAGGCTGGAGACAAAATGATAGAATTCTATACAGTCAAGGACTTATTCATTGTGAATACCTTCTACAAGAAACACAAACAGCGACTATACACATGGACCTCACGTGATGGCCTGCACAGGACTTGGGGAGGGTTTATTCTGTTGTATGTAGGTTTATGCTGAGTTGCTTTGAGAGCACCTAATGACAATAATCATTACTCATCTGTCAGTTTGTTGTACTGTAGTGACCTTCATGTTGCCATGATGATGGAAGCTATGCCACTGGTATTTCATAGAGATGACCCATGGTGGACAGATTTCAGCAGAGCTTCCAGAATAAGACAAACATAGAAAAAAAAATAGGACTCTCCATACACTTCAGAAATAACAGGCCTTTGAAAACTATGAATAACAGAAGAATATTGTGGGATATAGTGCTGGAAGATGAGCTGTTTAGGTTGGAAGAGACTAAAAATGTGACTGGGCAATAGCTGCATCCTCAAAATAGAGGCTACCTTATTCTGTGAATGATGTAAAAAATTTACCAATGAAGGACCTTCATTTGTTCCTGTGGCAAAGTTCAAAATGAAGATAAACAGCTGCAAACATCCATTAATAATTGTTGTTGTTGTTATGTGCCGTTGAGTCTCTTGCGACTCATAGTGACCCTATGTACAACAGCCCTAAACTCTGCTCTATCCTGTGCCAATCGCACTGTCTCTGATACACCCATCCTGATTACCCCAGTCACTGAATCAATCCACCTCATAGGGGGCCTTCCGCTTCTGCGCTGTCCCTCCACCCTCCCCAGCATGATGTCCTTCTCCAAAGACCGATCTTTTTTTACAACATGAAAACCATTAATAATTAGAACATAAAATGTATGAAGTATGAATCTAAGACATAGAAAATTGTAAAAAAACAAATGGAATATATAAAGATCAACATCCTAGGCATTATTCGTGAGTTGAGGTGGACCTGGTATTAGCCGTTATGAACCAGACAATCATATGATTTACAGCATCAGGAATGAAAAGAGGAATAATATCCCATTTATTTACAAAAAGAGCATTTCAAGGTCAATCCTGAAGTACAGTGCTATGAATGGTAGGATACTATTTATTCATACACAAGGATGATCTGCTAATACAATTATTATCCAAATATATTCACCAATCACTAAAGTAAAAGTTAAAGAAATTAAGGGTTTCTACCAACTTTTCTGTTTGAAATTGATGAAACATGGAATCAAGGTGCATGAATAATAACTGATGACTGGAATGCAGAAATTGGAAACAAAGGACAGGAATGGTAGTTAGAAAATGTGGCATTGGTGGAAGAAATGAGGCCAGAGATAGCATGATGCAATTTTGTACAATCAGTGATTTATTAATTACAAATACTTTTTTTTAGAAAAACAAATGATAATGTGGCCCATGGACCTCACCTGATAGCCTACAAAGGGATCAGATCGACTATATTTGGTGAAAGGGACATTGGAGAAGTCCAATGTTGTTGTTGTTATGTGCTGTTGAATGACTTGTGACTCATAGCAACCCTATGTACAACAGCTCTGAAGCCTGCCCTGTTCTGAGCCAGTCTCATTCACTCCATCATACCAACCTCCATTGCCCCAGTTACTGTACTTATTTCTATACTGACATTGTTGCTTCTCAGTACTCTGAAGAGGTCCCTGACAGTAGATTTTCCAAGTACAAGCTCCAACTCAGAAGTCAAAAGAAGACCTGGCCTGACTTTGGAACAGGCCATCAACTACTCATGTGCAAGTTCAAGTTAAAGGTGAAGAAAATGCAAACAATTCTGTGAGAATTTTTAGTCTCTCCTAACTGAATTTACAAACCATCTCAAGAACAGCAAAATTTAACAGAACAGCAAACAACAAATGCTGGTGAGGTTGTGGACAAACTGGAACCCTTATTCACTGTTGAATGGTTGCAACCACTATGGAACTTTCTCAGTATGGTGTTTTCTCAAAAAGTCACAAATAGAAATACCATTTGACCCAGCAATTCCACTACTGGGAATATACTCCAAAGAAACTATAACCACCACCCAAGCAGATATATACAAACCTATGTTTATCATGGCTTTGTTCACAATAAAAAAGAGTTGGAAACAACTTAAGTGCCCATCAACAAATGAATGGATAGAGAAGCTGTGGTGTATTCACACAATGGAATAGTACACTGCATTGAAAAATGAGGAACTAATGAAATATTATTAAAAATGGATGACCCTGGGGGACATTATGCTGAGTGAAATATCTCAGTCACAAAAGGACAAATACTGCATAGTGCCACTGTTGTAAAATGTTGCTGATATGGGGGTAGGGGAAAGAATTAGAAAGAGGGGATAAATAATATATACTGCATTGAAACAGATGAGGGAGAGAACTATTTAAAAGGAATATATGATTAGGTATTATTGTCATAACAGGAGTCTAGAATGAAGGCTGCATAGTGAAGTGGGCTTGGGGGTGGGATTATATAACAATGAAAGAATTTTTCTTTTACTTTTCAAAGAGAAGAGCAAACTGGGGGGAGGGGAGGGCAGGGAGAAAAGTGCAACAATGAATGAATGGAAACCCAAAGTCTCTGTAAACTTTCATTAATAATAAATAAAAAAGAAAAGAAAACTGAAATATAACCCAATGTCCAGCAATTAAAAAAAAAGAATAGATTGATGTATTGAACTTTAACGACTGAAGACCAGATGCATCATGGACCTAATACATGAAGAAAGTAAAAAGTTATAAAGACAGAGAACAAAGAAAGAAAAGACGAAAATAAATGACAGAAGAGACTCTGAAACTTGCACTGAGATGAACAGAACCCCAAACAAGGGAGATGATTGTTGAAACAAGGGAGCTGAACAGGAAATTTCAAAAGACTGGCTCATGTCCATGAATTGACTGAGGACTTATGACTATTTTAAAAATTCAATTCAAATTGCTGTTTACTTGATCTAGAATTCTGCTGGTTGCTCAGATAACAGATATTTTTAGTAGATTTCCCATTCTTCTCATGACTAAATAGCTAACATCATAAAGCTAAAGAAGTCAGACTATTTTGATTATTCTTTTGACTCTGTTTTCCAATATGGCAATCACAACTACCTTGTCTTTTTGTACTATGTGCTGCCACTTGGTTTCTACCAGCATAGAGCCACCTGGGCCCACTGTAGTTAGATATATCTTAATTCAATCAGGGCAGTTCCCACTATCAAGTTTGGTTTATATATAATGACAATCATTGCCATCTTCAAGGATGCTGAATTTCCTGTCACAAATTTGTTCCTCACTGTAGTTTATGAAGATGTTCAAAATGGCCACATCTAAGCTGAACTGGTTAAGTTTTCCTTAGACTTGTTTTTCTAGAGGGGAGGGACAGCACAGGAGAGGTGACTCAATAACACATAACAACAACAAAAATATTGCCACCAGATCTTTGTAGTAAGGCTTTTCCCTGGTGAGTAAGCTTTGTGTTCCAATTAACTAAAATGAATGTTTTAAAATCTGTCTCTGGGAAACAAGATGGCGGGTTCGCCATGAGAAGCTGTCAAGGGATGACAGTAAGTGTGACTGGAAGCAAATTTTAAAGCAGTTTGTTTTCAAAACCACTTTCCCCCACTACCTGCTAAGCATCTTGAGTAACCATGGCCGTAGCAACAGTAAAATGGGCATTGTTAAACAGAACCGTCTGGAAACATTTATTTCCAATTCAAAATGGAGTTTTATATTGTGTTTGTCATAAATCTACATATTCTTCTCTTCCAGATGACTATAATTGCAAGGTGGAGCTTACTTTGACGTCTGATGGCAGAACAATAGTATAATACCACCCTTCTGTGGACATGCTGTATGAACACACAAAACCCATCCCTCAGCCAGATCCTGTGCATAATGGTGAAGAAATACGTGATCAAGTGCTGAAAATCAGATTAGAAGTAAAAGATGAATCCACTGGTATCCTCATGGCGAGTATCACAGACATCGTAGGAAACAGAATCCTCCAAAAGACAGATGATTTTCAGGATCTCATTGGGAATTAAAGGGACGTGACATTGTCTCATGTAAGAAAATGTGATGTATTTACTGCTATGTTAAATAATAATAAAAAAAATTACATACTAAAAAAAAATTGTGTCTCTAAGTCGGTTTTTTGGTTTTTCTACGAACATGAACTTTGAGGAACTTCCCCTCTAGGGAACAAACTTTAACACTTACCATTATGGTAAAAGTATGTCCTCTGATTTTTGAGGTAATGAATGTGTTCTAAAGTTGGTGATTATGCGTTAGAACATAACTAAAAGCCATTGACTTGTACACTTTAAATTAGACGGAAACAACAGAGTTCTAAAAAAATGAAGAAAACATTTACTACTCACTGTGTGTTTTGTTCTGTTAAACAGAGATTATAAACTTTACCAAAATAGGAGATGCAAGCATATTTAAGTGTACCACGACACTATTGTATAGTAACCTAAGGGGATTTATGCAATAAATAAACATTAAAGCATCTTTATTAATGTTGATGGGTTCTTATTAGAGAACATTTTGGCTAATAAATATTCGTTATGTTAAAAAATGTGTTCTCTGGACTTTTCTTGTGTGGGTCTCTGGTTCTAATCTGACAAATTCATGCTAATGTACTAATTTCTCTAAACCTCTGAGATCCTTCTCCCACAGTAAATATACCAAGGCAGGTCTGGCACTTAATTTTATTAAATGTAAGCCAGCACTTTAATATATCCTTTAGTTAACCAAAGAAATATACTATTAGATTCCTTTCCAGTCTCTTGAGTTGAAATTCTGAATGGAGGCTCTATGCTTGGTGGGTCATAATAAATATGTTCACATTGTTCCAAGTTTTATGTTCTTTACCTTGCCAACAGCTATAGAGGATGGAGCCCAACCCTAAATGGTCTCAGAGGAGGTGTTGTTGTTAGATGCCTTTGAGTCAACTAAACTTCATAGTGACCCTTTGAACCACAGATCTGAACTTCGCCCTATGCTACAGAGTCTTCATGCTTCAGCCATTCTTACAGTCGCTGTGTAAATCCGTCTCACTAAGGGGCTTCTCTTCCACTCACCTCTTCACCTTTTGTAGGATAATGTCTTTTCCCAAGGCCTGGCCACATGCCCAAAGGATGTAAGACAAAATTTTACCATCTGTGCCTCTAAGGAGCATTCTGGTTGTACTTTCTGCACCCGTACTTGTTTGTATAAGTTTGAAACCAAAGGGATTCCATTTTGCTTTCCTTCTGACCTATCCTGTGTGTTCCAATTAATGTTTACTCCTGTTGTTGCTGTTCTGTGCCATTGAGTCACCTGCAATTCCTAGTGATTCTGTTTATGTGCATTAGCTCTGAATCCTGCCCTATCCTGAGCCAATTTCACCCTCTCTGACAGACCTAAGCTCATTTCTCCAGTCACTGAGTCAATCCATCCCATCATGGGTCTTCCTCACCTCTGCTGACCCTCCATCTCTTCAAGAATGATGTCCTTCTCCAAGGACTGGCCCCTCCTGGCCATGTTCCCAAAGTATGTGAGATGGAACTTCAAATTCCTTGTTTCAAGGGAGCAGCT
>NW_006399801.1:8954085-8964651 GCF_000299155.1 Elephantulus edwardii
AATGCATAGGAAGTGATTAAAAATACAGTAGCTTGGATAAAGGACACTTGAGTCTTTAAATAGATAACCTTGCTTTTAGTACTTAAAAGAGGTCTTTGACAGTAGAGATTCCCCAAAACAAGATGTTTTTGTGACTGCTGTTATGATGAGTGTTTATTGTGGATTCAAGTAAAATGAAATAACTGACAATTTCTATCCTCTTTACATCTATCATGATGTTTTCTATTGATTCAGTGGTTTTGTTTTTTTATTGGGGAGATGTAATCCATATGGAAGATTATTGTCTTTGATCTTCATTAGTTAGTGCTTTCTAGATTGCTGAGGAATCTTCCTCTGATCCTGACTGTCACATTCTTCTTCATATAGTTCGACTTCACAAATTATTTGCTCAGTATTGAATAAATATGATGAAAGATTACAACTCTGACACATATTTTCCTAATTTTAAATCATCCAGTATCCTCTTGTTCTAGTCAATGACTTTTTGGTCTATGTATAAATTTTGCATGAACACAATTAAGTGTTCTAGTCATTTTACTCAATGTTATCCATACTTTATTATGATCCACATAATCAAATGTCTTTGCATTGTCATTAAGGTACAAGTAAACATCTTTCTGATACTTGTTTTTGGCTAAGATCCACCTGACACCAGCAATGATATTCCTAGTTCCATAACCTCTTTTGAATCCAACTTACATTTCTGGCAGCTACCTGCCGATGTACTGTTCCAGGTATTTTTAAAAATAATCTTCAGCAATTTTTTACTTAAATGTTATGTTAATCATGATATTTGACAATTCCTTCACTCCATTTGATCACCTTTTTTGAATGGAATAAAATATGGATCTTTTCAGTCAGTTAACCAGGTACCAATCTTTCAAATTTCTTGGCATAGGCTAGTGAGCACATCCAGGGTTTCATCTGTTGTTTGAAATATCTCAACTGGTATTCCATCCTTTGTTGTTAAGTGCTGTAGAGTAAACGACTTGATTCATGGTGAACTCATGAACAATATATCAGAACCCTGTCCTACTCTGTGCCATTCACATCTCTGATATTCCTGAGCCCATTGTTACAGTCACTGTGATAATCTACCTGGTTGAGGGTCTTCCCCTTCTTCTCTGGCTTTCAATTTTCCAAGCACATGTTCTTTTCTACGGACTAGCCATTTCTAACAAAATGTTCCAAGAATGTGAGACGAAGCTTCATACTCCTTTTTTCCAAGAAGCACCCTGATCGCCCTTTTCCCAAGACATATTTATTTGTTCTTTTGGCAGTCTATGAGATATTTGGTACTCTTCTCCAACACCACAACTCACAGACATTGATTTTTCATCTGTCATCCATGTTGTTTGTTGTTGTTATGTGCCATTGAGTCACTTGTGACCCATAGTGACATATAACAGCCTGAACTGTGCTCTATCTTGAGTCAACCTCATTGTCTCTGACACACCAGCCCCCATTATTCCAGTTACTGAGTCAATCCATCTCATCCAAGGTCTTTCTCTCTTGGGCTGTTCCTCCACCCTTCCAAGCATGATTTCCCTCACCAAGGACTGATCTCATCTTGCAACATGCCCAAAGTACGTCAGATGAAGCTTCAAAATCCTTGCTTCCAAGGAACAGCCTTGTTTCACTCTTTCTAGGTCCAATCTGTTTGTTCTCTGAGCAGTCCATGGCATTTTCAATGCTTTTCTCCAGCACCACAACTCAAAGGCACTGATTTTTCTTTCTATCATCCATCATTGTCCAGCTCTCTGATGCATAGCAAGTGATTGTGAAGACCATGGCCTGGATCAGGTGTACCTTAGTCTCAGACTGACATCATTGTTCTTCAGTATTTTGGAGATGTGCTGACAGCTGAATTTCCCCAAAGTAATTTGTCTTTTAATTTCCTGGCTGTACTTGCCAAGAGTGTTGATTGTGAATTTAAGCAAGATGAAGTAATTTACAGTTTCTATCTCATCTCCATCTATCATCATGATTTTGTCTAGTGGCCTGTTGGTGAGGATTTTTGTTTTCTTGATGTTGAGATGTAACCCATATAGAAAGCTGTAGGCTTTGATCTGTAGCAAGTGTTTTAAGTCAGCAGGCAAAGTTGTGTCATCTGCATAACGCAGTTGTTGTTGAATCTTCCTTTAATCCTCATGCCACATTCTTCTGCTTATAGTCCAACTTCTCTAATGATTTGTTCTGAATATAGATTCAATAGATATGGAAAAATGTTATAGCCTCAATAAAACCTTTCCTCATTTTAAATCATGCAGTGTTTCCTTGTTCTATTTGTAACAGTGTTTTTGATCTTGTTGTTGTTACGTGCTTTTGGTCGACTTCCACTGAAAGGTACCCTATGACTAATTGCTCTGAATCCTGCCCTATCCTGAGCCATTGTCACTGTCTCCAACACACCTACCCCTATTGCCACAGTCACATTGCCAATCTAGCTCTTCCAGGATCTTCCTTTCCTGTGTTTACACCCCCCCCGCCCTTCCAAGCATGATGTCTTTCTCCAAGGATTTGACCTTTCTGACAATATGCCCAAAGTGTGTGAGACAGAGCTTCAAAATCCTTGCTTCCAAGGGGCAATCTGGTTTCACTTGTTCTCTCGGCAGTGCATGGTATGTTCAACACTTTGTTCAACACCACAACTCAAAGGCATCTCTTCTTATCCTAGTGGAACTGAGTTAATTCACTCAGCATAATACTCTCCAGTCTCTCCAAAGTTATGTAGTATTTTTCAAAATCATTGCTTCTGAATGCTGCATAGTGTTCTATTGTTCAAATGTACCATAATTTCTCAATGCATTTGTTTGTGGTTAGACATTGGGCTGTTTCCATGTTCTTGCGATGGTGAATAATGCTGCTATGAACATTGGTGTACAAATCTCTGTTTGTGCCTCAGCTATCATTTTCTCAGTGTATATTACAAGTAGTGAAATAGCTGGGTCATATGGCATTTCTGTGTTCAGCTTTTTGAATAAGAGCCAAACAGCCTTCCATAATGGTTGTACCATTTCACAATCCCACCAACAATATCTGATGATATTTTTTTTTGCTTCTTTTTCTTCCACATCCTTTCCAACATTTATTCCTTACTACCCTATTAAACTTTGCTGCTCTTACTGGAGTGAGATGGTATCTCATTATGGTTTTGATTTGCATCTCTCTTATTGCCAGTGATTTGGAGCATTTCTTCATGTGCCTGTTTGCCATTTGAATATCTTCCTTTGCGAAAATTTTTTCCATGTCTTTTGCTCATTTTGTAATGGGTTATCAGTCTTTTACTTGTTGAGGCCCAGGAGTATTCTGTAAACTTTTGTTATAAGACTCTTGTCTGAGATGGTATTATCAAATGTTTGTTACCAGTCTGTAGGTTTTCTTTTCACCCTGTTGTTTTTGATGTGCAAAGGGATTTAATATTTAGAAGGTCCCATGCATCGATTTTATCTTCTTCAGATTGTGCATTTCTTGTTGTATTTGGCAGTCTCTTTATACCTTGGACTAGCACTGCTAAGCTTGATTCCAGTGTGTCTCTTAAGAACGTTATTGTTGTGGGCTTTACTCCCAGGTCTCTGATCCACCTTGAGTTGATTTTTGTGTGTGGTGTCAGATATGGATCCTGTTTCAGCTTTCTGCAGGTGGAAGCCCCTTTTTTTTCAGCACCATTTGTTGATGAGGTTATCATTTCTCCATTTGATAGCTTTGATTTCCTTGTCAAATACTGGTTGACCATCGATAGCTGGGTCTATTTCTGAGTTTTCAATTCTGCTTAATCTCTTTTATATTTTAAAAAGATTGATTTAAGACATTTACTTTCAATGCCACAGTTAGATTCTTACTCATGGTAACTCTCTATGAAGTTTACAAAGTTATCAATCTTTATAGGAGGAGATTCACCATCTTTCTTCTAGGGAGTAGATGGTGGGCTTGAACCACCGAACTTCCAGTGAGCAGCCCAAACCATAATGCACTAGGTGACCACCTTACACTAATCCTGTATGTTAACATAACAAGACAAACTATTTCCAAGGAGATTACTGCTAACAGCATACTTGTTGTTGTTATGTGCTGTCATGTCACCTGCAACTCATAGTGACACTTTGTAGGAAGCCCTAAACCCTGCTCTATCCTGTGCTAATCTTATTGTCTCTGACACACCTACTCCCAATACCTCAGTCACTGCATCAATCCATCTCATCAAGGATCTTCCTCTCCTGTGCTGTCTCTCCACCCTCCAGAGTATGACATCCCTTTCCATGGACTGGCCCCACCTTGCAACATGTCCAAAGTATGTCAGATGAAACTTCAGAATCCTTGCCTCCGAAGAGCAGTCTGGATTCACCCTCTTCAGGACAAACCTGTTAGTTCTCTTAGCAGTCCATGGTATATGTGATACTCTTCTCTAATACCACACCTCAAAGACATTAATTCTCCTTCGATCATATAGAAGTTAGAAATTATAGCACATAGTTTCTTGGGAAACAATTTAACCCATAGTTTATAATCATTTGTTCCCCAGTAATTAGGCTCTTGTCATATATAAAACATGTTCACCTCATTACATCATCCCAAAGATCTTAAATAAGCTCCAAAATAACATATTCTGAAGTATAAAATATCATTTTCTGAGCCATGTAAATCAAATATGGATAGGACTTTACACATATTCCATTCTAATGCAAAATTCCACTTAACTTGTGACTGTGAAATCTAGATTGCAAATTATCTGTAGCTGGACAATGACTAGGGAGGATAGAAAGAGAATTGATCCCTTTGAGCTATGGTGTTGAAGAAGAGTATTGAATGTACCATGGACTGCCAGGAGAACAAACAGGTTTGTCTTAGAGAGGGTAATGCCAGTCTGCTCCTTGGAGGAAAGGATTCTGAGGCTTCATCAGATATGCTTTGGGCATGTTGCAAGGAGGGACCAGTACTTGGAGAGGGACATCACGTTTGGAAATATGGAGGGATGGAGAAATAGAGGGAGACCATCGATGAAATGGATTGATAGAATGACTGGGGTAAAAAGAGTAGGTTTGTCAAAGACAGTAAAGTTGGCTCAGGATAGAGCAGGTTTCAGGGCTGTTGTACAGAGGGTTGCTATGAGTCTCAAGTGACTTGATGGCACATAGCACAACACCACCACCAAGTACAATACTGGAACAGGCATAAGTAGATGAGAGAAATTGTAGCTAGGAAAAATTGGAGGGAAATGAGGAATGCCAGTCCCCAAATAAGTCCAAAATCAGCAGGAAAAAAAATTATATTAGTTATGTTGCAGGAGGATAAAACCCAAATCATAGCTACCATAAAAAAAATAAAGAAAAGTAGGTTATTTGACACACTGTGTAAAAAAAAAGAGAAAAGATAGAAATGTATGAACATGGGCATATGGAGGCTGAGGGAGCTGCAGCAGTGCAGTTCCTCCAGAGCCCAAAATGGCTACACTTTTTGGAATAAATACAAAGTCAGATGAAAGTGTAGAAACGCTCGCCTCTTCCATTAATGTGCTAAAATTAGGTACTCTTACATCTTACTTACAAGTGTCTTTGATATGAGACGATGTTTGATATGTGGAGACAAGCCAGTCTTATCAATATACAGGATGTTCACAGACACAGGAAGAAGGTAGGAAGAAAGGTATAACTTCAAGGATATTCATTTGTTAACTCAACAGGTGGGTGAAGGAATAGAATTACTTTTCCCTGGTCTAGCTAAGTATGTGACCCTGATGTAAATGAAACAAGCCCTTTCCTTCTAAAATGAGGATACTTCTTAGATGTTAATATGCCAGTAATAAAGAAAGTTTCCTAGGGGGAGGGTAAGTGAACCTCAAAGAAAGTAGCAAGGACGGTTGGGGGTTTTTTTCCACACTAAAATTTGTAATTTGACCTTTCAGCTCAATACAGCAGGCAGGCAGCTGTTTTCTGCCAGGCAAAGCAATCCAGTACCTTCAAGCTAAGACAACTATCAAGGCTTAAAAATAGTCCTCTCTTCTCTAGCTGCAACAACTGAAGAACAAATTCAAGCCTCGAGTTGCAATTTTGAAGAATTCTACAGGCAAAATATGGAATGACGAAGTATCAAAAGAAGATGAAAGGAATATACAGTCACTATACCAAAAAGAATTAGTTAACACTGAACTATTTCAGGAAGTAGCATATTATCAAGAGTCAACGGTAAAAAAAGAAGTCCAGGTTGCTTTGATCAAAAATATAAAACCCCAGGCATAGATAGAATACTAATTGATGTTATTTTAATAAAAAGAGGCAGCCCTGGACTCACTCATTAGTCTATGCCTTATCAGGGCTGTGTCCCTTCACCATGCCTATTCAATCTATATGCTGAGCATATTATTCGAAAAGCTGCACTATGTGTAGGAAAATGTGGTGTCAGGATCAGACGAAGACTCATTAATAACAGGCATTATGCAGATGACACAAGCTTGCTTGTTGAAAGTGAGGAGGACTTAAAGCACTTGCTGAAGAAGATTAAAAAAAATACAGCCCGCGATATGGATGTACATCAACGTCAAGAAAACAAAAATGTTTACCACTGGACCAATAAACAATATCATGATATACGGAGAAAAGATCAAAGTTGTGAATGTTTTCATCCTGCTTTGACTAACAGTCAACACCCTTGGTTCCAGCAGTCAGGAAATCAGGAGACATGTTTCACCAGAAAAGTCTGCAGTCAGGAACCTCTCCAAATTTATTGAGGAGCAATGATATCAGATTGAGGACTAAGGTGCATCTGATTCAGGCCATAGTCTTTTCAGTCATTTGCTATGCATTTGAGAGCTAGACACTGAATGAGGATGACCTAAGAATTGATGCTTTTGAATTGTGACGTTAGAGAAAAGTGCTGAATATCCCATGGACTGTCAAAAGAACAAACAAATATGTCTTGGAAAAAGTGCAACCAGAGTGCTCCTTGGAGGCAAGGATGATACAGCTTTGTATCCTTTGGGCATGTTGCTAGGAGAGGCTCTTCCTTGGAGAAACACATGCTTAAGAGGGTGGAGGGAGGGTGAAAGAGAGGAATACCCTCAACCAGATTGACACAGTGACTGCAGCAATGGGCTCTACTATGCCAGAGATTGTGAGGATGATATAAGATGGGACACAGGGTTCAGATCTCTTGTTCGTGGGGTTGCTAAGGATTGTACTCAACTTGATGGCACCTAACAACAACAACAAATACTGAGATGTAATCTATATTGAAGTCTGTATTCTTGCATCTTCTGCATTAGTGCTTCAAATCTGCTTTACTTTTACAAACAAATTTGTGTCATCTGTATGATGCAGGCTGTTGATTAGTCTTCCTCCAATTTCTTCTTCATATATTTTAGCTTCTTGAATTATTTGCTCAAGATAGAAAATGCATAAATAAAGAGAAAAGATACAACCCCAACTCATTCTTTCCCTAATTTTAAACCACACAGTGTTCCCTCATTTTGTTAAAAAAGTTACTTCTTAATTTATGCATAGGTTTTTCCATGAGTAAAATTAATTGTCTGAGGAATCCTATTCTTTTTAATGTTATCTCTAAATTATTCTGACTCACACAGTCAAATGCTTTTACATGGTCTCCAAATGACTGTAAATTCTAAATGTCATTATCACCCAGGAGAAGGCTTCTTTCCTGGGGATTAGGATTTTTGCCTGAGAAGGGTCTGGAAGGGATGATGGGCACTGGATGGATGCTCATGGAAGACAAAGACACATGTTTAACACAAAACATCTTTTTAGAAGCTGTGCAGTGCAGTGTCCCTGGGCAGAACAACGCCTTTGTCAGAAGAACCACAAAGAAAGCAGGGATTGAGAGTGAAATCTGGAGAATAGGAGAGAAAGAATAAAACATAGTTCTAAAACATTCACATTACAGCTGAATCTTCAGCAAGAGGAGAAATAAGTCACAAAACTTCTTTTCAACTCATCTATACCCACGAAAAGACTTTTTAATCTCTTTAAAGAGATCCAGATTTAAAGAGGAGATAATGATAGACAAGGTCCAATGGTGATTAATTTTATAAAATACAATGCTTGAGAAATGATTGTATGAAACATGATACGAATGAAGAATAGTATGAAATACTATGTATACAAACTTTGTAAGCAAACCAATAACAATAAAAAAAGAGAACAGAAGAATAATTTATGAGGGGCAGAGTAGTCTTGGTGGCATAGATTATAGGGAAGTGTACTGCAAACTCAAAGACTGCACTCCTCTGGCAGGTCGGATCCTCATTGGTTCTGAGGGAGAAAGATAGGTAGTCTCTTCCTGTGTCATTTATAGTCTCAAAGACCCAACGGACAGTCAGCTTTGAATTGGTTCTGACTCCATGATGAGAGTTTTGACTCTTTGACTATAAGGAAAGTCTAAGTGTAAGGTTCTTGAAATTGAAATGGAAAGAAAGACTTATGTGAATGTGGCCTTATCTGGAAATGGATTATTTGAAGATGTAATTGATTAAGCTAACATAAGGTCATGCTAGGGTAGGGAAGATCTTACTCTTGTATGACCGGTGTCTATAAAAGACAAGAGACACAAATGACACACAGTATAGATGATGGCCAATGATATCCCTGGTGGTACTGCTTCTTCTAAATCTAGTTTCTACTTTTGGCAGTGCTCTGTCTATGTACCATTCTACTAGTTTCTAAATGATCTTCAGCGGTATTTTGTTTGCATGTGATATTTATGATGTTCAATAATTTCCACACTTTATTGGATCACCTTTCTTGGGAATGGGAATAAATATGGATCTCTTCCACTATGTCAGCCAGACAGCTGACCTCCAAATTTCCTGGCATAGACTGATGAGCATGTCCAGGGCTGTATCTGTCATTTAAAACATATCAGTGGGTATGCCCTCAGCCCTGGGGCCTAATTTTTAGCCAATGTCTTCATTGCAGCTTAAACTACTGTCATTAACGTTGGCTTCTCCCCACCCTCAATATCCATAAGGACTTTATTGCAGATCTGAGAGCACAGTGGGATTCCCCTCAAAAATTGTGTCTTAACATTGGCTTTTGATCATATGATACTTTCTGAAATATTTCAGTGTTGGCCAATTCTTTTTGGTATGGTGATTCTGTGTGATTCTTCCATTTTCTTTTGATGTTTCCTAGATAATTCTACATTTTGACAGTAGCATTTCTAAATAGTTCAACTCCAGTTTTGAGTTTATTTTTCAGTTATTTTAGTTCTTCCCTTTTTGTTTTCCAATTCTAGGTCTCAGCACATTCTATTGTAACACTTTGTTTTGTCTTCTCGATCTACTCTTTGAAATCTTCTTTTCACCTCTTTTACTTCAGCATCTGTCCCCTTTGTTTTGGCTTCTAGATGCTCTAGTGCAATTTTCAGAGTCTCTTCTGACATCCATTTTTGTGTGTTCTTTCTTTGTCTTTTTAGTAACCTTTTATTCTCCTTATGGATGAGATTCTTGTTTTTGGGTATTTTTTAGTCTTTTTTTATTGGTTTGCTTACGAAGCTCATATACATTGTGTTTCACACTTTTCTTCATTCGTACGTATTGTGTTTCATACAATCCTTCTCATGCATTATATTTTATAAAATTAATCACCATTGGACCTTGCTCATCATTACCCTGTCTTTTCACCTGGATCCTTCCCATTTCCTTCCCCACCCTCCTTCCACCCACCAAACTATACAACCTTGTGGTTTCACTCTTATCCATCCTCAACCCTTCACATCCACCCTTTCCCCCCTTGGGTTCCCATGCGTATTTTATTAGTTATCCCTCTATTTTTACAATAATGGTTTCATGCAGTATGTATCCTTATGAGATGGAGTTAATTCATTCAGCATAATGCTCTCCAGTCTCTCCAAAGTTATGTAGTATTTTTCAAAATCATTGCTTCTGAGTTCTGCATAGTATTCTATTGTGTAAATGTATCACAGTTTCTCAATCCATTCAGTTGTGGTTGGACATTTGGTCTGTTTCCATGTTCTTGTGATGGTGAATAATGCTGCTATGAACATTGATGTACAAATCTCCATTTGTGTCTCAGTTCTGATTTCCTTGGGGTACATTACTAGTAGTGGAATAACATAGATGATATTCTTGATGTTATTCCACAACTCATCCAGTCTTTGGTCATTGGTGTCCAACGTTTCAAACCTATTTTTAGGATGATTTTTAAATTCAGGTGGGATAGACTCAATATAATATTTTGGTTCTTGAGGACTTGTTATAATTTTCTTCAGCTTCCTTTTGACCTTGGACATGAGCAATTGATGATCGGTTCCACACTCAGCACCTGGACTTCCTTGCTGATACTGAGCTTCTCCAATGATTTCTTCCATAGACTTAGTCAATTGTGTTCCTAGTTAATCCATCTGGTGATGTCCATGTGTAAAGCTGCCATTTGTGTTTTTTAAAAATATTATTTGTGTCATTGAATATACAAAATAATCATTCTATTTCCAGTCTCATTTCTACTGCCAAGTCCATACTTTCCAACTGCTACTCCTTCTTCATTGTTTCCAACTTTTAAAACATAGCTGTTTAATAAAATAAAAATAATAAAATTA
>NW_006399801.1:8967195-8967902 GCF_000299155.1 Elephantulus edwardii
ATAGGAAAATTTTTGTATTACAATGAAGTGGGCAAGATATTTTAAAAAGTAGTATGAAACCCAGAAATTATAATGGTTTAGAATAACATTGAAACATATATCCTTCCAAATAACTAAAAGCAGTATAATCCAAGTTTAAAAAGCCCATTAAGCTTGGAAAAATATTCCTTACTACAATACAAAAGGTTAATATGAATAACCCCTAAGTGCCTGCAAATCAATATTAAGACAATTAAGACAATTAACAAGCTGATTTAAAATGGACAAAGGATGTGACAAATTGATTAATAAAGAGTATAAGTTACTTATATGTGAAAGAAGAAATATATAAGAATAATGAAATTAGCAGAAATTAGAACAATCAAATAATAGTTCCATATTAAATTGTAACTGCAGAAAGTGAATCCATGAAGCAACAAGCAGCCCTTGTTAGCATGACAAATTTACCTTCACGCCTTGAAAGCATTCTTACTGTTACCCTTGTTTTAGTCTGTGTTGAATTGCATTGCATCATATTGTTTGTTTAATACAAAAGCTAAGCAGGTTTTGATTGCCAATGTTTGGATTCAAACATGTACAAGGATTTTCTCATGATCAATCTTTGCACAGATCTTAAAATAAAGCAGATAAAATAAGTTGTTATTATCCACATCACAAAATGATTCTCAGTGTTAAAAATTTAGTACAGTTTCTTTATTTTATTTTAT
>NW_006399801.1:8969257-8974222 GCF_000299155.1 Elephantulus edwardii
GTGCTCAAGTATTTCATAAATTCTGGATATAAGTCCCTTATCTGATATGTTATTACCGAATACTTTTTCCCAGTCAGTGGCTTCCCTTTTTACCCAGTACAGTTTCTTTAAGAAGTAATTTTTATAATTTAAATAAGATATGATGTATATGGTTTCTAAAAATGCGAGTTTAAGAGCAGAATCAGTAATGAAGTTCCAATTTCACAATGAAAATGTTCCAAGTTCTTCAGATTTAGCTGATTTAAAGTAAATGCAAATGAGATTGTTTGTTAAAGACATCGTTTTCTTTAAAAAATATTGTTTCCATTGAATTGTAATTTCAGATAGTGCAGACTCCTGCTCCAGCGCACACCTGGAGCTACCCGACAGGCAGAGAGCCCTCAGCAGCTGAAGGGAGGGCAGGACTTTAAGAAACAGAAAAGGGGCCATGGCTATAGTTAAGAAATACAAATACAAGTACAGAATTTATGTAATTTGACTGGCTAATTAAGTCTACAAAAAATACAAGACAGGAAAAAGTGATGAGGTATAAAAATGTACTCAGTGACATTGTGTAATGAACTAGGGGATAGGAGAGAGGCACTAAATGTGTTATTAGGCTAATTACCTGGTTTGTCTCATGGAAGTGTGACCCTAAACCTCCAAACCAAGAACTCAAATCCTGTAAGGTGTTTGCTTGTATTCAGCAGCCTCAGTAGATTCCCTTTCTCTCTCCTTTTGTCATTGTAAATGTCTTTATCTCACAATTTTTGCCGATTCCATTTTTACAGGTGTAAAACTTATTGACAACAATTCCAATGATTGGTTGTGAGTTTTGCATCACTGTAAGCCTAAAGTCAGTACACATGAGCAGTAGTTCCCCTTTTCCTTCTCCTCCCAATGCAGATAATCATATAATTGCTGGTTTGGATCTCTTTACATAATAAAATTATGCAATATTTGTCCTTTTGTGAAAGAAATCTATTTCACTCAGCACAATGTCTTCAGGATCCATCCATATTGTGGCAAGTATCAAGACTACATTTCTCTTACTGACTAAGTAGTATTCTCTTATGGGTATGTAGAACTGTTAGATTCTCCATTCATTCATTGGTATTCCACCAACTCCTGGGGCCTTATTTTTTGGCCCATTCCTTCAGAGCAGCTTGAATGGCCTTCTTTATCATGATTGCCTCTTGATCATATATTGTTTCATGAAATTCTTCTGTGTCAGCCAATTCCTTTTGGTATAGTGGCTCTATGTATTCCTTTCATCCTCTTTTGATGCTCCCTGGGTCATACCAGTTGACATATTTCAACATACATATGCAGCCCTGGGTGCGCTCACCATGTTGTGACAAGAAATCTGGAGGACAACTACCTGGCTAACTGACTGAAAGAGACCCATATTTATTCTCATTCTCCTAAAAGGTGATCTAACAGAGTGTGGAAATTATTGAACAAAAGGTGATCTAACAGAGTATGGAAATTATTGAACAATATCACTAATATCACACACAAACAAAATCCTGTTGAAGATTATCTAAAATGCGATTAAAACTACATCAACAGAGAACTGGTAGAAATACAAGCTGGGTTTAAAAGAGGCTGTGGCACAAGGGACATTACTGTTAAAGTCAGATAGATCTTGGCTGAAAGCAAAGAGTATCAGCAGAGTATTTATTTGTATTTTATTGACTGGGTAGATCACAATAAATTGTGGATGACATTGAGAAGAACTGGAATCCTAGAACACTTGATTGTGCTCATGCAAAACATTTACTTACCAGAAAGCAGTCATCTGAACAGAGCAAGGAAATACTGCACAGTTCAAGATCAAGAAAGGAGTGTCTGCTCTCCATAACTTTTTAGTTATAATATAACTAACTATAATATAACTTTTAGTTCCACATATGTGGAACAGATTATTCAGGAGGCTGGACTTTATAATAAAGTCTGTGGCATCACAATTTCGTTGTGTGAACGGCACAACCTTGCTTGCCAAAATTGAAGAAGATCTGAAGTGTGTACTGCAGAAGGTCAAGGACTGAAGTCTTCAATATGGATTGCAGCCCAACATCAAGAAAATAAAGACTTTCACCACCAGACCTCTCGGCAGCATTGTGATAGATGGAGAAGAGATGGAGATTGTTAACAATTTCCCCTTGCTCAAATCCACAATCAATACTCTTGACAGTAGCATCCAGAATTCAAAAGATGAATCGCATTAGGAAAATCTACTGTCAAAAGAGCAGTGATGTCAGTCTAATGTGTGTCTGATCCAGGCCAGGGTCTTTGTAATTATTTGCTATGCATCAGAGAGCTGGACAATGAATAAGGATGACAGAAGAAGAATCAATGTCTTTGAGCCGGGCTTCTGGAGAAGAGTGTTGTACATACCGTGGATTACCAAGAGAAGTTGAAACCAGGTTGCTTCTTTGAGGCAAGGAAACTCCAGCTCCCATGCTTTTGGCATGTTGCCCATTTAGTCCTTGGAGAAGGACACTGTGCTTGGAAGGGTGGAGGGGCAACACAGGAGAAGAAGACCCTGGATGAGATGGACAGATACAGTGACTTTAGTAATGGGGGCTGGTGTTTAAGAGACAATGAGATTTGTTCAGGAGAGGGCAGTGTGGAGAGCTACAGTTCATAAGTGTGCTATGAGTTGTGGTCGACTTCTAACAACAACAACAACAACAACAATCCATTTGTTGATGGATATTTATGTTGATTTGACATTTTGGCTATTGTGAATAGTGCTGCAGTGAATACTGGTATGCAAGTATCTCTTTGAGTCTTTGTATTCAGGTCTCTTGGGTGTATGTAAGCTACCACCCAAGATATGTGGTGAACTATTGAGTTGGAGAAGAATACTGAATATGCCATGTGTTGCCACAAGAACAAACAAATGCCTTTTGGAAAAAAAAGTCTAGTCGGATTGTCCCTTAGAGGTGAAGATGGTGAGACTGACTTGCGTGCTTTGTGCACGATATCAGGAGGAGCTGGTCCCTGGAAAAGGCAATATTATGCTTGGAAAAGTGGTGAGTCAGGGAAGGAGAGAAAGCCCCTCAATGAGACAGACTGATGCAACAACTGCAATAATTTGCACAGCAGGTATTGTAAGGATGGTGTAGGGTTGGGCAGAATTTCATTTTGTTACACCTTCTAGAGGTTGCTATGAGTTTGAGATTGTTAACAAGGCAGGGGGGCCGAGGAGGAGAATGAAGAATTCAAACCCTGATAAGAATGAAAGTCCTTGCCCACCTAGCAGAACTAACAGATGAACCATACATCACAGTGGAATGTCTCTCTCTCTTCCTTCCCTAAAGACTTCTTAATAAAACCCTCCCCAATACACTCAAAGGTACTTCTTCCCCACTCTGCTTTTTCAGAAGGGGAACCTTGCCTGGGAGCTCCTCTTTAAGAAAAGCTGTATTTTGAAGCTTTATCTCTCCTTTGCTGATTTCTTTCTTAGCTCCACCACTTAACAGAGATGACTTGACAACACCTAACAACAACAACAATAACATTCAAAGCAATACAATTGGTGTTTATTTGCCTGGAGGAACTGAGGATGAAGGAGAGTCAGGAATAGAAGAAAACAGATGCATAGCTAATTGCCTCCCTGAACAACTTTCTTCTCTGCCATGAAAACAGAAGGACTGGCTCTGATAATTTTGATCAAAGATTCTACAGAAGAATCCTGACCAGAGAGCTGAAAATGTAGAACATAATCTTCAAATCTCATGGACTCAGGACTTTCTGGAGCCTTGGAAGCTGATGAACCTCTGAAATGGATTGCCTTGAGATCACTGTTAAAGTGTAAGCCCCAAATATCCCCTGAAATGGTCTTAAAACCAAACAGTAGTTTAGATTAACCATTAAAGAATGTCAACTTTGAACATTATGCCCATTTAAAAATATTTATTTATATAATATCAAATTGGCCACAGTAACACAAAAGGTTATCTAGAAACCTTACAGAGCAATGATTTTTATTTTAGTGGAGGAGGAGCAACTCAGAAAAGGACAGTAAGAATGATTATACAGCTCAAAGAATTTAATCAGTGCCACTGTATCACACAAGCAGAAGCTGTTGTTTTTATAGAGCATTGTGGTTGAGAATCTTTGTACTTACAACACAATTGAAAGGCACTGAATAATTGTAAATTATAGTGGAACAGTGTGATCTGATTTATATTTTAAGAAGATCATTCTCTTTGGAGAATAATGAATATGCAGAGCAAGGCCAAAATCATGGAAACCAACTGGATATTGATCAAGGAAGACTAGACAAGAAGAAAACTTCATTTGGCGCAGGTTGATGGTGTCAGTGGGAAAGTAGATGGAGTCAGAAAAAAGTGAACCCAAAAGGCCTTGGTGATGGATCGTTCAAGGAGTGAGGGAAGGAAGTTAGCAAACATGGATAGATTTCTGTTGGGTACACTTGAATATATGAAGCTTCCATCTCCTGAGGGAAACACTGAGGCAGTGCTTATGTCAGGGGAGAACTTAGCTATGTTGAGTTTGAGGATTTTTTTGGCCTTTAAAAAGTTTCTTGGTAGGTTTTTAATGAACCGGTAAGTGAGTACATAGGGTTCCTGGATGGCGTAAATGGTTAATGCTCTTGACAGAAAGATCGGAGGTTGGAGCTCATCTGGAGTTGCCTTGGAAGAAACACCTGTTGATTTCCTTCTGAAAAAGCAGTTGTTGAAAACTCTAGGGATACAGCTCTGTTCTGACACATCCAGAATCTTCGTGAGTGGGAGTAAGCCCAATGGGAACTTTTTAAAAGACAATATACAGGTTATATTCTTATTTTATTTTTAGAGTATACAGTGGGTATGCGGATGACACAACCCTGCTTGCTGAAACTGAGGAGGACCTGAAGCGGCTGCTGCAGAGTGTCAAGGACTGCAGCCTACAATATGGATTGAGGCTCAATGTCAAGAAGACAAAGATTCTCACCACTGGACCAATTGGCAG
>NW_006399801.1:8974837-8982525 GCF_000299155.1 Elephantulus edwardii
AACAACAACAACAACAACAACAACAACAACAACAGTAGGTAAGGAGTTGTGCTGCCAACTTGAAGGTGTATAGTTCAAACCCACCAGTGGCTCCATGGGATCAGGATGGGTCATCTCTTTTATTGTGATTTACAGCCTCTGAAAGCCTGCTAGGGGGTCAACTATGAGTTAGTATTGACTCAGCAGCAATGAATATAATGTATCTGTAGACTTGGTTAACGTTAATCATTAAAATATTGGCCTTTTTGCCATTCGAATATCTTCCTCTGTGAAAATTCTTTCCATATCTTTTGCCCATTTTGTAATTGGGTTATCAGTCTTTTTCTTGTGGAGGCCCAAGAGTATTCTGAAAACTTTTGTTATAAGATTCTTGTCCGAGATGGTATTGTCAAATGTTTGTTCACAGTCTGTAGGTTTTCTTTTCACCCTCTTGGAAGAAGGTTTTGATGTGCACAGTGGTTTAATCTTTAAAAAGGTCCCATGCATCAATTTTATACTCTTTAGATAGTGCATTTCTGGTTGTATCTGGCAGCCTCTTTATACCTTGGACTAGCGCTTCTAAGCTTGATCCCAGTTTGTCTCTTATGAATGTTATGGTTTTGGACTTTAATCACAGGTTTCCTGATCCACCTTGAGTTTATTTTTGTGTATGGTGTGAGATGTGTAAGATGCTTTCTGCAGGTGGAAGTCCAGTTTTGCCAGGAAGCGGGGATTAATCATTGGGTTGTACAATTTGATGGTTGGGGGGGGGTGGTGAGGGAAATTGAAAGAATTTGTTCAAATTTGTGTTAAGTTTTGTGAATAAACTAGTAGTTGTTGTTGTTGTTATGTGTCATCGAGTTGCTTGCGACTCATAGCGACCCTATGTACAATAGCCCTAAACCCTGTTCTATCCTGTGCTAATCGCACTGCCTCTGACACACTGAATCAATCCACCTCATAGAGGGTCTTCCCCTCTTACGCCATCCTTCCACCCTCCCAAGCATGATATCCTTCTCCAAAGTATGTCAGATGAAGCCTCAGAATCCTTACCTCCAAGGAGCAGCCAGGCTTAATTCTCTCCAGGATGAACCCATTTGTTTTCTTGGTGGTCCATGGTACATTCAATACTCTTCTCCAGCACCACAGCTCAAAGACAATTCTCCTTCTATCCTCCCTAGTCATTGTCCAACGCTCTGATGCATAACAAGTGATTGCAAAGACCATGACCTGTGTCAGACACACCTTCGTCTCCAGAGTGACACCATTGATCTTCAGTACCCTGGAGAGGTCCCTAACAGCAGACTTTCCCATTGCAATATGCTGGTTTTGTTGTTTTTTTTTTTAAATTTATTTCCTGGCTACTGGTGCCAAGAGAGTTGACCATGGAGCCAAGCAGACTACAGTTGTTAACAATCTCAATCTCTTCACCATGCATCCTGATGCTGCCAATTGGTCCAGTGGTGAGAATCTTTGTCTTCTTGATATTGAGCTTCAATCCATACTGAAGGCTGCAATCCTTGACCCTCTGCAGCAAGCATTTCAGGTCCTCCTCAGTTTCATCAAGGAGGGTTGTGTCATCTGCATAATGCAGATTGTTAATAGATCTTCCACCAATCCTGACACCACCTTCTCATAGAGCCCAGCCTTTCGGTTATTCTGTTCTGCATACAGGTTGAAAAAGTATGGAGATAGGACACATCCCTGGAGTACACCTTTCCCAATTTTGAACCATGCAGTGTACAACAAACTAGTAGAGAGAGGTAAAAATACTGGTCTTTCATAAAAATCCCCTGTGCTTTATTTTTTTATATATCATGTAAGTTTTTAATGAAGTATTCTTCCACTCAGAGACACACTCTATATATTCTAGGGATATGGGATTTAATGGCTCCTCTCTCCACCTGCATCTTTGCAGAGGGACACCTTGGACCTGATGGTCCCAACACACTTGACTTTCTCAGGTGATCCATCAACAATGGTGTTATTATTTTCCCTCTGTCTCCCCTGGTAATGGCTTAACTATTAATCTTCCTTCTTGTTTCATATTTCAGTTATGTTTTAATGGGCTATTCTTTTACTGTTGTCTCTTCATTGGTTCCGTATTTACCGGGACATTTTTCTTTGTTTTCTTTCAGCCTTCCGCAGAATGATTTTGGTAACTTGAGATGACATTGGGGAAAACATGCCATTGTATTTCAGTCCTGCTATGTGGAAATACTGCTGCTGATATTTTCACAGTACATAGTGTTGATATTTCTGTCTTATCAACTTTTCTTTTTTTAAAAAAATCTATGAGCACCTGGATATTTTTCCCCTAGAATCACTGGAAGGAGCAGGGGAATCATGGGAAGCTTCTCCAATAGATACAGTTTTCTTTATGAAAAGGAGAAGGTGGGTGACTCCTTTATGTTTCAAGGATTGTCATAAAAATGGGTTCTATTTTGTGCCTGAGTAACTTATCTGACCATGGAAAAAGTCAGGAAAGGACATTCTGACCTGTGGGGAAGAACAAGCTGAAATTCTCTGCTAAGCATTCTGTCCTGCAAGCAGCTCCAGTAATTGGCTTCTAACAGATATGAAACAACAACTTGTCTTAAAACACATTAAGAACCCCCTGGAAGACAAAAATACCTAAACAGTCAGCTACTAGCCCAAAGGATGGTGCTTTAGCACCTTGGAGGACAGACCTGAGCTGCTTTTGAAATGCCACAGCCTTGCAAATCCTATGGAGTATTTCTAATCTGTATGCATGACAATCACAAGGAGTTGAAATTGACTAAAACATTTGTTTGTAGTAATGTAAGGTCCATTGAACTAATGAATCCTTGTAATACCTCTGACCCAGATGAGGGATGGCTCAGCTCTCATTTTGTTGGTAGTGACCTCTAGATATAGAGATGTCAGTGCTTCATCTCGGCTGGACATCTGACCTCTACCCAGAACTGGGAGACAATGCATTTCTGTCCTAAGTCACCCAGTCTGTGGTCTGTATTAGAGCAGTTTAATACATAGTTCATCAACTGAAAACCCTATGAACAGTAGAAAAACATAAATCGATATAGCATGAGGGCAGTCTTAGGAATGTAATGGAACTTACGTTTTCAAATGTAGTAAGAGACAAAAATGTAGTAAGAGACAAATGTAATAAACAAAATAAAGTACAGGGACTGTGACCTTCATACTGATGAGTTTTTGGTTAGTAGCTTGGTTAGTAGCTTGACAGAATATGCATTATGCCACCAAGGCTCCATGTGTGTGTCTGCATGTATATAACTTCACTACAAATCTGTGTATTTGTTGTACTGGTGACTTTAAGTTGATTTGATGCTATGAGCTACACCACCAGTATTTCAAATAGCAGCAGGGTCATCCAAGTGGTCTACTTCCAAAAATCAGTCAGTGAAAACTGTGGTTTACAGCAGGGTCAGATGACTTGCTTGATTTGGACACTTTATCAAGTGAAAAAGCAATCCTACTACGCCTTTGAGCTGTGGTGCTGGAGAAGAGTATTGAATGTACCATGGACTGCCAAGAAAACAAACAGATTCATCCTTGAGAGCGTTAAACCAGGCTACTCCTTGGAGGCAAAGATTCTGGGGCTTTGTCTGACATACTATGGACATGTTGCAAGGAGAGACAGGTCTTTAGAGAGGGACATCATGCTGGGTAGAGTAGAGGGACAGTGCAGGAGGGGAAGACCCTCTATGAAGTGGATTGATTCAGTGACTGGGGTAATCGGGATGGGTGTGTCAGAGGCAATGAGATTGGCACAGGATAGAGCAGGGTTTAGGGCTGTTGTACATAGGGTCGCTATGAGTCGCAAACGACTCGACGACACATAACAACAACAACAGTACCATTGAGTCGATTGTAGCTCAGTAAACCCATAGGAGAGAGTATAGGGTTTCCGAAACGGTAAATCTTTATGAAAGTAATCTGCCTCATTTTCTTGTTTTGTGGCATCTAGGGTATCTGGTCTGCTAACCTTTTGGTTAACAATCATATGTATTAACTACAGCATCACAGGGCTCCTGGACTTATTGTCAAGGGGAAACATTTATTAGAGAAGGGCATCATATTTGGTAGTGTTGTGGACCAGTGAAGGTAAGGAAGACTCTCGAAGAGATGGACTGTTACAGTAGCCATGTGCCAGCAGTTGGAAGACAGTGGATTATGCAAGATTGGACAATTATAGCCTTATTTTGTACATAAGGTCACCTCAAAGAAAGGTTCATACTTTCTCTCTCTCATCTTTTTATCTTTCTATCTATGCATCTACTTATCTGTTCTATGTAGGAAAGTTGGCTAGAGAAAGGACGTTGGAAGGGAAATGGTTTATAGTTATCAACAAGATGCTTATGAAAGCTTTCACTGAGAAGGCGGCATTTGAATAAAGATGTGAAGATAAAGGGAAAGGCTTCTGGAAAAATAACAGCCAGTTCAAAGGGTCTGCAGTGGGTTCTCAGTTGAACTTACACAATCATTTGATAACTTTAGCAAATACAGATATATTCAAAGCTTCCTTTCCCCTGGCTTAGTTTCTGAGTCATGTTGTGCAGAAATATTCCAGTCCAGGAGGCCAGACTCTGTGGAAAGTTCTTTCTTGTTTGTTTCAGGTTCTTGTATCTGGTAATCACCTGAGTTCCTGAACATGAAAAATCATCTGCCTTCGTCTGCATCAGCTAGTGTTGGTTGCCCCCCCAATGTGTGACTCTAATCTGCTCATTTTGACAACCAGAAGTGGTAACTTTTGCAATACAGCCTGACATGTACTTATTAACATAACAAAGAAAATGCTGTTTCCAAACAAGATTATATTCACAGATATTGTTGTTGATAGGTGCCTTCTAGTTTTCTATAACTCATGTTGTTCTTATGTGCCATTGAGTCACTTGCGACTCCTATGTACAACAGCCCTAAACCCTGCTCTTTCCCTTACCAATCTTATTGTCTCCGACACACCTATCCCCATTACCTCAGTCACTGAACCAATCCATTTCATCGAGGGTCTTCCTCTCCGGCGCTGTCCCTCCACCCTCCCAAGCACGACATTCCTCTCCAAGGACTGGTCCCTCCTTGCAACATGCCCAAAGTATGTCAGACGAAGCTTCAGAATCCTGGCCTTCAAGGAGCAGCTCGGCTTCACCCTCTCCAGGACCGACTTCTATCATACATAGCAACTCTATTAACAACACTTTGCTCTTTCATTCTTATGATCTCCAGCAAATTTAAGTCCACTTTTAGAGTCACTATTAATCCCTCTTATTGAAGGACTTCCTCTGTTTTAACTAGCCCTCTACTTTTCCAAGCACAATGTCTTTTCCTAAGGACTGATCCTTCCTGATAACATGTCCAAAGTGCGGGAAATGGAGTTTTATTATCCTTGCCTCTAAGGAGCACCATGGTTGCATTTCTTCTATGACAGATGTTTGTTCTTTTGGCAGCCCATGGGATATTTAATACTCTTCTCTAACACCACAATTCAAAGATGTACATTCTTTTTGAGTCTTCCTTATTCATTGTTAGCTTCCTTATGCATTTGAAGCAATTGAAACTAGCATGACTTGGAACAGCCTCAGTTTAGTCTTTTAAATTATATTCTTGCTCTTTAGCACTCTGAAGAGGTCCTTGAGAGGAGATATGAGCAATGCAATTTGTTTTTAATTTCTTGACTACTGCTTCTGCAAATACAGGAGTTAAGATTCCAACATACATGTATGTGGTGGGGGTGGGGTCATGTAATATCCTTCTTTATAAGCAGAACGCTAATCTTGGTCAGGTCAGTTTAGTTACAGACAAATGCAGAGAGCTCCTGTGCCTGGTTTTCAAGTGGTTGCCTTTCCTGCAGAAGCAGCCCAGCTGTGTTCTGATGTCTAGAAGCATCTATAAGCAGATCTTTCTTCTTAAAGGATGTTTCTTACTAATGGCCAACTTCAAAGAAAACTTAAAAAAATCCCCAACCGAATCGATTTCTCATTTATTGCATTTTGTTTTTTAAATGATTTTGTGTCAGTGATTGCAGAATGAAGATGCCAATAGTAAAATAATTGGTTTATAAATGGAAAGATAATCAGACACCACCCACCACCTTGTCCTCTTCAAGGTCAGGGTGGTACTGAAATGCCGAGAAAAGACATTTGTAGGGGAGAGAGGGGACAGCTTTGTGTGGAGGGTCTTTAACCGCAAAGTTCCTTCCTGCAGGCAAGTTGTTGAAGCAAATGGCTTTGTGAGCTTCAAAGGAATAGGACACTATTGTACCTGGGAATATAAGAATGGTGTCTGCAGTTACATTAATTGGGATAACAATTATAAAAGCTTGAGAAGCCTCAGGTTTCAGCGCCCCTAGTAATCCCCAGGAAGACTTTTCCCCTGGTGGATATAGTATTGCCGTTTCCAGGTGCATTCCTGAGGTGTATTGCATTTCTCAGACTCACTTTGTATAGGCCACTGCCAAGGGCGGGATTTGGGGGCAGCCAGAAGAATCTTTTGTTTCAGCCAGGCAGCTTTCTGCTTTCCTGGGGTGCCAGAGAACTATTAAAGAGTCATACGGGGGGAAGCTGGGGTCATAACAGATTTCAGGTTTGTCTAGAAGTGTGAGCTCTGTGCCCTCATTCCTATGAAACCCAAGGCAGGATTGCAAAGCTCCATTTCCTGGAACTGTTCATATTTGCACATTGATAACGTAGTTCTTTTGGTTGTTGACCCAGATGTAGCCACATCTTCGCCTGGTGACAGGCTTGACTTCCCTGATTGCTTTCTTTGGAACATGAAGTGCTTTGTTGCCCACGGAATATGTTTTCTTGGAAAATGAAATATTAAAATCATTGACAGTCCTCTGAGAAGCTGGGCTGAGTTTTGAGAACAGTGGGTCAGTAATCCTACCTGAGTTGCCTCCAGACCTCTCCTTTGAGTTTCTGTTGATGGCAACAAAATTGGCATGAAAATGGGCTACTTCACCTTTGAAAAATCAGACTGTCATTTAAAAAAAAAAGGGGAGACAGGTTTAAAACAATTGTCCTTTAAGGCTGTTAATCTTTACCTGGGGGTGAAAAACCTGTCACTATAATAAAAAACATCTACTATCACATAGATACAATTTCAAAATATCTATCCATCCATTGCCATAGATTTAATTCTCACTCATGACAATTGTCCATTGGGTTTCCTGGGACTTTAAGTCTTTATGGGAGGAGAATGTTTCATCTCTCTGCCATGGAGTGGTAAATAGATTTGATCCACAGACCTTTTTGGTTATGAACCTAATATGTAATGCAATACATTACCGAGGCTTTCTACTATAAAATAATCATTAATTTGTGTGGCATACTCCCAAATCCTTGTAGAAAACTCTTAGTTAGGATGCATTGACACAGTGATTATAGGATGGGATTGAGCCTGGCGAAGATTGTGAGGATGTTCCAGTTTGTTGTTCACAGAATCCCTATGAGTAGCAGCCGATTCAACCATATCTACAACAAGTTTCTGGGAGAGTCAACGTGCCAGAAGCACATGCAGTAGCCACAGTCCTCTCAACCAAAGCTATGTCTATGTTCATGTCGGGGTGACTTCAAGCCCTTACCGGCATGTATTAACTACAGTAGTGATTACAAGGTTGTTGTTGTTGTTGTTGTGTGCCGTCGAGTTGTTTCCGACTCATAGCGACCCTATGCACAACAGCCCTAAACCCTGCTCTATCCTGTGCCAAC
>NW_006399801.1:8984377-9016762 GCF_000299155.1 Elephantulus edwardii
CTGTTCTTGAGATGATTCTGAAATTCAGGTGGTATGAAATCAAAGTCATATTTTGGCTCCTGTGGATTTGGTTTAATTTTCCTTAGCTTCAGCTTGAACTTGCATATGAGTAATTGGTGGTCTGTTCCACAATCAGCCCCCGGCCTAGTTTTCACAACTGATACTGAGCTCCAGCGGTTCCTTCCACAGATGTAGTCGATCTGATTCCTATGCATACCATCAGGTGAAGTCCGATTACAAGGTTAGTATATAATTTTTTACTTTTCTGCCACTCTTCATTTATAGGAAATGCTATGTTAAGGATTTGTTAATCTTTTCTGAAAATATATTGATATTTCCTTTCTGAAGAGCCTTGGAAGTGGTCTTTTAAAAATAACTGTCTTTAAAAAATTAACCTATTGTGTTGATCCCAACTCATGGTGACGCCATCTGTGCCAGAGGAGAGCGAGCTGTGCTCCACAGGGGTTTAGTTTTTTTCAGACGCAGATTGCCAGTCCTTTCTTCCATGGTGTCTCTGAGTAGACACATACCAGCAATCATATGGTCAGCACGTGAGCATGTTAATCATCTGTGCCACGCTGGGACTCCATTCACTAAGAGAAGTGACATAATTCCGCTGTTAGTTGTTCAGAATATCTCCTGTTTTTCACTTAGACAGAGACACAGGAAGTTTTGGTCTGACATGCAACACAGAACGTGAACATCTCTCACTCTGGTCCCTTCTCACTAGTAAGCCTCCTCACTCCCTCCAGAAACACCAGACTTTCAGGCGCTCTCCTTGTTCTTTGGTGATGCAGAGGCTGGATGGGAAAGTTCGTTGGCCTCCTGCTCAGCTAGCTTGATTATAATTGATTAGAGACTGGGCAAACATGGCGTTTAGACTGAGTTTTGGTACAGAATATAGGAGCTGGGCAGAACACTTTGTATTTTGTTGTTGTTTTTCTTGTTGATTGCCTTCGAGTCGAGCACGGCTCAGCAACTCTATGAACAAAAGGCCTGACGCCCCTCTACAACTATTGACATTTATCAAAATTTGTATTTTGTACACATAAAAAATATATTTGTAGGTTAAACTAATTTTGAAGGCAAAAATACAATCTACTATGGACTGTATCCTCAAAATATGAGTTAAATTCTTAATCTTTGTATCTGTGGATATGTCCTTGTTTGGAAATAGAAGGTTTTTGGTTCCACCCCCCCCCCCCCCACATTAATGAGGTCTTTATCCCCAGACCTCCCTTATCAGAAGGGCTCCTAAATCTAAACACTTGTGAGTTGTTTTGTTAAGTGCCATTGAAATGAGTATGACTCATAGAAACTCTATCCTGCATCATTCTTACACCTCTGCACACTTGAGTCCACTACTGCAGGTACTTTGTCAGTCTGTCTCATTGAAGGTCTTCCTTTCTTTCACTGACACTGCATGTTTTCAAGTGTCATGTCCCTTTCCAAGAAACAGCCTCTCCTAACAACATGCCCAAAGTGTGTGAGACAATGTTTCACCATCCTTGCCTCCAAGGAGCAACTCGGCTTTACTCTCTCCAGGACAGACCTGTTTATTCTCTTGGTAGTCCATGGTATGTTCAATACTCTTCTCCAACACCACAATTCAATGGCATCGATTCTTCTGTCAACCTTATTCACCGTCCCACTCTCAAATGCCTAACAGGTGATTGGAAAGACTGTGGCTTGAAATAGATGCACCGTAGTCATTAAACTGATGTCATTGCTCCTTAGGACTTCCTAGGGCTGTACGTCTCCAGATCTCTTGACTGTTAATGCCAAAGGTGTTGAATGTGGACCCAAGAAAGTGAAAGTTTTGAGCATTTCAGTCTTTTCTTCATCTATCAGGATGTTGCCCTTTGGCCCCATGCTGAAGATTTTGTTTTCATGATGTTGAGAAGCAATCCATATTGAAAGTGGAGTTACAGAAAGAACAAATTAAACATAGACACACACACACAGGAGAAGACAGATTCCAGGTGAAGACTGTCTACAAGCAAAAGAACCCCAAGAAATTAGCAATATTCCAGACTACTTATAAGGAAGGATACCACCAAGACCTTGATTTGAACTTTCAGCTTGAATAACTGACTGAAAAATTTTACACATTTTAAAGCTACCCTCTAGGTAACTAGTCTTTGGAGAATGACACCATGCTTGGTAAAGCAGAAAAGAAAAAAGGAACTAACCTCAATGAGATAGGTGTACAGAGTGGTTGCCACAAAGGACTCACACATAACAGTTCTTGTGAGGGTGATAAAGGATTGTCAGTGTTTTATCCTGTGGTTCATATGGCTACAATGAGGCAGAATTAACATCAAAAGACAACAAAGCTAACAAAGGTGCTGAGTGTCTGAGACAGTCTGTTAATGATCCTACTAGTCTTTAAGTTCTCTACTTCTAACATCTTATCAGATTGCTCTCCTTGTCTTGGAGAAGACTGGCCCAAAGTGGCAAACCACTTGTCACTTTTGGAAACAATAGCTCTTTTCCACCCTCCCTAGTCTGCACAGGAGAGGGTCATGCCCTGATGGCTCACCTTAGGGAATTTGCCAGGTTTGGATTTGACTACATGGTGACAAGATCAGAAAGAGGACTACGTAGACATATTTAGAGGTGCCTTCTTTTATTTTGGCAGAGACATATAGTTACTTCCCTCACAAGACTCAGATGTAAAGCTAATTTGGACCCACTGATTTTCCATGAGGCTGAATTCTCTAGAACTGGAAGAAAGCTTTATTGTTGGAGAATACAATCACTATCTCAAAGGTTGTTAGTGATAAGAGTATGCGTCCACTCTTCTTGCAACTGAAGCAGTTAGACATCAATTCAAGAAGTGTCAATACTCTAACATCTCTCTAGAGTCTGTGAGGGGTTCTTTTTGTCTCCTCCACTCACATCCCTCTCTTACTCATTCTTATCACAGTTTCTTTCAAAAGGCAAATCTGGTATTCTCCTGATTAATCACTTACAAAGACTCCAAGCCAGTTAATAAGGATAGCCTTTATGGTGCCCTGCTGACTGCTTCCCTCCTACTACTCCACTCTCAAACAGCTCTCAATAGACCAGGCAGGGGGAGCTCATGACAAAAAAAAAACTCTTCTTCTATGTGTAGTTCTCAGATGGACCTTGTCAACATTTGCTTGTAGGGCATACCTGACCCTTTTTGTTTTTTCTGATGAGAACAGTTGGTTGTATTTTTTTCTTTTTAAATTCATTCATTGTTGTACATTTTCTTCCCCCATTCTCCAGTTCATTTTGTAATGCACCTGTTCTTCCAGATTGTTGTCATCTGAGCCTACCTAGCTTTTTAATGAGGGACACATTCTTGTCTTTAGATTTGCTAATCCATCTTCATGAACCTTGTGGGCATGGGAGCCATTCTTTCTTTGTCCTGACTTGGTCATCATTATCTGTTCATTTTGTAGTTTAGCTCTCAGAGTGTCTTATTTTCCAAAAGTTTTTAGGCAGAGTGGTAAAAGTGGAAAATTACATTTTATTTCCAAAGAATGAAAATACAAAATACATGTTTTGTTTTTGTACATTTCCCCCTCATGAGACATTCTTAATTTTTCTTGGTTCCATGACTTGTCTTCTTTTGTTTTCCCCTCTCTGGGTCTTATTAGTGAAGGAGTCCTGAGTGGCACAAACTGGTAAGCATGTAGTCACTAACCTGAAGACTGACAATTAGGGTTTACCCAAAGGTGTTTTGGAAGAGAGACTAAAATTCTATATCTAAATATTCATATAGTTATAAAACCCTGTGAAGCACAGTTCTATTCTGATATATGATATTATGAGTTAGAATTATGAACTAGTAACTATTTTGTTTTTTTAGATTAGTAAAATCAATTTGATTTCCAACCTGCAATTCACATCATTAGTGTTATTAAGTATTTGGTGAAATAAAAAGAAGAGACACAAATGATCTGTGATTGGATGAACTTTCTGTCCAACATCAAGTCCATATCATTAGATGCCTTGAAGGAAAATACTACTTGGTATGTTTTTTTTCTAATGTAAACTGAAGTTTTAAAGAAACATGTTTAATTCAAAATAGAATATTTGAGCTCTTTCTTGAAGGAAGAGTAGGAATTGCTTATCTTGTGGAACAGGTAATGTGAGGTAGTCTGAATGAAGAAGAAATTGTATTTCAAGGCTATAAAATTGACTGCAGAACCAGTAAAGAAGCCAGCATGGATACCCGTATGATAGATAAACTGAGGGGTGAATATTACTCTTGATGATGACATGAAGCTATGCTGTGATGTTAGGGAGTCAACTACAACTCAGAGTGACCCTGTGAAATAGACCTGACCCTTGACCTGTCCTGCACCATCCTCACGATCATCTCTGATATGCCTGAGCTCATTGTCACCATCACTGTGTCAATCTACCTCGTTGAGGCTCCTCTCTTTCACTGAGCCTCTACCTTTCCCAGAGTTCTGTCTTTTCCCAAGGACTAGTCCCTTCTGATAACTTGCCCAAAATATGTGAGATACTTCATCTCCTTGTCTTTAAAGAGCACCCCACGTTACACTTCCTCTAAGACAAGTTTGTTTGTTCTTTTGGTAGTCCATGGGATATTTAGTACTCTTCTCCAAGAAAGCAACTCAAAGGTGTCAATTATTCAGTTATTGCTGTCCTTATTCGTTGTCTAACTTTCAGATGCATAGAAAAAGACTATGGCTGGGATCAGTGCACTTTAAGTCTTTAAACTTACATCCTTGCTCTTTATCACTTTACAGAGGTCTTTTCCAGCAGATTTTCCCAATGCAACACAACTTTTGACTACTGTTACCACGAGCTTTGATTGTGGATCAAAGAAAAATGAAATAGTTGACAAATTCACTATTTTCTTCATCTATTGTGATATTACCTATTGGTCCAGGGATGAGAATTTTTTTCTCTTAATGTTTAGATGTAATCCATATTGAAGATGGTAGTTTTTAATCATCTGCAGGAAGCATTAAATTATTTTACTTTTCAGTAAGCAATACTGTGTCATCTGCATAACGCAGGTCATTGAGTTATCCTCCAATTCTGTTGCCATATTAGTCTTCATTTATTCTAGTTTTTACAATTATTTTCTCAGCATGTAGATTGAATAGATATGGAAAAGATTAATAAACAAAATATCATGATTAAATTTAAATGTCAAAAGAGTTCTTTGGCATCATGGCAAGAATGAGTATGGAAGAAAATGAGGATAGAGGAGCGGAAATAGCTCTCTAAGATTATGGAAGTAAATAGTGGATACCACAGAAAAGAATCCCAGATGATGCAGTAGCCAAGCACTTAATTGCTGACGGAAATGCCAGGAGTTTGAGCCAGTCAGCTCCTCTGTGGGAAAACGATGTGGAAGTCAGCTTCAGTAAAGATTTACAGTCTTGGAAATAACAGGGAAATTCCTCGCTGTCCTGCAGGGTCAAAATTGACTTGATAGAGATGAATTTGGAGTAAATGTCCAAGTGAAACCTAATCGTGAGGTGCAAAGCTTTAGAACACTTAAAAATGTTTGGAAAAGAAGGTGGCCACTCTGAGAGGTAAATTTGATAAAGGTAAGATAAAGAAAATTTCTAAGTCACCAAAATCCATGTAGATGGATTAGCATGTAAAGGAGATGACTTAGCAATGGAAGCTGTCCAATAGTAAGTAAGTAAGTGCTGTCATAGCCCGTAAGTATGATGCTTAGGGGCAGGGCTCAGAGACCAACTGTATGGTCTAAGGCTGTCATATTTAAGTGGACAGTGGGCATCATTGTGATTCACACTCTGATTCCTTTTATGATAGGAGGGACCACCCATGAAATCCTGATATATATATTCTTGATACATGTGAAGCCATTGGGCATCAGATTTGAATTTGGGGTGAAGTCCATGACACAAGTAAGTAAGTAGGCATGAGATATGGATGGAAGAATTGGAGAATCACTCACTGACTCGGGAAGTAAACTGTAGGTATCAAAGTACACTTGGTCTTCAATTGTAGAGATAATGCATGCTCTACCACTAATACTCTTGGTTCTGAATTCCAATTGACTCCCTTCTGATGGTAGTTTAATCTCAACTTACATAATATTTCCTTTTCCTTTTTTTTTTTCAAAGACACTGTGAAGCACAAATGAGTTAAAACTATGACTGTTTGAGTAGCAGCAATTAAAAATTTTAAGGTCATCTCTTTAAGAATGATATTTTGTTCTATAAATAAGCTAGAAGACTATTCACAAGAAGCAGAATGGAATAGTGGCAAGAGGAGCAGGTAATGACAGGAGAGGCAGTGTACTGTGGCTGCCTGACAGAGAGCTTTACATTTCAAATGTTAAAGGAATTCATAATCCAGGTACTTTTTTTGTGGAAGCCAAAATAAGAATTATACATAATTAAAGCATTGTTAGTTGCCAGGTATTTCTGGAAGGTGAATTATGCTTCAGTAACATTTACTAGAAAAAGAAGAGAGGAAGAAAACAGTCAATAAATGGGAAGAAAAGGCCACAATAATTTGAGGGTTGAGGTGCATATTTTTCTTACCGACACCCTACGTTTCTAATGCTGTGCTGGGTATATTGGAGCCAAACATGAAATTTAAACAAGACAGACACAACCTAAGTGTTCATCAACAGATAAATAGAACAACATTATGTGGTGTACACAGACAAAGGAGTGTTTTACAGCCATTGAGAACATTGAAGTTGTAAGACATACCATGCCATGGATGAACCTTGAAAAGGTGATGCTGAGTGATATCAGCCAATCACAAGAAGGTAAATACTGTGATCTCACTTATATGAAAGAATCCATTTAGAATCAAAGGTTAGTGGCTACTAGAGTACAGAGAAGGAGGAGGAAGGAGGTGTTCCTGGTAAGGGGCACTGAGTTTCTGCTAATAGTGAAGGAATAATTCAGAAAAGGGTGGTGACAATGGTGACACAACATAAAGAGTGTGACCAACGTCACTGAATAATGCATATGAAAAATCACTGAATTGGAAAATGTTTTTGTTGTGCAAATTTTTACCACAATTTAAAAAAAAAGAAATGTAAGGACCCAGCTGTCTGCCAGTGTCCAACTTTGTTCACATTTTTATATCATACAACCAGAATTGTTCAAGCTGAATCCAACACTCAAACATTTGACTTTTACAAGAAACTTTAACCCATCCTTCATCGAGTAGCTCTTGCTTATGTCTTACTTTGTCCTAGCCATTTACAAACACGAACTGAATCAGAGTTTGGAAACCTTTTTGCCCTTTTCTCCTTTTTTGTCGGCTGAGACAGAGAAGAAGAATGCTGAACAGACAGAAATTCGCTGAGTCTCAGAGCTCCCTAAGAAGATAATTCTGACCTCCAGTTGCACACAGACTATTGGTAATTTAACCTCGGCATTATTTCAGAAGAAGCAGTCATTTTATACACCCAGAGAAAGTGAGGAGGACGTAAAATGAGGAGGATAGATTTCTAGTTGGCAAATAGGAATTCAGTCAGTTACAAAAAACTATCCTTCCTGTTCAGTGATGTTGTTGTTGTTATGTGCTGTTGAGTCATCTCTGATTCATAATGACCATATGTACAACAGCTCTGAAACCTGTTCTTTCTTGAGTCAACCTTATTGTCTCTGACACACCGACCCCCTTTATCCCAGTCACCAAGTAAATTCACATAATTCAGGGTCTTCCTCTCTTGCGCTGTCCCTCCACCCTCCCAAGCATAATGTCCCTCTCCAAGGACTGGCTGTCCAAAATATGTAAGATGAAGCTTCAAAATCTTTGCCTCCAAGGAGCAGACTGATTTCACCCTCTCCAGGAAAAACCTGTTTGTTCTCCTAGCAGTCTATGGTATATTTAACACTCTTCCTCAGCACCACAGCTCAAAGGCATCAATTCTTTTTCTTCGTCCTTAGTAATTTTCCTGCTTTCTGATGCATAGCAAGCAATTGCTAAGACTATGGCCTGTATCAGGTGCACCTTAATCTCTAGACAAACATTGTTACTCAGGAGAGGTCTCTGACAGCAGATTTTTGCAAAGCAATCTATCTTTTGATTTCCAGGCTGCTGGTACCAAGAGTGCTGATTGTGGAACCAAGTAAACTGAAGCTGTTAACAATTGCAATCTCTTCACCACCTATTATGATGCTGTCAATTGAGCCAGTGGTGAGAATCTTTGTTTTCTTGATACTGAGCTTCAATAATATTGCAGGCTGCAGTCCTTGACCTTCTGCAGCAAATGCCTGAGGTCGTCCTTAGTTTTGGCAAGCAAGGTTGTGTTAGCACATGTTATCACAAGGTTGCATAGCACAGATTGTAGAGGAGTCTTCATCTAATCCTGATGCCTTATGTTTTCTCATAGAGAGCAACTTCCTGGATGATCTGTTCTGCATATAGATTGCAATGGTATGGAGATATGATTCATCCCTCATGTACACTTTATATGAGGGATGCATTACATCTCTACATTTCCTGATTTTGAACCATGAAGTGTTTCCTTGCTCTGTTCTGATGACTGCACCCTGGTCCAATTATAGGTTTCATATAAGCACAATCAGGTGTTCTGGGATTCTCATTATTCTCAGAGTCAACCACAGTTTGTTGTGATCCAGAGTCAAATGCCTTTGCATGGTCAATGAAACACAGATGCGTATTCTTCTGGTATTCCCTGCTTTCAGCCAAGATCCATATAACAGTGGCTATAATACCCCTAGTGCCATGGCCTCTTCTAAATCCAGCCTGCACATCTGGCAGTTCTCAGTTGATGTGCTGATACTTTTCAGCAGGGTCTTGTTTGCATGTGATATTAATTATATTGTTTGATAGTTTTCACACTCTGTTGGGTCACCTTTTTTTGGAATCGGAACAAACGTAGATCTCTTCCAGTTAGTTGGCCAGGTGGTTGTTCTCCAGATTTCTTGGCACAACTTGGTGAGTGCATCCAGGGCAGCGTCTCTCTGTTGAAATACATCTCAGTTGGTACATCATCAATTCCTGGAGTCTTGTGTTTTGCCAATTCCTTCAGAGCAGCGTGAACTTCCTCCTTCATCACCATAGGCTCTTGTTCATAAGTTGTTTCATGAAACTCTTCTGTGTCAGCCAATTTTCTTTTAAATATAACAACTCTGTGTACTACTTCCATCTTCTTTTGATGCTTCCTGGGCCGTTAGTCATTCTGCCCACAGCATCCTTAAGTAGAACAACTTGAGGCTTGAATTTGTTCTTAGATTCCTTTGGCTTAAGACATACTGAGTGAGTTTAACCCTCTTGATTTGTAACTCCAGATTTTTGCACATTTCATTATAATACTTTGCTTTATCTTCTCAAGTTGTCCTTTGAAACCTTCTGTTCAGCTCCTTAACATCTTGACTTTTCCCCTTTGCTTTGGCTTCTCAGTGCTGTCATGCAATATTCAGTCTCTTTTGACACCCATCTTGGTCTTTTCTTCCTCCTTTGTCTTTGTAATTATTTACCTTTTACATTCTTCATAGGTAATATTCTTGATATCCTCCCACAGCTCATCTGGTCTTCACTCATTAGTATTCAAGGCCTCAACCCTGTTCCTAAGATGATATGTAAATTCAGGAGGGATAGATTCAAGGTTAAACTTTAGTTCTTGTGAATTTAATTTGATTTTCTTTAGCTTCAGTTTGAATTTACGTATAAGTAGTTGATGATCTGATCTACAATCATCAGCTGGCCTACATTCCACAACTGATACTGAGCTTCTCCAACAATTTTCCTCACATATGTAATCTATCTGAATCCTGTGTAGGCTGTCAGGTGAGGTCCAGATATATAGTTGCTGTTTGTATTTCTTATAAAAGGTATTTATAATGAATAAATAGTTGATTGTACAGATTTCTATCTTTCTGTCTCCAGTCTCATTTCTGCCACCAAGTCCATGTTTCCTGACTACTGATCCTTTTTACTTGTTTTCAACTTTTGCATTCCAGTCACCTATGGTTACTAATGCATCTTGGTTGCATGTTCAATAGATTTCCAGTTACAACATTTGGTAGGAGTGATCTTTTTCCCCTTCTTTGGCTCTGATTGTTGGTGCATAAATTTGAATGATAATGTTATTAACAGGTCTTCCTTGTATGTATATGAATATGATCCTGTCACTCACAATACTGTATTTCCAGATATATATAGAAATTGTCTTTTTAACTATAAATGTGATGCTGTTTTTTCTTACCTTTTAATTTCTAGCGTAGTAGCTTATATGATTGTCTGATTAAAAATGTACCATGTCAATCCATTTCATTTCATCAACGCCTAGTATATCATTATTTATGTGTTTCTTCTTTAGCAATCTCCTATTTTTCCACATTCATACTTCTCACATTCCTTTCCCAATCATTAGGATCCATTTGCAATTGTTCCTCCTCCTTTGTGATTCCTAATACGATGGCTCAGCTTCCAGTGTCATATCTGCTATTCTAACCTAAGTGTTACACAGTGCTGTACACAGGGTTTTTGCAGGACTGTTATTTCCGAAGTGGATTGCCAATCCTTCTCCCTGTTGTTGTTCTTATTTGCTGTCATGTTACCTGTGACCTTATGTACAACAGCCCTAAACCCTGCTCTACCCTGTGCCAATCTTATTGTCTTGGACACACCTATCCTCATTACCCCAATCACTGAATCAGTCCATCTCATGGAGGGTCTTCCTCTCCTGTGCTGTCCCTTCACCTTCCCAAGCATGATGTCCCTCTCCTAGGACTGGTCCTTCCTTGCAATATGCCCAAAATATGTCTGATGAAGCTTCAGAATTCTTGCCTCCAAGGAGCAGCCTGGTTTCACCTTCTCCAGGATGAAACTGTTTGTTCTCATGGTAGTCCATGGTATACTTAATACTCTTCTCCAATACCACAGCTCAAAGGCATCAATTCTTTTTTTATCATCCCTATTTATTGTTTAACTCTCTCTAACAAATGATTGCAAAGACCGTGGCCTGTAACAGGCACATCTTAGTATCCAAACGGACATAATTGCTCTTCAGTACGTTGGAGAGATCTCTGACAGGAGATTTTCCCAATGCAATATGTCTTTTAATTTCCTGGCTCCCAGTGTCAAGCATATTGATTGTGGAACCAAGCAAACTAAAGCTGTGAACAATCTCAATCTCTTCACCATCTATAATGATGCAGCCAATTGGCCCAGTGGTGAGATCTTTGTTTTCTTGACATTGAGCTTCAGTTCATATTGAAGGCTGCAGTCCTTGACCCTTGGCACCAAGTGCTTCAGGTCCTCCTCAGTTTCAGCAAGCAGGGTTGTGTCATCTGTATAGCATAGGTTGTTGATGAGTCTTCCTCTAATCCTCAAGCCACATTTTTCCTGAAAGTGACATCTTCGCTTTTTAAGACTTTAAAGAGGTATTTCCCCGACTACATAAAATTTATTGTTTTAATAAAAAGTATATAAAACCAGACTACTTTTAAATCCATTAATTTACAAGACTATTCTCTTTTGTAAACTATACATTGACATTAAGAGAACTGCTTCCTCTAGGAAATGAACTTCTTCCTCTAGGCAAATCATCATATGATGAAGGAAAGTATCTAGGAATTCTACTTCTGAGAAGATCCTTTTGTAAGGGACACTGAGGGCCAGCAAGAATGTATGTAAGTTATCCAGGTTAACTTCTGAACAACCATATTGTTTCATAGTCTGTTGCTAAAAGCTTTTCTGGTTTGACTGGCAAATCCAACAGCTAGACAATCTGCTAGCGAAGCCTGCCTTTCTTCATCTTGTGCCAGCATCAATTTTTTTAACAGGATCTTAAACTTTTTGAAGATTTTTTTTTTTTGCAACGAATCTGCTCATGACTATTGCTTCCATGAACATTGATTGTGGCTCCAAAGAAAATGGAAACCTTGACAATCTTTTCTTTATTTTTCATGATGGTTACTTATTGGTCCAGTTGTAATGTTAGTGAAAAATTACTGAGTCATTCCTATTTCCCCCATGATATTTTAAGTCCTTTGCATGTATCTTCTCATTTAATGCCCACAAAAATCTTACAAGATGGGCAATGTTATTATCGTAATTTTATCATCTCTGTTTTATAGGTGAGAAGGCTGGGCTTCAAGAGAGTTTCTCAAAGTCATCTTTGCAAAGGATGGAATGAGGCCTTTGATCCACAGCCCAGGACTTACAAGCTTAAATTAAATTGAATTAAATGAGAAGATACATGCAAAGGACCTGAAATATCAAGCAGGCAGCTCTGTTCACAATAGCAAGGAGTTGGAAACAACCCAGGTGCCCACCAACAAACGAATGGATAGAGAAGCTGTGGTATATTTACACAATGGAATACTATGCTGCATTGAAAAACAAGGAACTCATTCAATATTATTCAAAATGGGTGAGCCTGGAGAACATTATGCTGAGTGAAGTATCTCAGTCACAAAAGGACAAATATTGCATGGTGCCACTGCTGTAAAATGGGACTGATATCAGGGTGGGGGTAAGACTGAGAAAAACTGGATAAATTGTGTATACTGCATTGAAACAGATGAGGGAAAGAATAATTTAAAAGTGATGTATGATAGGGTATTATGGTTGTCACAGGAGTCCACAATTAAGGTTGCATAGTGGAGTGTACTTGGGGCGGTGGGAGGGGTGTGGGGGGATTGTGTACCAGGGAGGGAGTCTTTCTTTTGCTTTTGAAAGAGAGGAGCGAACTGGGGGGCGGGGGGAGAGGGCTGGTTGGGTAGAGAAGTGCAGCAATGAATGAATGGAAATCCAAATTCTCTGTAAATGTTCATTAAAATTATTAAAAAAAAAAGAAATATCAAGCAGGAGACAGGAGTGGCTCAGTAATTTTTTACTATCATCACAACTGACCCAATAAGTAACCATCATGACAAGTAAAGAAAAGATTGTCAAGGTTTTCATTTTCTTTGGATCCACAATCAATGTCTATGGAACTGTCCATGGAAAGGTTCTGCACCTTGCAACACTTATGATCCATCTTGAAGATAACCTGGAAGGATGTAGGCAGCAGTTCACTGACCATGCAGAGGGTGGAGTCTCCCTGGCAGGGTTACAATCCTACTCACACAGAACATGTGTGGGCTTAAACTTCTTTAGTGCCCTCATTTTGGAATGCAAACAGTGATGGTACTTTCTCCATAGGTTGTGAGTATTAGATGAAAATGGGTGAAAAGTATACAGCTTATATAGCTGGTTATATCAATGAGCTTTCAATGAACAACAGAAAAATGACTAGCAATGGAAGTGAAACATTTATCACAATAAAATGATTTTTAAAATTCTGAAAATATTTATTTATCCTTTCAGTGTTTAGGGTTGAGATTGTCCACCAAATCTATCTACCTTCAACTCGTATGACCAAAGAGTTTTGTATCCAATTGTGTGATCATGGCTCTTTGCTGTCCTCCCACTACATCTTTTTCTTCAATGTACACAATGTAGTTGTTTTTGTTTCTAGGTGTTGTCAAATCGAGTATGATTCATAGCGACCCTATGAGCAACTGATCTGAACACTGTCCTATCCTGTGTCATCCTCACAATCCCTGACACACTCAAGCCTATTGCCTCAGTCCCAGGTCATCCCACCTGGTCGAAGGCCTTCTTCTCGCTACCCTTTCACCTTTCTAAGCATGATGTACCTGTCCAGGGAATAACCTCTCTGAGCAACGTGCCCAAAGTGTGTGAGATGAAACTTCATTATCTTTGCCTCCAAGGAGCACTGTGGCTGCACTTTCTCCAAGCCATATCTGTTTGTTCTTTTGGCTGTCTGCGGGATCTTCAGCACTCTTCTCCAACACCACAGGTGGAAGGCGTCAGTTTTTCCTATGTCATCCTTAGTCACAGCAAGTTACTGAGAAGACCATGGCCTGTATCAGGCAAATCTTAGTCCTCAAACTGGCGTAATTGATCCTCCATAATTTGGAAAGGTCCATGACTACAGATTTTGCCAGTGCAATATGTCTTCTGATCTCCTGACTGCTTGTACTAAGTGTATTGATTGTGAATCCAAGTAAGATGAAGTAATTGATGGTCTCAACTCTTTCTTCATCCACTTGTTGCAGAAGGTCAAACACTGCAGCCTTCAATATGGGTTTCATCTCAACATCAAGAAAACAAAAATCCTCACCATTGGACCAATAGACAAGACAATGTACAACTGTGCTTTATTTTCACTAATTGAATTTATTGAATATCATAATGTTTGTTATTGAATAATGTTTGTTCATCTTTACTTTTAAAGGGTGTTTATTAATATCTATAGAAACAAATAAACTTCACTTTAAGTTTCTTACACTCATATGTGTATGAAGGTACATAACCCTCAGTCAGCAAGCTCACCCACATACTTCACTAATAAATTATTTCTCTTACAATTCAAATGTAGGGTGGTGCATGTGAACAATACACTTCAAAAGCTTTACACATTAATATTTCATGATGGTGGTGGATAGTAAAAAATGAAAACAAACCAGAAACATCAGAATACATTTATATCTTTTCCACTGTCAGCATAAGAAAGTTTCTGCATCCACATTTTTTGTAGTGCTTTGGTAACTTGAATTTAGAATCTTGTTGTTTTGTATTTGCTTTTGATGAATTTGGTGATTTCTGTGGTTGAACAGTTTAACTTTAAGGGGTGTTATCTGCATGAAACCGTTAATGTGAACTTAAGAGAATAGCTGAGCAAGATATGTATAATGTTCAAAAAGAGAAAGGAAAGGAGGTAAAATCAGGAGGTTAAGAGAGGGTAGGGGACAGATGGGAAAGTGAAGGAATAACAAAGATTCAATGAGAACTTGAAGAAATAAGGTGATTCTAGGCAGACGTCAATAGGAATTAATGATATAAAATACCAAGTGTATGAATGATTGTACGTAAAACAAAATATATATGAAAGAACATAGTATAAATAAGTGATTTTATTAAAATTAAAAAAGACCTACTTTAGTATCTGTTTTCACTAATCAAGAAATGAGAAGATTTTTTTTTTCTTTTAGAAAAAAAAGGACAATAATCCAGAAGCAGAGTTCAACTCTTTTTGTTTCCCTTTCAGGGAGCTCTTAAAGAGGCAGCTTGTACCTATATTGGAAGTGTGCCATCACCAATTTCCTTTCCTAAAGCATTATACTGCACATTAATTCTACTTTATATTGTTGTTGTTGTTATGTGCCATTGAGTAGCTTGCAACTCATAAGGACCCTATGTACAATAGCCCTAAAACCTGCTCTATCCTGAGCCAACTTTACTGTCTTTGACACACTCACCCCAATTACCCCAGTCACTGAATCAATCCATCTTATCGATAGTCTTCCTCACTTTCTCTGTCCCTCCACACTTCCAAGCATGATGACTCTCTCCAAGGACTGGTCCCGTCTTGCAACATGTCCAAAGTATGTCAGACAAAACCTTAGAATCCTTGCCTTCAAGGAACAGCTTGGTTCCACCCTCTTCTGGATGAAACTATTTGTCTGGCAGTCCATGGTATATTCAGTACTCTTTTCCAGCACCACAGCTTAAAGACATCAATTCTCTTTCTATTATCCCTTGTCACTGTCTAGTTCTCTGATGCACAGCAAGTAATTAAAAAGTATGGCCTGGATCAGGCACACCTCAGTCTCCAGACTGACATTAATGCTCTGCAGTACTCTGGAGAGGTCCCTGACAGCAGACTTTACAAGAGACTTTCGTCTCTTGTTTTGCTGGCTGCTGGTGCCAAGAGTGTTGACTGAGGAGCCAACCAAACTAAAGCTGTTAACAATCTCTATCTCTTCACCATCTATCATGATGCTGCCAATCAGCCTATTGTTGAGAATCTTTGTTTTCTTCATGTTGAGCTTCACTCCATATTGAAGGCTGCAGTGCTTGACCTTCTGCAGCAAATGCTTCAGGTCCTCCTCAGTTTCAGCAAGCAAGGTTGCGTCATCTGCATAATGCAGGTTGTTGATAAGTCTTCCTCCAATCCTGATACCACATTCCTCCTCATAAAGCCCCCGACTTCTGGATTATCTGCTCCGTATATAGATTTAAAATGGATCCTATCTCTCCCTACTTTATATAGGCTATGAAGAATTGATTGTTTTGGATTGTCATGTTGGTGAAGTTGAGAATACTGTGGAAAATACGGCTAAAAATACAAATAAATACTGCTAAAAGAACAAATAAACATGATACGCATTTTTGAAAGTCTAATTTTTTGAAAAATGCCTATTTTTGTTTTATTAAATATGCAAAGACATTTGACTATGTGGATAATAACAAATTATGACTGACAAGAAAACTGGGTGTCCTGTAACACTTAATTGCGCTCATGCAAAACCTATACCTAGACCAAGAAGCTGTTGTCTGAACAGAGCAAGGCAACACTGCATGGTTTAAAATCAGGAAAATGTGTGTCAGGTTTATATCCTTTCACCATACATATTCAATCTGTTTGTTGAACCAATTATTTGAGAAGCTGGTGTCTGTGAAGAAGAACATGACATCAGGATCAGAGAAAGACTTATCCACAACCTGCATAGTTCATTATCTAAAGGACATAACTTTGCTTACTGAAACTGAGGAAGGCTTGAAGTGCTTGCTGCAGAAGATAAAAAAAACCTTTCATATGGATTACATATTGATGTTAAGAGAACAAAAACTATCACTATTGGACTTATAAGCAACATCATGATAGATGAGAAAAGATTTAACTTGTAAACAATTTCATCTTACTGGAATTCACAGTCAACACCCTTGCTATCAATAGTCAAGCGAACATGAGATATGTTGCATTGGGCAAGTCTGCTGTCAAAGAGCTCTCCAAATTACTGAGTAGCAATGTCAGTTTGAAGACTAAGGTGAACTCAATTCAGGCCCATGGTCTTTTCAGTCACTTGCTAGTCATCTGAGAAATGGACCATAAATAAGGATGACAGGAAAATAATTGATGCCTTTAAATTGTGGTATTGGAGAAGAATACTGAATATCCCATGGAGAGCTAAAAGAACAAAAAGATAAGTCTTGGAGAAGGTGCAGCTAGAGTGTTAATTGGAGACAAAGATGGTAAAGCTTCATCTCACATATTTGGAACATGTTGTTAGAAGAGGCTATTCCTTGAAAAGCGACTTTATGCTTGCAATGATCAAGGGTTGATGAAAAAGAAGACCCACAAGTAGATAAGATAGGTTGACACAGTGACTGCAGCAATGCACTCAAGCATGTCAGCATGTCAGAAGGATTTGAACGGCATGGGATAGGAGAGGGTTCAGATCTGCTGTTCATAGAATCGCTATGAGTGGTACTTGACTCATGTCACCTAACAACCTTAGTAACAATTAATTTATATCAATCAATTAATTAATATATGTTAGCTGTTTCATATGCATGTGAAAATTGAACATGATTAAGGCAGACTGAAGAAGAATTAAAGTCTGTGAAGTGTGGTGTTTGCAAATAGTATTGAATAGCTTGTGGAGTGTCAGAAGAGAAAGCCAGTCTATCTTAAAGGATGTGCAACCAGTATGCTCCTTAAGGCAGGGTGATGAAACTTTATTTTTATGTGTTGTAAGCAGGGGCCAATCTTTGGAAAAAGACATCATACTGTCCACTGTGCTATGCATTTGTTTTTCTGTAATCTTGTCATGAAATAATACCTAATCCTATTTTCCTTTTAAACAGTTCTCTCCGTCATCTGTTTCTATGCAGTATGCATTATTATACCCTCTTTTCCTAGGTTCCCCCCAACCCCTATGTCAGTCCTGTTTTACAACATTGGCACTATGCAGTGTTTGTTCTTGTGTGCCTGAGGATTGTATAACAATGAAATAATTTTTTTTCAAAGAGAAAAATGAAATGGAGGGAGTGGGCAGGGAGGAAAACGTGCAACAATGAATGAACGGGGGGGGGAACGAACTGGAAAGAAAATGTGTAAAAATTTATGTTTCTATTTGTTTTTTTAAAAAGTTAACAACAACAAAAATACCACAAATGGATGGCTTTAACAACTGGGGGGGCGGGGAGGGGGAATATCATACTGGGGAAAGCAGAGGGTTAGGGAAATACAGGAAAACTCCCAAAGAGATAGATTGTCACAGTGACTACAATGAACTTGAATGGGGTGGAGATGGCACAGGATAGGATAAGGTTTGGATCTGTTATTCAGAGGGTTGCTATGAGTCATAGTTGGCTTGATGACACCTAATAATAACATAGATTGTATATTTATTATGTAATATCATGCTATTACAGTATGTTAGCATTATTTAAAGTTTTATGGTGTTATTTGGTATGGCTTAGTAGGGTTTTAAAAAATATTTTTTATTGATTTTCATATAATAATACCTTTACAGTATATTTCATTCACATACATTTTTTATGCAATCTTTCATTTACATTATGTTTCATTCAATCATTCATATAAATTCTATTTTATATATTTTATACTAGTTTATTTATAAAATTCAAATACATTGATTTTCACACCAGATCATTCCCATTTCTCACCCCCATCTATAAAATTGTGCAACCCCATGATTAATCCCTCCCCATCCCCTGCACATCCTCATCTCTCTGCTTCCACCCTCCCCTCCCTTGAATTATCATATTCATTCTAAATTGATGGTTTTATACAGTATTTGTCCTTGCGGGACTGAGTTAGTTCACTCAGCATAATGCTCTCCAGTCCCTCCCAAGTTAGGTAGTGATTTGCACAATCATTGCTCCTGCATGTTGCGTAGTTAGTATTCCATCGTGTGAATGTATCTTAAAGTCTCAATTCATTTGATTATGGTTGAACATCTGGGCTATTACCATGTTTTTGCGATGGTGAATAATGCTGCTATGAACATTGGTGTAAAATTCCCTGTTTGTTCCTGAGTTCTCATTTTTTCTGACAGTAGGCTTTTTAAGTGTTATTATTATGTGTTGTTGAGTCGAATCTGACTCACAGTGACCCTATGTACAACAGCTCTGAGCCCTGCTCTATCCTGAGCCAATTTCATCATCTCTAAGACACTTATCCCCATTACCCAAGTCACTTAAGCAATCCATCTCATCCAAGGTCTTCCTCTCTTGTGCTGTCCCTCCACACTTTCAAGCATGATATCCTTCTCCAAGGATTGGTCCCTCCTTGCAACATGCCTGAAGTATGTCAGCTACAGCTTCAATATCCTTGTTTCCAAGGAACAGACTTGTTTCATCATCTTCAGGATGGACCTGTTTGTACCCTTATCAGTCCATCCAGTACTATAATTCGAAGGCATTGGTTCTTCTTCTATCATCTTTGGTCATTGTCCAGCTCCCTTGATACATAGCAAGTGATTGTGAAAACCATGCCATGGCCAGGCACACCTTAATCTCTAGAGTGACACTGTTGCTCTTAAGTACTCTGGAGAGCTCCCTGACAGCAAATTTTTCCCAGTGCAATTAATCTTTTGCTTTTTTGGCTGCTGGTACCAAGAGTGTTGATTATAGAGCGAAGCAAGCTGAAGCAGTTAATAAACTAAAGTTCTTGTTGTCCCAGTGGTGAGAGTCTTTGTTTTCTTGATGTTGAGATTCAATCAATACTGATTTTTTGGTGTAGTTATTTAATTTTACTCTATGCTATTTTGGCTTAGGAAATGTTTCATAGGAACACTAATTTTGGATAAGCATTAAAAATTTGAAATTACTGATACAGATTATTCTTTTTATTGCTAGTGCTTTTAGTAAATTGTGAAAATTCATAATTTCGTTTGACTTTTTGTAGTCAAGTTCTATTTTGAATGTGGACTTTTGTTTTGCCCATCACAAGTAGAGAATACTGAACAAAGAAACTTTCTAACAAATTGTCCTCCCATTGGACTTCAATGATTGAAAACTCTATCTCTTTTGAAAGGATTTCGCAAGCTCTTTGTGTTCCCCAAAACTTAGCGTACTTACACGTTGTTGTTCATGTGCAACAGAAGGAAACATTGCCCGGTCTGCACCATCTTCATGGTCGTTGGTACATTTGCCTGAATTATTATAATAATTAATATAATAAAATTATTATAATAATGTGTCAACCCATCTCATTGAGGGTTTCATTGTTTACCTTTATGTTAGCAAGAACAATGTCTTTTTAAATTGATTGATCTTTTCTGATGACATGTTCTGAATAAAAGTCTAAGCATTCTGATTATATTTCTTTTAAGATAGCTTTGTTCATTCTCTCAGCATTTTGTAGCATATTTAATGTTTTGACTACACATCACAGTTTGAATGCATTAATACTCCCTCTGTCTTCCTTTTTAATTAGAGGCTCCAGTTTTTGCATACTTTAGTAATCAAGTCACCATCATTATGTCTAAAAAATGTCAAGAGATCCTTTGCAGCATATCTGTCTAGTGCAACACACACACACACACACACACACACACACACACTCGCTCACACTCACTGTGGTAGAGTTGGTCCTCCATTGGGTTTCTGACACTGTCAATCATTATGGGAGGAGGTGTCCATCTTTCTCCATCAGAGACGTTGGTGGATTCAAACTACTGGAGATGTGATGCCTTTGAGTTAGTAGCAGAATCTGCCACAGACTACTTAACCAGATAAGAGATCTGGTGGCTTAGTGTTAAGGAGTTGCACTGCCAACACAAAGCTACATAGTTTGGAACCACCAGCTGCTCTGCAGGGGAAAGATGGGCAATCTCTTCCTGTGTGATTTACTGCCTCTGAAAATCCACTGGAGGGTCAGCCATGGTTTGATCTGACTCGAAAGTCCACGACAACAACAATACCACCAGAACATGTCTAGTACACATGTAAGTTCAATAGTTATTTATCAGTAAAGTACAACCTTAGTAGGATCTGTGACAACTTCCTTGTAGTCCATATATGACTCTGTTTTTCCACAACTGGTCAGTAGATGTCTCTCCATATCCATGTTAAGTCTCCATTACTACACATACTCATTAATGTATGAGGATAAAGCTGTTTAGGTGATGAAAAGCTGCTCAAACAGCTCAAGTCCTTCCCCCTCCCCCATCTCTGGGCATGAATTTCTAAACTCTAGACTACTGTGTGCAGAGGCAGAAAATAACACTGAGGATGTGCATATTGATTGGTTGGAATTGATTGGTTGGAAGAAGAAACAGAGGGAGAGTTTTTCTTCAGTCAGAGTTAGAGATGCATTTCCCCATACATGGAATTGTCAAGGAAACGGGATAGTCAGATAATTCTTGAATTAGTCAGGCTCTAACCTTTGTATGTATTCAAACTTGTAGACACACACATCTGTGGTAAGCACAGAACGGGTCGTTACACATGGGGCTAGAGTCCTGTGAGTATTGTTTAGGTTGGTGGTGTCTGTGGTCATTAGTGGGAACAAACCCACCTGTTGTTGGATAGCTAGAACCCACTCTAGCGATGATGTTTTGTGGACAACCATGATTCATTAGTGCAACTGATATTCTAGAATTGATTCTCTAGATGATCATAATAGTATTTTCTCTACAGTTGTATCCTCCCATAAATATTACAGCTTCAGAAACCTAGTGGAGGGAGGGGTGCCATGAGTTAGAACCAACTCAATGCCATGGGAATTTTTGGATTTAGTATGACCTCGTTATCACATGTTCAAAGGTACTATTTGCTGACAAGGTTACATTCACAGGCACCGGAAGTTAGGATGTCAACATACTCTTACAAGGAATGCAGTTAAATCCATAATTATTGTAGTCTTTATGGGTAGTCACTTCTCACATCCAAGTGTTAAGCTTTTGTGAAAATAGTAGTGTTGAAAGGATAAATTCACTTACTTGAAGGATACTAAATTTTCTTGATTATAGCATGAACATATTTCAATTAAAGTCAGTTTGGAAAAGTATCATGGGAAGAATAATGAATATAATTTTAGGTCTACAACTTATTCATTTAAAAGATGGTAAAAAATTACTGCCATTTTAGAGACAAAAGAAAAATCATATTAAATGTATCATTTAAATACAGTTTATATTATATATACAGTTTTTCTTTCTTTACAGTTTATATCATGGACATATTCCTATATCTCTAAATACTATTCAAAACCTGATTTCTTTTTCCTCTTTAAAAACCCTGTATTGGTTTGTTGTTGTTGTTGTTATGTGCCATCGAGTTGCTTGCGACTCATAGCGACCCTATGTACAACAGCCCTAAACTCTGCTCTGTCCTGTGCCAAGCGCACTGTCTCCAACACTCCCATCCCGATTATCCCAGTCACTGAATCAATCCACCTCATAGAGGGCCTTCCCCTCCTGCACCGTCCCTCCACCCTCCCAAGCATGATGTCCTTCTCCAAGGACCTGTCTCTCCTCACAACATGTCCAAAGTATGTCAGACGGAGCCTCAGAATCCTTGCCTCCAAGAAGCCACCCGGTTTAACCCTTTCCAGGACAAATCTGTTTGTTTTCCTAGCAGTCCATGGCATTCTCAATACTCTTCTCCAGCACCACAGCTCAAAGGCATCAATTCTCCTTCTATCCTCCTTGGTCATTGTCCAACTCTCTGATGCATAACAAGTGATTGCGAAGACCATGGCCTGTATCAGACACACCTTAGTCTCCAGAGAGACACCATTGCTCTTCAGTACCTTGGAGAGGTCCCTAACAGCAGACTTTCCCATGGCAATGCACCTTTTAATTTCCTGGCCACTGGTGCCAAGACTGTTGACTGTGGAGCCAAGCAAACTAAAGCTGTGTACAATCTCAATCTCTTCACCATCCATCCTGATGCTGCCAATTGATCCAGTGGTGAGAATCTTTGTCTTCTTGACATTGAGCCTCAATCCATATTGTAGGCTGCAGTCCTTGACACTCTGCAGCAGGTGCTTCAGGTCCTCTTCAGTTTCAGCAAGCAGGGTTGTGTCATCTGCGTAACGCAGATTGTTGATAAATCGTCCACCAATCTTGACCCCACATTTCTCCTCATAGAGCCCAGCCTCCCGGATAATCTGTTCTGCATATAGGTTGAAAAGGTATGGAGATAGGATGCATCCCTGGCGTACGCCCTTCCCAATTTTGAACCATGCAGTGTTTCCTTGCTCTTTTCTGACGACTGCCTCCTGGTCCAAGTATAGGTTTAGTATTAGCCTGATCAAGTGCTCTGGGATTCCCATTCTTCTCAGAGTCAGCCACAGGTCGTTATGATCTACATAGTCAAATGCCTTTGCATAGTCAATGAAACATAGATAGATATTCCTCTGGTATTCTCTGTGTATTGCTTTGCCTACTTTATTTTTATTTGATGTTGATTTGCATGCAACGTTCTTATATATTCTGTGTCCTTCATGTACATTATGTTTTACACACTCCTACATTCATATTGTGTTTCAAAGAATCACTCATATGCATTGTGTTTTATAAAACGAATCACCTTTGATCCATGCCTACCATCACTCTGTCTTTTCAGGTCCTCACTGGATCTTTTCTAATTCCTTCACCCCCTGCGTCCGCTCACCAAATTGTGACCTCGTCATTTCCCGCTCTCCCTACTCTCAATTCCATGTCCCCTCCCCTTCTGCCTTTAGACTTTTGTACACATCTTACTAGTAATCCTATTTTTACAGTAATAGCCGTGTGCATCTATGTTTGTTGCAGCATTATTCACGATAGCAAGAAAATGAAAACAGCTCAAATGTTCAAATGAATGGACTGAGAAATCATGGTACATTCATTCAAAGGAATACCGTGGAGCACTAAGGAGCAATGATTTTGTAAAATACTATATAATAAAGGAAAAGTCTAGAGAGTATTATGCTGAACTAACTGTGTCTCATAAGGACAAAAACCTGATTTTTAATGACAACATACTTTTCCATCACTGGCCTGTGCTGAACCTTATTTAAATATTTTCCTGTTGATGGACATTTAAGCTGTTTCAGATTTTTTTTTTTTACTTTGAGATGATGCTGAGATAAATTTAATTATATTTGCATTTTTCCTCACACTTCTGATTAGTTATTTAGAATACATTTCTGGAATTGGAGCTAGGCTGAAAACAAATATATTTTCTATTGTGATGAAAATATGTTGTTGTTAGGTTTTCAGAAGCAGTAACTCACACAGGAGGAAGTTGACCATTTTTCTCCAGTGGAACAACTGGTGATTTGAACTGTGTGCTTTGGTTTGGCAGCACAGTTCCTTATCATCAGGTCATACATAACAAAATTTATGCCATGCCAAGAATTTTTACATGTATAGTTCAATGACAACAGCTGCATTCTTAGGCTGGGTGGCCATTCTCCTTATCCTTTTCCAAAACACCTCACCACTAATAACATAGAAGTAACTATTCTTAATATAAACTTTCTCTCTACCCCTCTCTCTAGTCTGTGGTAACCACTTTGGTTTCCATGTTTTTGCTTATTTCATATAAATGATACCATACAGTATTTGTCTTTTATGACTCATTTATTTCACTCAGCATAATGTTTTCCTTTCATCTGCACTGTGGCAGATGCAAATTCCTTACAGATGCAAATTCATTTTTTATATGGAATCAGACAGTCTTTCTTAGGAAGAATAATTTGCTTTTTTGGTTATAAATTCACAGCCATATCTGAGGGCTCTGACATTAATTAGGGCAGCATTTGAGTTTGAGAAAAGATTTCTCACACAGCATCTTTTCATCGAAGACAATGTCAGTGGCATGAACACAGACTGTTCTATTTACTCATGAGCTATTTTTCTCTTTGTCTAACATCAGTGTCATTTTCTTCATGATGGCCTAACTCTGAAGGTTTCTATCATGACTGTGAAGAAGGAAGCCCAGGGAAACCTTGATGGTTTCCAGACTCTTATAACACCTAGGCCCAGAAGAGCATAGGTGGACATTCCAATCACTTTGGTGTGTTTAGTTTATTTATTGTGATCTCGAATTTGGAATCTAAAGGGACATGTTCTTGGACTGATCGGTATAGCCATCCATGTTCTTTCACTAGACAGGATGCATTTATTTCCATTCTCATAAAAGTTACAACTTTTATTTTTAGATAAAATAGCAATTTTGAGTAGGAGTTTTAAAGAATTTCTCAACAATTACAGAAGTACAATGAATATCATTTAATAATATGGACTTAGAATTTAGTTACAATCTGCTAATTTAACTTTTTAGAATCTTTGTGAAATAACAATTTATTTCTAAAAGCTAGATTTTGGGTTATACGTTGTTGTTGCTAATTACCACAGAGTCAGAATTGACCCATATCTGACCCTCCAGTGTCTTTTCAGAGGCAGTAAATCACATGGGAGAAGATTGCCCATCCTTCTCCCATTGAGCATATGGTGGATTCGAACTGCGTGTCTTTGGGATTGCAGCACAGCTTCTTACTACTAGGCCACTAGAGTTCCCTTTGGTTTACAAGAATGCCTCAATTATTTTTTTCAAGTGGAATAATTTAATAGAAAAAGAATAAAATAAACATTTCTTTCCTGAAATTTGGAATTTCATGCTTTTTTTTTTTAAATTTGGAGAAGACAGAAAGCTTTTTAAGCCTTTGTATACACAAGTCTTTAACTTTCTTTACAGAAAAAGTGTCTGTCTAGAGCTTTGTAAGACAACTCAAAAGTACATCAACCAATGAATGGCCAAAGACACCATGGTACTGTAAAAGGGCAGTGGTAACTTAGGATGGCTGAATCTTACTTCTACTTGCTTCTCAGTTAATGATAGTACAGGTTTAGTTCAGCAGCACAAATACAAGAAGCCTCCAGTATCCTCAATTGTGCAGCAAATTATCTCAGAGTACTTATAGCTTTTTCTTTTATCATCCAGCAAGCAAAACCTGTAACTGTGGCCTTTATTTCCAGGATTCCTCTGATTATACTTTGTCACAATATCTTCACAGCAGTGCCACAGTCTCTTCACCCTCTCTCCATCACCATCACTGCCTCTTTTTTTAAAGGGTGGAAAACACTCTCTTATATTGGTCCCACAGCAGTTGACGACTTGCAAGACCATATGTCCACAGTTAAGGAAGCTGGAGACCATGCTCATTGATGCAATGGCTAGAAAAGCCAATTTTCAAGGGTTCTGACACCCCAGCCACATTTACACAAAGGAGTATCACTGAAAAACAATGAAGAATTTGAGAAAGACCATACAGTATGGATAAATAGAGAATAAATTATGCTGAGTGACGCACATTACTCATAAAAGAACAATTGTGGTCTTACTGCTGTTATGTGCTATTGAGTCACCTGTGACTCATAGTGACTCTATATACAATAGGTCTAAACCCTGCCTTATCTTGAACCAGCCTAACCATCTCCAACACATCTACCTTCATTACTCCAGTTACCATGTCACTCAATCTCATTCAGGGTTTTCCTCTCCTGTACTGTCTGTCCCTCCACCCTTTCAAGCATGATGTCCTTCTCCAAAGATTGGTCCCTCCTGGTCATATGACCGAAGTATGTGAAATAGAGCTTCAAAAATTTTTCTTCTAAGGAGAAACTTGATTTCACCCTCTCCAGAACAGATTTATTTGTTCTCTTGGCAGTCCAATACTCTTTCCAGCACCAAAACTCAAAGGCATTGATTCTTCTTCTGTCATCTTTAGTCATTGTCCCGTTCTTTGATGGATAGCAAATAATTGCAAAGATCATGGCCTGCATCAGGCACACCTTAATCTCTAGACTGACATCATTGCTCTTTAGTGTTTTTGAGAGGTCTTTGACAGATTTCCCTATTGAAATTCTTCTTTTGATTTCCTGACTGTTGGTGCCAAGAGTGTTGATTGTGGAGCCAAGCATGCTGAAATTGTTTACAACCTCAATCTCATCTTCATTTATCATGGTGCTGTCAACTAGTCAGTGGTGAGAATCTTTGTCTTCTTAATGTTGTGCTTCAATCTATATTGAAGACTACAGTCCTTGACATCCTGTAGCAGAGGTTTCAGGTCCTCCTCAGTTTCAGCAAGCAAGGCTGTGTTATCTGCACAAAGCAAGTGTTTCCCCCACTCCCACTCATTTGGGAGGCTGGCCTGTATGAGGAGGAATGGTGGCATCAGGATTCATCAACAACCTGTATGATGCAGATGACACAATTCTGCTTGCTTCACCTGAAGAGGACCTGAAGCATTTGCTACAGAAGATCAAGGACTGTAGCCTTCAATATGGATTGAAGTTCAACATTAAGAAAACAAAGATTCTCACCACTGGGCCAATTGAAAGCACTATGACAGATGGTGTAGAGATTAAGATTGTTAACAGCTTTCATTTGCTTGGCTCCACAATCAACACTCTTGGTACCAGCAGCCAGGAAATCCAGAGATGAATTGAATTGGGAAAGTCTGCTTTCAAGAACCTCTCCAGAGTACTGTAGAGCAATGATGTCAGTCTGGAGAGTAAGGTCCAGACCATAGTCTTCATAATTGCTTGCTATGTGTCAGAGAGCTTGAAAATGCCTAGAGATGATCAAAAGAGAATTGATGCCTTTGAATTGTGGTGCTGGATGAGAGTGTTGAATATACAATGGACTACCAGGAGAACAAACAGGTTCATCCTAGGCTGCTCTTTTGAAGCAAGGGTTCTGAGGCTTTGTCTGACATAATTTGGGTATGTTGAAAGAAGGGACCAGTCCTTGGAGAGCGTCATCATGCTTGGAAGGGTGGAGAGATGGAGAAAGAGAGGAAGACCACTGATGAGCTGGATTGATTCAGTGACTGAGGTAATGAGAACAGGTGTGTCAGAGACAGTAATGTTGGCACAGGATAGAACAGGCTTCCTGGATGTTGTACATAGGGTCGTTGTGAGTTGCTAACAACTTGATGGCACACAACAACATTTTCCCCTTTACATCAATATAAATTATTGTGGTATGTACCAATAAGCTGCTCCTTTTTATTGCAGAATACTAGTTCATGATATGAATGTACCACAGTTGAATTATTCAACCATTGAAAGACATTAGGGCAATGATGGGCAAAATCCAATGGTGACTAATTTTATTAAACATAATGCATAGGACTGATTGTATGAAACACATTAAGGATGAAGAATAGTGTGAAACACAAGTCATACGAACTTTGTGAGAAAATCAATATAAAAGAAATTATTTTTTAAAAAGACAGCAAGAAAAGGAAAGGAATAATACTCATTGTTGATGAGCCTACATCCAATCCTAATGCCATGTACTTCCTCATAAAGTCTATCCTCCCTATCCGTTCTGTATACAGACTGGAAAGGTATGGAGATAGGACACATCCCTGACACACTCTTTTCCCAATTTTGAAACATAGTAGTGTTTCCTTGCTCTGTTCTGAAGACTGCTTTCTATTCCTAGTTTTCTCATGAGCTTAGTCAAAGGGTCTGGGATTTCTGTTCTTCTCAAAATTAGCAACAATTTGTTCTTATTCACATAATCAAATGTTTTTGCATAGTTAATGAAACACAGATGGACATTCCTTTGATATTCTTTGCTTTCATCCATGATCCATCTGACATTGGTCATAATGTTTCTAGTGCCATGACCTTATCTAAAACTGGCTTGTATTTCTGGTTGTTCTCTAATGTTCCAGTCATTTTTGGATAATCTTCAGTAGAATTTTGCCTGTGTTTGGTGTTAGTGATATTTTTGATAATATTCACACTCTGTTAAGTCATCTTTTTTTCAGATGGATCTCTTCCAGTTTGTTGCACAGGTAGTTGTCCTCCAGATTTCTTGGCACAAACCTGGTGAGCACATTCAGGGCAGCATCTGTTTGTTGAAATATCTAAACTGGTATTCCATCAAATCCTGGGGCCTTTTTTTTTTTTGACAATTTCTTCAGAGTAGCTTGAATTTCCTCCTTCATCACCATAGGCTCTTGATCATATGTTGTTTCATGAAATTCTCCTGTGTCAGCTAATTCTTTTTGATATAGTGACTCTGTGTACTCCTTCCATCTTCTTGTAATGCTTCTTGGATCATTCAATATTCTTCCCCTAACATCCTTAACTATTGCAACTGAAGGCTTGAATTTGTTCTTCAGATCCTTCCGTTTAGTAAATGTCAAGCAAATTTAGCTCTTTGATTTTCCGACTCCAGCTCTTTGCACATTTCATTATATTTTGTCTTGTCTTCTTGAGTGAACTTTTGTATTTTTCATGGATTATAAGACCACTAATATAAAAGGCTTAGGAAAAATTTACACACATAGATAAAATACATCCTGAAGGGTTAACAGGGATGGCAAGACAGGGCAAGGAGAGTGAAAATTAATAGAAAAGTTGGTTGAAAGGAGAGGCACTAAACAATTAGAGTTTGATTACATATTGCAATTTAATTATTATTAATAAATTAGAATTAATATTATAAGGCAAAATATCTATGATTGATTAAATAAAAATCACCATGATTTAGAAACGTCACTTAAAAACGGACAAATGTTACTATCTCGATTTCAAAGAAGATGCAAAATTTCTGAAATTAAAGTATCCAACAAATAGGTAATTTGCTGAGGCAGAGTTCAACTTTAGAACTTTCCAGTATAGTGTGTGCTATAAGGAAACTTGTCTTTAATCTGTGTGTTCCACCTTTTCTGCCTTAAGAAGATGATTTTGACTTCTCTTACTGACCTGACTTTGTTGTTCCTGATTTTCTTTTTAACTTGGCAAACTTACATTCAAATTCTAACATTGGCATCTGGTCTTAACTACTTTCTGATTTATTATGAACATGGCAAACAGTTCTTTCATTCTGTCATGTAAAGTTGTTGATTAAAGAGCTAAGGTTGTGTTGGGTAAAGATATAGTCATCTAAAAATGTCATTAGTTTTATATCCTGACTGAATCATTAAAAAAACAAGTAATACCTTTTTTGTTTTGAAATGATTTAAAATTTACAGGAAAAATTACCATTACAACAGAACCTGGGTTGCCATGTTAATATCACACATAACCTTGTAATATTAACCAAAACGAAAAAATTAATATTGGCAAAGAACTTCAGACTTTGTTCTGATTTTACCACCAACATCTTCCTGTCCCCAATTTATTTTTATTTTATATTGCTTTGCATACACAGTCTGTCTACGCTGTTTATCATTCGTATACATTGTGTTTCATAGGTGAGATTTCCAAGGTCTTTTTTTGTGTTGTAGAGGCCATGCTGCCTTCAGTCTCCTTCTTGACACACCAACTTAAAATATTAATGAAAAATTGGGATTACTAATTTGCATATACTGTACCATTACCACTACTTAAAAATATATACAGTTACAAAACAAATCATTGAAAAAATGAATAGTGAATTACCTTTGGATGATGAATTTGTGATTGATTCTTCTTCTTTTGGCTTTTAAAAATACTTTTTGGGAAAAAATAGTTATATTAACATATAGGAGATCTGATGGCTTAGGCGATAAAGAGCTGTGCTGCCAACTCAAAAATAAATGGTTCAAATCCACCAGCTGCTCCTCAGGAGAAAGATGGGAAATCTTTACCCATATAGCTTCTGAAAACCCACTGGAGCATTGGGTCTGTTACAACTTGATGGCAAATAACAATGACTACTATATATTCGTGGAAGGAGGAGTGGCGTCCACTTCCATAATAGCTTGCCTCCGGAAACCCTATGAACTTGGAGAGAGGCTGAAAGGCACCCAAGAGTCAAGAACTCTCCTTCATAGGGTCGCTATGAGTCGCCTGCGACTCGACAGCACTTAACAACAACAACAACAACAACAACAACAACAACTATATATTACCAAAGAACTGGTGAGAAAAGGTTGGAAGAAGAAAGAAGCTAAGAGATCTGATCCAAATTTTGACTCTACCATTTGAAGCCTCTGTATGTCAAATTAGATGAATGCAATTATTTTACATAATTTAGGGAGGAAAACTAACCAAAGTTATATTAACATATATTAATATATTGTTATTAATATTAACAACATCAATATTATGTTATTAATAATAGAATATATTCTAATAATACAATATAAATAATATTAATATAAATATAATATTAACAATATTAATATTGGGAAGAATATTAAATAAGTGTAACAATGTCAGTCTAGAGACTAAAGTGCGCCTAATCCAAGCCACTGAATAAGAACTAAAGACAAAGAAGAGGAATCAATACCTTGGTGCTGTGGTGATGAAGAGTACTGAACATACCCTGGAGTTCCAAGAAAACAAATAGGTCCTTCCTAGAGAAGATGAAACTAAGTTGTTCCTTGGAGGCATAGGTTTTGAAGCTCTGTCACATACTTTGGGCATGTTGCCAGAAGGGACCAGTCCTTGGAGAAGCACACCATGCTTAGAAGGGTGGGGGGACAGTGAAGAAGAGGAAGGCTTCAGATGAGATGGACTGACAAAGTAATTGGGGAAATAGAAGTAGGTTTGTTGGAGACAGTGAGATTGACTCAGGATAAGGCAGGGTTCAGAGATATTGTACACAGGGTTGCTATGAGTAGTAGTTGACGGAATGGCACATAACAATAACAACAACAACAAGTAGTTACATTTAGTATTATTTTTCTTAAAAATATGTCACTTGCTCTTGGGATTATTACAGTCTTCATGAAGCACAAGATTATGATATAGTTTATGAATTTTGATAAATGTCAATAGTTGTAGAGGAGCTTCAGGACTTTTTTTCATAGGATCGCTATGAGTCGTGCTTGCCTTGAAGGCAATCAACAATAAGGGAATAAAGTGTTCAGTGTGGGAGAACATGCAGATACTGCAGGAGTCATTAATGAATGAATGAATGAAAACTATGATGGAAAGATAGAGGGCACTCTGGTGGTCTAGTGGTAAGAAACTGCGCTGCAATCCCAAAGTCTCACCAGCTGCTCCACAGAAGACTGATGGGCAATCTTCTCTTGTACCTTGGAAAACTCACTAACGCATCAGCTATGGGTTAGTTCTGATATGACACCACACAACAACAACATGATGGAAATGTACAGCCAATTGGTTGGTAGATTGCTTTAAACTATTTTCAATGAACTCTTCTTCCCCAAACTACGTTACTTACAAAGGGTCTCCAGACACTGAATTATTTGTTAATATTTCATACTATTTATGGTGGAGCTCCAGTGGCATGGTTTGTAAGTTGTGCTGCTTACCCAAAGGGGACACCTCTCTGGCCCCCTAGTTTGAATCCACCCTCAGCTCCAAGGAAGAGGGATGGGTCTTCTCCTTCAGTGCAGTTTGCATCCTGAGAAATCCAATGAGGTTCAGCTATGGCTGGTTCTTACTTGACAGCCATGAGTCTGAATTTGAGAATTTCTTTGAGATGGGACAGTGACTCAATCTCTTCTAACTGTATCAGCTCTGTAATTAGAATAGGCTATTATGGGAAACCCAGAACACTTGATCATTCTAATGAGAAACTTATACTTGGACCAGGAGGCAGTCGTCAGAACAGAGCAAGGGAACACTGCACGGTTCAAAATTGGGAAGGGTGTACGCCGGGAAT
>NW_006399801.1:9017292-9022528 GCF_000299155.1 Elephantulus edwardii
TGTTCGTTCATAGGGTCGCTATGTGTCGTCTACGACTCGACGGCATTAAACAACAAACAACAACAATTATCAACTGGGGACTGCAGCTCTTTATATTAATCAATTGTAAATTAAAAAGTCTATTCTCTCTGTCCTCACAGTCACATCTTTTAATGGATAAAAGAAGAGTTATTCTAAAAGGATGATTTCAAAATCATTGCTCCTGCATGCTGAGTAGTATTCAATCATGCAAATGTACCATAATTTTTAAATCTATCTGATTGTGGTTGGTCATTTGGACAGTTTCTGTGTTCTTGTAATGGTGAATAATGTTGCTGTGAACGTTGGTGTACAAATCTCCATTTTTTAACTGCCTCAGTTCATTAGAAAATTATTTCTCAGGGTATTTTCCATGCGGTGAAATAACTGGTTCATATGGAATTTCTATGCCCAGCTCTTTGAGGAAATGCCGACTGCCTTCTAGAATGGTTGTACTATTTTACAATCCCACCAAGAGTTCCTATCTTTCCATGTACTCTCCAACATTAATTATTTACTGTCCTGTTAAACTTTCCTACTGCTACTGTAGTGAGATGGTACCTCACTGTGGTTTTGATTTGCATCTCTTTTATTGCCAGTGATATTGAGCTTTTCTTCATGTGGCCATCTGAATATCTTCTGTGAAAATTCTTTTACTGTCTTTTGCCCATTTTGTAATAATGTTACCAGTCTTCTTCTTGTGGAGGCCCTGCAGGATTTTGTAAACTTTTGAGATGAGACCTTGTCTGAAAAGTTATTAGCAATTTTCTTTTCCTAGTCAGTAGGTTTTCTTTTCACTCTGTTGGAAAATGTTTTTGATGCACACAGGGATTTAAACTTAGGAGGTCTCATTCATCAATTTTAGATTTAATTTTTAGAAGGTCCATTCCCCAATTTTGAAAATCACTACCTAACTTGAGAGGAACATGAAAGCATTATGCTAAGTGAATTAACTCCATCCCATATGGACAAATACTGTATAAGACCATTATTGTAGACATAGATAACTAGTAAAATTCAGATGAGGATCCACGTGGGTCAGGGGGGAGTAGGAACAAAGTATTGAGGATGGGAGAGGGGGCGGTAATCATAGGGTTGCACAATTTGATGGGTAGAGAGAGAGGTGAGTAAAGGAAATGGGAAAGATTCTGTATAAAAGCAATGTATATGAACTTTGTAAGTAAACCAGTATGAAAGAATTTTTTTTAAAAAAGAATAATTTCAAGGTGGTCCCACTCATACTCCCACTTACTGAGTAGATAGTGACCACCTGCTGCTTGTGAACTTTGTTTCAGTGGAGAACAGCCTTATTTTCCTTTTAAGCAAGAGTTGAAGCATAAATGTAGAATTGATTATAATTTCTAACACAGATCCTTTTTTATGAGTGAACTTCTTCAGAGAGCTCTGGGCATAGACTATACATGTTAGACAAACCATTCAAAACTCAGACTTGTTTTCTGGACAACACCAAATTTCCAGGTACTGCTTGTTATGATCTCCTGCTCCAAAAATACAGCACATTTAATATTGTCTGTCTGGATAATCTTTCCTCTTTAGTGTTTACTTAAAATGGGAGTGATGTTATCCAGACTTTAGGTACCAATGAGATCATGTTAGGAGATTTAATGCTGATGTGGTTTTCCTGTCATGTTTCAGTGACATCAAGATCTGAAGGCAGATGGATGAGTTTGATGACATTTCAAAGCTACTACCATTTTTAGTCTTCTTTGATTGCTGGAAATTTTTAGGAAATGAAGACGCCACTTAAAGTGGCAGATCAAACTATCTCATTAATACTTTTCTACTAATTAATTAGTCAGGTAATGCTGTTTCAGTTGAAACAAATCACGTTTGAAAATATTTCCATCCTTTCGGTAACTATGCTGAATAACACAGACTTTTCATTACTATCTATAGTAATAAAACCCAACCTTTCTTTTTTCTTTAATTAGCACATTTATTTCTGCCATTATCTACCTCCTTCTGGTGCTCATATTTGACTTCATTAAGATGGATTCTTCCCATGGCAGATTGAGTCATGGAGAGATATCATGGATCTCTGATTATTATGGTCTGCAAAGATTTCAATATTATTACTTTTTAAAAATGTATTTTACTTATATTTATATTGTTTTCTTTATAATCTTACCTTGAGTAGATAAAAGACCGAATTTTAATTTTTTGGTAGGATTTTAGGTAGGATGATGTTTTCACCTAATGCATATTTCACTGATCTTTGCCTGCCTTTATGCAGATAGTTACTTCACAGCTAGGTCTGAGTAGAGGTCTGGGGACCAAGGAGGGATGGAACTGATCTTTTGAAACAACAATCTTTGACAACCCTATGAACAACAGAGGGTTGCTATAGTATCAGAGGGAGAATTCAAATGGGAAGTCACTCAAATATGAAGAGAAATAGCTGCAAAGAACCACTAATAATTGGAACATGTATGTCCTATAAATGTAGGAAAACTGGAAGTTGTCAAAATGAAATGGAATGCATGAGAATCAACATTCTAGGCTTTAGTGAACGGAAACGGACAGGCATGAGCCACTTTGAATAGAAGATCATATGGATCTACTATGCTGGGAATGAAAAACTAAGGGATAGTAATGTGTCAAGGTCTATGCTGAAATACAATGCTGTGAATGATAGAGCTATATCCATCCACATAAAAGGATGACTTGTTAATTATTTAAATATATGCACCAACAGCTAAAGCCAAAAAGGAAGAAATGGAGCCATTCTGAAAAATGAGGAAATCCATATTCAAGAAGCTGTTCAGCAAATATGAAGGGGAAATTAAGTCATTCGTAGAAAAGTAGGAACTAAAGGAATTTGTGAAAACAAGACCAACTCTTCAAGAAATTCTAAGGGAAGTCCTTCACACAGAGACACCAAAGGAAAGTGTATGGGCCATAGTAGCTAGATACAATAGAAAAAGGAAAGAACAAAATGACAGAGATAAAACCTAGCTTGCTAATAATCACACTTAATGTGAATGGACTAAATGAACCAAGTAAGAGACCAAGAGTTGCAGAATGCATTGGGAAAAAAACCCAAACTAAATCCACAAAGCCCATCCACGTACTGCCTACATAAGACACATCTAAGAAATGAGGAAAAAACCTAAAAATCAAAGGATGGAAAAAGTCATATGAAGCAAATGGCACCCTCAAAAGAGCAGTAGTAGTAATACTAATCTCTGTTAAAATAGGCTTCAAGATGAAACCACCATAAAAGATAAGGAAGGACACTCTATTATGGTGAAAGGCACAATAGACCATGAAGATATAACCTTGGTCAATATCTACACAACAAATGATAGACCTGTTAACTACATGAAACAATGGTTAACAAACTTGAGAAAAAGAAATAAATAGCACCATAATAGTGGTTGCTGTTGTTATGTGCCGTTGAGTCACTTGCGGCTCATAGCAACCCTATGTACAAAGAACCCTAAACTCAGCTCTATCATGTGCCAACCTTATTTTCTCTGACCCACCTACCCCCATTACCCCGGTTACTGAATCGATCCATCTCATTGAGGATCTTGCGCTGTCTCTCCACATTCCTAAACATGATGTTCCTCCCTAAGTACTGCTTCTTCCTTGTAACATGTATGTCAGAAGAAGCTTCAGAATCCTTGCCTCCAAGGAGCAGCCTGGCTTCACCCTCTCTAGGACAAACCTGGTTGTTCTTCTAGCAGTCCATGGTACATTCAACATTCTCCTGCAGCACCATAGCTCAAAGGCATCAGTTTTCTTTCTATCATCCTTAGTCATTGTCCAGCTCTCTGACACATAGCAAGCAATTGCAAAGACTGTGACCTGGATCAGGCACACCTTAGTCTCCAGCCTGATGTTGTTGCTCTTCAGTATCCTGAAGAGGTCCTTGACAGCTGATTTTCCCAGTGCAAGTCATCTCTTGATTTTCTGGCTGCTGGTAGCAAGAGTGTTGATTGTGGAACCAAGTAAACTAAAACTGTTAAAAATTTCAATCTCTTCACCATCCATAATGATGCTGTCAATTGGCCCAATGGTGAGAATCTTTGTTTTCTTCATGTTGAGTTTCAATCCATATTGAAGGCTGCAGTGCTTGACCTTCTGCAGCAAGCACTTTAGGTCCTCCTCAGTTTCAGCAAGCAGAGTTGGGTCATCTGCATAACACAGGTTGTTGATACATCTTCCTCCAATCCTGATGCCACTTCTCCTCATACACCCCAGTATTCCAGAAGATCTGTTCTGCAAGTAGATTGAAATGGTATGGAGACAGAATACATCCCTTGTGGACACTCTTCCTGATTTTGAACCATGCAGTGTCTCCTTCCTCTGTCCTGACGACTGCCTCTTGGTTCAAGTATAGATTTCGCATAAGCACAATCAAATGTTCTGGGCTTCCCATTCTTCTCAGAGTCAGCCACAGTTTGTTGTGAACCACACAGTCAAATGCCTTTGCATAGTCAATGAAACACAGACATTCTTCTGGTACTCTCTGCTTTCAGCCAAGATCCATCCTAGTACCACAACCTTTTCTAAACCCAGCCTGCACATGCAGTAGTTTTCTGTTGAGGTGTTGCTCCAGCTGTTTTTTTGTTAATTTTTAGCGGAATCTTGATAGGAGACTTTAACATACCACTTTCAACAAATGATTGATCAACTAGAAAAAGACTTAACAGTGATGCAAAAGATCTAAACTATACAATCAACCAAGTTGACCTTGTTTACTACACATAGTTAAAAGTCACTTTGTTATCTAGAACTGTGCACATATTAGGACACCAAACAAGCTTCAATAAATTTAAATAAATCAAAATAATAGCAAGTATCTTTTTATGATAATAGTGCCATAGAAATAGAAATTAATGACAAGAGGGTAAAGCTTAAAAAACAACCCACACAAAGCTAAATAAGACCCTGCGAGAACATAAATGGGTTATATTGTTGTTATTATGTGCCGTCGAGTTGCTTTGCCACTCATAGCGACCCTATGTAAAACAGCCCTAAACTCTGCTCTGTCCTGTGCCAATCACAGTTCTGACACACCTATCCCGATTACCCCAGTCACTGAATCAATCCACCTCATAGAGGGCCTTCCCCTCCTGCACTGTCCCTCCACCCTACCAAGCATGATGTCCTTCTCCAAGGACTCCTCCTTACAACATGTCCAAAGTATGTTAGAAGGAGCTTCAGAATCCTTGCTTCCAGGGAGTCAAAT
>NW_006399801.1:9023703-9035271 GCF_000299155.1 Elephantulus edwardii
CTTCAATTGGTATACCATCTATTCCTGGGGCCTTATTTTTTGCTATTTCCTTCAAAGCAGCTTGAACTTCTTCCTTCATCACCATAGGCTCTTGCTAATACGTTATTTCATTAAATTCTTTTGTATCTGCCAATTCCTTTTCTATAAGATGACTCAGTATATTCCTTCCATCTTCTTTTAATACTTCCTAGATCATTTAATATTCTGCCCAAACTAAATAAATGGAAAAATGTTTCCTGTTCATGGATAGGAAGACTCAATATAGTAAAAATGACAATTCTGTCAGAAATTATCTACATGATTAACACAATCCCAATATAGACACCAAATTCATTTTTCAAAGAGATAGAAAAGACAATTAGTAAGTTTATTTGGAGTGGAAAGAGACCTCAAATAAGCAAAATACTTCTGAAAAGCAAAAATGAAATGGAGGCATAGCAATCCCTGACATAAATACCGACTATACAGTTGTAGTAACCAAACAATTATGGCATTGGTACAATGGCAGGGACATATACTAATGAAACAGAACCAGCAACCCAGAAATTAATACATCTATCTATGCTCAAATGCATCTTTCTATGCTTTTGAGAGCTGGGAAATAAACAAGGAATGGAAAAAAATTGATGCCTTTGAGCTCTGATGTTGAAGAAGAGTACTGAACATCCAAATGGATTGCTGAAAGAACAAACAAATATATTTTGTTGAGGGTGCAGTTAGAGTGCTCTTTGATGGAAAAAAAAAATAGAAAAACAAAACTTTGCCTCACATACAGTGGACATGTTTCTAGGAGTGGCTATATCTCAGAGAGGGATATGATGCTCAGAAAGGCAGAAGTTTGGCGAAGGAGAGGAAGACCCTCAAACAGGTGGACTGGCATGGTGATTGATTCAATAAGCTCTAGTGTGTCAGAAAGTGTGTGGATGGCACAGTATAGGATAAGGTTCAGATCTGTTGTTCATAGGGTCATTGTGGGTTGTACTCAACTTGATGGTACCTAACAGCAACAGCAATATCTATGATCCACTAATATTTGATAAGGAAACAAAAAATCTAGCAAATGGGGAAATGATAAGCTCTTTAACAAATGGTGCTGGCCATTGGAGGATCAGAGACCTAGGAGTTAAACTCCAAGTCATAAAGATCATAAGCGATAAAATGGGACCAATCTTTGAAGGCCTAGTCTATGTTATAGTCACTGATAAGTACAGACAGAAATGCGCAAACCCTGTGTGCATCAAAAAGTTTTTCCAATAAGGTAAAAATAATCCTACTGACTAGGAAACACCATTTGCAATACCATCTCAGACAAAGGTCTCATAACAAATATTCACAAAATACTACAGGGCATCCATAAGAACAAGATGGATAACCCAATTACAAAATGGGCAAAAGACATGGAAAGACTTTTCACAGCAGAAGTTAAGATGGTCAATAGTCCCATGAGGAAATGCTCAAAATCACTAGCAATAAGAGAGATGCAAATCAAAACCACAATGAGATACTATCTTACCCTAGTAGCAGTGGCAAAGTGTAACAGGTTAGAAAGCAATAAATGTTGAAGAGGATGTGGAGAGAAAGGAGTTCTCATACTTTGTAGGTGGGATTGTAAAATGATACCACCACTCTGGAAAGGAGCTTGGCATTTCCTCCAAAAGCTAAAGATAAAAATTTCATATGACTCAGCTACTCCATTGTTCAGATACACACCTAAAAATTAAAACAGAGGCACAAATGGAGATTTGTATACCAATATTCATAGCAGTGAACAAAATCACGAGAACATGGAAACAGCCAAAATGTCCATCAACAAATGACTGGATTGAGAAATGGTGGTACATTAACACAATGAAATATTACTCAGCACTCAGGAGTAATGATTTAAAAAATTACTGTGTAACTTGGGAGAGACTGAAGAACATTGTACTGTCAACAAACTTGGTCTCATAAGGACTAAATAAGACCATTAATGTAAAAATAGAAGGATAACTATTAAAATGTGTATGGTAGCCCACGAGGGGAAGACCAGGGAGCAGAAGGGTGATAGTAGGCAGGAGAAATCATGGGGTTGTACCGTACGGTGGGTGGAGGGAGGGTATAAAGGAAATGGGAATGATCTGGAGGGGATCTGATAAGATGGGGTAATGGTGGACATAGTTCAATGGTGATTCATTTTATACAACACAATGAATGGGAATGAGTGTACGAAACAATGTGAATGAAGGATAGAATGAAGCACACTACATATGAATTTTGTATGCAAAGAAATGTAAAACAAAATTTAAAAAAATATCCTACTACACAGCTGTAATAAAACAGCATGGTATTGGTACAATGACAGACAAATAGAACAATGAAACAGAGAACCAAGACCACAGAAATTAACCTATCTATGATCCAGGAGGCATTAAAAGAAAATGGAAGGAGTACACAGAGTCACTGCATCCAAAAGAATTGACTGACGTAGGAGAATTCACGAAACGACATATGATCATGAGCCTATGGTGATGAAGGAGGAAGTTCAAGCTGCTCTGAAAGAACTGGAAAAAAATAAGACCCAGGAATTGATGGAACACCAGTTGACATATTTCAACAAACAGATACAGCCCTAGATGTGCTCATCAGGTTGTGCCAAGAAACCTGGAGGACAACTACCTGACCAACTGACTGGAAGAGATCCATATTTATTCCCATTTGAAAAAAAATCTGACCTGACAGAGTATGGAAATTATTGAACAATATCATTAATATCACATATCAGACTAATATAACAAGCAAAATCCTGCTGAAGATTATTCAGAAATGAGCAGAACAGTACATTGACAGAGAACAACCAGAAATCCAGGCTTGTTTTAGAAGAGGCCATAACTCTAGAGACATTATCCCCAATGTCAGATGGATCTTGGCAGAAAGCAAAGTGTACTGGAGGAATACCTGTGTTTCATTGACTATGTAAAGTCATTTGACTGTGTGGATCACAACAAACAATCTTGAGAAAAGTAGAAATTCCAGAACACTAGATCGTGCTCATGTAAAACCAATAGTAGGACCAGGAAGCAGTCCTCAGAACAGAGCAAGGAAATATAGCATGGTTCAAAATCGAGAAAGGAGCACATCAGGGATGCATACTGTTTTTGTCTTTTCAATATGTATGCAGAACAGATCATTTGGAAGGTTGGACATTTTGAGGAGGAATGTAACATCATTATTGGAGGAAGATTCATCAAAGACCTGCGTTATGCAGATGACACAACCTTCTTGCTGAAACTGAAGATGACCTGAAGCATTTGCTACATAGGGTCAAGGACTGTAGCCATCAAGATTCTCATCACTGGGTCAATTGGCAGCACTGTGATAGATGGAGAAGAGATTGAGGTGTTAAACAATTTCAGCTTGTTTGTCCCCACAATCAATCTTTGCTGCAGACCGAGATTAAAGTATTTTTATAATTATTAATAATGAGACACAGACAGCCAGGAACGAGATAGAAAAGCATAAAACAGGGGGGCAGCAGTTCTCAACTGAAGACTCCCATTTCAGCTTCCCTATATCTTTATTGAAAATTATCAGGAAGTAAATCACAAAGAGAATTCAATGCAAATGAAGCCAAGCTCTTTCTATTGAAAACCTTCCCCTTGACACTGGAGGGAGGGGTTAGCAAATGCAAGAATCTGGTTAACCCTTAAGGATTGCCTAGTGCCTCAGGGTGAACTCTAGCTTGTACCTCACCTCCCCCACATCCTGATAGCATTTGGTTTATTACAAATGTTTAGCATTGGTTTCCCATATTTTCCCCCTTTTGTTTTTATCATAAGTATGTTATCATCTAGATGAGTGTCTTCTCTTCTTTGATTCATTCTTGCTTGTTTTTGTTTTCTCCATCTTTTACACACAAACAAATAAATGAAACTTAATAAAGTCAAAGAAATACTTTCAAAAATCCCCACATGATAAGAAGGATTCAGGTTGAATATTCCTGGAGAGTCTGTTTCTATTGTCCTATTGCCACAGTGCTTGTCAAAACCAGTTCTGATTAATCTCCTTTGTCAACATGTCCTTTGCCATTCCCTGTCACTCCTCCCTGAGAGAGATTTCACCCTGATTCATTAGGACAGTGGACACAGTATTCTCTCAGCTACTTCCTGCTGGAAAAGGGTGCTGTAGGTTTCAGGGTGAAGATCTTCTCTCACTACTCTAAATCTTGGCACCAGCAATTAGGAAATTAAAAAAGAATTGCATTATGGAAATCTCTGTCAAGGAAGTCTCCAAAGTGCTAAAGAGCAATGATATCAGTCTAGTGACTAAGCTGCACCTGATTTAGGATATTATCTTCTCAATTGCTTGCTATGCATCAGAAAACTGGACAATGACTATGAATTACAGAAGAAGAATTGATGCCTTCAAGTTGTGGTGCTGGAGCAGAGTCTTGAACATACCATGGACCACCTAGAAACAAATAAGTCTGTCTTGGAGAGGGTGCCAACTCTCAGCTTGTTGCTGTGCCATTAAGGTAGTTGCTATTTAAAGTCTGCTGATTGAAAGGAACCCAAAGGCCATATCTCCCAACCTTTGCTGCTTCTGCCACCATTGTGAGAGGCCCTAGTAGAAGGTGGAAAAACAGTACCTGTTTTATCCCCACTCTCTAATTTGCTGCTTATACCACTCATTAGCACAATTAAGTGTTCTTGGATTCTCATTCTTCTCAATATTAACCATAATTTGTTACGAACTTTACAGTCAAATGCCTTTGCATAGCCAGTAAAACACAAATAGACATCTGATATTCTCTACTTTCAGCAAGGATCCATCTGGCATTAGCAATAATACCTCTGGTGCCATGGCCTCTTCTAAATCCAGTTTGGACTTGTGCCAGTTCACTGCCAATGTGCTGATCTAGCTATTTGTCTGAACAGAGCATGAGAACAATGCATGGTTTAAAATTATGAAGGGTGTGTATCAGGGTTGTATCCTTTCTCCATACTGATTCAAACTGTATGCTGAGCAAATAATTTGTGACGCTGACTCAGTGAAGAGGAATATGGCATCAGGACTGGGGGAAGACTTATCAAAAACCTGCGTTATGCAGATAACACAACTTTGCTTGCTGGAAGTGAGGAGGATATGAAACACTTTCTGCAGGAACAAGGACAACAGACTTCAGTATGGATTACATCTCAATATCAAGAAAACAAAGTTCCTCACCATAGGGCCAACAGTCAACATTTTGATAGATGAAGAAAGGTTTGAAGCTGTCAGTAATTTTATCTTACTCAAATCAACCATCAATACCCTAGGTACTTGCAATCAGGAGCTCAGAGGATGTATTGTACTGGGCAAATCCACTGTCAGGAACCTTTCCAAAATGCTGAAGAGCAATGAAGTCAGTTTGAAGACAAAGATATGCCTAACTCAGGTCATGATGTTCCCATGCATTAGAAAGCGGGTCAGTGATAAGGATGACAGAAGAATTGATGCCTTTAAGTTGTGGTGCTGGATAAGATCCTGAATATGCCATGTAAAAGAACAGATTTGTCTTAGCAAGTGTACAGCCAGTGTGATCCTTGGAGGCGAAGATGGTGAAGTTTCATCTTTCATACTTTGGACATGCAGTTAGGTGAGGCTATTCCTTGGAAAGGGACATCATGCTTGAAAAATGGAGGGTCGGCGAAGGAGAGGAAGACCCCCGTTGAGATGGAATATTTTGAAGATCAAGAGGATGGCACTGGATAGGACGGTATCTATAAATAATAACCAGTTCCCATAATCTAACAAGAGACTGGTTGGCAAGGAAATCTGGGAAATGTAGTTTTAAGGCTTTCTATATAGGGTCAAGGGGAGAATAAAGAAGGGAAAACATGGAGCTGAGAAATGAAAGATCCCAGTCAGTCAGTCCATTTCTAAAAAAGGTAATCCAATAGAATGTGGAAAATATCAAACAATATAATTAATATCAATACAAGCAAAATATTGCTAAAGAAAATCCCCAATGAGTAGAACAGTACATTCATAGAGAAGTTCCAGAATTTCAAATTGGGTTTAGAAGAGGCCATGACACCAGGGATATCATTGCTGATGCCAGATGGATATTGGCTGAAAGCAGGAAATATCAGAAGAATGTCTATTTGTGTGTGTCATGTTAGCCTAAAAGTTGGGGGGATTTTAGCCATTAGTTAGTCCCCTCTGGTCTCAGTTACCTTAATTGCAGGCACATGGTTTTGCAAATCACCAACAGCTGTGGGCCAAGCATAAGAGAAAGAGTGATTTCCCCACTAGGCAGCAAGACTTGAGGTGAGCAAGACTTGTGACAGCAAGACACTGTTGAGGGTGAGACCCTGCTGGTGGTAGTGGAGAGACTGTGGCCTTCGAGGCAAAGATGACAAAACTTCATCTTTCAAACTTTGAATATGTAGCTAGGAAAGGCTGTTCTTTCAGAAGGGATATCATGCTTGAAAGATGTAGGGTCAGCAATAGAAAGGAAGACTCTAAATGAAGTGGATTGACTTAGCGACTTTAGCAATGGGCGTAAGTGTGTCAGAGATGATGGTACAGGCTAGGGCAGGGTTCAGGTTGGCTATTCATAGGGTTGCTATGAATTGTACTTGACTCAGTAGCGTTACCACCACCACCAGCACCAAAGGGGTAATCTTGGCATAATTTTTTTCCTATCTGGAAAATGTACCTCTTTGTTCTTTTAGGATAGAAAGGGATTGTTCTGAAAACCAAGATAGTGGTGGCAGAGGAAGCAGTGTGAAGAACTGGAGGTGTGGCAAGCCACAGAGAAATGGGCCACCACGGTGGTCCACAGCTTCCAGTTTATCTATACCTAAATGGCCAAAGAGTTGACTACTGGTCTTCAATATGGATTGAGGCTCAACATCAAGAGGACAAAGATTCTTGAAAAAACATGAGTGAGTCCCACTTCTGCCTGCCACCTGCCTCTGAGCCTGCACATCCACGACCCCATAGGGCCACCATGGCTGGAGCCCGTGGAACCGCTAGCCTGGACTGGGTGGTGGGCGTTGCACCCCGTGGCTGGTGCGACAGAACCCCCACCCGGTCTGTGGTGGCAGATGCCAGTGGCTGTGGGCCTCCAGCGAGGGAAGGGACAGTGGGAATGGAAAGGTGGGGGCGGAAGCAGCGGTGCCATGGAGCTTCAGGAGGTGAAGGATTAGATACAGGAGAGCATCTCACTGTCAGTGAAAAAGATTTCCTTGGATAGGTCAGAGAAAAAAAAGAAGATCCTCAACATGATGGATTGGTATGGTGATTGTAGCAATAGGCTTGAGTGTGTCTTGGATTGTGGGGATGGTGTAGGTCAGGGCAAGAAGAAGGTCTTAGTCATAGAATTGCTGAGAGCCATAGAGAGAGCTCTGTGGTTATAGGACTGGTTTTAATTGTTTTCAGTCAAACACTCTTGTAAGTGATATATCACTGGTCTGTCAGTTGGCTGTACAGAGGTAACTCGTGGTTGCTGTGATGCTAAACACTGTGACACTGATGTGACCCTGATGTGACAAATGTGATAATGGTTGCTCGTGGTGGACAGTGTTTGGTGGAGCTCCCCGATTAAAACAAGCTTGGAAGCAGTAGTGGCATCCACTTCTGAAAAAGTTTGCCTCCAGAGAAACAAAAGTTACACAAGTGTTCAGATCTTTTGTTCATAAAATTTCTATGAATTGTCTATAAGTTGATGGCACACAACAACAACAACAGAAGATCCTGGATAGAAGATCTCCTCAATGCACCACATCTTTTGATTTCTTGACTACTGCTGCCAAGAACTGTTTCGACCAAGGGAGGGTCTGTTCACCACTCTCAAAGCCCCTTCTCCATTTGTAGAGGAGGAGGGTAGCAATGCCTACTTCTAGTTGTAGTCAGACCACTTGGTGGAGGGGATGGGGGCGACGGTGGCAGTCCTGAAACCTGGGTGCTGTCCCGGCCATGGTCTTCAGTGGGGTGGAGGGTTCAGACCTTGGGGGGCTTTGGTGGTGGAGGGGTGCTGCCTGGCCTCTGGGGTGTGCCATCCGGCCTCCAGGAAGTGATGCCCAGACCCTGGGGAGAGCCACCTAGTGTATATGAGGGTTTTTATCCAAGCCACTTTCCTCCATCTTCTTCCTCAGTACATCTGTAAGTAACACTCCCAAGCCCTTCTCCTTGTAACTCACAAGTTTGTTCTCTCTAGCTTTGCTTCCTTTTCTATAGATAACCTGAACAATGAGTCTTGTTCCAGACCTGCACTCTGAGCCCAGTTCCAGAGACAAAATGAAAATATAACTGCTAGCTAAGGACAAAAAGGAGGATGGAGTCTCAAGGTTCAGCCAGCCACCCACAATGGACTCACCTAAGTAAACACTTTGCAGTCCAGATGGCAGAAAACGTCAGAAAAATATCTTCTAATTGAACAAGAAGGCATGCAGCTTCAACCCCGGACCACCAGTAATGTGTTAAAGTGGGCTCGCCTTCCCCCTTCATCCCAATGCCCCTGTTCAGCATGAGGAAGCCAGAGTCTGCACCCCATTCCCAAATGAGAGACCCACGAATGAATAAGATAATTTCTTTGTTAAAAAAAATTAATCATCATTAGATAATGCTCACCATTACCTTGTCTTTCCTGTCCTCACTGTATCTTTCCCATTTCCTTCACCCACTCCCTTCACCCACAAAATTGTGCAGTCCTGTGATTTCATCCCTGCCCATTCTCACTCTTCTGCTCCCAATCCTTACCCTCTTGTATCCCCACACATATTTTTTACAAGAAAAAGAAAGAAAGAAAGAAAGAAGGAAGGAAGGAAGGAAGGAAGGAAGGAAGGAAGGAAGGAAGGAAGGAAGGAAGGAAGGAAGAAAGAAAAAGGAAGAAAGAAAGAGACTATTCTGAAAGAATTTCTCTTGGAAGCCTTATCCCATCCACCCATAAGCTCTAATCTTGCTCATACTGACTTCTTATTGTTTCTCAAATTTAAATAACATTTTAAAAAAAGACTATTTGAGTTCTTAGGAGAGTCTAAACTTCTGTTTTGATGTGATAGAAATCTAAGTGCACAAGAGTTTTTGGGTGGGGGAAGGTTTAGAGAGTAGAAATCATTGGTTTCAGAAGTACATAGACAATGTGAATGATATAGCTTTGCATTTTTATATTTTAGTTTAATGACATTTTCTCTGACTTTGTAACAATGTAGTGGGTTTTTTTTTAACTTTCTTTCATATTGTATGTAAACGTAAAGCAATGTACATCACTTAATGAGATTAATGAAAGGAATAATATTTTACGACTAGCCAAGTTATTATCTCTTTAAATGCATCTCTGTGAAAACATTAAAATTTTATTATCACATACACATAAAGTTCTAAAGTTGTAAAGATGCTAAAAACTCAAACTCATTGCCATTGTGTTAGAGCTGACTCATAGCTGCCCCCTCCAGTGGTTTCTAAGAGGCTGTAAATCACTTCCTCTGTTTTATTTTTATTTTATACTTGTTTATTTACAAATTTTGTATATATTATTTTTCACACCAGATCTTGCCCATTTCCTTCACCTACCTCCACCCATCAAGTTGTGCGACTCTATAATTAATGGATGCCCCTCCCCCCCCAAGCCTATCTTCAGCCCTCCGTTCCCACCCTCCCCCACCTTGGATCATCAGACTCATTCTACAATAATGGTCTTATATATTATTTATCCTATGGGACTGAGTTAGCTCACTTAGCATAATGCTCTCCAGTCCTCACAAGTTAGGTAGTAATTTACAAAATCATTGCTCCTGGATACTGCATTGTGTAGCATCATGTGAATGTTCCATAATTTCTCTATTCATTCATCTGTGGTTGCCCATTTGGGATGTTTCCATGTTCTTGCCATGGTGAATAAAGCTGCTATGAACATTGGTGTACAAGTCTCTGTTTGCGCCCCAGTTCTCATTCTCTTTGAGTATATTCCAAGCAGTGGAATAGCTGGGTCATATGGAATTTCTATGTTCAACTATTTGAGGAAATATCAAACTGTCTTCCAGAGTGGCTGTACCATTTCACAATCCCACCAAGAATATATAAGAGTTCCTATCTTACCACATCCTCTCCAACATTCATTACTTGCTGTCCTGTTAAATTTTGCCACTGCTACTGGAGTGAGATGATATCTTATTGGTTTTGATTTGCATCTCTCTTATTGCCAGTGATTTTCAGCACTTCTTCATGTTTCTGTCGCCCATCTGAATAGCTTCCTCTGTGAAAAGTCTTTCCATGCCTTTTGTCCATTTTGTAATTATGTTATCAATCTTTTCCTAGTGGAGGCCCTGCAGGATTCTGTAAATTTTGATGTGAGACCCTTGTAGGAAATGGTATTGCAAAATTTTTTTCCCAGTCAGTAGGTTTTCTTCTCACTCTGTTGGAAAATGCTTTTGATTTAATCTTTAGAGAATCCCATTCATCAATTTTATCCTCTTCAGACTGTACCTTTATGGTTGTATTTGGCAGTCTTTTTATACCATAGACTAGGCCATCTAAGTTTGATTCAGTTTATCTCAGTTTTGAGCTTTAGTCCCAGCTTTCTAATCTACGTTGAGTTGATTTTTGTGTATAGTGTGAGATGTGGATCCTGTTTCAGCTTTCTGCAGGTGGCTGTCCAGTCTAGTACCATTTGTTGAAGAGGTTGTCATTTCCCCACTTGATAAGTTTTATTTCCTTGTCAAATGTGAGTTGACCATAGATAGCTGAGTCTATTTCTGGGTTCTCAATTTAGTTCCATTGGTCTGTGTGCCTGTCATTGTACCAGTACCATGCTGGTTTTGTTACTACTGCTGTCTAGTCATTTTTGAGGTTGGGGAGGGCTATGCCTCCACTTCATTTTTGTTTCTCAGAAGTGTTTTGCTTATTTGGGGTCTCTTTTCTCTCCAAATTATCTTGACAATTTTTTTTTCGATCTCATTGAACATGAATTTTGTATTTGGATTGAATTGCATTGAATATGTAGATTGCTTTTGGTAGGATGGTCATTATCCACAATATTGAGTCTTCCTGTCCATGAACAGGGAGCATTTTTCCATTTACTTAGATCTTTATGTCTTGTTGAAATGTTCTGTAGTTTCCTTTGCATAGGTCTTTTATATCTCTAGTTAGGGTCACTGCCAACTATCTTAATTTGGGGTTAGCTATTGTAAATGGTATTGCTTTCTTGGTTTCTTTCTGAGTTCTCTTTGTGTCTGTAGAGGAATCCCTCTGATTTTTGAATATTGATCTTATATCAATAATATATCACTCTATAATAATATGTGGGCAAAAGTGGCGGAGAGTTTCAAGGTCCCTTGGCTTTCCCGCTTCACTGCCTGACACGATCTCTTTCTTTCCCCCTCTACACACCCTGAGAAATGGATCCTGCACGGTCTTTGGTTACCTGGGAACATAAATGGTATATCAATTGACATACGTGCTCACCAAGTTGTGCCAAGAAATCTGGAGAACAACCACTTGGCCAACTGACTGGAAGAGATCGATATTTGTTCCCATCCCAAAGAAGGGTGACCGAAAAGATTGTGGAAACTATAGAACAATATTGATTTCACACTCAAGCAAGAT
>NW_006399801.1:9036489-9058794 GCF_000299155.1 Elephantulus edwardii
ACAGAGCAGAGTTTAGGGCTGTTGTACATAGGGTCACTAAGAGTTGTAAGTGACTCGATGGCATATAACAACAACAACAATGTAATAATAAATCACTCTATTAAATTGGCCCACTGGCTTTGTTGGCCTACTAGTTTTATTGTTGAGTCCTTGGTTTTCTGTGTACACTATCATATCATCTGCATATAATGACAGTTGAAACATTTCTTTGCCAATCTGGATGCCTTTTATTTCTTTCTCTTGTTGTATTGACTTAGAATTTCCAGTGAAATATTGAATAGGAGTGGTGACAGTGGGCATCCTTGCCTGGTCCCTGTATGCAAGGAAAATGCTTTTAGTGGCCTAGTGGTAAGAAGCTGCACTGCAATCTTGAAGGCACACTGTTGTAGGCCAGCAGCTGCTCTGTGGAAGCAGGAAGGGCAATCTCCTCCCATGTGATTCACTGCCTCTGAAAACCTGCTTCAGGGTCAGCTATGGGTTAGTTCCAACTCAGTGATACACAATAACAACAACCACCATCACCAATGAGAATGATGTTGGCTGTTGGTTTTGCATATATACTTTTCACTATGTTGAGGAAATTCTTTTCTATTTCAATTTTGCTGAGTGTCTTTGGCAGGAAGTGGTGTTGGATTTTGTCAAATGTCTTTTCTCCACCATTTGCTAAAATCATATGGTTCTTGTTCTTTGTTTTGTTAATATGATTAAGTACATTGATTGTTTTTCTTATGTAGAACAATCCTTGCATACCTGTTATGAATCCCATTTGGTCATGGTGAATTATTTTTTTGATGTGCTTTTAGATTCTATTGGTTAGGATTTTGTTAAGGATTTTTGCGTGTTTATTCATGAGAGATATTGGCGATAGTTTTCTTTCTTGGTAATATCTGTGCCTGGTTTTGGTACTAGGCTTATACTTGCTTCATAGAATGACTCTGGAAGTATTCCTTCTTTTTAATTTTTTTTTAAAATAATTTAAGAACTGGTAATACATTCTCTCTGAAAGTTTGATAGAATTCAGCTGTGAAACTATCTGTTCCAGAACTTTTTTTAATGAGGAAATCTTTTTATGACCTGGTCAATTTCTTCTTTTGTGATTTGTGTGTTCAAGTGGTCTACATCTGTCAATCTGGGTAGGGCATGAGTTTAAAGGAATTTGTCCATTTCCTCTAGGTTTTAGAATATATCAGAGCATAGCTTTTCATAATATTCTGATATTGGTTTAATTTCATCTGGTTCTGTTGTGATGCCACTTCTATAATTTCTTAATTGAGTTATTTATATCTTATTTTTTCATTTTGTTAAGTTTCCCAGTGGTTTGTCAATTTGAAAAACCAGCTCTTGGTCTTATTGATGGTTTCAATTGTTTTTCTGTTTTCTATCTCATTGATCTCAGATCTTGTCCTTATAATTTCTTTTCTTCTAGAGGCTGTAGGATTAGATTGTTGTTCTTTTTTTATTTGATGAAGGTGTTGAGTTAGATCACTGATTTATCTTCTTTCTTCATTTTTTTTATATGTATGCCTATTGTTATGAACTCTCCCCTGAGGACTGCCTTATCTGTATCCCAGAGGTTTTAGTATATTGTATTTCCACTTTTGTTTGTTTCTATAATTTTTTAAAATTTCATTTTTTATTTCTTTTATAACCTAATCATATTCTAGTTCAGAGTTATTTAGCTTCCTCAAGGATGGTTTTGTAAGCTTTACCCTCCTGTGGTTAATTTCTGGCATTGTGGTCTCAGAAGATACTTTGTAGTATTTAATTGTGGTGTGTTTTTTTTTTTAATTTGTTAAGGCTAGCTTTGTGTCCTAATATGTGATCAACTCTGGAAAATGTGTCATGTGCACTTGAAAAGAAGTGAATTGAGTTTTAGTTGGGTACAGTACCCTGAATACATCCACAAGGTCAAATTGGCTGATTGTATAATTTAGATCTGCAACTTTGTTGGTTTCTTTTGGGTTGACCTATCCTTTGGTGAGAGTGGTGTGTTGAAATCTCCTACAACTATTGTGGTGCTATTTATTTTTCTCTTGAACTGTTAACTATTTTTTTATGTATTTTGCAGGTTTATCATTTGATGTATAAATGTTGACCAGAGTTATACCCTCTTGTTCTATTGTGACTTTTATCAGTATATAATACCTTTCCTTATCGTTTATGGTGGTTTTCATTCTGAAGTCTATTTTATCAGAGATTAGTATTGCTGCTCCTGCATTTCCGAGGTTGCCATTTGCTTGGTATATTTTTCCTCAGCCTTTGATTCCGAGTGTGTCTTTCTCTCTCTCTTTCTTTATTTTTTTAAAATGTGTCCCGTGTAGGTAAATATATTGATGGGCTTTTCCCTTCCCTCCTTCCCTCCTTCCTTTCTTTTCCTTCCTTCCTTCCTTCCTTCCTTCTTTTTCTCCATTCTGCTACTCTTTTTCTCTTGATTGCTGCATTTAGTCCATGCACGTTAAGTATGATTATTTTCAGGTCAGGTTTTACCATTGCTATTTTGTTGTGTTTCTTTTTCTGTTTGTTTGTGGTTACTATGATCCATCCACTTTCCTTTGGCATCTCCGTGTGAAGGACTTCACTTAAAATTTCCAGTAGTTTTGGTCCTGTTTTCACAAATTCCTTAAGTAACTTTTCTGCAAAGGATCTCATTTCTCCTTCATGTTTGATGTAGAGCTTTGCTAAGTATAGGATCCTTGTCTGGAAATTGTTTTTGTTCAAGTCTCTATATATGTCATCCCATTGTTTTGTAGCTCGTGTAGTTTCTGCTGAGTAATTAGAACTTAATCTATTTTTCCTCTTTGTAGGTGTCTCTTTGATGGTTGTGTATGTGTGTATGTGTGTGTGCGTGTGGGTGTGTGTGTACGCACGCGCGCACACGCTGCTTTTAGAATTCTGTCATTATCTTTTAATCTGGAGAATTTGACTATGATATGTCTTGTTGTTTTTCTTTTTAGGTCTAGTCTATTTGGTGCTTTCTGTGCTTCTTAAATGTGAATTTCTTCTAGTACTTCTTTCACAATGTTTTCAGTGATTTCCCTGTCACTCCCCTGTTCTGGAATTCCAGTCATACATATGTTGTTCCTTTTGATGTAATTCCACCTGATTCTATTGTTTTCTTCATTTAATTTATGGCTCATTTCTGATTTTTCTTCTTGTGTGTTTCCAGTGAGGCTCTTGTCTTCTAGCTCACTAATTCTCTGATCCATTCTCCAGTTCTACTTTTTGTTCTACCAGCATTTTGGAAACTTCTGCAATTTTGGTCTTAATATTCTGGATGGATTTCATTTTCACGTTCTTCTGTTATTTCTAGTACTGTGTTGGCTGTGTCCTCTCTGTTTTGTGATGATATTTTAAGTTCTTGTACCTCTTTATCTATACTATCAACTCTTCCACCTTTTGCATTTTCTTCCATAGCTATTCAAGTTGCTCCTCATCAGTATATTTCTTCTGGATTGTTATCCTAGGGTATTTGCTCTCTTAGTGGCTCTCATGGTTTCTTCCATCATTTGCATCGTCTTCTGTATCTGTTCAAATAACTCCACATCAACACATTTCTGCTGGTTCTCTATTTGGGTTATTCATTGGGTCTGCTTTTTTAGGAGAATGGTTGTTTTTTCATGATGATGGAGGCAGACTGCTGCTTTCTTGACATTATGTGAGTCTTTTCTTAGTAGATGTTAAGTTGTAATTATATAGTGACTCAGAGTATGGCAATGTTTTGTGAAGGACCTGTATATTTGTGTTCCCTTCTTGGCCTGAGGTCTGTAGGTCTATAGCAGTGTTTCACTCAAAGTACCTGAAAGGCAAACCAGGAAGTCTGATCCCTTCCAGAAAGAGTGTGTCATCCTACCTTGAGCTATCCTGTTTCCTTTCACTTGAGCTTAAGGGGTCCCGTGTGGTATAGCTAGATAGCAGTGTTTCCTCTAAAGTACCTGTATGGCAAACTAGGAAGCCTGTTGTTCCCTTCCAGAACTGGCATCTCCACCCAGCTCCAGCTGTCCTGGCCCCTTTCACTTGAGCTTAAGGGGTCCCATGCAGTGTAGCTAGAAAGCAGTGTTTCCCCCAAAGTACCTGAATGGCAAACCATCAAATCACTTTCTCTTATGGAGTGGCTAGTAGATTCTAACTGGCTATTTTCAGGATAGCAGTGCAATTCTTTTACAGATTATGATGCTTGAGATGCTGTTATATTTTAAATGCTTGTGTTAATTCCTATTCAACTAATCATTCCACTGGCTTTATTAGCTGTAATACGATCAATATTAACATGTGCATGCTGTTCTTGACCGTGCCAATTCTATCTTTCTGTTGTAACCAAAATATTTAAACAGCAAAGATGGTGAGGATATGAGATGAAACTTGGTTAAACATGTTGTTATCTCCCATTTCAAAGAAAAATCCGAGTACACTTTTGTTGTATTAGGTACCATCAAGTGTGCTCTGGTTCATAGTAACAGAATGACTCATACCATGCAATGAAAATCATACCTTAAGATTGCTGCCATGTTATGTCTGAGTCCACTGTTGCAGCCACCGTGTTGACCTATCCTCTGGAGGGTCTTCCTCACTTTTAATGACCTTTTTCGCAGTACAAAATATAATGTCCTTCTTCAGAGACTGTTCTTGTCATATAATATTCTAAAACACATGAGACAAAATCTTATCATCCTCACTTCTAAGGAGCATCCTAACTGTTTCTTTCAAGACAGACTTGCTCATCCTTCCGACAGTCCAGAATATATTCATTATTCTTCATCAGCATCCTGATTCAAATGCATCCATTTTTTTGTCTCTCTTACTGATATAGTCCATTTGCACATGCATATGAGGCAACTGAAAATACCATAGTTTGGGTCAAGTGCACCTTATTTCTTAAACTTGCATCATTGTTCTTATTTTTAATAGTTTAAAGAGACCCTTTGCAGCATATTTGTTTCATGCTATGGGTACTTTGATTTCATGACTGCAGCTTCACATTCATTGATTGCAGATTCAAAGAAAGTGAAATCCCTGACAGTTCCAATCTTTTCTTGAGTTATTATGATGTTGCTTTTTGGTGTAGTTGTGAAGATTTTGCTTTCTTTCTCTTAAAGTATAATAAAACTTAATGTCTGCCTCTTCATCAGTATCTGAAACTTCCTTTACTTTCAGCAAGGAAGATTATGTCATCTGCATAACAGGTTGTTAATATGTCTTCCTCCAGCCTTGAGGTGTCATTCTTCCTCATATAAACTAGTTTGTTGGATTGTTTGCTCATCATACATTAGGAACAAGTGTGATTAAATGATACAAACTTGATGCACACATTTCCTGATTTGAAACTAGTCAGTATCTTTTGTTCTGTTCGAATGATTGCCTCTTGGTCTATGTACACAAGTAAGTGTGGTGGAATTCTCTTTCTTTGCAGTATTATTTATAATTTGTTATGCTCTACATAGTCCAATGCTTTTGCATCGTCAGTAAAATATAAATAAACATCTTTTTCTGGTATTCTCTACTTTCAGTCAAAATGCATCTGTCATCAGCAATTACATTGTCTTCCAAGTTCTCTTTTGAATCTTGCTTGAATTTCTAGAGGTTGTCTGTACTACTAGAACACTTTTTGAATTATCTTCAGCCAAATTTCACCTGTGTGTGATATTAATGCCACTATTGATCAATCATGTCCACATTTTATCAAACCACTTTTGTTTGGAATGGATGCCCCTTCACTAGACAAGTAGAATCCAAAAGGCAACCTTAGCCCAGCAAAGAGCTTGGGAAGAGGGGAGGCAAAATGCTACCCAGACCTATGCTGGTGTGTTTCTGGTGATCTAAGCATGTCAAGAAATTGGAGGTCTAAGGATATAGACATAAACCTTTTGCCTCATTTGGTGACCCTGTAGGATTGTATAGGAAAACCACTAACAGAAAAGGCTTTTTGGTCTCAGTAGCACTGTATAAACAGGGATGGATAATTTTCTTTTATGAATTTATTCCTATCTCTTCACATGAGTCTGAGAAGAGTGTCTGGAGGGCATTTTCTACACTAGTTGGAGGTGACTTAGCAGACTGGCAATTATTGTCATTATAAGCTCAGTCACAGACCTGGGAAACCTCAGCTCTTGCTTACTCCTCTGCTGCACAGAACAAGTGGGAGCAGTTGAGACCACACTGATGGGCCAGGGAACTGTAGACAAGTAATCTGTTGGGGAGAAAGTCTCCTTTGATCTTTGCACCAGACAGTAATTTCAGCAGAAGCAGACTTTTACGTGGTATTTTTTTTTATTGCAGTGTGAAGGGCGTCACCGACTTGCATGTTTCGGGGTTGCCAAGAGGAAGTAAAGGTGATCTTTAATCTTTAGCTTACCCACATCTTAACCTGTGCCATGAAAAAAAATGTGCATGCCTTTGTTAAAAATATAGATAGTCTGAATACTGAATAAAGAGAAAGCACTCTTTATTTTGTGTTTTTAATCCTGTCGTCAATATAAATTCATATAAGATTGGATGGTGTCCAGATAACTCCAGTCTGCTAATGACTATTTTCTCTTTAAGAATTGGAGTAAATGGAACAAACCTAATCATTTAAGTTAAATTAAATTCACTGTTTGCCTTCAGGTTTCCCTGGAAGCATCTGCCATCAGCCTCAAGGTCTCTGGTTTACCACATGCTGATGTGCAATAACAGAAAGGCTGTTTGTAATGAGAGGCTCAAAACAGAAAGTGCATCTGAAGTGAAGAGCACCTGCTTGTGTCTTCTGTCCTAGTTACAAGACAGGCACCTCATCACGTCACTGTAGCTGTGCCAGGACTTGTAGAATCTGTGAGTGACCTAATACTTTCAGAAAAGGTTACCAGACACTTTGATGAATCTTCTTTGTCGCTTCTAGTTCAACTCATCAGCAAGGACTGGTTTTGGAACTGTGGTGACTTCTTGAAATAAGCACATTATAGTCCCTCTACTTGAATTCCTAGTGGCATTTAGATTAAATCATTTTATCTTCCTCTTCTCCCCTCTTAAGTAGAGTACAGACAACAAGCAGTTGCTTATATGTCTCCCTGAATGTAGACGTGATGTAGGAAATTTCCAATCCTCACTGTTGTGTAAATCTTGCCCTTCAGTGTAACCCAATAGGATATCAATAAATAGGAGTCCTTGAATGGTGCAAATGGTTAATGGTTACGCTGTTAACGGAAATGTTGGAGGTTTGAGTCTACCAAAAGGCACCTCAGAACAAAGGCTTGGTGATCAGCTTCCGAAAATCAGTCAGTGAATCCCCGTGGAGCACAATTTTTCTCGGGCACAAATGAGGTCGTGCTGAATCAGACTTGACTCAAAAGCAACCATGACCTGGAATCAATAAATTCATACCGAGTGAATGAAAAAATGAATTCTCTGCTTTGGCCATTGATTTCCTGCTAGAAACTTCTCCCCTCTTCCCTTCCCTGCACCCCTCCACATCTACAGGAAATATTTTTTCTTGACTGTGTGTGTATTTGCCAGGCATGCCAGATCTAAGTCAGCCACATAGGGGTTGGGTTCAGAAGCATTCACCATGTGACATGTCAGGCAGATCAAAGCATGGATTTCAGGGCTGACTAAGAGGGGAAATAGTTAGCAATTAATAAAAGGATGTGGAATTGGTCATGTTGACTGAAAGAGCCCAGAACCTTGGCGAAAGGCTCACAGAGGCTGCCAAGAGAATAAGCATGGCTGAGTGGAGTTATGTACGGGTAAAGGGTGCAGGTGTTAACGCCGCTGGGCCAGGGGCACATCCAGGAGCAGCCTACGAGGTTTATACGCTTGGCACATCTCACCAGGCCAATGGTGCCCAGAGTTAAAGAATCTCCTCAGCTCTGCTCATATTTTTTTTTTTTGTCTTTAAAAAAACCGGAGCTTTAAGGGTCACTGGAGACATACAAAAACTTGATAATGATGTTTAATTCTGAGAGTCAAGGCTGTGATTTCTAATTTGCCATTTCTGGTTTTTCATTGCTTCATGCAAATATACCTTATTTCCAGATTTGAAGATAAAGGAATCTTTAGCTTGTATTTATCATGCTCTTCATCCCCACCCCTGTCCCCATCCTGTGTCTGCAGACTAATGAATGCATTGATGAAACCAAGTAAATCCCCGAGGAGTATGTGAGCTTGCTGGCTTCTTCATAATGACTATAGCTACTGTAACATCGGTGGAGAGTAGAATGTGGAATGAGAGGTGACAGATGATAGATGTTGGGAAAGAGAACCTTAGAGATGAGTTGCATCTCAGCAATGGAGTGGGTTAATATGTCTTTGTTAATCTTAGTTAACAAAGTTGAGTCCTTTGATCTATAGAAGGTCTGGATATAGGTGTGTATGTCTTAGAAGTTTGCAATAAGATCTCCATATTTTCCTCTTTAGAGCAAGTATATTGCTTCATTGAGTTTTCAAACCATTTTGTCAAGGGACTAATGACAGTTGATTCTCTCTGTAGTGTTCATAAATATCTCAAGTTATTATGTCCTTGTAAGGGATAGATTCTATTGCTCCCAAGAGACAGTGAAACTTCTTATTTTCTGACTGATTTCCCCCTTGTTATTCTTCCAGAAGTTTTCCCTCCTTCAATCTTCTCCAGCCCCTACTGGCTTTCTTAAAAAAAAAAAAAAGAAGCTATGTTCAGGCTTTCTCTGCACAACTTCGGCTGACCTCGTCCCAGCCAGGCATTAATGCTGTTTCCTTCTCCCTCCTTTTCCCGATACTATTCACACTCCTCCAGATGCTCCAAATATCATACACAAACGAGCAAGGCCGAGGTGGGAGTGGGTGCGGTGCGCTGCTGCCACTGAGGTGTTAACACAGTGTGTGATGTTTGGACACTAGATTAGTTGCATCTGACAGGAGAAGTTTGTGTTGTACCAGCGCATGCCTTGCAAAGACTTAAGTAACGCAAAAGGTTGTCTTTTTTTCTTTCTTTTTAATCTACTGACAAGTTGCTCTAGTAACCCAAAGAAGTGAAGGAGAAAGCAGCTGCCTCACCACCCAGATATTGATTTGTTCAGATGTTTCAATGCCTCATTATATAATAAAACTGTGAAAAAAAAAAAAAGAAGTGTCGACCTTGTGCAAGACAAATGTAGAGCAGCATGGGTTAAACTCAGAGTATATTTTAACATTATGGGTAATTGTATATTTTTCTACATTAAAAATGATTTGAAACAAATTTGGTATGTTAAAATAAAGAATTTTGGATGTGCTAGGAACATGCGTGTTTGATAATTATTCGCTGTACTCATTTCTATTTTTAAAAAGACAAAGAAGTCAGTTAATGAATTGGAAGACTAAAGGAGAGAATGGTAAGATAGGAAAAACACATAGATGAGTTGGGTTTCTTCATATTTTTATGAAGAGAAATGTCTCCATATATCATTTACTAGTTGCCACATAATGCAGCATAATGGCCCTCTAAAATAGAATGACTTATAACAATAAGAAATTATAGTCAGTTATGTATCCAGGCTGGGTATGTTTACATGTTAAGGTTAAGGTGGTTTTATTCTAGGTATCTCTCCTTCTCCTTCTGGGATTTCTGAAGTTAACTAACACATGCTCTTTTCATGGTGATGGAAGTAGCTCATGAGGGCAAATGACAAAAGTCCTGGGCTTCGAACTGGCACACTGCTTCTTCTGTCCACGTACCATTGGCTAAAGCAAATTTGATGGTTGAGCCCAAACTCAAGGGACAAGAAAGTACTTTCTGCTTATGCTGAGTGTGGAGAAGGATTTAAAACTGGGACAATACTGATTACATTTCTTCCATGTATGTTCTAGTAAGTGCAAAAGTACTTGAATGGATGTATGCATCTGTTGCCCTGTCTATGTACCTATCATTCCAGTATGAGTGCTCATATCTGTCTTCTCCAAGGTTTTATTTGGTGCTATCGCAATGATATATGTTTATATACTATTTATATAATAGAATGTTGTATATAGAGAATGTAAGATTGATCTGAGTTAGGTATGACTCAAAACCAACTGTGATATGGTCTGTTGCATGGTGATCCCTCCTTGGAAACAATATATTAAAACTTTTCATAATTTAAAAAAAATATGCACTCATTACTCATATATCCTAACTTTCCAAGTTAGACAATTTTCCCAAGCCTCAACTATTTTTAATATGTGATCTTCTTAAGTTAGTCTCTAAGAGTCAGCCTATATTTTAGCCATATAGGAAAACTGTCTTTGAAATTTATTACAAGTAAGAATGCTCTGTTTCCAGATATAAAGCAATCATAATAATCGGTCTAGTACATTTCTCCACAATGACCTTCTCTGTCTCCACCACCTTCCTTCAAGGCTTTTTCCAAATCATGTGAGTGAGTTTATGTATGATGTTCAAGCCATGATAATGCTGCCTATAGATTTTCTTCCTTTGTTTACCCACATACCACCTCATAGCTGACAAAAAGGGGTACCTGGACCCATCTTGATGATAGCTTGTGCAAGTCATGATTGGAGGGCTTCCTCTTTATCTATTATTGTTTAAATTTCTGCCCAATATAGGTGAACATCTTACTTCACAGCAGTATGTTGATACTTGAAAAGTATTGAAGGAATGAATGCTTCTGCATTTTCTCAATTACTAGGAAAATTTTCGAGCAGAGAGATGGAGAAAAAAATTAAAACACACAATTAAAATTTGAATGTAGTTATGAGAGGTGATATAAAGAGGATATAATATTTCACTTATTTTCAAACATTATATTGTGGTTAGACATGAGGCAGTCGTCAGAACAGAGCAAGGAAACACTGCATGGTTCAAAATTGGGAAGGGCATATGCCAGGGATGTGTCCTGTCTCCATACCTTTTCAACCTGTATGCAGAGCAGATTATCCTGGAGGCTGGGCTGTATGAGAAGCGTGGTATCAAGATTGGTGGAAAATTCATCAATAATCTGAGTTATGCAGATGACACAACCCTACTTGCTGAAACTGAAGAGGACCTGAAGCTCTTGCTACAGATGGTCAAGGACTGCAGCCTTAAATATGGATTGAGGCTCAATATCAAGAAGACATAGATTCTCACCACTGGACCAATTGGCAGCATCAGAATGGATGATGAAGAGATTGAAATAGTTAATAGCTCTAGTTTGCTTGGATCCACAGTCAACACTCTTAGCACCAACAGCCAGGAAATGAAAAGATGTATTGCGATGGGAAAGTCTTCTGTTAGGGAACTCTCCAAAGTACTGAAGAGCAATAGTGTCATATTGGAGACTAAGTTGCATCTGATACAGCCATGATCTTTGCAATTACTTGCTATGCACCAGAGAGTTGGGCAATGACTAGGGATGATAGAAGGGGAGTTTATGCCTTTGAGCTGTGGTGCTGGAGAAGAGTATTGAGGGTACCATGGACTGCTAAGAAAATGAACAGGTTCAAAGTAGAGAGGGTTAAACCAGGCTGCTCCTTGGAGGCAAGGATTCTGAATCTTCCTCTGACATACTTTGGACATGTTGCAAGGAGGGACCGACCTGTCCTTGGAGAGGGACATCATAGTTGGGAGGGTGGAGGAACAGTGCAGGAGGGGAAGACCCGCTAGGAGGTGGATTGATTCAGTGACCGGGGTAATGAGGGGGTAGGTGTGTCGGAGACAGTGAAATTGGCACAGAACAGAGCAGAATTTAGGGCTACTGAACATAGGGTTGCTATGCGTTACAGGCAACTCGACAGCACATAACAATAACAAAAGCAGCAGCAACATAAGGGGGGGACATATTATTTCACTTATTTTCAAACTTTATATTGTTATGTGGATAAATGTTTACAAAGAAAATTCATTTTTCATTCAGCAATTTAAAGATATTGCGCTTTGAGACATTGCCTGTAACCCACATAGTATAACTACACTCTTGTCTTTTTATTGTTTACAAGTGTTGAACATTTCCATTTGTCTTTTTCACCTATCCCTTTCTACTTTCTAAGTTTTATTCAAAATTTTGCCCCTTGATGTTGTATAGTTGGTTTTCCTAAGGAGTATACACCTTTCAACTGTTGTTTACTATATAGGCCTTTCTGTTGTTTGGCTGAAAGTTGATCCACAGAAGCAGCTTAAAAGGTTGACAATGTTATGAGACCCTTGTCTGAAATGGGATTATGAAATGTTCCCCCCCAAGTCAGTAGGATTTCTTTTCACCCTATTGGGGGGGAGAAAGGATGCATACAGGGATTTAATCTTTAGAAGGTCTCATTCATCAATATTATCCTCTCCTGGTTATGCATTTCTGGCTGTATTTGCCAGTCTCTTTATACTTTAGGCTTGGCCTTCTAAGTTTGGGCCCATTTTGTGTCTTTATGGTTTTGGGCTTCCCGCCCTAGGTTTTGGATCCACCTTGAGTTAATGTTTGTGGATAGTGTGAGATTCAAACTCCGCTTTCTGCAGGTCAAAGTCCAGTTTTGCAAACACTACCTGTTGAAGAGATTGTCATTTCCCAATTTTAGAGGCTTCTTTCTTTGTTGAATACCAGCTGACCATAGGTATATGGGTTAATTTCTGTGTTCTCAGTTCTGTTCCATTGGTGTTTGTGCCTGTCATTGTACCAATACCATGATGTTTTGGTTATTACAGCTGTACAGTAAATTTTGAGATCAGGGAGTGCTATGACATAGTCTCATAAGGAAAAATAAGTTTGCATAAGTTTGTAAATACAGAAGGATAACTAGTAAAATATATATGAAGGTACAAGGGGTGAAAGGGAGTGATGAGGGGGAATGATGGTGGGTAGGGGGGATATTATGGGATCGCAGAATTTGGTGTGCAGTGGGAAGGGGTAAAGGAAATGGGAAAGATCCAGTAGGGATTTGAAAAATGGGGTAATGATGACCAGAGATGTACGGTGATTAATTTTATAAGACACAATATATGGTGATTAATTTTATAAAACACAATATATGGTGATTAATTTTATAAAACACAGTATATGGGAATAAGTATATGAAACACAACAATGTGAATGAAGCAAAGTGTGAAACATAATGTATATGAATTTTGCATATAAGTCAAGATAAAAAACACCTCAAACTTTAGTGTCCCAAGATAAAAAAAAAAACAAACCCAAAACAACCAAAAAGAAAGATAGGCTATGACTATAGGTCATATTCTTGGGGATTCCCACACTTTTTGTCAAACCAATATGCTTAGTCATTTTTGAATGTAATTTTAAAGTTTTGTTTCACATTTCTCTCCCATGTTACCCTCCTTTCAGAATGATGAGGATTGACAGCTGGGCACTATCTTACTTTTCTGGTTTCAGGGTTGTGGTCCATTAGTCTTTGGGATAAATATTTCCACTTGTCTTTTATTTTCTTTACTCTTCTTTGTTCTGAGACCAAGAGACCAATAGTTGCACCTCAGATAACTGCACAAACTTTTATGACTGCAGCTATTACTCACCAAGTAGAATGAAGAACATTGTCTACAATGTTATGTCTACTGTGTCATGACATTTGGCCTTGATATCCTTTGAGACAATGGTCCTGAGCTTCTGTATCTGGAGGAAGGAATTGACAACATCAAATTCAAGTGCTACATAACAAGAAAGAATTAGCCATGTAAAGACCAAGGTGAAGAAATTCCCAAGTAACAAGAATAGCAAGTACATACATTCTCAGAGAACAAGAATGTAAACTTGAACTCCCAACTTTCAAAGATAACCTTTTACATGGAAAGAGTCTTCACAAAGATAGACATTAAGGTGACAAACAGACACAAAAATAAATGCTCAAAACCACTGTCAATCAGAGAGATGTAAATCAAAACAATGATGAGATACCATCTTACCTCAGTAGCAGAAACAAAATTTAACAGGATGGCAAGCAATACATGTTAAAAAGGGTGTGGAGAGGTTGGAACTGTCATGCACTGCTGGTGGGATCATAGAACATTGCAGCCACTCTGGAAGGCCGTTTGACATTTTATAGAAAAGCTGAACATAGAAATCTCATATGATCCAGCTACTGTACTGCTAGAAATATATTACAAGGAAAACAGAACTAAGATACATCTATGTTCAGAACAGAGTTATTCACAATAGCGAGAAAATGAAAACAGCCCAAATGTCAATCAACAAACGGATTGATTGAGGAATTGTGGTACGTTCATACAACGGAATACATTGTGGAATTGTAATACATTCAACACTGAGGAGCAACTGTTTAGTAAAATACTGTATAACCTGGGGGAGTCCAGAGAGCATTATGTTGAGTGAACTAACTCAGTTCCATAAGGACAAATACTGCATAAGACCTTTATTGTGAAGACAGAAGATAATGGAGCAATATGTGTATAAATGTTCAGAATGTGAAGGGTCAGGGTCAAGGAGGTGGAAAGTGGGGAGGAGAGAAATCACCAGGGTAGAGATAAGTTCAGTGGGTGGATGTGTGTGTGTGTGAAGGAATGGACCTGAAAAAATGGGGTAATGGTAGACATAGATCAATGGCAATTGATTTTAAAAAACATAGTTTATATAAATGATCTTATGAAACACAGTGTGAGTGAAGGAATGTGTGAAGCACAATGTACATGAATGAAATACCATGTCTACTAATTTTGTTTGCAAACCAATATAAACTAAAAATTAAAATAAAAGATAGCCTTTCAAGGTGAACCCATATTTTCTTGTGTTTGAAGAGATGTGACCTTTTCAAAATTCCACCCAAGCCTATGGACAAACTTGCACAGTCTACATGCAAGGTTTCAAGTATAATGAAAACCCACAAATTCATTCACACAGTCAAGGGAAAAAGGAAAGCAGCCAGGGTAACGTCTTCTTCCCCCACCTTCCCCCTCCGCATCTTTTTTTTTAAGATCATAAAGGTCTCTGACGCGTGGAAGGCAGACTTTTATTAACTAGGAATTTGTACCATAAACATGATTCCCAGACAAGCAGGAAAGTCCCCAAATTCTGAGTCATTGATGTTTGAATAGATGTTTTGTAAGGCAAACCATGGGCTTTTACAAATAAAGCACTGATGGGATAAGAAATCACTTGAAATGAATCAGACAAGTTTTAGAATATGCACTAGACCTCTAGAAGACACTGAAGTGATTGAGAATATTTTTTCTTTCTTTAATTTGCATTCTCAGTATGGGAAAATATACTCTCCTTTTGACCACTCATTGTAGTTAATGTCTCAGTGAAGGAGAGCCCACCATCTTCAAATAGAAACACAAGGGAATGTAATTCCACATGGAAAGACAAAACATCCACCTGATATATGCTAGATAACTGCTTTTTGTTTGTGGGAACTAGGGTTGCAGGGGTGTCTTCTCTCATCTAGAGGATTACGAGAGAATGAAGAAGGACACTAATACAGTTTTGTCAGGAATAAGGTCAGTGTGTTTTCTTTCTTGTTCAGGGCTGCTGGTAACACAGCTGGGATGATTTAATACCTTTGTGTGGCACTTCAATACCAGAAAGATGTAGAAATAGAACTGGAGAGAGTTCAGAGAGGGGCAGAAAATCAGGTATTTGAGGCTCCAGGGCATGATTCATATTTATAAGAATAAAATAGCTCATGTAGAGTTTGCCTTACTAATAGCAAATGGTGGGAAACACTCACTGTCTGGACATACTTGAAGGGGATGAAATTTGAGAAAAGAAGATGATTTAACATGATACCAATAGCTGGAAATGGGTTGGAGCCCCAGTGGGTGGAAGAAAAGGAAGACCTACTGGAAATAAGGTCACAGAACTTCACGTTAAAATACTGAAAGCAAGGACCTTAACCACTTGCTGCTGAATTGATTAAGTCTCACTGTGTCTCCATGTGTGTCAGAGTTGATTTGTGCTCTGCAGAGATTGCAGTGGGCAATTATCCAGTGAGGCATCACCAGGTCTTTCTTCTGAGGCCCTGCAGGGTGGACTCAGACCTTCAGCCTTTGATTAGCAGCTAAGTATGTTAATCATGTGCATGACTGTGGGACCCACAGGGACCCTCTTTATTCTCTCTACCTTCAATCTTTTCTTCTCTTAACCATTCAAAATAGGTTGTTGTTGTTAGTTTTCATGAAATCTATTTCAACTCATAGCAACCCTATATACAACAAAAAAGAAACACTGCTCAACAGTGAACGCTATATTTGAGCTCATTGCCAAACAGATTGTACTGGTGCAAGATACTCACTTGGAGTTTCCTATCATTGAGGGTACACCACTCTTGAAGAAGAGGACATCTAGTTGTCTGTCTGACTCAAGATGTTTAGAAGGAAAAAGACCACAGCTTGAACATGCAGAAACAGCTTCCTTTGCAACTGGAAATACTTGAGCTCTTTCCTGTTGTTTAATGAGATTGAATCACTTTCTAGAATTTCAAGATGTGAGAGTTGGGTCTCAAAGATGCTCTAGTCTTTAACTTGAAGTAGGATCACACTATAACTGTTATACTGTTATAATGACATGCATGACACTCTTGCTCAAGGCTTTTTAGTGATGGGTAATGTCTTTGAGTGGAAACAATGGTTTCCACTCCATTACTAACATAAAGAATAGGGGTTAGAACCCATCCATTGGTGCCACTGAAGAAAGACCTGTCTACTTGCTCCTGCAAAGATTATAGCCAAGAGAACATTATGAAACAGTTCTAAAACTCACAGGGTTTGGACTTGACTTGGTTGTAAAGGGTTTCATTTGTTTTTTGCCAATGGATATATCAGTTACATTTATATTGAGCTTTCCTCTAAGTCAATCCAAATGTAAATCCATCACCACAGAGTTGATTTCAACTCAAAGTGACCATGTAGAAGAGAGTAGAATTGCTCACAGAGTTTACAAGGCTCTAACATTTTTGGAAGCAGATTACCTTTCTCCTGTAGAGCAGCTGATGGATTTGAACTGAAAACTTTTTGGCTAGAAGTTAAAGCTAAAGATGCAGCTTTAATCACTACATCACTCTATGTCCTTTCTAGGTCAGTAGCATGTACATAATCATGACTCCCCAACATATAATCAATATAATACAATATGGACCATGTAGGTGTAGGACAAAGCCTGGCATCAGGAGTATTTAAAGGTCTTCAGGTGATGCCGATGTGCAGCTGAGGTTGAGAGCTGCTACTCTGGAAAAGGCTTTCATACACTGACATATACTGACTGAGGTGATCGTCTCTGGTAGATCCATCCTCTGCAGCTCAGTCCATCTCCTTTTTCATGTGACAGAGACAGTCTTTTAGACACATGCAGGCAGAAAATTTGCCCCACCACTTCACCAAAACTTTTTTCTTTCCCAGACAAAGTCACTTGTTTTCTCACAAGTTCCCCCTGTAATGTGGTTTCCTTTCCCTCACCATCCCCATCACAAACAACACTGTCAGAATTCCACAGAAAGGGCCCCTTCAAGCTTTCTGTTTCATCATGAATTTGATGTTAGTTAAATCCCCCCAATTTTCTTTCACAAAAAGCTTATAGCTTAGTTGGGGAGATAAGCTCACTGTCAAATCAAAGCCTCCCCATCCTGTAGTTATGAAATTGTTTTCTAAAATCTAAATGCCAGACTTTTATTTATACATACTAAATTAGATAGTGTTAGGCTTAAGCCTATTTAATTCTGCCATCCAAAAGGATAACTATTTCTACAAATACTTTGTTATATACATGTTGGTTAAGGCATCTTTATACTGTTACCACCACTGATAATACTACCCACTACTATTGACTAGGTGTCCTGGTGACCGAGTGATAAGGAGTTAGGCTGCTAACTCAAACTTATACTCTGGAGGAGAAAGATAGGCAATTTACTTTTGTGCAATTTATAGCCTCTGAAAAGATGCTACAGGGTCAGCTATGAGTCGGTTCTGACTTGGTGGTAAACAACAACAACAACAGCAACAACAATAATTGAATGGGTTTCCTAGCAGAGAGGCTGGCAAGACTTCAGCTCACTTATCCTTGGACACATTACCAGGAAAGAGCAGTTTCTAGAAAAGAAGGTCACAGTTGATAGGAGGTCAGTGGAAATGAGAGACCTTTTCAATGAGATAGACTGACATAATCATTGCAACAATGGACTCCAAATACCGATAAAGATGGCATGAGACCAAGGCAACATTTTATTCTAATGTGCATAAGGTAACTATGAGTCAGGGTTTATTTAATGCCAACTGAGAGCAACAAAATTAGCAGCAATATTTATTGCCTATAAGCATTTTATTGACTATGAGCAGTTATTAACTAGAAGCATCACCAGGTTGGCTAGAAGATGCAGAGATAGAGCTCCAACCTCTACAGGAAGGAAGTAGGCTGGGAAGACTACATTGTCACCAAGATCCTTTTCTTACTGAAGAAAAAAACATTATTTGGGTGGAAACAAGAGTCCAGAGGGTGGAGTTAAGAGCTGCTGGAGACTACTGGACATTATAAAGTGCTGGAATGAAGAATTACTCTGCTGGCTACAAGTCTCCTTCTCTAGGAATGGGCAGCCTTATTGTATTGTTTCCTCTCTCTTGTATATAGACAGTGTGTGGGAGAGATAACTTGCGTTTTGAGTCTATATGTATTTAAATGGAGAAGAATAGAACTCAATGAGTTGTTCTTAAAGAATCACACACAGAAGGCATCACTTATATTTGGGCATGGTTTAGACAACAAGATGTCTAACTTTGAGTCCAAGCCTAATCCTGTAATGCCACGAAACTTTAAAAGGTCTAGGCAGAGGTGAATAAATTGGGCTTGCTTGAAGGATATAGATAGTTTGTGTTCAGAGGAAGGACTGAATTCTCAGCTCTGTGACTGCTTGACCAATAGAGTAAGATGGAAGCAACACTTTTGAAGCCATCAACTTTCACTTCCTAAATCTTAAGATGTTTCTTCATGGAATACAGTTACATTGTTGAGAGAAAGCCCAAACTGGCTTGAAAAAGAGGTTTTTGTTGGGAGGAACCAGCAATCCACGCAACTCCCTTGTCATGTGAAGAAGCCAGTTCCAATCAAGGTGCCCCAGAACAGAAATGAACTATTCTCACTGAGCCCTTTCTAAAACAAGATTCATAAACCAATATATTTTGAGTGGTTTGCTTATAGCAACAGATAATGAAATAGTGCCAGGCACTGTGCTAGAGATATTTGAATTTATTTTCTTATTTCAATCCTCTTAAAAAGGAAGTAAAGCAGCATTGTTTTCTCCTCAAGATAGATGAGAAGATTAAGGCTCCATGAGTTGGAGTCACATGTTCAAGGATGAATAAGTAAAAATAGTAGTGATGAGATTAAAAATTTTTGTGAGCTTATTTTGGGATATAGGTAAAACAGTCCTCATGCTATAGTTCATAGCAGTAGGCAAACACTTAAAAAGGAACAAAGAAGCAGAATTAATGGCCTAATTCAATACCTCCATCAAATAGAAAAATATCAACAATCTCACCCCTAGCCTCTAGAAGAAAGGAAATTATAAGGACAAGAGCTTAAATCAATGAGCTAGAAAATAGAAAAACATTTGAAACCATCAACAAGATTAGGAGCTGGTTCTTCACAAAGGTCAATAAAGTAGACAAACATTGGCAAACTTAACAAAAGAAAAAAGAAAAGAATAGAAAGAGAAGACACAAATAATTCAAATAAGGCATGACTAAGGTGACGTAAGAACCAGATAAAATAAAATTACTAATACAAGAGTATTATTAAAAGCAAAAAAATAAGGCCCCAGGTATTAATGGACTACCAACTGACATATTTCAACAAACAGATGCTGTCCTGGACAAGATCATCAAGTTGTGCCACGAAATCTGGAGAACAACTACTTGGCCAACTTACTGGAGGAGATCTATATTTACTCACATTCCAAAAAAAGGTGACCTGACTGTGTCAGTTATTAAATAATATAACCAATATCACACACAAGCAAAATCCTGCTGAAGATTATCCAAAAATGACGTGAAAATTACATTGATAGAGAGTAGCCAGAAGTTCAAGATGGGTTTAAAAGAGGTGGTGGCACCAGACACCAGTGTCAATGGATTTTGGAAGAAAGCAGAGAGTACCAGAGGAATGTCTGTGTTTTATTGACTATGCAAAGTAATTTGACTGTGTGGATCACAACAAATTTTGACTAACCTTGAGGAGAATGGGAATCCCAGAACACTTGATTGTACCCATGAGAACTCATAGTCCTCAGAACAGAGCAAGGAAACACTGCATAGTTCAAAAACAGGAAAGGAATGCATCATGGATGAGTCCTGTCTCCATACCTTTTCGATCTGTATGTGGAACAGATCATTTAGAGGCTGGACTTTATGAGAAAAAATGTGGCATCAGGATTGGAGGAAGACTCATCAGCAACTTACATTATACAGATGAAACAACCTTGCTTGCTGAAACTTAGGAAGACTTGAAACACTTGCCACAGAAGGTCAAGGATTTTAGTCTTTAATATGGATTGAAGCTCAACATAAAAAAAATAGATTCTTACCCTAGGCCAACTGGCAAAAGCACCAAGACAGATGGAAAAGAGATTAATCTTGTTAACAATTACAGTTTACTTAGCACCACAATCAATAAGTTTGGTACCAACAGTCAAGAAATCAAAAGATGAAATGTATTGGTAATGTTTGCTTTCAGAGATCTCTCTAGAGTATTGAAGAGTAATTATGTCAGTCTAGAGACAAAGGTGTGTTTGATCCAGGCCATGGTCTTTGCTATTACTTACTATGCATCAGACAGTTGAACAATGAATAAGGACAATAGAAGAAAAATCTATGCCTTTGAGTTGTGGTGCAGGAGAAGAGTATTGACCATACTATGGACTGCCAAGAGAACAAAGAGATCTGTCCTAGAGAGGGTGAAATCAAGCTGCTCTTTGGAGACAAGAATTTTGATGTTTTGTTTCACATCCTTTGGCTACTTGGCAGGAGGGACCAGACCTTGGAGAAGGACATGATGCTTGGAAAGGTGGAGGGACAGTGCAGAGAGGAAGACCCTAGATGAGATGCTTTGACACAGTTACTGGGGAAATGGAGGTAGGTGTGTCAGAGACAGTGCAATTGGCTCAGGATACAGCAGAGTTCAGAGCTATTGATCATTATGAGTCATCAGCGACTCGATGGCACATTAACAATCACAGCAGCATTCAATACAGGAATAATTGTGAGGATAACACAGGACCAGATAATGTTTCATGCTTTTCTACAAAGGCCATTTGGGGCAGAAGTGACCTGAAAGAACATAACAACCATGATCTATAGATATTTGTGTTATTGGTCCTTTTTCTCTGGAGAGTCCTGATTTAAATAAATGAGAAAGAGATATCAACATTCTCATCTCACCTATCTTCAAACTTAGCTGAAAGTTGAGTACACTTGGTAAAACAGTTGATGGAAATCAGCTTCGTTGACCTGAGAGGAAGACAAATTGGGGCAGAATTTGGATCTGGGGAGTTAAACTGAAAAGCCAGACCAGCTTTCCAGCAGCTCATCCCATCCGACCACCTGTCATTAGAACATTTATGGAAGAACAAATAAGAGATTAAAAAAAAAAAGATGGGAATATGATAAAAAAAAATAAAGAAAGGTGAAAATGCCAGCAAGGATTAGTCATGAAAAAAGAAACAGAGTTCATAGAACAAATAGAAGATTAAAACAAATATGTGCAATAGATGAGAATTTATTTGATTTGTATATTAAGAATTAAATGTTACATAGAAAACTTGAGACTTTTAAAATTCAAAAATTTCTTTTATTGATGTTAGATGCTGTCAAGTTGAATACAACTCAGCAACCCTTAGAACAACAGGTCAGAACGTTGCTCTATCCTGCACCATCCTCCCTATCTCCAACAAGCTCAAGTCCAATGTTACTGTGTCAATTCACCTCCTTGAGGATCTTCCTTTCTTTTGCTGATGCTCTACTTTTCCAAGAACATAGCCCCCCATGTTGTTGTTGTGGAACCAACTCATAGCTGACCCTACAGTGGGCTTTGAGTGGCTGTGAATTGTCCAAGAGGAGATTGTTTATCTTTGAATCAAATCCAATGGATTTGAACCGCATGCCTTCAGGTTACCAGCATAATCCCTTACCACTAGGTTGCTAGGACTCCCTAAAAACCAACTGAGTAAGCACATTTACAGAAAGTTCACATTGTTTTTTTCTTTTTTATTAAATTTTATTAATTTTAATGAACATTTACAGAGGTTTTGGATTTCCATTCATTCATTGTTGCACTATTTTCTCTACCCCCACCCCCAGTTCATTCCTTTTTTTCCCCCTTGAAAGTATAAAGTTCACATTTAAATAGTAAATTTTGAGCAAAAAGATTATTTAAAACATGTACTCAGAATGAAAATGTTGTTGTTGTT
>NW_006399801.1:9059389-9064604 GCF_000299155.1 Elephantulus edwardii
TCAATCCATATTGGAGGCTGCAGTCCTTGACCCTCTGAAGCAAGCGCTTCAGGTCCTCCTCAGTTTCAGCAAGCAGGGTTGTGTCATCTGCATAATGCAGATTGTTGATAGTTCTTCCACCAATCCTGATGCCACACTTCTCCTCATAGAGCCCAGCCTCCCGGATGATTTGTTCTGCATACAGGTTGAAAAGGTATGGAGGACACATCCCTGACGTATGCCCTTCCCAATTTTGAACCATGCAGTAGATTTTTTTTAAGTGTTTAATTAAATATTTACCTAATGTAAACCATCAAAACAGAGAAACAGAGGCAAACAAGTAATCAAGAAACCAAATTCTCTAGTGCTAAAGTAGCATATAAATAAAAAATACTCATCTGTTTTTACAATACACTTTGACACAGAGGTATAAAATTCAAAAGTTCAAACACAAGAGAATATCCCAAATGTTTAGGAAACGAATAAATCAGTCTGCATAAAATGAGACAACCACGATCATCAAATTAATAATTGAAAATACTTGCCACTAAAAGAATAATAGAGTGATGTTTATGTAAGTTCCGTGATATAGTTGTTTTGAGCTTAGAACATTATTTAGATTCAAATTAGAGTGAAGAGCAAAATGGAGATATTTTCAAAGTTATTAAAATGTTGATAAATTCAGACTTTCTCAAACAAATTTAGTTATTAAAATGTTGATAAATTCAGACTTTCTCAAACAAATTTAATCAAGCAAAACCAGAACTCACTTTTTCAAAAAAGGGAGGATGTGGGGCCCACTGAACAAAGATAGGCAGAAGGGATTCCAAAACATAATTTGGAAGCCTACTTTTAAAATGATAAGAATATTCATCAGTTAAAATTCCGGAGAACCTCAACATAGAGGTAATAGAAGAGAGAAGGGGGGGGGAGGAAATACAGCAAGCTGCTCATTTTATTTGGGCTGTGCAGGAGAAGATGATGCTCACTGTCTACAAGTGCTAATTAACAAGCTAGCAATGAAGGGAGGTGGGGCCTAACTATAGATATGAGAGTTACTAAATAAGCAAATTAATTAATTATGCCGTCAAAAGTACATAATTTTCTTTAAATACATCTACTTCCTAAAAGCAATCCAAGAAGAGTAGAAAAATCTGAATAGGTCAATAATTTTATAAAATTTGAAAAGCTAGTCAAAGCTCTAATCCTGTAAAAAGGACCCAAGAGTGACAGGAAGGAAGGAGGGGTAGAAGGAAGGCAGGCCGCCAAGACCTAATAGTCCAAATGCTCCTACGGGATGTCTAGTCTTTGAAGCATCTGGTAATCTTTAAATATCTGCCTGAAAGTATACAAAGATAGCAAGCTTCTAGGCTCAAAATTTACATATAGGACAACTTTCATTCCAAAACTAGGCAAGAATCAATGCAATCCAGTTACATGTTACCTGCAAGTTACAATCGACTCCTAACTGACTCTTCAACAGGTTTTTAGAGGTTGTAAATGGCACAGGAAGAGACTGGTAATTTTTTCCTCTTTGAAAGAACTGGTGGATTCGAACCAGTAGAGAAGTACAACTTTTGGGTTAACAGCACAACTCCCTATGGAGTACAGCACTAGAGTTCTGTCAACAGATTAGCACAAAACAATTTAAAAAAAATTGATCAAGTTTACTGATGCAGATTTTAAAATATGAGAAAGCATTACCAAACCAAATTCAGCCATATATTTTTACTTCCCAAATGCTATGACTAAGCAGTTTCTACAGTTAGAAATGTAAAAATGGCTCATCACAGGGTAATTTATGATATAGTTGAAAATATTAATAGATTTTAGGACAAAACATTTTGATTATCTAAAGTATGCCAAAAATGCACTTGAAAAAATTGACGGTTTGTTCAGACTTTTTTTAAAAAAAACTTTTATACAATAGGAAAGACTGTAAGGCATGAGTTCAAAACTCATAGAAAAAGTTAATAATGAAAAGTTAAAAAATTCTATCTATAGTTCCCTTCTAAGAATGAAAAATAAAACAAACAAAAATAATCAACTCATTGCTGTTGGATTGGAACTGACTCATAGCTGACCGTCTGTGGGTTCTTAGAGACTGTACCTGACCTGGGAGGAGATTGCCCATCTTTCCGCCTCAAAGTAGCTGATGGATTGCAACCATCAGAAGCACAGTTTTTGAGTTAGCAGCAAACTATCTGCAGACTATCCAACCAGCACTCTCGATAACAAAGAAAATTAAAAGAAGTAAGAGGTAGAAATGGTAGACAGGAACAAATAAAAAATTTCCTACTTATTACTTAAAGACAATATTACTATCTGCAAAAACATGGACAGAAATTCTATTAAAAGTCACTTAAAAAAAACCACATAAACCCATTGTTATCAAGACAATTCTAAGTTGTAGCAACCCTGTAGGATTAGAACAGCCAATGGAGATTCCCCTGCTGTAAATCTTTTCTAGAGCAGACTGCCCCTTCTTTGTCCTGTGGAGTAGCTGGTGGATTAAAACCAATGATTTTTCAGTTAGCGGACTAGTACTCAACCACTGTTCCACTTGTTGTTAGGTGTCATTAAGTCGAATATGACTCATAGCGACCTATGAACAAAAGATTGAACCCTGTCCCATCCGGTTCCATCCTCACACTTCCTGACACTCAAGAGCCCATTGCAGCAGTCACCATGTCAATGAAGGTCTTCCTCTTCTTTGCTGACCTCCCACCCTTCCTAGCATCATGTCCTTCTCCAAAGAATAGCCCCTCCTAGTAACATGCCCAAAGTATGTGAAGCAAATCCTCATTATTCTTGCTTCCAAAGAGCACTCCAGCTGCACCATCTCCAAGACATATCTGTTCTCTTGACTGTGCATGGGATGTTCAGTGCTCTCCTCTACCACCATAGCTCAAAGGAGTCAATTCTTTTTCTCTCATACTTACTCTTTGTCCAACTCTCTTCCATTGTTCTATGTGCCTGTCATTGTACCAGTATCATGCTGTTTTGGTTACTACTGCTGTGTAGTAGGTTTTGAGGTCAGGGAGGGCTATACCTCCCGCTTCGTTTTTGTTTTTCAGAAATACTCTTTCCTCTCCAAATAAACTTGAAATTTTCCATTTTGATCTCCTTTAAAAAATAAATTTGGTATCTGTATTGGGATTGCGTTAAACACGTAGATTGCTTTTGGTAGGCTTGTCATTTTCACGATAATGAGTCTTCTTATTCATGAACAGGGCACATTTATTTAGGTCTTTTACTGTGACTCTCAGAAATGTCTGTAGTTTTCTTTGCACAGATCTTTTGTGTCTCCAGCTAGGTTCACTCCCAAGTATCAATTTGTGGTTGGCTATTGTAAATGGTAAAGATTCTGTCATCCATGGTCTGGATCAGGTGCCTCTTAGTCCCTAGACTGGCATCTTTACTCTTCCCCCCCCCCCTTTGTCTCTGCGCTTGAGGATAGAATTGGCAGACAGGAAGCTGCTGGTACTGAAGACATGATGCTGAGTGGGCCAGTGCCCTCTCCCTTTACCTCTGTACATAACAGGGACTGGGACCACATTTCACCTCTTGCTAAGAAAAGGAGGGTCATCTCTACTCTTTAGCACTTTGGAGAAATCTCCAAAGCAATCTTCCTGGGAGGCATAGTACTTCCTGTTCTCAAACCCTGCTACACAGCTGTAATAAGGAAAACAGCATAATAATGGTTCAATGAAAGACACGTAGACCAATGGAACAGATTCAAGAGCTCAGAAATTAATCCATCTACCTGTAGTCAGCTATCTATGGTCATCTACCTATCGTCTTTGCAATTACTTGCTATGCTTCAGAGAGCTGGACAATGATTAAGGATGATAGAAGAAGAATCAATGCCTTAGAATTGTGGTGCTGGAGAAGAGTCTTGAACATACTGCCAAGAAAACAAATGGGTCTGTCTTGGAGAGGGTAAATCCAACTCTCTCCATGGAGGCTAGGACTTTGAAGCTTCATATCACATACTTTGGGCAAGTATTCAGGAAAAACCAGTCCTAGGAGAGGGACAGCATGCTTGGAAGGGTGGAGGAGCAGTGCTGGAGAGGAAGACCTTGGATGAGATGGATTGATACAGTGACTAGGGTAATGGAGGTTGGTGTTTTGAAATTAGTGAGACTGGCTCAGGACAGAGCAGAGTTCCAAGCTACTGTACATAGGGTCACCGTGGGTCATAGGAGACTCAATGGCACATAACAAGAACAGCAACCTATGATCAACTGGCATTTGACAAAGAAACAAAACTTATCAAATGGAGTAATGACAACTTCATCAACAAATGATGCTGGCAAAACAGGACTTCTGCCTGCAGAAAGCAGAAACAGGATCCACATCTCAAGCCATACACAAAAATCCACTCAAAGTGGATCAGAGACCAGAGAGGAAATCCCTAAACTGTAAATGTTGTAAGGGACAAAATGGAACCAATTTTAGAAGGCCTACCCTATGGTGGCTGGCAAATACAGCCAGCAATGTACTACCAAGAGAGAATAACATTCCTCTGCTTCCTTATACTCATTCTACAATAATGGTTTTATACAGTATTTATCCTTGTGGGATTGAGTTAGTTCACTCAGTGAACTAGCATAATGTGCAAGGGGAGAGGGGATTGATTAATTAATTAATTGAGTACTTGCTTTATTTCCATCAGTTTGTATTGTGAATAATGCAATAGCAGAAGAGAGGGTTGGGAAATTACAATAAATAATAGATTATAAACATTTATTAATATGAGTGAAGAGAAAGGCAGTATGGAATAAGAATATTATCAGGCATTGTGGAAGTTTTGATTAACATTATAAACCAAATATGTATGAATGAATGGTTGAAAAACCAATATACTTTGTTACCTTGTATTGAGGTTGTACAATTTGATGGGTGGGTGGGGGAGTGATGGAAATTGAAATAATTTGTTCTTGAAAACAATGTATTTGAATTTTGAAATAAACTAGTAGAAAATTTAAAAAAGGGAAAAAAACCCATTGATAAATGGACTCTTCTGAAAATTAAGTCTCTATATGCTCCATAGTCAACAGTCTTGGCACCAGCAGCCAGGAAATTAAAAGGCACATTGCCATGGGAAAGTCTGCTGTTAGGGACCTCTACAAAGTGCTAAAGAGCAGTGGTGTCTCTCTGGAGACTAAGGTGCGTCTGATACAGGCCATGGTCTTCGCAATCACCTGTTATGCATCAGAGAGTTGGACAATGA
>NW_006399801.1:9064999-9067799 GCF_000299155.1 Elephantulus edwardii
AACAACAACAACAACAACAACATATGCATCAAAAACCTTTTCCATTTGTGTGACAAGACTATTTACCGACTAGGAAAAAATATTTGACAATGACGTCTCAGAAAATAGTCTCATAATGAAACATTACACAATACTACAAGGTCTTCACAAGAAAAAGCCTGAAAACCCATTTATAAAATGAGTGAAAGACATGGAAAGACTTTTCACAAAAGGACATTTGGATAGCCAACAGATAGAAGAAGAAAGGCTCAGTATCAGTGGCAATAAAAAAGATGCAAATCCAAACCACAATGAGATACCATCTCATCTCAGTAGCAGTGGCAAAGTTTAACAGGACAACAAGCAATATGTATTGGAAAGGATTTGGAGGGATTGGAATTTTCATCCACTGTGGGATTGAGAAATGATACAACCACTCTGGAAAGCAGATTGGTGTGCCCTTAAAAAGCTGAACATAGAAATCCCATATGATCCAGCTGTTTCACTCCTAAAAATATACTCTGAGGAAAAAGAACTGAGACACAAATGGAAATTAGTACACAGATATTCATAGCGGTATTATTCATAATAGCGAGAAAATGGAAACATCCCAAATGTCCATCAACAAAGAAATAGAGTGAAAAATTGTGGTACATTCACACAATTGAGTACGGTGCCACACTCAGGAGGAATGGTTTTGTAAAATACTATACAACATAGGAAAGACTAAAGAGCATTATGCTGAGTCAACTAACTTGGTCTCATAAGAACAAATATTGCATAAGATCATTACTGTAAAAGATTAGAAGGGTAGCTAGTAATATGTGGTAAAGTCCAAAGGGAGAGTGGGAAAGGGTCAGGAGAGCTGGGGATAGAAAGAGAGGGCAGAAATCATTGGGTCACAGAGTTTACAGGTGGAAGGAAGAGATAGAGGAATTAGGAAAAATATTTTGAGAACCTGAAAAGATAGGGTGATAGTGGGCATAGATCAATAGAGATCAAATTTTTTAATAACATTTTTATTTTATACTGGTTTGCTTAAAAAGTTTGTATACATTGTTTTTCACACTGGATCATGTAGTATTACCTTGGTCAAGGTAGAATTTTTCATGAGCACAATTAAGTGTTCTGGGATTCCCACTTTTTTAAAAAAAATTAACTTTAATGAACATTCATAGAGACTTTGGATTTCCATTCATTCATTATTGCATTTTTCTCCCTGCCCACCACTCCCCCTCAATTCACTCTTCTCTTTGAAAAGTAAAAGAAACATTCCTTCATTGTTATACAATCCCTCCCTCCAAGTGCTCTCCACTATGCAGCCTTCATTCTGGACTCCTGTGTTTGGGAATTATCATATGAAACACAATGTGATTGAAGGGATGTGTGAAACAGAATGTATATAAATAAATAAACAAACAAACAAACAAATAAATAAATAAAAACTTTATATGTAAACCAATATAAAAAACTAAAAGGATGCTATTTTAATGACTAAGGCATGACTAACTCAATCTATAGTTTTAAAAATTGCCTCACATGTATGCAAAATGTAGATAATAAATAAGGAAGAGAATAGTTGATATATTAGAACTGTGATATTGTTAAAGAATATTGAATATATTGTGGGTTCTTAGAGGAATGTATGAATCAGCTTATCAATGAGTACCACCAACATGCTCTATAGAAATAAGGATGGTGAAAGTTGATCTTACTTACACCGAAGACTTCATCAAGAAATACTTATAACTGGGGAAAGTCTTTGTCTAGTGGACAAGATCTAGATGCTCAAAAAGATGGAAAGACAATGGCTGCAACAATGGACTCACACATCCTAGCAGTTGTGAGGCTGATAGACTAGGGCAATATTTTGGTCTGTTTGCAATCACTTGTTATGCATTAGAGAGTTGGACAATGACTAGGGAGGATAGAAGGAGAATTGAAGCCTTTGAGCTGTGGTGCTGGAGAAGAGCATTGAATGTTCCATGAACTGCCAAGAAAATAAACAGATCCGTCCTAGAGAGGGTTAAACCAGGCTACTCCTTGGAGGCAAGGATTCTGGGGCTTGTCTGACATACTTTGGACATGTTGTAAGGAGGGAGAGGTCCTTGGAGAGGGACACAATGCTTGGTAGGGTAGAGGGACGGCGCAGGAGGGGAAGACCCTCTATGAAGTGGATTGATTCAGTGACTGGGGTAATCGGGATGGGTGTGTCAGAGGCAATGCGATTGGCACAGGGTAGAGCAGGGTTTCGGGCTGTTGTCCATAGGGTCGCTATGAGTCGCAAACGACTCGACGGCACATAACGACAACAACTATAAATTTGATCGGATTTTACAACCACCAGTGACAATAACATCAACTAAGATTTTGGAATTATTTCTTATTCGGCCACTTGTCATTAGAAGCTCATGTGTTGCGACGATGCTTGATAGATTTCAGTAGAACTTGAAGACACAGACTATGAAGAAAGACCTTATGCTCTACTTTTTAATATAAGCCAGTGGGGGAAAAGAAACCCCTTTTGATCACCATGATCCACTCTGCAACTGATTATGAAGATGTGCAGAGTAGGTAGTGATTTGTCTCTTTGGGCTTGGGGACCCCGTGAATTGGTGATTGGTTCAATGGCAATTAACAATAAGACTTTGGGTATAAATAACAGAACTAGACTATTTTGTTTCTAAGTTATTTTGGCCTTCATTGAGGCTTATCATATGCATTGTATTGAAAGGAGAAAGAAGAAGATTTCAAAAGAGTAAATGTGTCATGACCTGGTACCTAGCAGCTGGTAATAATTGATTTTTTAATTATTTTTTTT
>NW_006399801.1:9067899-9073542 GCF_000299155.1 Elephantulus edwardii
TGTGTGTGTGTGTGTGTGTGTGTGTGTGTGTGTGTGTGTGTGTATTTTGTTGTTGTTGTATTTGAAAATGAATCATAGTGTTGGACCCTATTTTTTGTTGTTGAAGTTATTTATTTAAAGCTTCTGGCATTATGGATTAGGGACTTGATTAAAGGATCCAAGAATTTGATGACTAATGATTTTTAAATTACTTGACTTCCGTCCAATACTATCTTTGGCCACTATCCCTACAGTCTTGATATAGGGGGCAAAGGACCTTTGGGTCAGGTTATCATCTTCATTTCTTTACTGAAATCTCTCATCAAGGTCAGCCTAGCTGTGATTTATGATTTAATCTCCAGAAAGAAACAGGAGTCTGCCAATGGCCAGCTCCTCTTGTGAAGATCTGTGTTTCTCCCTGTGACTCCCAGGGTACTTGGACACTGTGCCCAAGATTGCACAATGCACTTTTCTTTCAGTTAAGATAGTAATCTAAAGATTCTAGCCTTTAATTTGAAGGTAACAAAAGAAAATCCAACATATTCTCTCCTTAAAGGCATGCATGAGGTTTTCAGGATGACAACTTAAATACAGAATGTTCTAAAGAGAAATTAATGATTTCCTGTGACTCTTGCGCCATTGTAAGTGCTTATAAGTGGAGTTCACTTTTTCAGTCTTTATTTGAATAAGAAGAACCAGGATTTGGAGGATGTATGCAATACTATTCCCCTTCTATCTGTCATTCCTGACACAATAGATCATATTATGATCTGATCCAACATGGCCAGTACCAATCCATCTCAATGCATGAATGCCTAAGATGTTGATAGTTATGTATTTCATTTTTGACAACTCTTAATTTTCCTAGACTCATGTTTAGTATGAAAATGAGGAGAAACAGCTATAAAACATCCATTAGTAATTGCAATGTAGAATATGCAATGTAGCATAGACAATAATTGCAGTTGTATTATTAAAATGTCTATTTTATATTTAGAATGAAAATGTCAAGTTATTAACTATTAATACTGTTATTTACTCAAGGAATACACAACAATAGGAAGTGCTGGTAAAGATTTGCTGAGTGACTGTGTTGTAGGATATGCAGCTTAATGTTAGTGTTGTTAGCTGCTATCCAGTTAAAATAGTACCTTGTCCTGCATGGTTGTTAAGATTGCCAATGTGTTTGAATTTGTTGTTACTGCACCAATCCGTTTCACCGAGGACTCCCTTGTTGTTGGCTACTACTTCACCAAACAAATTGCCCTACTTAGTGACTGACCCTTTCTTATGAGAGATCCAAAGCAAAAACACTTTGGACAATAGTCTATTTGATCCATAGAATTTTCATTGGCTAATTATCAGAAGTACACAGCCAAGTTTCTATTTCCAGCCTATCTTAGTTTGTAAACTTCTCTGAAGTTTGTCCACTATAGGTGATCCTGCTGGTATTTGAAATACTAGTGGAACAGCTATCAGCATCAAAGCAACACTCAAGCTACCACAGACCAAGAGACAGACAGATCAATTATGGGTGGCTTAATCCATTCTACAGCTATTTTTAATAGTGTTTATGGGAATTTTATTACATTTTTTTGCCAAGATGACAATCAGCTTGAGTTTTGAGTCAACTGTGTTTAATATAGTAAAGGACTAATAAAGTGCAACAGTTCTCAACTGGGAATAACTTTGCTTCTTAAGGGATATTTGATATCTGCAGGCATTTTTGCTTGTTGCACCTAGTTTAGCAGAGGGGTCATTACTATTGGAATCTAGTGGATGGAAGCTGGGGATGCTGCTAACCATTCTACTATACACAAGACATACAGGGTTTTCAAGGTTGTTTCTGAAAGAAACAGCTCACCAGTCCTGTCTTCCAAGGCACTTCTGGCCGGGTTTGCACTGAAGAATAGAAGTTGAGTGCTTAATTATTGTTTTTGTACATAGAGACTTCCTTATACAACCAGGGACTCCAGGCAAGAGCAAAGGCTGGGAATGAGGAATGTGGCTTTGGACCAAGAACCCAGTGGCATGACTTCTGAGGTCTTTAAACCTTTACAGACACTTTTCTGCCCCCCTCCCCGAGACCTGTTCCTCAAATTGTATGTAGAAAAAAAGAAGTGGATATATTGCTCTGAGGACTATTGCCTACTGAAGTGGTTGAGTAACATCACTCTCATATACTTATTTAGAGAGAATTTCCATTCTGGAGTTTTGCTTCTTTGGTCTTCTCTGTTCTTCCTATCTCTTTAGTGACTACATTGGTAGTTTGACACTGACCATGGTAGGATCAGTCACACCATGAGGACTGGCAAATACTACATTAGGGTTCCATCTACCCACTGCCTAAGAGCCAGTTGTTAAATCTTTACCAAAGCACTACTTTTTTTAAGAGGCTGATGAGTGATATAGGCCAAATTTGGAAGATATTAGTAGGGTGTATTAGAATACTGAGAAATAACCAGGCATAGACTTTGGCTCTGTTTCTTTTACTTGTCGACTCCGTGGACTTGGCATGACGCTTAATATAGCCTGCTGTTCAAGCCTTGATAGAATATTGATAGAATATTGAATGATCCAGGAAACTTTAAAAGAAGATGTAAGCACACAGAGTCCCCGACCAAAAACGATTGGCTGACACAGAAGAATTTAATGAAATAAAATATGATCAAGAAGCAATGATAATGAAGAAGGAAATTCAAGTTGTTCTGAAGAAACTAACTAAAAATAAGGCCCCAATAATTAATGGAATACTGATTGACAGATTTCAACAAACAAATGCAGCTCCTGACGTGCTCAATAGGTTGTGTCAAGAAATCTGGAGGACAGATAGCTGGCCAATTTATAGGAAGAGATCTATCTTTTTCCCATTCTCAAAAACAGTGATCCAATAGAGTATATCACATGCAAGCAAAATCTTGTTGAATATTATTAAAAAATGACCAGAACATCAACAGAGAACTATCAGAAATACAACTCGAGTTTAGAAGATTCCATGGCACTAAATATATCATTGCCAGTATCCGATGGATCTTGGCTGGAAGCAGAGAATACCAGAAGGTCTATTTTTGTTTTATTGATTATGCAAAGGCTTTTGACTGTGTGGTCACAACAAATTGTGGCTAACCTTGAGAAGAATGTGAATCCCAGAACATTTGATTGTGCTCATGAGAAACCTATACTTGGACCAGGAGGCAGTTGTCTGAACAAAGCAAGGAAACACTGCATGTTAAAAATCAAAAGAATGTGTCAGGGATACATCCTTTCTCTATACTTTTCAATCTCTGTGGAATAGATCATTTAGGAGGGTGGACTCTCTGAAAAAGAATGTGGCATCAAGATTGGAAGAAGACTCATCACTAATCTGCTTTATGCAGCTAGCACAATCTTGCGCACTGAAACTGAGTAAGACTTGAAGCATTTGTTGCAAGAGGTCAAGGACTGTAGTCTTCAATATGGATTGAAATTCAATATCTAGAAAACAAAGATTCTCATCACTGGACCAATTGATAGCTTCATAATAGATGGGAGAAGAGATAGAGCTTATTAACAATTTCATTTTGCTTGGGTCCACAGTCAACATTCTTGGCCCTAGTAGCCAGGAAATTAAAAAACAAACAAACAAACAAACAAGAGTTGTTTTGTGAAAGTCTGCTGTTAAGAAACTCTCCAGAGTGCTAATAAGCAATGATGCCTGCCTAGTGACTAAGCTGTGCCTGATACCAGCTGTCGTCTTCTCAATCACTTGCTACATATCTGAGAGCTGGACAATGACTAAAGATGACAGAAGAATTGGTCTTTGAGTGTGGTGCTGAAGAAGAGTCTTAAATATACCATGGACCACTGAGAAAATACACAGCTCTATTCTGGAGAGGTAGAAACCAGGTTACTTGTTGGAAGCAAGAATTGTGAAGCTTCATCTCACATACTTTGGACATGTTTCCAGGAGGGACCAGTGCTTGGAGAAGGACATCATACTTGGAAGGGTAGAGGGTCAGCTGATGAGAGAAAGACCGTGGATGAGATGCATTGACATAATGACTCCAGCAATAGGAGGCAGGTGTGTTAGAGACAGTGAGATTGGCTCAAGAAAGAGCAAAGTTCAAAGCTATAAATTCATATGGTTCACCGTGAGCCTAGTGGTTCAGAGCTATTATTTACAGGATCACTTTGAGTAGTTGACTTGATGGCACATAACAACAGCAACAACAACATAGCTGAGAAATGAGACAGTGGATTAAATAATTCGTGAGATTTTATCTCTCGAATTTTATGGCTTTACAAACAAATTTGCTGTTTCTGACTCAACAGGGCTGAGTTCTAATTTGTTTTTATGATTTCTTTACATACAAGAGAGGACATGCAGAACTGACTGGCTATTAGCTGTAGGTATGTTTTTCTTAAAGCAACTATGCAAGGTGGCACTGTGGATTAAGCAACAACTGCTTGAATATACCAGTCACTCTTTTGGACAATGATTAGGCAATTTGTTCAAATAAAAATTTATAGCTTGAAAAAAAGATTGGCATAGGATAGAGCAGGGTTTAGGGCTGATGTACATAAGGTCACTAAGAACTGCAGGCAACTTGATGGCACATAGCAACAACAACAACAACAGGTTTAAAAGTGGCTGCTAAAAAGAAAAGCACATTTAAGTGAAAATTTTCTCAGGAATAAAGTTACCGAATTTTGTACTGCTAAAAAAAATTAAAAAGTTACAGCTTTGGAAATCCTATGGAAAGTTGTATTCTAGCCTATGTGGTTACAATGAGTTGGAGCCAACTAACCTGATGGTAGTGGGGAAAAATGATATCACCCCTGAATTTAAAAAACAACTTAGGGACAGGTTTGAGGCCTTGACACTAAAGATTGAAGATCAGATGATCTGTGGGAAGCTATCAAGAGTATCATTCGTGAAGAATGCAAGAGGTCATTACAAAGAAGGAAGAAGAAAAGACCAAATTCGATGTCAGAAGAGATTCTGAATATTGCACTACAGTGCTAAGAAGCCAAAGTAAAAGAAAAAAATCAAGAAGTTAAGAAGCAGAATAGAAGATTTCAAAGAGCAATTAGTGAAGAGAAGGCAAAGTATTATAATGAAATGTGCAAGAATCTGGAATCAGAAAATCAAAAGAGTTGAACTCGCTCAGTATTTCTTAAGCTGAAAGAACTAAAGAACAAATTCAAGCTGTGAATTGCAATGCTTAAGGATGATATGGGCAGAATATCAAATGATTCAGGAAGCACTAAAAGCAGATGGAAGGAATATACAGAGTCATTGCACCAAAAAAAAATTGGTTGACACAGAAGAACTTCAAGAAACACCATATGTTCAAGAGGCAATGGTGATGAAAGGATGAAGTTCAGGCTGCTTTGAAGGACTTTGCAAAAAAAATAAAGCCCCAGGAATTGATAGAATACCAATTGATATGCACATCCAAAAACTTCTCCACCAGGGTAAAAAGGGAAGCCAAAGACTGGGAAAAACTATTTGGTAATGACATATCAGATAAGGGACTTATATCTAGAATTTATAAAATACCTGAGCACCACAACAAGATAAAGAGAAATAATCCAAGTGAAAAATGGGCACAGAAGATAAACAGACACTTCACTGATGAAGACATTCAGATGGCCAATAAGCACATGAAGAAATGTTCAAAA
>NW_006399801.1:9075152-9089431 GCF_000299155.1 Elephantulus edwardii
TAACCCCAGCAGTCAGGAAATTAAAGATGAATTGCATTGGGAAAATCTGCTGCCAGGGACCTCTCCAGGGTATTGAAAAGCAACGATGTGAGACTAGACCCTAAGGCAAGCCTGATCCAGGCCATGGTATTTGCAATTACTTGCTATGCATCAGAGATCTGCACAATGACTAAGGATGACAGAAAAAGAATTCATTCCTTCGAATTGTGGTGCTGGAGAAGAGTCATGAGCATACCATAGACTGACAAAAAAACAAATAGGTCTATTGTTGGAGAGGGTGAAAACAAGTTTTTCCGTGGAGGCTAGGATTTTGAAGCTCCATTTCACATACTTTGGGCACATCACCAGGAGAGACTGGTCCTTGGAGAAGGGCATCATGCTCTCCAGGGTGGAGGGACAGCACAGGAGAGAAAGACCCCAGATAGGATGGATTGACACAGTAACTGAGGCCAATGGTGGTTGGTGTGTCAGAATTAGTGAGACTGGCTCAGGACAGGGCAGGCTTCAGAGCTGCTGTACATAGGATTGGTATGGGACACAGGAGACTCAATGGCACATAACAACCACAACACAACCATTAGCAAATTTACAATTTTAATTTAAGGCTCAAAAGTGTACTGCAAGATATTTATTAGGATCCCTATTTGAGACTGAGGGTGCCCAAAGTGAAGAGAAGTTACCTAACAACTTGTCATACTTTTACCAAGTGGAAGAGCTTGAGTCTTAAACTACATGCTTATGACTTCAAAGTCAATTATCTTCCTATTTCTTAAGGATGGTGATCGTTTGCTGGACAAGTAGAACTCATCTTTTGGCACTAGATTGTAATGAAAGCTAGCAATCTTGTTTTGAATTCCCAGTCATTCGTCTTGAGCTTATTTAAACTTCAGATGAAAGTAACATAGAAACCTCAATCTGAAGGATAAGTAGAGCAGAAATACTCACTCAGCTACCACTTCCAGGGTTTCACCACTCTATAGAGTGATGCGATGGTTCATTTTATGTTTTATTAGGTTTTCATGATTCTTGGTAATTTGGGAGATATTACATAATTGTTCTTCTTTTTGGTATCTGATGTTATCAGCCAGTCTGTTAAAAGCAGAATTTCAATGTTCTTGCTATGGTGAATAACACTGCAATGAACATTGGTGTACAAGCCTCCATTTGTGCCTCAGTTCCCATTTTCTTGGGGTATATTCCAAGCAGTGGAATAGCTGGGTCATATGGAATTGCTAAATTCAGCTTTTTGAAGAAGTGCCAAACTGCCTTCCACAGAGGTTGTACCATTTTACAATCCTACTAACAATATTAAGAGTTCCTATCTCACCACAACTTCTTGAACATTTATTACTTGCTGTCCTGCTGAACTTTGTCACTGCTGCTGGGATGAGACAGTATCTCATTGGGGTTTTGATTTGCATCTCTCTTATTGCCAGTTATTTGGAGCATTTCTTCATGTGCCGGTTGGCCATTGAATGTCCTCGTCTGTGAACAGTCTATCCATGTTTTGTGGAACTGAAGACCAAGGACAACTTGGTATCATATAATTATGCACTTTGAATAGCAGGTTTTGGTCAGAGGCAGGAGTGAGAGCCTGAAATTTCAAGGTCCTGGATGGGTGACATAGGCTTTGTCAGGTACTTACTAGTAAAATGATTAAAAGGGGGAAAATACTCAGAATATACACAAATAAAATATAATGTATCAGTATGGAAGGTGAAGAGATTAAGACATTTAACAGTTTTAGTTTACTTGGTTCCACAGGCAACACTGTTGGGAATAGCAGCCAGGAAATCAGGAGATTAATTGAATTGGAAAAGTCAGCTGTGAAGGACCTTTCAAGAGTACTGAAGAGCAACGATGTCAGGCTGGAGACTAAGGTGCGCCTGATTCAGGCTATAGTCTTTGCAGCTACGTGCAATGCATCAGAGAGTTGGACAGTGAATAGGGATAATAGAAAGAGAATTGATGCCTTTGAACTGTGGTGCTGGAGAAGAGTACTGAATATACCATGGACTGTTAGGAGAACAAACAGGTTTGTCCTACAGAGGGTGAAGCCAGAATGCTCCTTTGAACCAAGGATTCTGAAGCTTTGACATACTTTGGGCATGTTGCAAGGAGGGACTGGTCTTTGGAGAGGGACATCATGTGTGGGAAAGTGGAGGGATGTCACAGGAGAGGAAGACCTTCGATGAGATAGATCGATTCTGTGAGTGGAGTGGTGAGAATGAGTGTGTTTGAGATGGTGAGGTTGGCACAGGATAGAATGGCGTTTAGGGCTCTTATACATAGGGTCATTGTGAATTGCAAGCAACTCGATGGCACATAACAACAACAACAACAAATGAAATATTGTATAAAATACAATGTATGTGCATGGAACACAATGTATATGAATGATAAAAATATTAATAAAAATCATGCAAGCTTAAAAAAAAAAGGCAGAATTTCCTAGGAAGGTGGTCTGCATTCAACATATTTGGATGTTTTGGCAAAGCCATTTCCTGATCCAGTATGTATGCAATTAATTATCTTCTGACCTATGGTTCTTGGGACATGAACTAGAAACCTGCTGTTAGACCTACTAATTTTGTGTTTGTCAGAGGAAACCTCCAGCCTGACTCCTGACTCAGGATTTTGGTCTTACTAGCCTACATGACTCTGTGTACCAGTTCCTTTTACTAGTCTCTCTCTACATATTTACTCCATATTGTGCCCACTTCAAAGAAAGGTAGTCCAATGGAAGGCTGAAATTGCTGAATTATATCATTAATACCACACATAAGTAGAGTTCTGCAGAAGAGAAAGAAAAACATAAGTAGAGTTCTGCAGAAGAGAAAGAAAAACAAAATTTGCAGCAGTACATGGAAAATGAATGCCAAAAATTAAAGATGGATTCACAAGAGAATATGAAATGCAGGATATCAACAATGATGCCAGATGGATCTTGGCTGAAAGCAAAGAATATTGTTGTTGTTGTTATGTGCCGCCGAGTCGGCTGCGACTCATAGCGACCCTATGTACAACAGCCCTAAACTCCGCTCTGTCCTGTGCCAATTGCACTGTCTCTGACACTCCCATCCCAATTATCCCAGTCACTGAATCAATCCACCTCATAGAGGGCCTTCCTCTCCTGCGCCGTCCCTCCACCCTCCCAAGCATGATGTCCCTCTCTAAGGACCGGTCTCTCCTCACAACATGTCCAAAGTAAGTTAGACGGAGCCTCAGAATCCTTGCCTCCAAGGAGCCACCCTGTTTAACCCTCTCCAGGACAAATCTGTTTGTTTTCCTAGCAGTCCATGGTATTCTCAATACTCTTCTCCAGCACCACAGCTCAAAGGCATCAATTCTCCTTCTATCCTCCTTGGTCATTGTCCAACTCTCTGATGCATAACAGGTGATTGCGAAGAGCATGGCCTGTATCAGACGCACCTTAGTCTCCAGAGAGGCACCACTGCTCTTCAGCACTTTGGAGAGGTCCCTAACAGTATACTTTCCCAGTAGAATCCTTCTTTTAATTTCCTGACTGCTGGTGCCAAAAGTGTTGACTGTGGAGCCAAGCAAACTAAAGCTGTGAACAATCTCAATCTCTTCACCATCCATCCTGATGCTGCCAATTGGCCCAGTGGTGAGAATCTTTGTCTTCTTGATATTGAGCCTCAATCCATATTGAAGGCTGCAGTCCTTGACCCTCTGAAGCAAGCGCTTCAGGTTCTCCTGAGTTTCAGTAAGCAGGGTTGTGTCATCTGCGTAACATAGACTGTTGATGAATCTTCCACCAATCCTGATGTCACACTTCTCCTCAAACATCCCTGCCTCCTGGATATGGTTTAAAACCATAAAAGCTGTGCATCAAATTTGTATACTTTCCTTTTATTTGTTCATTACGTATGCTCAACAAATAAATCATGATTCTGGACTACATGAAGAAGAACACAACATCAGGATCGGAGGAAATCTTATTCACAACCTTAGATGTGCGGATGATACAATCTTGCTTGCTGAAAGTAAAGAGATCTAGAAGCACTTACTGATGAAGATCAAAGATTATAGCATTTAGTATAGGTTTATAACCCAATCTCAAGTATAAAAAATTCTTCACAACATCAAGAGCAACAATCAATAAGCAACAGCATAATAAACACAGGAAAACTGAATTTGTATGATTCGATTCTACTTGGATGCATAAAAGCAGTAGTTAAGAAACCAAATGTTAAATTGCCTTGAGTAAATCTACCATAAAATAGCTCTGTTTTTAATTTTAAATTGTACCTTGGGAAAAACTTTACAGAGAAAATGAATTTTCCATTCAACAATTGATAGACATTTTTGTTCCATGATACGGGGTGTAATCCCAGTACAGGACTCTTTGCTCTTTCTCCTGTGCTCCTTGTTTCTGTGTCCTTTCCTGCCCCTCCCTGCCTTCTGAGCTTTGCTTTAGGGCAAATGCTGACTGCTTCATTCCTTTTGGTTTTAGTATTTACTCTATGACACTTTCTATTTAAATTGAAAAGACCTCCTTAAAGTGTTAAAAAGGAAGGTTGTCACTTTGAGGACTAATACTTGACTGGAGTCATTATATTTCAAGGGCCTCGGATGTGTGTGAAATTTGGATAGTGAATAAAGAGAATTGATCCCTTTGAATTATAGTGTTGGTAAAGAATATGAAATATATCACAAGTTACCAGGAGATGATGGGGGAAAAATCCATCTCCTCCCAGCTCCTTTGTCACTTCTCTCAGGAACCATCTCCTCTCCTTGTGCTCATGACACTATGGAACCCTTAGACCATGCAGCACATTTAATGGTATAGCAGTATCGTCTTGGTGGAGAGAGAAGACTTGGTCTTGTACTTAGTTAATGCTACCTGAAAGAGTAATGCCTTTGCCTCAACGTCAAAAGATAACTTTAGTCGAAAAGAAACTCTTCTTAGTTGCAATGAAAACAGCAGGCTGGACTGGCCTGGGCCTGTGAGACTGCCCCAGCCCCATGAGGGTTTCAGAGAACTTTCCTGTCTCCAGACTCTCCTGTAGCCTTTTCTTTCGTGTACTGTGGGTGGCTTATTTGGCTTTTGAGCCTCTGGTTAGTGCAAATAGTGAATATGCCTGTCTGATAACAAAAACTTTGGAGGCAGAGTACACTCAGAGCTACACTCAGAGCTACCCTGGAAGAGATCTGGTGGTTGTGCCAACTTTCTTCCAAGAAATTCTCTGGTTGCTCATTAACATAGATTCCTATTGGCCCGGAACTTCTATTTCCTAGCATTGCAATCAGACCCAGATGTTCCTTTCTGTGTTGAGATCCAAGGACAGTAAACAAATACAATGAATTGTTTCTATGTAGAGGAAGAAATAGCCACAACAGTTAAATGGCAATATCCACTGGTAATCTTACTAGGGGTCTGAACAACAAATTCAATTCATTGCCATAGAGTCAGAATAAACTCATAGCTGACGCATCTTCCAGGAGATTTCCGGAAGCTGTAAATCACATTGGGGTGGGGGTGGGGAGATTGCTCATATTTCTCCCATGTAGCAGCTTGTGAGTTTGAACTGCTTGTCTTTGTGTAGGCAGCACATCTCCTTCCCCCTAGACTACCAGAACATCCTATTTGGGATCTAGTATAGTGGTTCTTGTAGCTCATCATCTAGATCCATCCTGCCTCCACTTAGCCAAGCTAAATTTCTCATACAAGATGCCATTGCTTGTATACTGGGACAATAAAGAACTTCTGAGAAGAGAAAAAGAGCATATGAAAGAGGTGCTGTTAATCAGATAAGTGAGAGAAGTCCAGGGACAGAACACCTTGTTCCACCGTAAACAGAAATCATGGTTTAGCTGGAATATCTCTGTGTATATTTATTCATGAGCTTAGTGCATACTTTAGGGCCCTGTTCCATTTATTACTAATAAGTTTATTTGTCTTTTTCCTCTTGCTTCCTAACAGAATCACGTGGCCGGGATGGTAAGATCCTAGGAGAAAGAGCATACTCTGTTTAAAAAGTTTAGTTAGAAGTCATTATGTCATCCAAGTATGAAAGTACAAATCAATACTAAAATGTCATCTAGGGAGGTCTGAGGTTAACAATATGCATGTTTTTAGTGAAGCTAGATTTAGGTATTAGCCCCTGACATTATTAGTTTCTCAACAACATAGGTTGACACAGTGGTTTCACAACAGGCTCAAATAGAGCAGAGACAGTGAGGACGACAAAGGACCAGGAAGTGTACTATTCTGTTCTCTATGAGGCCGTTATGATCAGGATCTAATATGATGGCATTGAATAACAATAATACTTAGTGTTCTGGAGGCCCCGAGTGGTGCAAATGCTAAAGTGTTTGATTATTAACTGAAAGACTGGAGTTTGAACCAACTCAGAGTTGCCTCAGTAAAGGCCTGGCAATCTGCCTTCCAAAAATATCATCCATATGATATGCTCTATGTAGTACAGTTCCACCAGACACACATAGGGTTGCAGGAGTTGAATTGAGTGAAACTGGTCTGTTTGTTTTGTTTTTTTTTTTGTTTGAGTATTCTCTCTTTAGGATAGCACCTGGTGCCATATATGGCATAACTCTATGATGTTATGTGTCATTGAGTCACCTGCAATTTACAGCGACCCTCTGTACAACAGCCCTAAACCCTGTCCTATCTTCTGGCAATCTTACTGTCTCCAACACACCTACCCTCCATTACCCCAGACACTGAACCAATCCACCTCACAGAGGGTCTTCGTCTCCTGCACTGTCCCTCCATTCTCCCAAATATGACGTCCTTTTCCAAGGACTGGTCCCTCCTTGCATCATGTCCACAGTATGTCAGATGAAGCTTCAGAATCCTTGCCTCCAAGAAGCAACCTGGCTTCGCCCTCTCCAGCAACTTATTCATTCTCCTGGTAGTCCACGGTATGTTCAATACTCTTCTCCAGCATCCTAGCTCAAAGACATCACTTCTCCTTTTATCCTCCCTAGTCATTGTCCAGCTTTCTGATGCATAGCAAGTAGTTGCAAAGAGCACAGCTTGTATCAGGAGCACCTTAGTCTCCAGACTGATGTCATTACTCTTCAGTACTCTGGAGAGATCTCTGACAGCTGACTTTCCCAATGCAATTCATCTTTTAATTTCCTGGCTGCTGGTACCAGGAGTGTTGGTTGTAGAGTCAAGCAAACTAAAGCTGTTAACTATCTCAATCTCTTCATCATCCATACTGGCCCAGTGGTGAGAATCTTTGTTTTCTTGATGTTGCACTTCAATCCATATTGAAGGCCATAGTCCTTGACCTTCTGCAGCAAGACTTCAGGTCTTTCTCAGTTTCAGCAAACAGGGTTGTGTCATCTGCATAATGCAGATTGTTGATGAATCTACCTCCAATTCTGATGCCAAGTTTCTATTCATAGAGCCCAGACTCCCGGATAATCTGTTCCGTATATGTTGTTGTTGTTATGTGCCGTTGAGTCACTTGTGACTCATAGTGACCCTATGTACAACAGTCTTAAACCCTGCTCTATCCTGTGCCAGTTGCACTGCCTCTGACACACCCATCCCGATTACCCCAGTCACTGAATCAATCCACCTCATAGAGGGTCTTCCCCTCCTGCACTGTCTCTCCATCCTCCTAAGCATGATGTCCTTCTCCAAGGACCTCCCCCTCCTTACAACATGTTAGATCCAGAATCCTTGCCTCCAAGGAGCAGCCTGGTTTAACCCTCTCTAGGAACTTATTCATTCTCCTGGTAGTCCACGGTATTTTCAATACTCTTCTCCAGCACCACAGCTCAAAGGCATCAATTCTCCTTCTATTCTCCTTAGTCATTGTCCAACTCTCTGATTCATAACAAGTGATTGCAAAGACCATAGCCTGTATCAGACACACCTTAGTCTCCAGAGTGACACCATTGCTCTTCAATACCCTGGAGAGGTCCCTAACAGCAGACTTTCCGATTTCAATACATTTTTTTATTTCCTGCCTACTGGTGCCAAGAGTGTTGACCATGGAGCCAAGCAGACTAAAGTTGTTAACAATCTCAATCTCTTCACCATCCACCCTGATGCTGCCACTTGGTCCAGTGGTGAGAATCTTTGTCTTTTTGACATTGAGAAAATATGGAGAAAGGACACATCCTTCATGCATACCATTCTCAATTTTGAACCTTGCAGTGCTTCCTTGCTCTATTCTGACGACTGCCTTCTGGTACAGGTATAGGTTTTGCCTAAGCACAATCAAGTGTTCTGGGATTCCCATTGTTTTATGCTAAAGTCGTTTCCACGTACATTAGAAGAAGTCTAGCTAGAATGTTTATTTGAAACAAGGATTGTGACAATTTGCCCCATATACTTTGGCTATGCTATTGGGGGGACCAGTTCCTGGAGAAGTATATCACACTTGGAAAAGAGGAAAATCAGCAAAAAAACAAAAGAGAAAGACCTTCAATGAGAAGGACTGAAACAGTGACTGCCATCGTGCATTAAAGTAGAGCAGAGGCTGTGGGTATGAGGGAGGATTTGGTGGTATTTTATTCTGTTTTGTATATGGTCATGATGATTTACAGCTGAGCTGATGATACCTAACAACAACAAAACCATGCACATTTTTGTCTCCATTCTGTGGATAATTCTTGCACCAATGTATACTTGAGAGTAGAATGACCAATGTGCTATTGATTCTGAACTCTCTTAATAAAACTACAGAAGAAAGTGGGGGATTCCCACAATTATTACAGGAAAGGTTTTGACCAAGATTTTTTTCTTCTTTCAGCCAGGAACACTATAATATAGGTAGTATATTATAATATATTGTGCTGGCATTGTTACTTACTGTTTATATGTGCAGAATATAATTGCACCATAGGATTGTGAAGGCTGTGACCTTTAGGAAACAGATTGCTAGGTCTGTCTTCCAATGAATCTCTGCCTTATTTTAAACTGTCAACCTTTTGGCTTGTAATCAAGTGCTTAACTCTTCGTATTCCAGGGACTCCTGCATATGTATTATGTGCTGCCAAGTCAAGTATAGCTCACAGTGACACTATGAATAACAGATCTGAACCTTGCCCTATCCTGTGCCATTCTCACAATCTCCAATCCACCTGAGCCTATTGTTGAGTCATTGCTTGACTCATCTTGAAGGTCTTCCTCTCTTACATTGACATTAAGTATTAGTCTCTCCTAACAACATGTCCAAAGTATGTGTGATGAACATGTGTGATAAAGTCTCACCATTATTGCCTCCAATGAGCACTCTAGTGGCCCTAGTGCTTATTTGTTTTGTTGGCAGTCCATGGGATATTAATTATCCTTATCCAACATCACAACTCAAAGGTCTCCAATATTCTTCTCTTATCCCTATTCATTGTCCAACTTGCTGATGCGTAGCAAGTAATGGAAATGATCATGGCCTAGATCCGGCATACCTCAGTTTTTAATTTGACATCTTTGCTCTTCACATTTTAGAGAGATGTTTGACGGCATATTTCCCCAGAGTAACACCTCATTTGTTCTCTTGACTGCTGGTATCAAGGATGTTGATTATGAATTAAAATATGATGAAATCATCGATAACTTCATCCCTTTTTCCATGTATTATGACTTTGCTATTGGTCTTATTGTGAGGATCTTTTGTTTCTTGAATTTGAGATGTAATTAATATTTAAGGCTGTAGTCTTTGATATTTTTGAGTGCGATAGACTTAAGGTCAAATTTTGGTTCCTGTGGATTTGATTTCATTTTCTTCAACTTCAGCTTGAACTTTCATATGAGTAGTTGGTGGTCTGTCCCACAATCAGCACCCGGCCTCGTTTTCACAGCTGATATTGAGCTTCTCCAGCGATTCTTCCCACAGATGTAATAGAATTGATTGCTAGGCATACCATCAGGTGAAATTCCTCTGTATAAACTGTGTTTGTGTTTCTTACAAAAGGTATTTGCAATGAATAAATCATTGACTGTTCAAAATTCTGCCGTTCTATCTCCAGCTTTATTTCTGTCACCAAGTCCATGTTTTCCAGCTACTGATCTTTTTTCCCTTTTCCCACCTTTTGCATTCCAGTCACCCATTATTATCTGTGCATCTTAATCACATGTTTGATATATGACTTCTATTTCCTCCTCTTTGGCTCTAGTTGTTGGTGCATATATTTGAATGATAGTGATATTCACTGGACTTCCTTGTATACATATGGATATTATCCTGTCATTTAGTACATTGAATTTTATGATGAATCTAGAAATGACTTTTTCAATTATGAAAGTAACCCCATTTTTTCCTCATCTTCTCATCCCTGGCATAGTAGATTATATGATCATCTGATTTAAAATGTCCCATGCCAAGCCATCTCACTTCACCAATACCTAGGATGTCAATATTTATGCATTCAATTTCTTTCTTAACAACATCCAATTCTCCTACATTCATGCTTCTAACATTTACATTCCAATCACTAGTGTCTGCTTACAACTGTTACTCAAAAAGAATTGGCAAAATACCCTTCTTTTTGTCTAGGAATTGACGGCATATCAATTGACATATTTCAACAAACAAAGGCTGCCCTGGATGTGCTCACTAAGTTCTGCCAAGAAATCTGGAGGAGAGCCAGCTGGCCAACTGACTGGAAGAGATTGATGTTTGTTCCTATTCCAAATAATGGTGACCCGACAGAGTGTGGAAATTATCAAACAATATCATTACTATCACATGCAAGTAAGATTCTACTGAAAATTATCCAAAAAGGACTAGAGCAACATGTCAACAGAGAACTGCTAGATGTGCAGGCTAGGTTTAGAAGAGGCCGTGGTACTAGGGATATTATACCTAATGTTAGCTATATAATATTGGCTGAAAGGAGAAAGTACCAGAGGAATGTCTATTTGTGTTTCATTTTCTGTGCAATGGCTTTTGACTGTGTGGATCACAACAAACTGTTGCTGACTCTGAGAAGAAAGGGAATCACAGAACATTTGATTGTGCTTATGTGAAACCTATGCTTAAACCAAGAGGAAGTCGTCAGAACTAAAATTGAGAAGGGTGTACACAAAGGATGTATTTTGTTTCCATACCTTTTCAGTCTATATGGAGAATAGATCATCCTGGAGGCTTGGCTGTATGAGGAGGAATGTGGCATCAGGATTGGAGGAAGATTCATCAACAACCTGCGTTATGCAGATGACACACACTGCTTGCCGAAACTGAGGAAAACTTGCAGTGCTTGCTGCAGAAGTTCAAGGACTGTGGCCTTCAATATGGATTATAGCGCAACATGAAAAAAACACACCACAAAGATTCTCACCACTGGGCCAATTGGCAGCATCATTACGGATGGTGAAGAGATTCAGATTATAAACAACTTTAGTTTGCTTGGCTCCAGAATCAACACTCTTTGTATCAGCAGCCAGAAAATCAAGAAACAAATTACATTGTGAAAGTTGGCTGTCAGAGACCTCTCCAGAGTACTGAAGAGCAACAATGTCACTCTGGAGACTAAGGTGTGCCTGATCAAGGCTATAGTCTTCTCAATTTCTTGTTATATGTCAGAGAGCTAGACAATGAGTAGGGATGATAGAAAGAGAATTGATGTCTTTGAGTTGTGGTGCTGGAGAAGAATGTTGAATATACCATGGACTGCTAGAGAACAAACAGGTTTGTTCTGAAGAGGGTGAAACCAGGCTGCTCTTTGGAGGCAAGGATTCTGAAGCTTTGTTTACATACTTTGGACATGTTACAAGGAGGGATTGGCCCTTGGAGAGGGACATCATGTTTGAGAGGGTGGAAGGGCAGCACAAGAGAGGGAGATCCTCAATGAGATGGATCAGTTCACTAACTAGGGTAATGGGGGTAGGAGAGTAAGAGACAATATGGTTGGCACAGGGTAGAGCAGTGTTTAGGGCTCTCGGACATAGGCTTGCTAGGGATCGCAAGTGACTCGACAGCACATAACAACAACAACAACAACAACAACAACAACAACAACAACAACAATTATCTTTGATCTTCTCCAGCAGTCATTTCAAGTCCCCTCATTCGTGGTAAGGAGTTCCACTACCAATTCAAAAGCTCTGAGTTTGAATACACCAGCTGCTTCTGCAAGAGGAAGACGGACTATTTCCTCCCATCTGATTTACTGGCTTGGAAAACCCACTGGAGAGTCAGTTCAGTTATGGTCAGTTCTGACTTGAAGGTACATAACAACAACAATGATCACAACAATAAGCTAGTAGTTGAGAATAAACTCTTTGCACCACCAAAAAAACCCTTTTATACCTATAGCACCTCTTACTGAGAGCCACAGTCCAGAGTTAGTTCAAAAGTCACACGAAGTTTGTGGTTACTGAGAGATAGTACAGAAATAGGTTGACCTCTCCCTTCTGGCATGTGCAAAGCTGATTCATAGCTGTCCCTTCTCCACCTCAAGAGTATCAGTGCTATAGAGTTTAAAGTCCAAGTCCCCAGTCACTTGAACTCCATTAAACTTTATGGACATCACTAGTTGGAAATGCTTTGAATATGAAAGTACCTACTGGCCATCTTGAAATTATCCCTTAAGTATGGCCACACATGTGTGTTTGCAAGTGTGAATAAGTGTGCAAACTCCTGTGTGTGCCGAAGACACAGGAAACCTGCAGAAGTGTGTTTGTGGAGTTTTCAACCAGGAGCGTTTGACAGACTTTCCAACTTAATTTGGAAGCACAGTTGGGGGATTTCTGTACATGTATCAACTTGTATGGCTCCACAATCCCTCTCTGTGCCCCAGTCTGGGCTCACAAAGGTGCTCTGTGTGAGATTGCAGGGAGGGCTGAGAGGTGCATGGGAACACAAGGTAAACTTCCCCTATAATTGCAGCTCTTGGGAGCCAGAGGAAACTCTGGAAGGGTCCTCTCCCTGACTTTTCCACTCCCCCAGCAGAAATGTTTTTCAAAGAGTCCAGAGTGGAAAAACATTTTGATAAAAAAGTAAGGGTAACAGAGTCATTAACAGGAACCAAGGGATGTTGTGCACAGCCTGTGCCAGAAAGGATACACGTGCCATGGTCTTTGCTATTACTTGCTATGTATCAGAGGGCTGGATAATCAGTAAGGATGGTAGAAGAAGAATCTACGCCTTAAAATAGACCAAGAAAACATAACTGTGGTCAACGTTTATGCACCAAATGATAGACCCGCAAAATATAAAACAACAGTTAATAGACTTGAAGAAAGAAATAGACAACACAGTAATTATGGTAGGAGATTTCAACACACCACTATTACCAAAGGATAGGTCAATTCAAAAGAAACTCAACAAAGATGGAGAAGACCTGAACTACACAATCAACCAACTTGACCTAGTGGATGTATTCAGGGAAGTGCACCCCAAATAAAACTCAATTCACTTTCTTCTCAAGTTCAACACAGTGTGTTCTCCAGAATCAAGCACATGTTAGAACACAAAGCAAGCCTCAACAAACTGAACTAATACAAAGTATCTTCTCAGATCACAATGCCATAAAACTAGAAACTAACCACAGTAACATAAAGCTTACCAAATTATCCATGTGGAAGCTAAATAACTCTCTGCTGAAACATGATTGGGTTATAAAAGAAATAAAGAATGAAATTAAAAAGTTCCTTGAAATAAATGAAAATACACTATACCAAAATCTCTGGGACACTCAGCAAAACTGCAATAGAAGGGAATTTCCTCAACACAATGAAAAGTATACAAGCAAAACCAAGAGCCAATATCATTCTCAATGGAGAAAGACTGAAAACATTTTCCTTGAGAACAGGGACAAGACAAGGTTTCCCACTGTCACCACTTTTATTCAATATAGTAATGGAAGTGCTTGCTAAGGCAATAGGACAAAAGAAGGAAATAAAAAGACATCCAGACAGGTAAAGAGATGGTATATCAATGAAGGAGTTTTTCTTTTGCTTTTCAAGGAGAAGAGCGAACTGGGGGTGGGGAGTGGGGTGGGGGGAGAGAAAAGTGCTTGGAATATACATATACCCTGAGAAAATGAGAACCGAGGCACAAACAGAGACTTGTACACCAATGTTCATTGCAGCATTATTCACCATCGCAAGAACATGAAAACTGCCCAGCTGTCTAACCACAAAAGAATGGATTAAGAAGTTGTGGTATACTTTTACAATGGAATACTATGCAGCATGCAGAAGCAATCATTTTGTAAATTACTACCTAACTGGGGAAGGACTGGAGAGCATTATGCTGAGTGGACTAACTCAGTCCCATAAGGAGAAATACTGTATACAACCATTACTGTAGAATGAGTATGAGGATCCAAGG
>NW_006399801.1:9090651-9112246 GCF_000299155.1 Elephantulus edwardii
GGCAGTTCTCTGCTGATGTGCTGATAGGGTTGCATAATTCAATGGGTGGGTGAGGTGAAGGAAATGGGAAGAATCTTTTGTGTAAAATAATGTATTCAAACTTTGTAAATAAATCTGAGTAATATGTTGTTGGTGGTGTGTGCCATCGAGTTGCCTGCTACTCATAGTGACCCTGTGTACAACAACCCTAAACGCTGCTCTACCGAACTTACTGTCTCTGATTCACTTACCCCCATCACCCTAGTCACTGAATCAATCCATCTCATTGAAGGTCTTCCTCTCTTGCACTGTCCCTCCATCCTCCCAGGCATGGCGTCCCTCTCCAAGGCCTGATCTCACCTTGTAATATGTCCACAGTTTACCAGACAAAGCTTCAGAATCCTTGCCCCTAAAGAGTAGCCTGGCTTCATCCTCTCCATAATGAACTTATTTGTTCTCCTAGCAGTTCACAGTATATTCAATACTCTTTTCCAGCACCACAGCTCAAAGGCGTCAATTCTCCTTCTATCATCCCTAGTCGTTGTCCAGCTTTCTGATGCATTGCAAGTAATTGCAAAGGGCATGGCCTGTGTCAGGTGCACCTTAGTCTCCAGTCTGACATTGTTGTGCTTCAGTACTTTGGAGAGGTCTCTGACAGCAGACTTTCTCAATGTAATTCTTTTAATTTCCTGGCTACTGGTACCAAGAGAGTTGATTGTGGGTGGAGTCAAGCAAACTGAAGCTGTTAACAATCTCAATCTTTTTACCATCTCTCATGATGCTGCCAATTGGCCCACTGATGAGACTCTGTTTTCTTGATGTTGCACTTCAATGTCACTAAGGTATGCCTGATTCAGGCTAATCTTCACAATTGCTTGCTATGTATCATAAAGTTGGACAAGACTAGGGATGATAGAAAGAGAATTGATACCTTTGAGTTGTGGTGCTGGAGAAGAGTGTTGAATATACCATAGACGGCTAGGAGAACAAACAGGTGTATCCTAGAGAGGGTGAGACCAGGCTGCTCCTAGGAGGCAAGGATTCTGAGGCTTCTTCTGACATACTTTGGACATGCTGCAAGGTGGGACCAGTTCTTAGAGAGTGATGTCATGCTTGGGAGGGTGGAAGGACAGCAAGGGGAGGATTGATTCAGTGTCTAGTGTAATGGGGGTAGGTGTGTCAGAGACAATAAGCTTGGCACAGGATAGAGCAGGGTTTAGGGCTGTTGTACATGGGGTTACTATGATTTGCAGATGACTTGACGGTACATAACAACAACAATAATAGTCCTTTGGAGGTTCATGTGTGAAGCTATTTGGATTCTGAAAGGTGGGTTCTTCTTGTTTTGGTTGAAGGTTGTTTGTGGACTGTTTGGTTGTTTTTAGTTCCTTTACAACTGTGTGTGAGAGGATTATATTTGCTGGATTTGGCTATCAATGAGCTGGAAGCCTTTTGTTTAGAGCCAATTGTGGTCTGGGGCAAGGGCCTGGGTATTTAAAAGTTGCTTGGGCCAGAGGGTCTGGTGTTACTTGTGTTTGGGAGGAATATTCTTTTAAGTGGTGTAGCACTGGTCTGTCAATTCACTGTACTGAGGTAATTGGGGTTGCTGAGATACTGTACACTGTACCACTGGTGTGTCAAATGCCATAAACGGTTACCCATGGTGGACAGTGTTTGGTGGAACTTCCAGATTAAGACAGGCTTGGAAGCAGTAGTGGCATCCACTTCCTAAACAACATGCCTCCAGAAAATCCACAAACGGAGAGAAACAATAGTGATAGAACAGGTTCAGGTCTTCTGTTCATAGGGTCACTAGGAGTCATGCTTTACTTGACAGCACTTAACAACACAACAACTTCCAAAGCATGTGAGACAAAGCCTCATCATTGCTGTCTCCAAAGAGCACTCTGGCTGCACCATCTCTAAGACATATTTGTTCTTCTCTTGGCCATCCATGGGATGGTTAGTGCTCTCCTCCAATACAACAACTCAAAGACATTGTCCAGGTCTCTGATGCATAGCTAGTAATTGGGAAGACTACAGTCTCAAACAGACACACCTTAGTCATCAAACTGACCACTACTCCTCAACAATTTGGAAAGGTCCCTAACTGCAGGTTTACCTGTGCAATGCTTCTCCTCATTTCCTGGCTGCTTGTATCAAAGGTGTTAATTGTGGATCCAAGCAAGATAAAGCTGCTGACAGTTTCAATCCCCTCTCCATCCACATGATGCTGCCTATTGGTCTGGTTGAAAGAATCTTTGTTTTCATGACACTGAGATGCAATCCATACTGAAGGCTGCAGCAAGTGTTTCATGTTCTCCTCACTTCCAGCAAGTAAGGTTGTGTCATCTGCATAACGCAGGTTATTGATGAGTCTCCCTCCAATTCTGATGCGACATTCCTCCTCACAGAGTCCAGCTTCTTAATTTGCTCAGCATATAGATTGAACAGGTATGGAGATAGAATACAACCTTGACACACTCCATCCTCAATTCCAAACCATGCAGTGCTCCCCTGGCCCGTTCACACAATAGCCTCAGGTATAGGTTCCTCATGAGCACAATCAAGTGCTCTGGGATTCCCATTCTTCTCAATGTCAGCCACAATTTGTTGTGATCTACACAGTCAAATGCCTTTGTTTAGTCAGTAAAGCACAAATAGATATTCTTCTGATATTCCTGCTTTCAGCCAGGATCCATCCTATATCTGCAATGATATTCCTGGTGTCACTGTCTCCTCTAAATCCCGCTTGAACTTCTGGCAATTTCCTATCTGTGTACTGTTCCAGCCACTTTGGGATGATCTCCAGAAGTATTTTGCTTGCATATGCTCTCAATAATATTTTTCTATAATTTCCACATTCAGTTGCATCACCCTGATTGGAAATGGGAATAACTATGAACGGACCTCTTCCAACCTATTGGCCAGACAGCCATCCTCCGAATTTCCTGGCATAGGCTGGTGAGTGTGTCCAAGGCTGCATATGTTAATTCAAACAAGCAAGTTGGTATTCCATTGATTCCTGGGGCCTTATTTTTTGCCAATGCCTTCAATGAAGCTTCCACTTCCTTCTTCATTACCATTTGTTCGTGTTGATATGGTACTTCCTGAAATTTTTCAGTGTCAAGTGATTCTTTGTGGTACAGTGACTCTTATGCATTCCCTCCAACTTCTTTTAATCTTTTCGGTCAATCACTATGTTGCCCATAGCATCTTTCAACATTGTGACATTTTATTTTAAATTTGTTTTCCAGTTCTTTCAGCTTGAGAAATGGAGAGTGAGTTCTGCTCTTTTTATTCTCCAATTCCAGCTCTCTGCACATTCTGTTATAATACTTTGCTTTGTTCTCCTGAGCTGCCTGTTGAAATAGTCTGTTCAGCTCTTTCATTTAGACATATTTTCCTTTAGATTTGGCTTCTTAGTGCTCCAGTGAAATCTTTGGAGTCTCTTCTGACATCCATTTTGATTTTTTTCTTTCTTCTCTGTTTTTGTAATGACCTTTTGCTTTCTCCTTGATGTCATCCTACAACTCATCTGGTTTTCTGTCATTGGTGTTCAGTGCCTCAAACCGATTCTTAAGATATCATGAAATTCAGATGGAATTGATTCAAGATTGTATCTTGGTTCCTGCGGACTTATTTTAATTTTATTTGGCGTCAATTTGAACTTGCATATGAGTAATTGATGGTATGAACCACAGTCTGCCGATGTTAGAAAAAGTATTTGCAGTAAACAAATAATTGTAAATACAAAATTCAATCATTCTATTTCCAAGGCCATATTTTCCAACTAATGTTCCTTCTTCACTGTTTCCTACTTGGGCATTTCAGTCACCAGTTATAATTAATGATCCTCATTCATTGCATGCTCAGTCAATTTCGGACTGCAAAATTTGGTAAAAATTCTCAATTTCATCCTCTTTGGCGCTAGATGTAGGAGAATGTATTTGAATAATAGTCATGTTAATGAGTCTTCCTTGTTGTGTATGTATATTATCCTATCACTCACAACAATGTATTTCAGGATAGAAATGGAAATTGACTTTTTGACTATGAATACAATACCATTCTTCCTCTATTTTTCATTCCAGCCTGGTATACAATATGATTATCTGATTCAGAGGCCATAGCAGTTCCATTGCATTTCATAAATGCCTAGTATGTCAATATTCGTGTGTTTCATTTCATCTTTACAATTTCCATTTCCAACATTCAAGCTATGTATATTTCATGTACCAATGTTAAACGATGTTTGTTATTGATCTTCCTCATTTCAACTGACTTTCAATCTGGACTTTACCACTACACTACTGTAACTGTCCTCTTTGTTTAGTGTTCACAGGGTTTTCAAAGCCTTTTATTTAGGAAGTAGATGGCCCATCCTGCTTCTCAGTCTGTCTTAATCAGGGAGAGCCACCAAAACCCATCCTTGATGGGAAACCCTTTTGAAATTTGACATACCAGTGGCAAGGATTTCAGTATCACAGCAACCCCAAGTAATCTCAGTGATGGAGTAATTAAATTATAATTGAGATAATCAATTGATTAATATTATCTGTAATTCTTTTGGTGCCTATACTCCAAGCTGGAGACTCTTTTTTGTTACTAACAGACTGAGATATATCAGGAGGAAAGGCCTTATGGTCTGCTTTTGAAATTAGTCAGTGAAAAATCTTACAATGGATTACAACAGAATATCATGCAATATAGTCTTGGAATATGTATCCACTATGGAGCTCTGGTGGCCTCATGACAAGAAGCTGTGCTGCAATCTTGAAAGCATGTGGTTTGAATCTACCAGCCATTTCATTGGAGAGAGATGGGCAACCTCCTCGCATGCTATTAACTGCCTCTGAAAACCCTCTGAGGGTCAGCTAAGGGTTGATTCTGACTCAATGGTACACAACAACAAGGTAAGAATAGACTGTCTTCAGTATTTTAACCAATAGAACATTACATTGTACCATTGTTTTATTATATCAATAACGTAAGATGATTATTGTTGAACATGGTAATGCTTTGTTCTATTGAACTTAGGACTTCCAGCTGGTTCATTCTGCTTTGACCTTCTGCTGAGAATTTGTATGGGTTCTTATAGACCATTTGGGGATCTTATTTATATTGTGTTTAACATATCTAAGGCAGGAAAGTAAATTCTTAGCAGGAGGTGGGGCCAGAAGGAAATGGTTCAAAGTTCTGGTTGAACATGAGCTTGGAATAGGTTAGAGTTGACTTGATAGAAGTAAACAACAACATTAAGAGTGTAGTCAGAATTTGTTTTGAATTTTTTCTTTTTGTCTTTTATGCCCCTACTGAGGGGGCAGAATGCAAGAACATTTTTAATATGCCAAATGTACAAAGACAGGCAAAAATCTGGGGGAAAACCCAAAACACATAATGAAATACCAAAAAGATGAAAAGAAGACTAGGGAAATATATGTGAGAAAGAAGTGCACATTCTTGAGCTGTTTCTTCTTTCTTTAAAAGTTGAAACCTCTCCAAAGAGTACAGCCTTAAGAAACTTGGCGCAGGTGTATTTAATTTTCCAGAACAATATACTGATGATTATCCTCTGGGAGCGTGAATTCTTAACCCTTAGGCTGACACCTACTGTTTGTTAACCACCCTGAAAGCTGTAGGGCTTTTGCCAAGGCAAGAAAATGTCAGAGGGGGAAAGATTGAGGTTTAGTATTTACAGAAGAAAAGAGCTTTGTGTTGGCTTGCAGGCATTTCAGGTAGAAGATGGGTCAATGATGGTGGGATACCCAGCTGAGGTGAGAGAAGGCTAGATGCATGTTACAGATGGAATCCTGCCTCATTTCGCAAAATTCTAATTTCAAATTCTAATTCCTCTGCCTGTGGTTGTAGTCTCACTTGGGAATACGTTGTCTTTGTAGTATTAACGAGACAGGATTAGTATAGGGTGTGTCTCAAAGTAAATTTCTTTTGAGGCATAAAGGAGATTAAACAAACAGCTGGGAGAAACAGAGGTTTGGGGAGCTTGATGCCAAGCCACATGAAGATTTCCCAGGAGCAGAAACTGATGGTGCATGTGTCTTACTGCTATCCAGAAGGTCAGCAGTTAGAATCCACCAGCAGTTCCATGGGAGAGAGATGGACATTCCCTTCTCCTGAGATGGGGGCTTTGGTGGTACAGTCTGTAGAGGGTTGTGTTCACTAACGCAAAGGCCAAGACTCCCTGGAGTTTCGAATTCACCTGCATGATTGATAGCATTGTAAGCCCACTGAAGGATCAGCTTCTGACGTGACAGCAATAAGAAAGAGAAAAGCTCAGAGGAGATAAGAACCTTCCTTCATCCAGAACGGATAGTAAAAACCTTCCCTTTGAACTTCCATCCTGGACTTGAATTATAGCCTCCCAAACTGTGAAAAGGGAAATCTGGTGGCCTAGTAGATGGTGAAGAAGAAGCTATGCTGCAATCTCAAAGGCAGGTAGTTCAAATCCACCAGCTGCTCCACAGAAGTATGGGCAATCTCCTCCCATATGATTAATTGCCTCTGCATACCTGCTAGAGGGTCAGCCTTGGGTCAGTTTCTACTTGACGGTACACAACAACAACAACACCACCAACAACAATAAATTGTGAGAAGGGAGCTCTAGTAGCCTAGTGGATAGGGAGTTGCAATGTCAACCACAAAGCAAGTGGTCTGGATTCAGAAAGTTCTCTGATGGAGAAAGATGAGCAATTTCCTCCCATGTAATATATGTTGTTGTGTATTGTTGAGTCAGAACCGACCCATGGCTGACCCTCCGGTGGGTTTTCAGAGGCAGTTAATCACATGGGAGAAAACCGTCCATCCTTTTGTGGAGCAGCCTGTGGCCTCGATTTGCATGCCTTCAGGATTGAAATGCAGTTGCCTGCCACTAGGCCACTTGAGCTCTCTATACCTCTGAATACTCACTGGAGGGTTAACTGTGAACAGTTCCTAGTCAAGGACAATGAGTGAGTGAGTGCAACTGTGAGAAAATAAATTTATTTTTAAAGTCATCCACTTGTGGTATTTCTGTTACAGAAACACTAAATAACTAAGACAGCACATGACAATACAATATATATTTCATAGGATTGGACTCTTGAACATTTTCTCAAGATGTGTGTGTGGGGGTGTGTGTGTGTGTGTATGCATCGGCATGCATGAGCATTTGGTACCTTTATATCAACAGAGTTATAGAATGCTATTATTCTACTTAAAATGTAGTTTTTGGATATCATAAATCTTGTTCTAAAATTGATGGTTTTCATCATAAAACATATGAACAAGCTTTCAACCAGTCCTTGGAGAAGGGCATTGTGCTTGTCAGTGCAGGAGAGGAAGATCTTGAATGAGATATATTGACACAGCGACTACGGCAATGGGGTCAGGTGTGTCAGAGATGGAGAGATTGGCTCAAGATAAAGCACAGTTCAGGGGTATTGTTCATAGGATTGCTTTGACTCATAGTTGACTTGATGGCACATAACAACAACTGCAGGTATGGAGAACTGATGATATGGAGAATTTTCCACAAATATAGAAATATGATCTTGATTATATTCTATCTGCATATAGAGATCATCTCATTGAACACCAATGACTGATGATCACAGGCTGGATCTTTGCAAAAACCAGTGACTGCAAGAAAGATGTTTGCTTGTAGTTTATTAACTACTCAAAAATATTGAACTGTGTGGATCATCTTAAATTATGGGTAACATTGCAAAGAATGTTAATTATGAGACACTTAATTGCGTTCATGTAGAACCTTTACAGAGACCAAGAAGCAGTTGTTTGAAATGAACAAAGGAATACACTTTTGTTTAAAATAAGGAAAGGAGTGAATTTGAGTTGTATCTTTTCACTACATCTATTTAATATATATGCTGAGCAGATAATATGAGAAGTTGGAGTGTATGAAGAACGAGGTATCAGGATTGAAGGAAGACTGATTAACAACCTTAAATATGCAGGTATACTACATTCCTTGGCGAAGAAGATTTGAAGCATTTATTAATGAAACCTAAATAGGGTCACTATGTGTCGTCTACAACTCAACGCTTAACAACAACAACAACATTAAGAGAGCTCTGTTGGCCTAGTGGAAGTTATGCTACCAAGCCAAAGGTAGGAGATTTTAATCTGTGGCCCTCAGGCCTGGTTTTAATTGTTTTTGGTCAAACATTCTTCTAAGTGGTATAACAGTGGTCTGCCTATTTGCTGTACAGAGGTAACTCGTGGTTGCTGTGATGCTAAACACTGTGACACTGTGTCAAATGTGATGATGGTTACCCATGGTGCACTGTGCTTGGTGGAACTTCCCGATTAAAACAAGCTTGGAAGCAGGAGTGGCATCCACTATGAACTTGGAAAAAAAATGAAAGTTATACAAATGTGTTTAGGTCTTTCACTCATAGGGTCGCTAGGAGGTGTCTATGACTCGATGGTACTTAACAACAACAACAACATCAATATCAAGAAAAAGAAGTTCCAACAACTAGACCAATTAACAGTATCATAATAGGTGGAGAAAAGGTTAAAGCTGTCAGATATTTACTTTTACTTGGATCCACCATCAACACGCATAGAAGCAGCAATCAAGTAATCACATGGCATATTGCTTTGGGAAAATCTGCTGCAAAGGACCTCTTTAAAGTGCTAAGAGCAAAGTTAAAAGACCAAGGGCTTCCTGAAAATATTAACCCATGGCATTTTCACTTGATTCATATATATGTCAAAGTTGGTGTATAACAATCTTTCAATTGTAGTGTTAGTGAAGAATATTGAATATTTGACATACTAACAAATAAAAACAGGCAAATCTTTTGGGAGAAATCTAGCAGGAGTGTTCCTTAGATGTAAGTATGGTGAGATTTTTGTCTCATATGTTTTGGATTTGTTGTTGGAGGCACTAGTACCTAGTGAAAGATATCATGCTTGGAAAGCAGAGGGTCAGTGAAAGAGAGGCAGACTCCCAGTGAGACAGAAACAGTAACTAGAACAGTGGGTTTAAGCACAGTGGAGAATGGGAGGAGGTGAGGGATTAGGCAAGATTTCTTTTTGCTGTTTGTAGTGTTGCTATGAGTCAGAATTGACTCCAAAGCACCTAACAGCATAATTGCTTTCCATGGATGTAGCTGATTTCCTCCCAGTATATTCTATCTGGCAAGGTCCTCATTTATAGCAACTGTTTATGTTCTTGAAGTAAAGACATTTGCAATTAAGAAATCATGAGTTGTAGAAAATTCTGTCTCTGGCTTCATTTCTATCACTAAGACAATATTTAATTTAATTTAACAATCCTTTGTCTGCTTGCTCCATTTCAGACTACAAAATTTGAGAGAAATTGGATTTTCAGCCCATCATGCATACACATTTTGTTTTACAAGATTAATTAAACTTAATATAATTAATAACAATATTGGATCAACCCCTTATTATGTGTTGCCTTTGTTTTGATCAAACTTACCTAATTATTAATTTTTATTCCCCTATTCTGCCATTCCCATGCCTGGTAATTGCTCACAACTATGTCTATCTCTGTGTAAAAATTTGCTTGGCTTTTTATACTAGCGACCTTAAACCATAATAACGCTTTTGTGACTGACTTATTTTACAAAAAGTCAGTTCTACATCTTTAGTTTAAGTTTCTGGTATACAAATGTGAATAATAGGTATACATTATCTGTGTATTGTTATTATCCTATCATTGTACATCAGTGACATTAAATGTTCTTTTTAAAATATTGATTTACATTGTTGTTGTTGTTATGTGCTGTCAAATCACTTGCGACTCATAGCGATCCTATGTACAACAGCCTTAAACTCTGTTCTGTCCTGTGCCAATCTTATTGTCTCCGACACACTCATCCTGATTACCCCAGTCACTGAATCATGCAAGAGTCATATGTTTTATTTATATACATTGTATTTCATACGTTCCTCCATTCACACTGAGTTGCACACTATCATTCCCATACATTGTTTTATATAATTAATCAACATTGGTCCATATTCTTTCTGTCAGTGTTTGCCTTTTCACTACACCTTTGCAGCACTGAGAAACTAAATGATGGTCTGATTCAAAATGGCTAAAACCTATCCATTTCAGCTCACCAATGCTTAGGGTATCAATTTTTATGTGCTCTTTTAAATTGTTTACTATTTCAGTTTTAAATATACACATTCTACCTTTTAATCATTAATGATGACTAGATAGATGTTTCAGCTGTTTCTTCTCATTTTGAGTCATAGCACATGGGTGAAGGAAAGTCTTAAAAGTTTTACTTGACCTACTCATTAAGATAGAGTAATTAGACTGGGAAAGAAAATTAGGCAATGACATATCTGACAGGAGAATAATCTTTAAAATTTCAACAGGAAAAAGATAAACTACCAAATTACAAGATGGACAGAGAAAAGACCCCGAAGACATTCAGATGGCCAACAAACATTAAGACATGCTCCAGATCATTAGCTGTTGTCGTTGTTGTTTGCTTTTGAGTTGTCTGTGAATCATAGTGACTCACAATAGCCCTGAACCGTTCTCTATTCTGAATGAATTTTACTGTCTCCGACACACCTACCCCATTACCCTAGTCACTGTGTCAGTCCTTTTCATCCAGGATTTCCTCTTCTGCACTGTCTTTCTGTCCTTTCAAGAATGATATCCTTTTCCAGAAACTGTTCCCTCCTGGCAACATGGCCAAAGTATGTGAAATGGAATTTTAAAATCCTTATCTCCAAGGAGCAAACCTGGTTTCACCCTCTCCAGAATAGAACTGGTTTTTTTTTTCCTCTTGGCAGCCCCATGGTATGTTAAAAACTCTTCTCCAGCACCACAACTCAAAGGTTTCAATCCTTCTTCTGTAATCTTTACTCACTGTCCAGCTTTTCAATGCATAGCAAATAATTTCAAAGACCATGGCCAGAGGCAGGCACACTTTGTTCTCTAAACTGACATCTTTGCTCTTCAGTGCTTTGGTGAGGTCCCTAGCAGCAGACTTTCCCAATGCAATTATTCTTTTATTTTCCTGTATACTGGTGCAAAGAGGGTTGACTGTGGATCTGAGCAAGATGAAATTATTAATAGTCTCAATCTCTTCTTCATCTATCAGGGGGCTGCTAATTGGCCCAGTGAGAATCTTTGTTTCCTTGATGTTGAGCTGCAATCCACATTGAGCACTGTAGTCCTTGATCTTCAGCAGCAAATAGTTCAGGTCCTCCTCATTTTCAGCAGGCAAGGTTGTGTAATCGGCAACAAAAATTGTTGATGGGTCTTCCCCCAATCCTGATGCCACATTCCTCCTCATATAGTTCAACCTCCAAAATATTCTGTTCTCCATATAGATTGAAAAGGTATGGAGAAAGAACACATCCCTGAAACATTTCTTTCTTGATTTTGAATTATGCAGTGTTTCCTTGCTCTATTCTGATGACCGCTTCCTGGTCTAAATACAGGTGCAAATCAAAACAGCAATAAGATACCATCTTACTTCAGCAACAATAGTATAGTTCAGTAAGACAGCAAGCAATGAATACTTGCAAGGGTATAGAGAGATCAGAATTCTCATATAGTGCTTGTGAGAATGTAGCATGATGTGTCCACTATGGAAAACAGTCAGTGTAACACTTCCTTAGAAAATTGGGAATAGAAATATAATTTGATCTAGCGATTCCACTACGAGGTATACATCTCAAAGAAATAAGTACTGCTACACTAATAAGTATATGTAAAAAAATAACTATATGTACACTCATGTTCATTGCTGTATTATTTACAATAATAAAGTAATAGAAAGAATCTAAGTACCCATCAGTGGAATAATGAATAAAGAAATTATGTTGCATTTTTATAATAGAACACTGTGAAATCTCTCTCTCTCTCTCTCTATCTCTAACCAGAATGACATCCATTTCCTAAACAACATGCCACTGGAAACTCTATGAACTTTGGGAAATGATGATAGCTTCAGAAAGGCTTCAGGTCTTTTGTTCATAGGGTCCCTATGAGTTGTGCTCTACTTGACAGCAATCAACAACAACATGATATATAATGGAACTCAACCCCCCCTTCCAAAAAAAAAAAAAACCCAATAAAGAACTTGGATTGATTTAGAGAACATTTTGCTGAGTGAATTAAGTTGCTCACAAAATGAGTATTATGGTATAAGATCACTGTTATAAAAATCTAAGGAAAATTTTACAAAGAGAAAGAATTACTTATGGGTGTGAGTACGGAATATCTCATGAACGAACAGATATGACTTGGAAAAGGTGCAGCCAGAGTGTTCCTTGGAGGTAAGTAGGGCAAAGGTATACTTCTTACACTTTGGACATATTGCTAGGAGAGGACATTTCTAGGAAAACGATATCATGCTTAGAAGGGTGGAGGGTCAGTGAAAGAGAGGAAGACATTCAATGAGATGAAATGTCACAGTGACTGCAGCAATGGGCTCCAGTGTGTCAGATCTGAGGAGGATGGAACAGGGTAGGACAGGATTCAGGTCTTGTTCATAGGGTCAGCTCCATGGCACCTAACAACAACCACCATCAAGGATTAGGAGGGAGGAAGAGGGGAACAAAAATTAATAAATAGCTATATTCTGCTGAAAATTATCCAAAACCAACTGCAATAGCACATCAACAGAGAATTGCCAGATGTACAGGCTGTGTTTAGAGGAGGCTGTTGTTCTAGGGATATTATAGGTAAGGTTCGGTGGATCTTGCATGAAAGCAGAAAATATAAGAAGAATGTCTATTTGTGTTTCATTGACTATGCAAAGGCATTTGACTGTGGATCACAACAAACTGTGGCTGACTCTGAGAAGAACGGGAACCCTAGAAAACTTGATTGTGCTTATGTGTAATCTATATTTGAATCAGAAGGCAGTTTTCAGAACAGAGCTAGGAAAACACTTCATAGTTCAAAATCAGGGAAGGTGTGTACCAGGGATGCATCCTATCTCCATACCTTTTCAATCTTTTTGTGGAAAAGATGATTCAGGAGGCTAGACTCTTGAGGAGGAATGTGGATCAGAATTGGAGGAAGACTCATTAACAATCTGCGTTATGCAGATGACACACATGCCTGTTTGCTGAAACTGAGAAAGACCTGAGGCATTTGCTGGAGAAGGTCAAGAACTGCAACTTTCAGTATGTATTGAAACTCAATATCAGGAAGACAAAGATTCTTACCTCTGGGCTGACTGGCAGCATCATGATAGATGGTGAAGAGATTGAGATGAATAGCTTCAGTTAGTTTGGCTCCACAATCAACACTCTTGGTACCAGCAGCCAGAAAAATCAAAAGACGAATTGCATTGAGAATGTCTGTTGTAAGGGATCTCTTCAGAGTACTTAAGAGCAATGATGTCAGTCTGGTGACTAAGGTATAGCTGATCCAGGCCATGCTTTTCGTGTAATTACATGCTATGCATCAGAGAATTGAACAATAACTAAAGATGTTACAAGAAGGATCAATGGCTTTGAGTTGTGGTGCTGGAGAAGAATATTGAATATTCCATCGAATGATAGAACATGTTTGTCCTGGAGATGTGAAACCAGGCTGCTCCTCGGAGGTAAAGATTCTAAAGCTCCATCAGGCATACTTTGGGTATGTTGCAAGGAGGGACCAGTCCTTGGAGAGGGACTTCATGCTTGGGAAGGCAGAGGGACAGAGCAAGAGAGAAAGACTGTAGATGAGATGTATTGATTCAGTGACTGGGAAAATGGTGTAGATGTGCCAGAGATGATGTGCTTGGCTCAGGATAGAGCCGGGTTCAGAGCTATTGTACACAGGGTCACCACGAGTCACAAGCAACTTGAGGGCACTTAACAACAACAATAATTTAGATGTAGAGAAATACAGTATAAACAGTTATACAATACATACAGTAATAAACAGTTGACCAGACACTGTAATAAACTAATGACACTATTGAATTGCAATTAAAGTTATAAAGCAAAAAGAGTATGAATGATTTAACTAAAGACTAATATATTAGCAAATTTTCACTCAAATAAAAGGAGAAAGAAGGTTGGGTGCAAGAAAAGAGACGAATTTGAAGAGGCAGCTTTTTCCCAGTCATATTTTGAGACTCTTCCAGCTTCCACATCCATCAGACAATGTTGCAGTGTTAATAAAAATCGTCACTGCCTATTTATTTCAAATGTAAACTGCCAATCCTTCTTCTTAGTCTCGAAACCCCACTGAAGACTCTTCATCATGGGTGACTCTGTGATATTTGAAATACTGGTGGTACAGATGGCAGCATCACAAGCCACTGCAGTATGACAAACAGAAACACTCAAGTTAGGGGTTGTGCTAAGGCTTCCGAGAGACAGTGGTTTGAGCCTTTATCAGGGGTCTGTCAACTTCCCCCTTATTATTGAATTATGCTTATAGTTATATCTAGAAGAGGAAAGTACTGTATAAATGTTTGCCTGCGATCCTTTCCATCCTGTAACTATGTTGCATCAGAGAGATGCGGCTGGTAGGAGGTTAGTATACTCTTTTCTTTAAACTGGTGACTTTTTGTTTTTAAGCTTACATGTGTAGGACCAGAACCCTTGCATAATCTGAAAAATGGACTTTGGGAGGGTTGTTGAAAGGTTGGGTGGGAAGTGAGACAAGTTATAGAGATTAGATATGGAAATATGGAAACTCAGATATTTCTCTTTGTTCTTTTAGTTGGGAAGTTAGGAGCATTTTACGTGTGGATTCTGATACTTCCCATGTTGTTGTTATCATCAAGTTGGATTTGACTCAAAGCTGACCCTCCAGAAGGTTTTCAGAGGCAGTTAATCGCATGGGAGGAGATTGCCCATCTTTTTCCTTTTTCTTTGGTGGATTCAAACCATGTGGCTTTGGATTGGTAGTTCACCTCCTTCCCATACATGGTACTTTTTGCCCAGAAAGCACTTTGAAGAATGCTTTTTCTATTTCTCCCTGGTCCACACCCACAATTGATAATCAGTGCCGCTTGGGTGATTTTGGAAGCTAGTCTGAACCAGTTATCCCATTTAATAATTGCAGGGATGGGTAGGAGAACAGTTTCTCCATTGAAAACTATTAAAAGAATTTACAGGCTGTCAGGGTGTAATTAGCCATAAAAGATACTGGCAAGTGTTTAGAACTAACATTCCTCTCTCATTCCTTAACCCTCCTTCTATACCTGGCAAATCTTCTCCACGTTCTAGCATTCTTGTCACATCAGTCCTCTCTTTAAACCTCTGCTGTGGCTTAATATTTTTTTCTGATGCCTACACTGTCATGTTTCTGAGACATGTTTCCTTCTATGTTTCTGAGCACTGTTACTCCACACAGAGCTTGCTATTCTTTGCATCCCTAATCTGCTAAGATATAAGTCGATCTGAGCAATTCGGCCGTGGGGACCTACTGTCCCTTTGCATTCATGCATGTGTGGGTGTGTATAATTCCAGGCTTTGAAATAGTATTTTATTTAATGCTGTCGGATGGTCAAGTTTAGTCATTTTAGAAGTTGTCCCTATCACTAAACATCTAGATTTATTATCCACCAATACTTGACATATGAATATTTAAGTGATAAATGCTACTTTGGAATTTCAAGTTTAACAGTCACTAATTTATTTACTTTTAGTAAAACCAATAGCTTTGGAAAATAAGAATGACGTGCTTCTATGCACACCCATGTTTATTGCGGCTTTGTTCACAATAGCAAGAAGCTGGAAACAACCCAATTGGCCATCAACAAATGAATGGATAGAGAAGCTGTGGCATATTCACACAATGGAATACTACACTGCATTGAAAAACAAGGAACTCATGCAATATTATTCAAAATGGGTGACCCTGGAGAACATTATGCTGAATAAAGTATCTCAGTCACAAAAGGACAAATACTGCACGGTGTCACTGTTGTAAAACAGGACTGACCTTGGGGTTGGTGAGAGACTGAGAAAGATGGGTTCAATAATGTATACTGCATTGAAACATATGAGGGAGAAAACTGTTTAAAAGGGCTATGTGATTAGGTATTTTTGTCATGACAGGAGTCTAGAGCGAAGGCTACATGGTAGAGTGGACCTGGGGAAGGGTTTGTAAAACAGTAAAAGAATTTGTTTTTTTTTTTTTAAAAGTGACGTGCTTCTTTGGGAGAAAGAGTGCCCATAGAGTAGCAGCATCCCTCGGGCAAGATGTGTGGCTCATGAATATTTTTACCCCTCTTACCTCGAAACAGGGAGCTTGGGGTGGCCTAGTGGGTAGGGAGTTACATTGCAATCCAAAGCCTGGAAGTTTGAATCCACCAGCTGTTCCAGGGGGAAAAGATGGAAATCTCCCATGTGACTTATAGAGTATGAAAGCCTGCTGGAGGGTCAGCTGAGTTAGGTCTTACCTGACAACAATCGGTTTGAGTTTTCTTTGACCCTGACACAGTGTCTGATACTTAGCAAGTGAATGTTTTAATTGTAGTACTCTGTTTTAAACATCCTCAAAATGTTAAACATAGAATTAACAACAATCCCACTCTTTGGTATATATCAAAAATACTTTAAAGTAGGGACTCAAACACACACTTACACACCAATGTTAAGCACTCACTCATTTGTTGCCATCAAAGTGGAATTGATTCCATATGTAGCTGACCCTCCACTGGATTTTCCAAGAATGTAAATCACACTAGAGATTTCCCATTTTTGTCCCTTGCCACAGCTGGTGGATTTTAAATGACCAAAACACTGTGATCCTTGAGTTAGCCACCCAGCTCCTTAAGGACTAACAGAGCTCCCTCCAATATTAGTAGCAGCACAACAAACAATATCTGAATGGTAGAAACAATGCAAATGTCCATAAATTGGTGTATAGATAAAAAATTATGGAATGTACATAACAAACCCATTGCCCTTCTACTTGAATCTGACTCATAGCAAACCTCTAGGGCAGAAGAGAATGACCCAGAGTTTCCAAGGTTGTAATCTTTATGGTATGCAGTGTATTAGGGTGCTAACCAAACTCGGCTGCACAAACAGACCTGCCATTTTTTCAGGGGAAAGATGAGCAGCTACCTCCATCAAGTTTAGGGCCTTGGGAACTCATGGAGGGTTGGTATTAACCAGAAGCAAGTCAATAGATGTTGAGTTTGGTTTGGTTTGACAATATTGACAGGCACAAACAGCCATATCTTTTTCAAAAGAGCAGCTGGTGGGTTTATACCACCAATCTTTAGTCCCAGCAGCTGAGGACTTAACCACTGTGCCCTTGTGGGCTTTGGTATAGATATACTTAGGGATATTATTCAGCTATGCAAAGAAATGAAGTACTGATACATGTCATGACAAGGGATGAACCTCAAAAACAGCTTAAGTGAGAGTTGCCAGCCAAAGTTCATTAAAAATTTACACAAAACATCCAGAACAGACAAATCCATAGAAACAGGAAATAGTTTGGTAGTTGTCAGGGGTTGGGGAGAGGAAGGTACTGGGGAGTGATGGTCATAGGAGTGACTTTTGGAAGGGGAAATGTTTTGACATTACAGAGAGGTAGTAGTTTAGTAGTTGTCAAATACTGGGAATATACTGATGTCACAAAATGGCTAATTTTATATGACGTAAATTCCATCTTATATAAAGTGTTGCAAAACAGAACATTGCAGCTACTTGTTGGAGGCAAGGATTCTGAAGCTTCTTCTGACGTACTTTGGACATGTTGCAAGGCAGGACCAGTCCTTGGAGAGGGACGTCATGCTTGGGAGGGTGGAGGGACAGCACAAGATAGGAAGACCCTCGATGAGATAGATTGATTCCGTGACTGGGGTAATGGGGGTAGGTAGATCAGAGACAATAAGATTGGCACAGGATAGAGCACGGTTTAGGGCTGTTGTACATAGGTTGCTGTGAGTTGCAGATGATTTGATGGCACGTAACAACAGCAACAGCAGCAAGTACCTACTGAGCACTTGGCATATACCAGGCACCATGCTGTGCTTCACATAATTGCTTGACTTAATCTTATAACTCTCCCCTCCACAAGGTAGTAGGTGATGTTGTGTTGTTGTTGTTATATGGCATCAAGTTGCCCATGACTCAAAGAGACCCTAGGTACAATAGCTCTAAGCCCTGCCCTACCTTGAGCCAGTCTCACTGACTCTGGCTCACCTACCCCCTCATTGACCCAGTTACCTTATCAATCCATTTCATCTGGAGTCTGCCTCTCCTGCACTGTCCCTTCACCCTTCCAAGCATGATGTCCTTCTCCAAGGACTTGTCACTCCTGCCCACGTGCCAAAAGGTGATGTTATTCCTCCCATTTTACAGATGAGAATCTGGACTGAGGCCCAGAAAAGTTAAGCAAACATTCTTCCTCTGACAAGCACCCTGGAGCCTTGACTTCCCACAGCTAAACATGATGATTTCAAGAAACTTAGTTGGAGGTAGGGTTGTTTTCCAATTGCTTCAATTTTGAAAGAATGTTCTCTAGTCTGAATTTGAACTCTGGGTGGTAAGGGATTTAGAGGCTGTGGTTCTGTTTTTAAAAGGAATGTTTGCAAAAAATTGGCTCTGGGTGGATGCGTAGAGGCACTTTTGAATACTCTGGGGTTTAGGAATTTTAAAGAGGCAGCAAGAATTCTTGGTGGGATGTTGTGTCTGCGGGCTTCCTGGAGGACAGATAAGACTGTGTTAGGGTGGGCACAGAGGTCCATAGTGGTGTAAAGTTCTGTGTTCATACTTGACTATTATCACATTTCCTTTTTTAGATTTTTCATTTATAACATTTTATGATAAGATCTTATGTCAGTGGCTAGGGATTTAATGTCCTCAAATATTCAGACAGCAAAATATCTGGGTGGACCAGCTTTTATATGATCTGCTTTTTCCCTTGTGGTTTACAGAACACAACTTCACAAAGATTTTACTATCAGGGAAAAGAATTGTGGTGCAGTGCTTAAGCATTAGGAAGGATGGGCAATCTCCTGGATGATGAAAACCTGCTGCAGGGTCAGCTATGGGTCAATTCTGACTCAATGGTACAACAAGAGTAACCAAAGTACTGGCAGCTTGAACGCACCAGGCGCTCTGTGGGAGAAAGATGTGTCTGTTGGCAATGGTGGGCTTAAGCACAGAGCAGATGGGAGGACTGTGACGTAGGAACCAGCAGGGCTTGGTTCTGATGAACCCAAGGTTACAATGGATCAGAGCTAACTTGATATAACACATGAGAACAAAAATAAAAACAAATTCTTACCTAGTAAGTGATTTGCAAATATTTTCTTCCAGTGGTATTTCACTATATTAATAATGTCTTTTTATACACAACATTTTTCATTTTGATGAAGTGTGATTTACCTGTTTTTTTCTTTTATTGTTTGTGTGTTGACATTGTATCTAGGAATCAATTTCCAAATCCTAAATTGTGAAAATGTACTGCTTTCTGCCTCACCTGGATGGAACCTAACAACAAGAGGTTTAAGGCTTTGGTTTTGTATTTCAGTTGTTGATCTGTTCTGACTTGATTTTCTTTAGCAACTTAACTTGTTGCAATTCATTTGGAACTGACTAGTAGTAGACCCTCTAGCATGTTTCTGAGGCTGTACATTACACGGAGGAGGAGGAGGAGACCGCACACCTTTAACCCACAGAACTGCTGATGGACTTGAATAACCAGAGAGGTGCTGCCTTGGTCAGCAGCACAGCTTCCCATGGACTGCATCCCTGGGGCTCCAGAATTTTCTATCTGTTCTTGTTGTTATGCGACATTTAGTTGGAACTCACTGATAGGTAATTCTCGGGAGAATTCTCAGAGGTTGTAAATGACATGGAGGGAGATTGCCTATCTTTATGCAGAGGAAAAGCTGGTAGATTTGAACTGCACAACTTTGAATGGGCGATATAGCTCCTTATCACAAGGTCACAAGAGCTTTCTAATTTTAGATATAATGTAAAGTAAAGGTTCACTTTCATTTCTTTGCCTATAGATGGCTGTCCAGTTGCCCTAGCACAACTTGGTGAAGAGATTATTCTTTTGTTATTTAATGAAGTTTGTGTCTTTGACCCTGTGCAATGTTGAGATGTTAATGACTTTACTTCCGGACTTTCAGTATTGTATCACAGATCTATCCCAGTGATACTACTGCATTTTTGAAACATTTCTGTTACTTTGCAGTAAGGTTTGTCATGGCTGACCTTGAAGAAAATGGGAATCTCAGAACACTTGATTGTGCTTCTATGAAACCTATACTTGGACCAAGAAGTAGTCTTTAGAATCGAGCAAGGAAACACTGAATGGTTTAAAATCAGAAAAAGAGTGAGTCAGGGATGCATCCTGTCCCCGTACCTTTTCAATCTGTATGCGGAACAGATCATTTGGGAGGCAGGGCTTTATGAGGAGGAGTGTGGCACCAGGATTGGAGGAAGACTCATAAACAACCCATGATATGCACAACCTTACATGATGAAACTGAAGAAGACCTGAAGTATTTACTGCAAAAGGTCAAAGACTGTAGTCTTCAATATGGACTGAAGCCAAACATCAAGAAGACAAAGATTCTCACCACTGGGCCAATTGGCAGCACCATATTGATGAAGAGATTGAGGTGTTAGCAACTAAAGCTTGCTTGGATCCACAATCAACACTCTTAACACCAGCATTTAGGAAAGCAAAAGATCAATTGCCTTGGGAAAATCTGCCGTCATGGACCTCTCTGGAGTGCTGAAGAGCAACAATGTCAGTCAAGATACAAAGGTGCGCCTAATCCAGGCCATGGTCTTCTCAATTACTTGTTATGCTTCAGAGAGCTGGACAGAAGAAGAATGGACGCCTTAAAATCGTGGTGCTGGAGAAGAGTCTTGAACATACCATGTACTGCCAAGAAAACAAATAGGTCTGTCTGGAGAAGGTGAAACCAAGTCTCTCCTTAGAGGCTAGGACTTTGAAGCTCTGCTTCACTTAATTTGAGCACATGGCTAGGAAAGATTGATCATTGGAGAAGGATATCATGCTTAGTGCAGGAGAGGGAGACCCTGAATGAGATGGATCAACACAGTAACTGGGGCAATGGGGGTTGGTGTGCCAGAGTTAGTGAGACTGGCTCAGGACAGGGAAGGGTTGAGAGCTGCTATACATAGGGTTGCTATACATTGCAGGTGACTCAGTGGCACATAACCACGATAACATACTATAACAAGTTTGGAAGCAGGAGTGGCATCCATTTCCTAAGCAACATGCCTCCAGAAACTCTATGAACTTGGATACATGTTGACAGTTGTAGACGGGCTTCATGTCTTTTGTTCATAGGGTCACTATGAGTCATGCTCAACTTGAAAAAATCATCATCAACAGTCCTTTTACTTTGTTTTTATGAAAAAATATTATTTTGATTATTTGAGACTCTGACGTATTTCCGTTTCTGAAAAAAAAAAATAAGCGCCCATTGGGATTTTGCTACCCATTGCATGGATTTTGTAAAATTGCTTTGGACAATATTAACATCTTAACAATATTGATTCCATGCATGAGCAAAAGGTATTATTTGTATTTTAAAAATTTATTTCAAAAATAGCACTATAATATTGCAAATATGTAATCATCCTTAGTGCCACCTATTTTAAATAGATTTTTGGTTAATTTAAAACTGGT
>NW_006399801.1:9114451-9121381 GCF_000299155.1 Elephantulus edwardii
TCTGAATATGCTACAACAAAACTAAAAGTCAGGGTGAAGCAAACCAATGTACAGTCAACAAATAAATACAGCACAACTCCAATGTCATGGAGACAACAGACAATTCCAAATTTCTCTCTCTCTCTCTCTCATACACACACACACACACACACATACACACACACGACAAAAATGACTCAAGCAAGTATAGAGCAAGAAAATCTTCCAAACAAAGAAATATCAGGATTACCTGATTAGAAATTCATAAGACTTATATTGAGTATCCCATCAAGGTTCTTTTTGTATAATGGCTAAAACACTCTGAAGCTAATGGAGAGGTTTATTGTTTAAACCAATCAGTTGCTGCATGGGAGAAAGACAAGGCAGTCTGCTTTTGTAAAGACTGAAAGTTCTGGTAACCCGACGGCAGCTCCATGCTGTTCTTCAGGGCTGCAGAGATACTGAATCAACTCAGTGGCTGTTGGGTAGGTGTAGTTTTTGGATCATCAGCTTAAGAAAGATATCAAGGAATATCAAGATGACATCAAGGACATCATGGACAAATGAAGGAAAATACAGGCAAACTAATTCAGGAAAACAATATATAAACATATTGAGGAGACAAATGGAAAATTAAGAACCATATAAACATACAAAGTGGAAATGCAGGAGATTAATACTAAAATTTCAGAAATAGATAATCCGTTGGTTAGTCAAAAGGACATCACTGACTTATTTCAATTTTCTTCTGCTTTAATTTGAACTTGCATTTGAGCAATAGATTGTGCCACAGCCTTGTGACTGTGTTCTGAGTGATGTATTGAACTTTTCTGCTATCTCTTTCTATAGGTGTAGTCAATTTGATTTCCATGTAATACTTCACATAATGTCCATATGTATATTTGCTGTTTATCTTTTGAAAAAGATTTCTACAATAAATCTTTGGTTTTAAAAAAAATTCTGTAACAGTTTTTATTTTGTACATCAAAATTAATACATTGCCTTAGACTCATTTTATTCTCTATATTTTGGAATTAATTTTAAAAAATATTTTTTGTTGATATTCATATAATAATACCTTCAGGGTATGTTTTATTTATATATATTGTGCTTTATATAATCTTTCATTTACATTGTGTTTCATATAATGATTCATATACATTCCATTTTACATTATTTTTTGTACTAGTTTATTTATTTATAAAATTCAAATACATTGTTTTTCACACCAGATCCTTCATATTTTCCTCAATCCCCCATCAAATTGTGCAACCCCATGAATAATCCTCCCCCACTGCACAATCGTTACCTCTCCACTTTCACCCTCCCCTCCCTTGATCCTCACACTCATTCTGCAATAATAGTTTTATTCAGTATTTGTCCTTGTGGGACTGAGTTAGTTCACTCAGCATAATGATCTCCAGTCCCTCCCAAGTTAGGTGATAATTTACGAAATCATTCCTCCTGCGTGCTGTGTAGTATTCCATTATGCTATGATTTCTCAGTCCATTCAATTGTGGTTAGTCATTTGCGCCATTTCCATATTCTTGTGATGGTGAATAATGCTGCTATGAATATTGACCCCCCTGTAATGTTGTACAACCCCCATGATATTGCACACCCTTGTGATGTTGCACACTCCCTCATGACGTTGCACACTCCCCCCTGAGACATTTCACACTTCCTGTGATGTTGCACACTCCGTGATGTTACACCCCCCTGCCTCCATGATGTTGCAACTCTCCCAATGGTCTGTCCATTTGCTGTACAGAGGTAACTCGTGGTTGCTGTCATGCTAAACACTGTGACACTGACGTGTCAAATGTGATAATGGTTACCCATGGTGGACAGGGTTTGGTGGAGCTTCCAGATTAAAACTAGCTTGGAAGTAGGAGTGGCATCCACTTCTGCAATGGCTTGCCTTTGGAAACTCTATGAACGTGGAGAAATGATGAAAGTTATACAAGTGTTCAGGTCTTTTGTTCATAGGGTCGCTATGAATCATCGATGACTTCAACGGCACTTCACAACAACATGAATATTGGTGTACAAGTCTCTATTCGTGCCTTAGTTCTAATTTTTTGGGGGGTATATTCCAAGCAATGGAGTAGCTGAGTCATATGGAATTTCTCTATTCAGCTTTTCAAAAAAGTGCCAAACTGCCTTGCAGAGTGGTTGTACCATTTTACAATCACACCAACAAAGTATGAGAGTTCCTATCTTACCACATCCTTTCCAGATGGTTGTCCTCTTAAAGTTTGCCACTGCTACTGAGGTGAGATGGTATCTCATTGGTTTGGTGTTTTGTTTGTGTGTGTGTGGTTTTTTTTTTAAATTGATTTGATTTTGTTTGAATTTGCATCTCTCTTATTGCCAATGATTTTGAACATTTCTTCATATGTCAGTTGGCCATTTAAATAACTTCCTCTCTGAAAATTCTTTGCAAGTTTTTTGCCCATTTTTGTAATTGGGTTATCAGTCTTTCTTGTGGAGGCCCAGGAATATTGTGTAAACTTTCATTATGAGACTCTTGTCTGAGTTGGTATTGCCAAATGTTTGTTCCCAGTTGGTAGGTTTGGAATTAATTTTTTAAATATTGGTTTTATCACAGAATAATTGATGCATAGTAAAGCTCACACTTTTTGATACAACATTTGGAATTTTGACAAATGTATATAGTGTATATCTCCCCAATTCAATTGAGCTATAATTTCACCACAAAAAATCTTCCTTTATGCATCTTTGGAGTTAAAATCCCCACTTTGGGGGTTCTAATTATGGGGTTGCATTGTTTGATGGGTGGAGGGGGATGGGTTGGGAGGTGAGGGGGATCTGGTGTTAGAGGCAATGTATACAAACTTTGTAGGTAAACTAGTATAAGTTTTTTTTCAAAATGAATGAAAAAAATTATCGTGATAGCAACAGTTCAGGGATTGTCTTATCGGTGAACTGGAGTGAACCAAAGTGGGATATTGACTCTGCCTTAATTTTTATCAAAAGGATCATATTTTTCAAATACTAGACTTCATTTTTGCCTGCAACTTTTGCATTTTAGTTACCAATTATTATTAATAGAGCTTTATTACATTTACAATAAATTTTAAACTGTTAAACTTTATAGAAATTCTTAGTTTCTTAATCTCTGACTTTAATATTTGGTACATACATTTGAATGGCACATAACAACAAACAACAACATGTTGTATTAACATATCTTCCTCTTGTCTGTATCCTATCCTTGTTTATTATCTTTCCTTGGCAGCATTGTCCTTCAGGACAGATCTTGAACTGTTCTTTTTGAGGATGAATGCAGTGCCATCTCTCTTCAATCTGTCATTCCTCCAGAGTAAATCCTGTGAGTGTCTGACTAAAAAATGGCCGACACAGTCCATCTCAGCTCACTAATGCTGAAGAGGTCAAACTTTAGGCATCCCATTTCATTTTTTAAAAACTTCCATTTTCCTTGATTCATACACACTATGTTTCACATTCTAATTATTAATAGATGTTTTCAGCTGTTTCTTCTCCTTTTGAGTTTTCCTATACCAGAAAATGAGGTTCCTTCATTGGGTGAATGTTTAATCCCATTAACATCATCAAGGTATACTCTACTTTCAGGAGGCATATTTTCCCCACTTGTATTTTGAATGCCTGTGACTCTGTTGGTCTCCTCTTCTGGGATTATGTTCCATCATTATACATAGGGTTTTTTAAAGGGCTCTTTCTTTCAGAATTGGATATTTAGTTTAGCTTCTCAGTCTGTCTGAGTCTGGAAGCTCCACTCATCTTTTGGTCTGATATCTTTCTGCCATAGGTGACCTCGCTGGCACTGACATTCTGAGGGCATAGTTTTAGTATTACAGCAAGACACAAACCACTAGAGTACAAGAAACTGACAGGTAAATGTTGAGATTATTTAACTATATATGGATACACAACTGTTGTATGAGCTCACTATTGTTAAAAGTCAAGAAAAACCTTATAAACAGAAAGAAATTTTCTTTGATGGTTACCAGGGGTTGGAAGATAAATTAAGGCAAATAGCTAACTAAAAGGGAGATTTGTATTTACCTGGGAAAATGGAAGGTCAATATAAGGTAAGATTAAGCTTAGCATCAAATAATCAAAGCCAAGGAAGACACTGGAAAGACTGTAAGAGTTAAAAGCAATAAAATACATACTATTAATTTTACAATGTTGGAAGAGCAGTAACAATAATTTGTGACTAAACACAAAAATAAACATGAAAGATGAACAAGCTTGGGAAGGTGAATAGGATTATAGTTATAAATACAGAAAGGTTTGACAAAAGCTATTTCTATAAACACATTTACACATATTAAAAATAGATCTACAAATATAGTAAAGCATATGAGGCAAAATTATGAAAACTTTTTACCTACTTCTAAATACATTGCAACAATGAGTTAATGGAATTGTGGCACAGAACCATTGTCCTGGGGGACATAAAAGTCAATTGGCATCATTTGTCTTCAAAGACAATGCTTACATTCTAGTTCAGTAAGTAAGCGACTGGGATTTTAAAAATGGCAAGTGTCATTCTTAGGTGAAATTATTGGTCTCTGTCTGACGAAAAAGTTTATGAATAAAATCAAAGATGCATGGAAAGATTTAGACCAGAGTACTAATTGGCCATTTGAATTTTAGCCTTCATAACACTGATACTAGAAGCACTAAATGGCTACCACTGTTGACTGCTTTGAAAGGGATTATAATAGAAAGTCCTGAGTAGAATGAGAGAAAAACACAGACCAAAACTCAGTAACAGTAATCACAATAACTACTAGGAGTATACAGCCTCCAAAAAGTGCTAAAGAGTAAGAATGCAATTTTAAAGATTAATTAATCCATGACTGATTGAAGCCATAGTATTTTCATTTGTTTCATAAGCGTCTGAGAGATGTCCTATGAATTAGCAATCATGGTGTTTGCAAAGATTATTGACTCTAACAAGGACTGCCACACAAACAGAGTGTTCCTCAGAAGAAAAGGTGATGAAACTTTGTCTTTGGGCTTGTTGTTGGAGGGATCAGGACTTAAAAAAAGTCGAAGAAAGGTGAAGAGTCAGCAAAACAAAGGAAGATCCTCACTGAGGTGAATTGACACAGTTACTAAAACAATGAGCATGGGAATGGCACAGATAGTGAAAGTTTTAGATCTGTTGTTTATGGGGTTGCTATGTGTCATGGTTGACTCAATGGCACCTAACAATAATGTACAGACTGGTGGAAATTCCAAGATTCTATCTCTTGTCACAATTCAATCTTGGAGCAGAACTCAGCTTTATGGCTCAATTAAACAACAGATGGGCTTATAAAATCAATAAGAATGTTAAAGAGTTCTGTAACCATGAGAACAATTATCATGACTCAAAAGGGGAACACTTGCCTAAAAATAAATCTCAGTAGACAGGAAGGAATAGGAAGCATACATAAGCATAAGTGGTAAATACTGAAGAAGTAGGACATATTCTATTACATTCTGGAGACTGTTACAAATTTCATGAAACAGAATGTGTATGAATTGTCAAGTAGAAAATATATTGTATTTGTTAACTTTGAAATCACAATAAAAAGTCTATTTTTTTATTTCATTAATTTTAATGAATGTTTACAGAGAATTTGGAAATCACAATAAGAAGTTTAAAAAATAATTTCCTACATATAAGATTGTTATTTGTAAATATGGATAGTTTTACTTACTCTATTCCAGTTTGTAGAATATTTGTCTATTCCAGGAATGTGGCATCAGCATTGTAGGAACACTCATCAACAACCTGGGTTATACAGATAACACAACCCTGCTTGCTGAAACTGAGGAGGACCTGAGGCATTTGCTGCAAAAGGTCAAGGACTGCAGCCTTCAATATGGATTGAAGATCAACATAAAGAAAACAAAGTTCCTCACCACTGGGCCAATTGGCAGCATCATGATAGACGGTGAAGAGACTGAGTTTGTCAGCTTGATTGGATCCACAATCAACACTCTTGGTACCAGCAACCAAGACATCAAAATACAAGTTGTATTGGGAAAATCTGTTGCCAGGGGCCTTGTCAGAGTACTGAAGAGCAACAACGTCAGTCTGGAGACAAAGGTGCACCTGTTTTAGGCCATGGTCTTCATAATTTCTTGCTGTACATTACAAAGCTGAACAATGACTAGGGATGATAGAAGGAGAATTGATGCGTTTGAGCTTTGGTGCTGAAGAAGAGTGTTGGACATACCATGGACTGCCAGGAGAACAAACAAGTTCATCCTAGAGAGAGTGAAGCCAGGCTGCTCCTTGGAGGCAAAGATTCTAAAGCTCCATCTGATGTACTTTGGACATGTTGCAAGGAGGGACCAACCGGTCCTTGGAGAGGGACCTAATGCTTGGGAGGGTGGAGGGACAGCGCGAGAGAGGAAGACCCTCAATGAGATGGATTGATTCTGTCCCTGGGGAAATGGGGATGGGCGAGTCGTAGACAATAAGATTGGCACAGGATAGAGCAGGGTTTAGGGCTGTTGTACATAGAGTCACTTTGAGTTACAGGTGACTCAACAGCACATTAACAACAACCACCTTTGCATAGGCAGCACTATTTCTTACCACTAAGACATGGGAGCTCCTAGAAGTGACAAAACCAAACATCCTTTTCTTCTTCCTGATCTTACTGGAAAGACTGTCATTTTTTTGACCAGTGCATACTGTTAACTGAGGTTGTTTCATAAGTGTCCCTTCTTTCTTTTTTTTTTTTGGTGAGAAAAATTTATATTTAGAATTAGCCCGCTGGACTCAGTTTAGATGATCCCAATTTTGTTGGCAACATCCAAAGCATCATAATCAAGAGCAAGTCGAACATAGGCCTTCTTCTCTCCATCAGGCCTAATCAAAGTGTTGACCTTAGCCACATCAATGTCATAGAGCTTCTTTACAGCTTGTTTAATTTG
>NW_006399801.1:9121481-9122416 GCF_000299155.1 Elephantulus edwardii
CTTTAAGTTTGCTGAATTTGTTTATTATCCCTATAATTTTTGTGTGTGTTTTTCAAGAATTTTCTTATACTAAGAGGCTTTAAGTGGACTGACTAGGAGGATATACTACTTGGAAACTTCTACAAGTAAAAATCTGAGAAGCCAAGTGAAATGGATTCAGATATCAGTCTCAAAACTCTGTGCTTTAAAGGAAAGGATAAATAAGTATAGCAATATTGAAGATAAGAAGAAATGCAACAAAAATAGTGAAAAGCACACATATGAAATGGTGGATTGCTAACTGGCTTGGTACAGTGTAGTCATTTTGAATTTTTATAAACTGAATTCTAATTGAGGCAGGAACCAGATAACAAGTTTGACTTGCCCAGGTAGGTGACTGGGGACCCAAGAGACGTCTCTTTACCTCAGACAATCTCTGAGTGACCAGAGTGAAGGTCCTACCACTCTTAATCACCTGGGACTGGTCTAGACACTCTTCACTGCCCCTCCTCCACTTGGTGTTCCGGCTGGCCCATCTGTCCTTCCTCCTCTGCGCCCCTCCTCCAACTGTCACCCTACTCTTATTCCTTTTGTGTGGTTTTCTCCCCTCATAAATCAAGAACCAATACAGTGACTCTACTCAGATATCTCTGTCACACTGACCCATGGGGTCGGTGCCACTACCCACTCTAGCACCAATGGATTGATGACAGATGATGGTCAACACCTGCTCAGCCTGTCGTTGGCTGTTCTACAGGACCAGAGAGCAGAGACTTGTGCCCACACTGTCACCTGCTACCAAATTCACCCAGTGGCAACTTGTGAGTGCCTCAGGGCTGCCAAGCTAGTGATGAGAGTAATATACTAGACTACCCTGCTTGCTGAAACTGAGGAGGACCTCATTCACTTGCTGTGAAGGGTCAAGGACTGCAGCCTTCAGTATGGACTAAGGCTCA
>NW_006399801.1:9130991-9158100 GCF_000299155.1 Elephantulus edwardii
ACAAGTGTGTTGTTATCTTCTATCTTCTTCATAGCTGACTCAGTGGTCTGGGGAAATTTGATGATGGCATAGTGGTCAAGCTTGTTTCTCCTGGGGCCGCTCTTCCGGGGGTATTTGGGCTGCCGTCGGAGTCTCAGCGTCTTAGGCTGCCTAAGGTGGGTGACTTGCGGATCTTCTTTTTTTTTGGCTGTGGATGCCCTTCAGGACTGCCTTCTTGGCCTTTAATGCCTTTGCTTTGGCTTCAGTTTTGGGAGGGGCAGGGGCTTCCTTCTTGGCTTTCGGCGCCATCTTAGAAAGCACGTGTCCCTTTTTAAATTGCTAAAACTCTTTATTTTTACAGTTTTTTATTCTAGCTGAGAACAATTTGTCAGTCAGTATAAGACTTTCATGCTTGTGGTCTAAATAATCACTATCCCACCTTTTGTGGTAACAAATTCTTTGTTTGAATTTATTTATGATTTTACCTCCCAAGTGTGTAGATTTAGACATTATTGTTTGTCCATTAAAAAGTTTATTAAAAACCTTTATCTCTCTTAATCTTTAGGTTTCCCCTTCATCTCTTGCTTTCCTTGTAGTTTATTTGTTGAAAAATTTCTATCACTTGACCCGTGGTGTTCTCCATATTATACTCCTGGTGTAGTTCAACAATCTCTTTTTTTCTATTAGTTGCATCTGGATCCAGAAACTTCTCCAGATTCAGGTTCATGTTTATTCACTAAAGATTATATAAGTGGCACTCTATTCTAGGTCTCATTTTCACTTTTTATATTTTGCAGATGTACAGTACATACCTACATTCATTTATTCATCTTGCACGAATCCAGAATGGCAGTCTTTAGTTTCATCATTTTGTTTTAATTTATTAGTTGGAACAATTTTACAAGAAGACATTTCCTTTATCTAGTATTTGATTCCCAGTGTTGTGATTCATATAGGAAAGTATAAAAATGATCGATCTTTTACTCATTGATTTTTCAAGATAATTTTTTGATTACTTGTAATCCTCAGGAGTCCATCAATATGTTTTAAAAGGTATCATTACAATTTTATGGATATAAATGCGCTTGATAAATAGTAATGAAATTTTCCAGTTTTTGAGCAGTGAGTGTTTCAAGTTGTGATTTTTTTTTACGTTCTGAGAAATCCTTGATAGCTTTTTTGCTGTTACATCCAAAATTCCGATGTCATATTATCTATTTCTTTTTATATACTTGGGAGCAGCTGCTTTTCTATTCCTTACTTTTTAAAAGATTCATAAGCAGTATTTCAGAGTCACAGTTTAGACTATAGATACTCACTGCTATTGGACTGGTAATTATTTCTAGACTTTTCAGTGGAGAGAGCTAGACCATATAAGCCATGTATACCATGTGCATGTAGTTGTGGAAAACATTCAGCTTCTAAAGGTTGGAGGTTTGAGTTTACACATAGGTGCTTTGGGTGGAAGATTTGATGATATATTTAAAACAAACAAACAAAAAACCAAACAAACACAACAACCCAACAAAACCAAACCACTAAAAGCTATGTAGACACAATTCTACATTGACCTAGGTGGCATCGTAAAGAGTCGCTTACTTAATGCTAATTGATTTAATTTTTAATATGTAAATATATGTCTGAATGTCCTAGATATTTGCTTGTACACCTAGACTCAGTTGCTTGAACAGAAAAAGGCAATACTATCTGGTTTAAAACCATGAAAAGTGTATGTGAGGAATGTATTGCTTCATTATATTATTTTTCAATTTGCATGCTGAGCAAAGAATCCAAAAGACTGAAGAAGAGTGTGGCATCAGAATTGGAGAAAGATTTATTAACAATTTACCATATACAAATAATTCAATCTTAGTTGCTGAAAGTGAAAATGATTTGACGCACTTACTGATAAAGATCAGGAGTCCTTAGAATTGATTATATCAAAGCATAAACAAAAGATAAATTGTCACTACTGGACCAAAATCTGACATTATAATAGATGGAGAAGTGATTAAAGCTATCAATATTTTAATTTTATTTGGATCCATAAACAATACTCATGGAAATAGCAGTCAAGAGTCAAATGATGGCAAGACAGCTTCAAGGCACTCTCAGTATTAATTGCTTAGGTACACTGAATAAGAGAAAAAGAGTAGCAGAAAGGATAAAAAACAAAATCCATCAATCAGTTGCCCGCAAGAGACAAATCTAAGAAATGAGGAGAAAGATAGATTAAAAATCAAAGGATGGAGGGAACATATACCAAGCAAATGGCATCTATAAGAAAGCAGGAGTGGCAACTATAATCTAAACTAAAATAAACATTAGGGTGAAGTTCACCATAAGAGAAAGGAAGACTACATAATAATTAAAGACACAATAGTACAAGAGGACATAACCTTAGTGATAGACCTGTAAAATAAATGAAAAAATTTTAACAGACTTGGAAAATAAATAGACAACACCACAAAAATAGTAGGAGACTTCAACACACTATTCTCACTAAAAGATAGGTCAACTCAAAAGAAAATAATCCACAGAAGAAAGAAAAACCTCCCTCACTCCACACACCCATCAAATTGTACAACCCAATTATTAATCCCCCTTTTCCCTGCACATCCACATCCCTCTGCTTCCAGCCTCTCCCACCCCTCCTGGATCCTTATACTCATTCTACAATAACAGTCTTACACAATATTTATCACTGTGGGACTGAGTTAGTTCACCCAGCATAATGCTCTCCAGTCCCTTGCAAGTTAAATAATAATTTACAAAGTTATTGCTCCTGCATGCTGCATAGTATTCTATTGTGTGAATGTACCATAATTTCTCAATCCGTTCGTTTGTGGTTGGACATTTGGGCTGTTAACATATTCTTGTGATGGTGAATAATGCTGCTATGAACATTGGTATACACATCTCAGTTTGTGCCTCAGTTCTCATATTCTCAGGATATATTCCAAGTACTGGAATAGCTGGGTCATATGGAATTTCTATGTTCAGGCCAAACTGCCTTCCTCAATGGTTGCAACATTTTACAATCCCACCAACAATGTAGAAGAGTTCTTTTCTTGCCACATCCTCTCCAACATCTATTCCTTGCTGCCCTGTTAAACTTTGCCACTGTTACTGGAGTAAGACAGTACCTCATTGTGGTTTGATTTGGAGCATTTCTTCATGTGTCTGTTTACCATCCGAATATCTTCCTTTGTGAAAATTCTTTCCACATCTTTTACCCATTTTGTATTTGGATTACCAGTATTTTTCTTGTGGAGACTCAGGAGTAGTCTGTAAACTTTTGTTATAAGACTCTTGTCTGAGATGGTATTACCAAATGTTTGTTTCTAGTCTATAGGTTTTGTGTTCACCCTGTTGGAAAAAGGCTTTGATGTGCACAGAGATTTAATAATTAGAAGGTCCCATGCATCAATTTTATCCTCTTTAGATTGTGCATTTCCAGTTGGTATTTGTCAGTCTCTTAACTAATAGGGAAAAATAAATATTAAAAAAATTAAGAGAGAGAGAGAAAAGAAATAAAAATATCATAGAGGTATTCAGGGTACTTCACCCAACAAAGATATAATTTACTGTTATTCTCAAGTGCACATGGTAAATTATTCAGTGTTGACCACATAGTAGAATATAAAGCAAGCCTCAACAAACTACAAACCCTTGGAATAATACAAAGTGTCTTCTCAGACCACAGTGCCATAAAGCTAGAAATTAACAGCTGTAGGTAAAGGGAAAAATGAACATCCATGGGGGAGTTAAATAACACCTGGCTGGAGCTCTACTGACTTATAGGAGAAATAAAAAAATGAAATAAAAAAGTTCCTTGAAAATAATGAAAATGGAAGTACAACATATCAGAACCTCTGAAATCCACCTGAGGTAGTCCTCAGAGGTCAGTTGATATAAAAACGAAAATGAAGAATAAGAGGAAGAGGAAGAGGATGAGGGAGAAGAAGGAGAAGAAGAAAAAGAAGGAGGAGGAGGAGGAGGAGGAGGAGAAGGAAGAGGAAGAGGAGGAGGAGAAGAAGAAGAAGAAAGCAAAATAAACTACTTAACATATCCAGCAAGGAGTAAAAGCACAACACACTAATCCCAGAGTGTCTGGAAGAAAACCAGTTCTAAAGATAAGGACTGAACTCAATGGAATAGAAAACAGAAAAACAATTGAAACCACCAACAAAACCAGGAGCTGGTTCTTCAAAAGGTTTAATGAAATAGACAAACAATTGGCAAATTTAACAAAAGAAAAGATACAAATAACTTGCATAAGGAATGAAAGAGGTGACATCGCAAACAGAATCAGCTTAAATAAAATCTATAATATTGGAATATTATGCAAAGCTATATTCCCATAAATTGAAAATCTAGAGGAAACAAAAATTTCTAGAAACTTACACACTACTTAAATTTACACAGGCAAAAGTAAACCATTTGAACAGATGGATTATAACTGAAGAAATTTAATATGGAGTGAAGTGTGGATCTTACTTGAGTTTTCTGCACATAGTTTTCCAATTTTGTCAACACTATTTGTTTAAAAAGGTTGTTGTTTCCCTACTTAACTGATTTCATCTCCTTGTTAACCATAGGTTGTTGTTGTTAAGTGCCATCGAGTTGCAGGTGACTCATAACGACCCTATGAAGGAGAGTCCTCGACGCTTGGGTGCCTTTCATCCTCTCTCCAGGTTCATAGGGTTTCCGGAGGCAAGCTATTATGGAAGTGAATGCCACTTCTCCTTCTAATGACCATAGGTAGATGGCTGATTTCTGGATTCTCAATTCCACTCCATTGATCTATGTGTCCATCATTGTACCAGTACCATGCTGTCTTGACCAACATGGCAGGGAAGTATGATTTGAAATCAGGGAGTTAGATGTCTCCTACCTTGTTTCTATTTTTAAGAAGTGCTTTGCTTATTCCAATTCAAGGTCGATCATGTACATAGGACTAAAACCAAGGGCTATAAATGTAATTAAGGAAAAGCTTGGATGAACTCTAGAAGTCCTAATCCACAACATAAACAGTCCTCCAAGCATTCTGAAAAATCTACAACCAGGAGAGGTTAAAATCAATGAATGAGACCTTCTAAAAATAAAATCCCTATGCACCTCCTAAAACTTCTCCAACAGGGTAAAAAGGGAAGCCACAGACTGGGAAAAAATATTTGATAATGACATGTCAGATAAGGGACTGATAGCTAGAATTTATAAAATACTCAAGCACTACAACAAGATAAAGGTAAACAACTAATTGAAAAATGGGCACAGGATATGAACAGACACTTCACCAAAGAAGACATTCAGATGGCAAACAAATACATGAAGAAATGTTCACAATCCCTAGCTCTAAGAGAGATGCAAATCAAAACAACTATGAGATATCATTTCACCCCAGGAAGAATAGCAAAATTTAACAAACAACAAACATCAAATGCTGGCAAGGTTGTGGAGAAACTGGAACCCTTATTCACTGTTAGTGGGAGTGTAAAATGGTGCAACCACTATAGAAGGCTTATGGAGCTTTCTAAAAAATGTTGCAAATAGAAATACCATTTGAGCCAGCATTTTCACTATACCCCAAAGAAATCATAGCTGCCACCCAGGCAGATATATGCACACCCATGTTTATTACAGTTTTGTTCTCAATAGTGAAGAGTTGGAAATAACCCAAGTGCCCATCAACAAACAAATAGAGAAGCTGTTGTACATTCACACAATGGAATACTATGCTGCATTGAAAAACAAGGAACTCATGAAATATTATAAAATATGGGTGACCTTCGAGGACATTATGCTGAGTGAAATATCTCAGTCACAAAAGGACAAAGTGAAGTGCCACTGTTGTAAAACGGGCAGACATCATTGTTATGGAGAAACTGAAAGATGGGATAAATAATGCATACTGCATTGAAACAGATGAGGGATAGAACTGTTTAAAAGGGATATATGGTAAGGTATTGTCATGACAGGAGTACAGAATGAAGGCTGCATAGTGCAGCGGACTTGGGGGGAGGGATTGCATAACAATGAAAACTTTTTCTCTTATTTTTCAAAGAGAAGAGCAAACTGGAGAGGAGGTGTGCACAGGGAGAAAAGTGCAACAATGAATGAATGGAAATCCAATGTTTCTGTAAATTTTCATTAAAATTAATAACAATAATAAAAAAAATTAAAAAATCCAACACGCTTATGGAGTCTCATATGAAACGAATTCTCTGTACATATTCCTGTCAAATAGAGTTTTTCCCTATGTACCATTATTCCTCTTGCGTACTTGTGTTTTATTTTCTTTCATTTGATCTAGATTGACTATGCACCTTGAGAAGGATTGAGACGGTTTTTGATTTCTCTCCTGAGACAATGATCTCTCTCTTCTGTGTGTAGAAAGGGACCTTCTCCTGCTGTGAGAGAAGCTGCTTCTTCTTGGAGATCTACAGCGAGGTGGAGGACTCCTTCTATGATAATCATCTTGAGGACGATGACGCCATGAAAAAGGTGGGCCTCGAATCTGACTTCATTCTTCTTCATTTGACAGTTCCCCTCTCACATGACAGCCACACAGTGTTCTTCCATCTAGTACTCGAACAGCATGAGCTGCATCACAAGAACCTTCAAATTCAACAAAATCAAAGCCAGGAGGGTTTTCTAGTAACCCACACACCTCAAAGTGGGCCATAATATCCAAAAGCCCATTCCATTTCAGTCTTGTCGCCTTTGTTTCCAAGATTTCCTGTGTAAACCTTACAATCTAATGGACAAGAATCACAATGCATTTCAAAATCTTGAATTAGAAATGCAGAGGCCTAAAACAACAACTTTGAATGAGCACTTTACTACTCTCCTCTGTCTGATCTCTGAGGTGAGATGCCACTGCTCGAGCATCCATGAAATGGCCAAAATTAGAGATTTCTTACATTACTTTTCAATTTCTCTGTGTGTCTACAATCATGTTAAGAAAGAAAAAAATATTTCTATGGATATGAAATTTTCAAGAGATGTGTGTGTATGTATTCACACTTTCATACTGTGTATGTTTTCATAGTTTCATATGCACCATCAAGTATGATCCAACTCATAGATGACACTCCAAGGAGTTTTAAGAGGCTTTAAATCACTCGCGAGGAGATTGCCCCTTTTTCTTTTCTTTCAAAAGAATTATTTTATTAATTTTAATGAACATGTACAGAGATTTTGGATTTCCATTCATTCATTATTGCATTTTTCTCCCTGCCCCCCCCCCCCAGTGTTCTTCTCTTTGAAAAATAAAAGAAAAATTCCTTCATTGGTATATAATACCTGCCCCTCCCCCAGTACACTCCACTGTGCAACCCTCATTCTGGACTCTTGTCATAACCATAATACCCAATCATATATCGCTTTTAAACTGTTCTCTTCCTCATCTGTTTCAATGCAGTGTACGTAATTTATCCAATTTTTCTCAGTCTCACCCCAACCTTGATGTCAGTCCCATTCTACAACAGTGGCACTATGAAGTATTTGTCCTTTTGTTGTTGAGATATTTCACTCAGCATAATGTCCTCCAGGGTCACCTATTTTGAGTAATATTTCATGAGTTCATTGTTTTTCAATGTAGCATAGTATTCCATTGTGTGAAGATACCAGAGCTTCTCTATCCATTTGTTTGTTGATCGGCACTTAGGTTGTTTCCAACTCTTTGCTTTTGTGAACAAAGCTGCTATAAACATGGGTGTGCATATATCTGCTTGGGTGGCAGAAATTGCCCCTTTGTCTTCGATGAAGCAGCTGCTGGATTTGAACAGCTTGTTTTCGGCTTGGCAGTGCAACTCCTTACCTCTAGGCCACCAGATCTCCCTAGCATCCACGATTTTATGGTTCTATTTTATTGTATATTTTGAGTTACATTTTCTTGAAGATAAACAGTAGAAACTCCCTTTGATGTTTATGGTTTATACTTGGCATGAGCAAACATGAGGTTTAAATTATGGGTCCAGGAAGTATGTAAGGAAGGGAGACTCACACATCTTATTTGAGAAACATGAAGGATCCAGTGGCAGCGTAGAGATGCAAAACTTCTATCTTAATTCACATTGATCGATGTTAACTTCGGCTATGTTTCCTGCATCATGAACTGGAGCCTTATTTTCCTTCTTCTCGAAGTCAAATAAAAATAAACAGGGTTATTATTATTTTGCATTGCGTGTCCTGAGTAGATTTAGATTGTTGGTTTCAAATTAAACAAATAAGGGGCAAATGGAAGGGAATTTCATAAATAGAACAGGCTTGACGGGTATAACAATTTTCCTAGGCAAGTTTATAAAAATAAGTTTCTTTTTTTCCCTGCACTCAGCCCTCAGGGACTAATTTTCAAAAAAGTGAGAACAGTTTTCCAGTAAAATTAACTCTATGAAAATGTTGTGAATTTTAATGACATACCACCACCCCTCTCCTCTTTGAAAGGCTGGTGGAGATAGCTTACTGCTTGGCTAATGAGTTGTGTTCTCAGTGACCATGATTTCTTTGTCCAGAAATACATTCATATTTTCTGTTACACTAGAAGCTCTCTTTCAAAGTGGAAGTGACTCTTAAAAGTGTGGAGCAAATTTTCATTGCTTTGGGATTCCATCAGACCAATAAACCTGATATATTTTTTATGACTTTACGTTTTGTTTCACATATTTCTCTTCGTCCAAAAGAGATCTCCTATTGTGATCCCTTTCAGACCTGTCAGACACCATCTAGTTCTTCTGGTCTCTGGCCTTGGGAGACTGAGGTCCATGCAATTCATGAGTTCTTTGGAGTAAAATCTTTTATTTTCTTTACTCTTTCTTTCTCTGAATTGAGAAAGACCAATAGTGGCATCTTAAGACCCCAAGTACTACTCATTAAAATGGTTTGTAGAAAGCTGTCTTTGTAGACTATTATATTAGTTGATGTTACCCAAGACCGTGATCTTTAGTTTCCAGGCCCTGGAAGTGATTCATTCCCTCAAGGTGTTTCATTAGGACTAGGAAGTTATCATAATTTAACTCCTTATTTGCTCTATTGCATCACAGATCTATTTACAGCACATACAGATACGTATGTGGGCATGTTGTCTGCTAAAGTTACATGGTCACTGGTATAGTCTCGTTTGCCTGCACATCTGTTTGTCTTCTTTGTCAGCCTATGTATGCACTTAGAGATAATTTCCGTTATTACTGATAATGCCGGGATGTGTATGTAACCGTACTTACCTTTGTTGTCTTTAACTGTTGTTCATCTCTCTTCCTTTTCCTTAATAATATGCTGATCATTCCCTTTTTGTATATTGTCTTTTCTTTCACCCAATATAATATGTACCCCTTGTCTAGTCAGTTATTTTTCTCTTTCCTCTTCTCCCAACTCTGGTAACCATCTGTTGAGGTCCCTGAAATAATTGCCCTTACTCATCCTTTAAGCCTGGAGCTGGGGTCACCCCTGTATCTCAACTTCCAGTCAAATGTTAGACAGAACTTTAAGGTGATCAACCTGGCAGAAAGATGAGCAACCTTCTCTTGTACAATTTGCAGCCTTAGAAAACCTGCTGAAGGATGATCTGGTTACAACTTTATGGCAATGAGAGATCATTGATGGCAATAAGGTGCCCAGTAGTACTTCTTAGAAAAATCAGCCACACAACAGTGCAGTGTTTGCCTAGGGATGAGGCTCAGAAGGCATTAAGGATGGGAAGAAAGGGTGAGCGGGAGGCGCAATGGCACATTGCGGGAATTGCAATCAATGTCTTGAAATACAATATGCATGAAAACGAATTTGCCTTGTGCATTTCCACTCAAATAATAACATAATGTTAAAAAAGAAAAAAAAAACCAAATCCAAACCCTTTATTATTTGGGAGGGCAGTCCACAACTCACAAAAGAGTGGCCTTTGAGTGCTGTTTTTAAGTCATTGCTTGACATTCAAAGTACTTCTCCCTACCTCCCCTGCCCCCCCCTCGCCCCCGCCCCGACACATGATAGTGAGGTTTTCAGGCCAGCTGACTAAAATTTTCCAAACATACTCTATTAATTTCTGTTTCTGTAAATAATGCTGCAGACCCTAATCAGCAGCTGAGACTGTGCTCCAGAGCATTGCTTCTCAGAGGGTGGTGGAAGGGACGTGCTGCTCTGTGGAAGAAAGATGATCATGTGAAGACTGGCAGCCCCAGAAGTTCTCTGGATTTACAGGACTACTCGTTTCTGTAGGATTGTTTTACGCTGGAATCAACGCAATGGTGAGAAGGAGTTTGGTTTGGGCACGTCCCTGGAAGACAGAGACTCTTGTGGTCTTTGAGGATGCAGCAATGCCCAGCAGTCTGCTTTGATGACTGTGGAGGATGGACGACAACCTTGGTGGTGCTGCGCTGCCTCCAAGCTCCCACCCCACTTGCATGCTTATAGACAGGGGTTGGAGAGTGTGAGTGTAGGTAGGAGGCCAGAGAAAGGAGCTGCCTGCATTGTCTTCTGAACACTAATGCCCACTGACAGCTCTAAGTGCCGTCTACCTTCGGCTTTGAGTCAGATGTAATAAAGTAAAATCAGCCATTATGAGTAATGCTTTATAATTTCTGTTGTAAGGCTCACAAAAGAAGTTTGCTATCCCTGACTGGTGTCAGATACAATAAAGGTAATTAATCTCTGGAAACGCATAGATGAAATTACTTAAAACATAGCTTCAGTTTGTTTCTATCCCTGTGAGTCCTCCAAGACACAGAGCAGACAGACCATAGGCCTCTCTGCCACTGGAAGGAAGGCCTTTGAGCCCTTTACCTGGGGCTTGGCACTTTCTAGGTATTTTAATATAGTAATTAAAAAACAGTAGACTCAAGGGAACTCTGGTGGCCTAGTGGCAAGAAGCTGCACTGCAATCCCAGAGGTAGGTGGTTTGAATCCACCAGATGCTCTGCTGGATGAGGGACAATCTCCTTCTATACCAGTCAGATTTGATTTGACGGTACACGCACAATAAATAATAAAATAAAAAAAATATTTAACAAAACAACAGTAGACTCTTCAGACTCATTCTTTATCCTTTTCTTTTTCTTTATCCCTAGAAGAATAGGAACTGTGACCTGGCTTTTCATCTTGGACTATGTTCCACATCTAAAAACTTCAAGTGAATTTTGTACGCATTTTTTAGGGCAAATTCACTGAGACCACAGTCCTAGCAATGAAATATCCTGAGCTTGCTCTTGTATTTTTAAATAATGCCAAGGAACTTTGCACTATGAGTCATTATGCCTTCGAGGCTACTCATGCAAAATTGTAGCCTTTACTAGTTTAAGGCATTCTTAGAGGTCATGTAGTTCAAGAGGCCCATTTGATAATTTAGAAATTAAGTCTTGGCCATGGACAATGCCTATTAAGGCCACATGATGTTCAATTTTAAGGGGACAGGTGAGGAATATTTCTCCTGTAAGATCCTTTCCACCTCACAGATTTTCTTTATACCTTTACCAAATGAGATTATTTTTTACTGTTTAAGAGATTCTACGTTTGAAATATTTGACCAGCAAAATGTTGGACGCACTTAACCAATGTTTATGGAGTGCTTACAATATGCTCTGGTAATACAATGGTTACATTTTTTATTTATTTCCTTTTTAATTATTTATTTATTTATTTTTTATTTCTTGTAATGAATTTTTTAAAAATTTTATACTGGCTTACCTACAAAGTTCGTATACATTGCCCCCCCCCAGGAGCCCCTCCATCTCCCCAATTCCCATGCCCCCACCCCCCTGCCCCGACCATCAAACTGTGCGATCCTAACATTAGGCCACACCTCTTTATTCCCCTTCCCCTCCTTAGATCCTCATACACATTTTACTACTTATTTATGTCTACAATAATGTTCTTATGCAGTATTTGTCCTTAGGGGACTGAGTTGGTCCGCTCAGCGAAATACTTTCGAGTCTCTCCCAAGTTAAATACTCTTGAGTCTCTCCCAATTTAAGTAGTAATTTACAAAATCACTGTTCCTGGAGTTTGGCACTTTCTAGGTATTTTAATATAGTAATTAAAAAAAACAGTAGACTTAAGGGAGCTATGGTGGCCTAGTGGCAAGAAGAAAATCACATCCCATCATGTGAATGTACCATAATTTCTCAATCCATTCCATGGTGGTTGGACATTTGGGCTGTGTCCATGTTCTTGTGAAAGTGAATAACGCTGCTATGAACATTGGTGTGCAAGTGTCCATTTAGGTCTAAGTTCTCATTTTCTCGGGGTATATTCCAAGCAGTGGAATAGCTGGGTCATATGGAACTTCTATGTCCAGTTTTCTGAGGAAACACCAAACTGCCTTCCAAAGTGGTTGTACCATTTTCCAATCCCACCAGCAATGTATAAAAGTTCTTATCTTGCCACATCCTCCCCAACATTTATTACTTTCTGTCCTATTAAACTTTGCCCCTGCTACAGGAGTGAAAGGTATCTCATTGTGATTTTGATTTTGCATCTCTCTTATTGTCAATTATTTTGAGTATTTATTCATGTGTCTTTTGGCCATGCAAATATCTTCTGTGAAAATGCTTTCCATTTCTTTTGCCTATTTTGTAATTGTGTTATTAGTCTTTTTCTTATGGAGGCCCTGTAGGATTCTGTAAACTTTTGATAAGAGAACCTTGTCTGAAATGGTATCACCAATTTTTATTTTTTCCTCAATCAGTAGGTTTTCTTTTCACAAGTTTTTGATTCACACAAGGATTCAATCTTTAGAAGGTCCCATTCATCAATATTATCCTCTCCAGACTGAGCAATTCTGGCTGTATTTGGCAGTCTCTTTATACCATAGACTAGCCAGTCTAATCTTGATCCCAGTTTGTCTCTTATGAACTTTATGGTTTTGGGTTTTAGTCCCAGGTCTCTGAGCTACCTTATATTGCTTTTTTATATATGGTATGAGATGTGGATCCTGTTTCAGCTTTCTTCAGGAAGCAGTCCAAATATGCCAGCATCATTTGTTGAAGAAGTTATCATTTCCCCAATTGATAGGTTTTATTTCCTTGTCAAGTATCAGTTGACCATAGATAGCTGGGTATTTTTCTGAGTTCTCAATTCTGTTCCACTGGTCTATGTGCCTGTCATTGTACCAGTACCATGTTGTTTTGGTTAAAACCACTGTGTAGTAGAGGTCAGAGAGTGCTACACCTTCCACTAAATTTTTGTTTTTCAGAAGTGCTTTTCTTATTCAGGGTCTCTTTCCTCTCCAAATAAACTTGACAATTTCCCTTTTGACTTCCTTGAAAAATGGATTTGGTGTCTGAACTGGGATTGTGTTGAACATGTAAATTTTAGTAGGATTGTCATTTTCACAATATTGAGTCTTCCTATCCATGAACAGGGCACATTTTTCTGTTCATTTAGGTCTTTTATTGTGTCTTGCAGAAATACTTGCTATTTTTTTTTGTGTACAGGTTTTTTGTGTCTCTAGTTAGGTTCACTCTCAAGTATCTCAATTTGTGGTTGGCTACTGTAAATGGTATTGCTTTCTTGGTTTCCTTCTCTGAGTTCTCTGTTACTGTAGAGGAATGCCACTGATTTTTGGCCAATTGTTATAATTTTGATTCTAACTGAAAGGATAGTGGTTCTAACCTGGTTGTCTCACAGGAGAAGAACGAGGCAGCATCCTTCTGTAAAGATTATAGCCTTGACATTCTTATGGGCAATTCTTTTTGGCTTACTAGGGCCACTCTGTGTTAGAATTGACATGATACCAGTGCGTTTGGATTTTGCAATATTCTAGGCACTTTCTAGATGTTAGGGATACAATGAAGAATGAGATGGACACAAACCCTGCCCTGGAGAATCTTCTTATTTAATGAGGCAGCAAGACACTGGATTTTGATGAATCCAATGAATTTTGATGAATGTTGTAATGAGAATATTTACCATGCCTGGAACTTCTAACTTAAGATTGGAAGACTGGGCCTGAGTTGAGAGATAACCTTTGTTGTTATGTGCCATCGAGTTGCCTGCCACTCATAGTGACCCTATGTACAGCAGCTTGCCCTGTTCTGAACAAATCTCAGTGATTCTGACACACCTACCCTCATTACTCTAGTTGCTGTATCAGTCTATCTCACCAGTAGTCTTCTTCCCCTGTGCTGTTTGTCCACCCTTCTGAGCATGATGTCCTTCTTCAAGTACTGGTCCCTCCTGGCCATGTGCCCAAAGTATGTGAGATGGAGCTTCAAAATCTTAGCCTCCAAGAGGAAATTGGTTTCACCCTCTCCAAGACAGACCTATTTATTTTCTTGGTAGTCAATTATAAGTTCAAGACTCTTCTCCAGCACCACAACTCAAAGACATCAATTTTTCTTCTGTCTTCCTTAGTCATTGTCCAACTCTCTGATGCACAGTAAGTAATTGTAAAGATCATAGCCCTATTTTGTTGAGTGTTTTACTCAGGTGTCTCTGAAATTTAGTGTGTCACAGAGACTGTGACAGACAAAGATTTACAGCCTTGAAACCCAGTGAAAGGTCATCATGAATTCGAATCAACTTGACTGTAGTTAGTTTGTTTTTTTGGTGTTTTATACAGAATCAATGGCCAATGATAATATCACTGGATGCAAATTGAACAGATTCCCTTTGTGAAGGAGATTATCACTCTTATTCACTACTATATTGGAAGTATCAGCCAGGACAATAATGCAAGAAAGGGCATTTGTACTTGGAAATAAGTGAAATTATCTCTAAGTGCAGGTCATATGTTTCTAGAAGTAGAGAATCACCCCAGGACTCAGCAAGAAAATCCCTAGAAAGAATTAAAAGATTCAGCAAAACAGCAAGCTGTAAGGTTAATATACAATAACCAGTTGGATTCCATTATAGTTAGAACATTCTGTAAAGAAAATCAGGAAAATCATAGCACAAGATGAAGCATATTTGAAGATCTGAAGCACTTACTGCAGAATGTCAAGGACTGTATGAGTCTTCAATACGGATTCAAGTTCAACATCAAGAAGACAAAGATTCTCACCATTGGGACAATTGGCAGCACCAAGATAGGTAGAGAAGAGATTGAGTTTGTTAGCAATTACAACTTGCTCAGAACCACAATCAACACTCTTAACACCAACAATCAGGAAATCAAAAGATGAATTGCACTGGGAAAGTCTTCTGTCAGGAACCTCTCCAGAGTGCTGAAAAGCACCAATGTCAGTCTAGAGACTAAGATGTGCGTAATTCTTCAAAATTACTTATTATGCTTCAGAGAGCTGGACAGTGACTAAGGATGACAGAAGAAGAATCAATACCTTTGAGTTGTGGTGCTGGAGAAGGGTCTTGAACATATCATGACTGCCAAAAACCAAATATGTCTGTCTTAAAGAAGGTAAAATCAAGTTTCTCCTTGGAGGCTAGGATTTTGAAGCTCAGTCTCACATTCTTTGGACATGTGACCAGGAGAGTTTGGTCCTTGGAGAAGGACATCGTACTTGGAAGGGTGGAGGAGAGGAAGACACCTGATGAGATAGATTGATAGAGTCACTAGAGCAATGTGGGTTGGTGTGTCAGAATTAGTGAGACTGGCTCAGAACAGGGCAGGCTTCAGACCTGTGGGTCACAGGTGACTGGACAGCACATAACAACATAAGAACAATATAGGAACAAATATTACTGTATATCACTATATGGTTTTCTATATAAAAACAATTACGAACCACTGCCGTAAAGAGCCAAAATAGACTTCTACAAATGGAAAATGAAATCTACTATGTTGAAGAATAGGAAGACTCAGTATTTGCAAATGTCAATACTGAAATTTACAAATACAGTGAAATCTTGATCTGGATTCCATCAGCAGTTTTTAAAGATATGCAGAGTTATTATTAACATGCCATGGAAAGGAAAGAGACCTTGGACAAACAAAACACTCTTAGTGAAGAGGAACCAAGTAGGTGATCTTATGATTCCAAATTGTTGAGTAGGAAACCAGTTTGCTCAGGAAATTTTTATCTCGAACATGTTTAAACTGTTCACTAGAAAACCAGTTGGTCCTGTAAAATTTCATCCCACATGTGTATTAATCGTTGAGTAAAAAACCTGATCTGCTCTGTAAACCTTCACCCAATTCATGATAAAATGTTTAAAAAGGAAAAGAAGAAAAATTGAAGGGATAAAGGCCCAAAAAGTAAACCCAAACCCATTTTTTATAATGCAGGACTCTGAGAACATAGAAGCCTTGGAACACAGTTCCACTCCGACACACACAAAATTACAATGGTTTTGGTTTTTTTTAAACAATCCTTCATGTTACTTATTAGGTATCTCATTTCCCCTAATAATCTCTATTAGCCCAGGAATTTATTGTTTGGCATTGACTTAAATATGCTTACCCAATTTTCCTGTTTTAGAGCTTATGAAAAGACTCCTTCTTCCCAGACTCTTCTTGTTGTTACAACAACAATGATAAATCTTTGCTGACTGATCTGAGGAGTTTGTTGAATGTGATAGCAACAATTACTGAACTGAAAGCTTACATTGGGGCACACATGATCTGTTGAAGTGCTTCAACTGCATAATTAATTGGGTCAGTGTAAATTCTACATCATTGTAATAATATTTACTCTGAAAACTCACAGTTGGACTTGCATTACTATTGCAGGCTCTGCTGACATCAGGGAATCTTAAACTTCCTTTGTGACAGGGAGGTTTTATTAGGGTCTTATTTTGGTGATGAAAACACAAGTCCTCTAGCAGACACTCCTTGAATTCATAGATTATTAAGGATTGACTTTGAATTAGAGATTATCTGTTGAGTTGTTTCTAGATCTGGCTGCATCACAGAATCAGCTGGGGAAGATTTTAGAAATATCTGGGTTCTTGTGCTCCATCTCAGGGAGATTGATTTAGGAAGTAGGATGGAACCGGGAAAGAGTCTCTCTCTCTCTGTCCCTCTCTGTCTCTCTCTGTCTCTCTCCCTCCCTCTTTCTCTCCGTGTGTGTGTGTGTGTGTGTGTGTGTGTGTGTGTGTGTGTGAGAGAGAGAGAGAGAGAGAGAGAGAGAGAGAGAGAGAGGGAGAGTTGTCAGAACACTTGGAAAATTAGACAAATCTTCAATTTTCCCAGGCTTCAATGGATGGAAAAGAAACAGGTATTATGGACTCCTGAAAAATACTTTCATCACAGTAAATGTCTAATTTTGGTGTAAAGGGACATTTTCACAGTGTTTTATAGAATGCGTTCTCTGGATTCTGTCATCAGAAGTACTTAGGAGTTTTAAAAAATGCAGCTCCTGGAATCTCCCTTAGACCCAGTATATAAAAATCTCTGCCTTGAAATTGCAACTCAAACAAATTTTTGGTTATTTCCAGTACACAATAAAGTTTGAAAGTCACTATGATTTTTTGCTTTTTATATCCACAGGGAAAATCTTATTCGTGGTAGATGTTGTTGTTAAGTGCTGTTGCATCGAGTATGACCCATAGCGACCCTGAACAATGATTTGAACCCTATCCTAACTGTGCCATCCTCACACTTTCTGACACATTAGAGCCCATTGCAGCAGTCACTGTGTCAGTCCACCTGGTCAAGGATCTTCCTCTCTTTGTTTGACCCTCTGCCTTTCCAAGCATCATGTCCCTTTCTAAGGAATAGCCCCGCCTAGCAAAAGATGTGAGGAGAAGGCTGATCATCCTTACTTCCAAAGAAGACTCTGGCTGCACCCTCTTCAAGACATATTTGCTTGTTCTCTTGGCCACCCATGGGATGTGCAATGCTCTTCTCCAACACCACAGCTCAAAGGCATTAATTCTTCCTCTGTCATTTTTATTCATTGTCCAGCTTTCAGATGCATAGCAAGTATTTGAAAAGACCATAGCCTGAATCAGATGCACCTTAGCCCTCCAACTGACGTAGGTTACGCCTCAATAATTTGAAGAGAACTCTAACTGCAGACGTTATCAGTGAAATCTGTCTCTTTATTTCCTGACTGCTGGAACCAAGAGTGTTAATTGTGGATCCAAGTAAGATGAAGCTGTTGCCAGTTTCAATCTTTTCTCCATCTATCATGGTGGACAGTGTTTGCTGGAGCTTCCCAATTAAAACAAGCCTGGAGGCAGGAGTGGCATCCACTTCTGAAATGGCTTGCCTACGGAAACTCAGTGAACAGTGCTCACGCCTTTTATTCATACGGTCACTATGAGTCATCTACTACTTGACTGCACCTAACAACAACAACAACAACAACAACATTAAGATATTGCTTATCATATGTCCATTGGTAAGAATCTTTGTTTTCTTGACATTGAGATGCAATCCATATTGAAAGCTGTATTCTTTCATCTTCTGTAAAAAATTTTTTAAGCTACGTGGCATTAAGATCTGAGGGAGACTCATCAATAACCTGTGTTATGCAGATGACATTGCCTTGCTTGCTGAAAGTAAGGAAGACTTGAAGCACTTGTTGCAGAAGATCAAAGAACACAAACTTAATATGGATTGCATTGATGGTAGATTTCATATCACTTATTGGATTAACCAGAATAAAACTTATGGACTTTTAATGTCTAGGAGTCATCCCAACTTCTTTGTGTTATTTACACTGTTGACCTCACACTCTTGAAATGCTGTACTGTGGTGATTTTCATCTATCAGTTCAATTCTCTGTATCACCCCTCATCTTCTCATGAAATGCTGGAGAAGAACTGGTATACCTGCATTGTGGTGTTAGTGAAGAATTTTGGAAATAAAGTGTACTGTCAGAAGAATGAACAAATACATCTTAGAAGAAGTACAATCAGAAGCAATACATCCCCTGAAGCAATGATAGTGAGACTTTGACTCATTACACTGGAAATGTCAGCAAAGAAAACCCAGAAAATGACATCACAGTTGGTAAAGCAGAGGGTCAATGAAAAATGAAGAAAATGTTTAATAAGATGTATTGATGTGATAGCTATCAAAAATGGATAACAAATATAGTGTAGGAATAATAATGTTTTGTTCTGCTGCTGTAAGATAAGGCCACTATGAATTGAAGTCTATTTGACTGCAACTAACAATAGTCGCATGATTCTGTTATCCTTATACTGCTTTTCATCTCTTTCCTGGACTCTTCCTCCTCCCTTTACTCCTCCAAGGTAATTAAATGCATTTCTTCTTACAGTTTTCATTATAGTCCATAACAGTGATGATTTCCAAAGATCTCTTTTTAGCCTAGATTTATTTCCTTAATTTTAGATTCATGTCTTAGACTGTCTGACAAAGTCCTTGCTTTTTGAGTCTCCCAAAGACCCTTCAATTTCAAAAGGCCAAAATGGAGCTCATAATATTTCCTTAGTACCTGGTTTTCTCCCCTCTATCTTTGAATTGATGATGTCCATGGCCTAGTGGTAAGAAGTTGCACTGTCAACTCAAAGTTATGTTAACGGTTAAATTCACCATTTGTTCGGTGGGAGAAAGTTATATTTACAGCCTCTAAAAACCCACTGGAGGGTCAGGGATAAGTCAGTTCTGACTCAACAGTACGTAACAACTACCACAATTCATCCAACCAACAGGCAAAACCCTAACTCTTCTTTCTCACTCTCCCCCATTTCAAGTTAAGTCCTGCTGATTTTATCAGCTAAATATACTTGAAGCCTACTCTCTGGTTTTCCTCTTATTGCAGACCACGTTTCTTCTTGGTCTGGGTTCTAGTTTTCAAATTATGCTTCTTCCCGTTACTCTTTCCTTCCCCAAATCATCAACCACATTAAGTGTGAACTTTTAAAGATGCTAATCTGCCCATCTATTTAAAAATATAATTAATATTAAGAAAACAAAAATTCTTACCACTGGACCTATGGGCAACATCATGATAGAGAAAAGATTGAAGTTGTTGATTTAATCTTGTTTGGATCCACAATCAACACTCTTGGTACCAGCAGTCAAGAAATTAGGAGACATACTGCACTTTAAATGTCTAAAGTAAAGGACTTCTCCAAATTGTTAAGAGTAACAATGTCAGTTTGAGGACTAGGGTGCATCCAATTCAGGTCATGGTCTTTCCAATCACTTACTATGCATCTCAGAGCTGGACAATTTAGGAAGACAGAGGAAGGATTGCTGCCTTTGAGTAGTGATGTTGGAGAAGAGTACTGAACATCCCATGAACTGCCAAAAGAACAAACAAATATTTCTTGGAGAAAATGCAGCCAGAGTGGTCCTTGCAGGCAAACATGATACAGCTCCATCTTACATACATCACATGTTGCTAGGAGAGGTTATTCCTTGGAGAGGGACATCACACTTGGGAAGGTGAAAGGGTGATGAAAGAGAGGAAGACTCTCATCTGGGTGGTTTGAAACAGTGACTGGAATAATGGACTCTTGTGTGTCAGGAATTGTGAGACTGGCACAGGATAGAACAGGGTTCAGATCTGTTGGGTCATTATGGGTTGTACTCAACTCAATGGCTCCTAACACAACAACACTCTGCTCATCCACTCTTCTGCTTAAATCTCTGTGAAATTCTAAGTTGATTTTACAATAAAGCCTAAATTCCTTAATGTGGAGTTCTATGTTTTCTAAGATTCACTGTTCCTCCACTGAACTCCTGCTCATCATCCTTTTTTGTTCCTGTTACCTAACATTCTGTTGTTGTTGTTAGGTGCTATTGAGCTGAGTGCAACTCACAGCAACCCTAGGAACAACAGACCTAAACCCAGTTGGACTGGAGCTGAACTTAACCTTCCTGTGATATGAATCACTCTGCTGCCTGATCCTTTTGATACTGTCATAGAAATTTCTTCTTACTGAAAGGTCTTTTATCACATTAGATTCCTAGGACTTTTAAAATAATGAATTTGTAAATTTCTATAAAAATTATATATATATATATACTTTTAATGTATTTTTAATAGTAAATTACTTTTATAGTAATAAATTTGGTAGCTTGGAACTACAGAGCTTTATTTGTTATCCCACAGTTCTGGAGGCTGGAGGTCTGAAATCACGATGCCAGTAGGCTTGTGCTCCAGAGGAAAATCCTTCCTTGCCTCTCCAAATTATTGGTTATTGTTTGTGTTGCTGTCCAGTTGACTTTGACTTGACACCTATAAACAACAGATAGGAGCTTTGCCTTATGCTTCACCAACCTCCTGGTCTCTGCCATGTGCAAGCACATAATGGTTGTCACTGTGACACCTTTTTTACAGATTCATCCTGGAGAGGGCTAAACCACGTGGCTCCTTGGAGGCAAGGATTCTGAGGCTCCGTGTAACATACTTTGGACATGTTGTGAGGAGAGACCAGTCCTTGGAGAGGGACATCATGCTTGGGAGGGTGGAGGGACAGCGCAGGAGAGGAAGGCCCTCTATGAGGTGGATTGATTCAGTGACTGGGATAATCGGGATGGGAGTGTCAGAGGCAGTGCGATTGGCACAGGACAGAGCAGAGTTTAGGGCTCTTGTACATAGGGCTGCTATGAGTTGCAAGGGACTTGACGGCACATAACAACAACAACAACAACAACAACAACCCCTTCCTTTGTTGATAATTATTTTTCCAAGCAATTCCTCCTGACAACATGTCCAACAGGTGAGAAAAAGTTTATCATCCTTGCCTCTAAGATACACCATGGTTACATTTCCTCCAATACAAATTTGTTTGTTCTTTTGGCAATTCATTGTATATTCAGTACCTTTAACCAACACCACGATTCAAAGGCATCAATTCTTCAGTTGTTATTGGCTCTGAGTAATCTTTAATGCTCACTGACTTAGAGTCATATCTCTGCCTCTGTCCTCAAATTGCCTTCTCTGTACATCTGCCCAAGTTTTGCTCTTCATATACAGGAACCAGCCACTGAATTTAGGGCCCACCCCAACTCAGTAAGACTTCATCTTAATTTGATTATGTTTTCAAAGATTCTATTTTTAAATAAGACCACAGTTACAAGTATAGATAGATGACAAGGATCTGGGAGTTTACCATATCATTTTAGGAGACACAGTTCAACTAAAGTACTCTATCATTTCTTTCCCTATTCACTGAATGAATTTTTAATAGTCTTTCCAGATAAAACTTGCCTCTTTGAAATCTTGGCTGATCCTTTAGAGGGTGATGTTCCCCGTTCTGTGCACCATTCCTCCCTGCATCCACTTCTAACATTAATTTATGTGCAATAATTTGCTTGTGTGTCCTTTGTCTCTTTTTAACTTGAGTGCCTTATTTGTTACCTCAAATTCTTAGTGTCATGATTGATTCCTATTAGATGCTTAATTAATACTTGAATGAATGGATAGGGGGATTTTATTCACATGATTTTTGAATCATGTTTAAAAAAACACATACTTATATTTTGATCATTCTTCCAATTTATGAAAACACATGCCATGAATTAATGTGATGGCAGCAGAGTTCACAAAAATAACTATGCATTCTGATTAATGAACTCATGCCACCCAATTAATTTACCAATTAAGGGGTCAGCCAGAAGCAGGAAGTGAAGCAAATATACTATGGCATGAATCAACATTACAACCAAGTCCCTAAGCAGTTGATAGGAAAGGGGTTTTAAAAAACAACCAAGGTTACTAGGCATTACTTCATCTTTTATGACATATTCGGCTTTTTCTTTTAACCAGAGGAAATCATATTTCATCTTAGTAAGTAAAAAATCATATTAATAATGGAAAAGAAAATTATTCCAATGTTTTAGCCAAAATTCCAGTGCCAGATGTAAATAACATGAAGTTTGAGATGCCCTTACAAGCCTATATTTGCCTGTGTTCAGTGGCAGAATTCTTGCTTTCCAAGTGCGAGACATCGCTGATCAGTATACCTCATGCCTAGCCATCATTTACCTGTCAGTGGCACCTTGCATGTTGTTATGATGTTAAACTGGTTTCCAGGCTATGACTGAGTAGGATTAACTAGCAAGAAGGACTTTAAGAACTGCTTCTGAAAATGAGTCCACACACACCATCTGAATCATGTTGGCTGATCTGCAATCAATCCCAGGGATGGCGCAGGACTTGGCAACCTTTTGTTGTGCTGTGCTCAGGATCACCGTGAGTCAGGGGCTGACTCCCTGGTGGCTACTGATAACCTTTGTCCGTCGTAGAACTGCACTGAGGGAAGGCTCAGAAGTAAAGGGTCTTGATAGCATAATGGGTCCTTCTGACAAGAGGGGCAGAGCACTGGGCTTGAGATAGCTGATATGGAATGGAGTGAGTTACTCATCATTGGCGTCTCTAGGAAAAAACACAATGCACAGAGGCTGCCAAACTGAAATGTGTCCACTAGTCATCCAAAATCAGGTGCAGTTTCATGTTTTATATAATCTGTACAATTCAATCTACTTCTCAGCCTCTGAAACTATTACTGATTTCTCAGTTTTCCAGACTCATGAGTTGTTCATTTGTTCTCAATAGTTTAGGAACTTGCTAGGAAATTAGAAACTCCAAATCTGATCAATTCTATTGTCTAATATTTAGGAGACTATGGTGATTCTCTTGCCTGCATTCAAAGGAAAATGTCATCATACCACTTTTCCCCATCTGATCTTTGATTCTCAGGGAAATTGTGTCTCATGGTTACAAAGGGCATCCTCCCTCACCCAGCTGGCACAGATAGCAGCATGTGGCTTTGCCAATGCTCAGACTTCAGGCAGTAGCATTCCTTTGGGGAGAAGCTCATCAGCAGAAATTCGCCCTGTTATACTCACTGTGAGAGAATAGAAGGTAGTGTCTGATCTTAAAACGACCCACTTTCTTGAGACTGCCTGGCTGTGGATAGGTATGTATCTCATTTAGAGAGTCTCCGATGGATGTTAGAAGCATTAAGAAACCTAAGGGCCTTGTCAGTTCCTTAACATTGTGGAAGAGGACATTGAATCCTGGGAAGGTTAAATTACTTGTCTAAACTCTTCACAGATCTTGGTATGGAATTTGAAAGAGCTCTGATGGTATAACCCACAGGATGTTGTAATGCTAATCAAAAGGTTTCATTTCAAGTGGTGAAAATCTGCCAGCTACTGGGAAGGAGAAAAATAGGTAAGCTCCTCTAGTTCACCTAGGAAATATGCTGGGAGGACATTATAATTTAAGACCACTTTGAGGGGAAAAAGAGGTAGGGAGCAGGAGAGATAAAGAACGGGGGGTGGGGGAAGAGAAAGACAGGTAGAGAGGAAAAGGGGGGGTATGGTAGAAAGCTTGCCTTCCATGTGGTGCACCCCCTTTGATTGTCAGTGGAGGCTTCTATGCCAGTGAAAGTTTCTATGATGCTGCACAGGTTCCATAGGGGTTGCACATGAAGATGGATGAGGAAGAAAATCCTGGCAATCTTCCAAAATCTGTAACTGAGCGAGTATGTGGTACAGAGCTAGGCCACATTTTGTTCTGTTGCACATGGGGTCACCATGAGTAGGGGCTAACTTGAAATACAGCACAACACTCACCTGTTCTTGTCCCTACACCATGGTGTTTCCTCCTTGTGCCATATATGTACCCCAGCTATCCTGCACCCCATTTTCTCGTGCTGAGTATTGCTGTCTTCTGGATGCCTGGGTGACCCCAGTGTAGCGTAGCTCTTCTCTCTGAGCACTAAGTTCCCTGGGGTTTTGTCGGGAGGATGAGCTCTTGTCCCCCACACCCCAGATCAGGTTCTTGCTCTGGGATTTAAATCGTTATTTAAGTCATGGATGTTTAAATCTGGTGTTTAAATCGTTGGACTCCAACCTGCTTTCCCAACTTTTCCTCCCTCTTCTCTCTCCACAGTTAATTGTCCTTGCCACCATTCTGTTTGTTTTTCCAACACAGCTTCTAGTTTTTCCTTTACTGAAGGCATTTTCCAGCCCAAATATCTCTTCTTTCAGCTTCCCTCTCTTATTGTAGTTAGCCATGTTTTGAATGCTGATACTAATCATATCTCTTTACACACACACACACACACACACACACACACATTGGTGAAAACATACACAACTAAACATAATACTATTTCAGTGATTTCTGTGTGTAAAATTCAGTGATATGTAGACACCATGTAGTTGGTTACAACGCTCCCTAAACTTCTCATTCAGCCTATTGAGTTGCCTTTGTCAATCTTACATAATTTTTTGTAAAAAGCACAATACTCAATGCATATTTTATTAACAAAAAATAAGCTACATTTACTGACTATTTTATATGTGACATTATTTTTTAAAATAAGAAGTCTTGGTAGCATAATATCAAAACTAAAATTTGCAGCCTCTTAGCTGCTAGTCAAAAGGTCTGTGGCATGAAACCACCAACTATTTCACCGGAGAAAGATGAGGCAGTATTTATCCACAAAGATATAAAGCTTTGGAACCCTATGAGAAGTTTTACGGTGTCCTATACAACAGTGGGTAGAGGTCTCTTGTTATTTGTTCATTTGTTTATGAGGGGCTATTTTTTTGGTGCAAAGAAGACTTCAAGGGATATTTTTGGACTAAGGTTTTAAGTTTAAAGATTATTTCAGGGAAATATTTAAGGACTTATTAAGCCTCAATGACTTCAGAAAGTCTGCATTCCATGCAGAATTTGAGATTATGTTCCACATTTCCCTTCTTTTGAACAGAGTCCTAATGAGGATCTTTGATCAAAATATTAAGTAAAAGTAATTGGACATCATCCATTTCTGCTCAATGCTAGAGAGGCAATTGTTTACGGAAGCAGTGGTGCACATGTTTATTTTTCCCCCCTCTGACTTCTGACTCTTCTTATGTTGCTTCAGCTGAATGAAGACCTCTCTAACAACTTTAACCACCAATAATTTTCTGGAATATTAGGTAAATGATCATAGTATTGCCTTTGAAAGGCAACACATTATTGCTAGTCTACTGTGGTATTTTTCTGGAAGACATATTCCTTAAACTACATGAGGAGCACCTGAAGCACTTGCTGCAGAGGGTCGAGGACTGCAGCCTCCAATATGGATTGAGGCTCAATGTCAAGAAGACAAAGATTCTCACCACTGGACCAGTTGGCAGCATCAGGATGGATGGTGAAGAGATTGAGATTGTTCACAGCTTTAGTTTGCTTGGCTCCACAGTCAACACTCTTGGCACCAGTAACCAGGAAATGAAAAGGTGCATTGCCATGGGAAAGTCTGCTGTTAGGGACCTCTCCAAAGTACTGCAGAGCAATGGTGGCTTTCTGGAGACTAGGTACGTCTGATACAGGCCATGGTCTTTGTTATCACTTGTTATGCATCAGAGTTGGACAATGACCAAGGAGGATAGAAGGAGAATTGATGCCTTTGAGCTGTGGTGCTGGGGAAGAGTATTGAATGTACCATGGACTTCTAAGAAAACAAACAGGTTCATCATGGAAAGGGTTAATCTGGGTGGCTCCTTGGAGGCAAGGATTCTGAGGCTCCGTCTAACATACTTTGGACATGTTGTAAGGAGAGACTGGTCCTCGGAGAGGGACATCGTGCTTGGGAGGGTGGAGGGACGGTGCAGGAGGGGAAGGCCCTCTATGAGGTGGATTGATTCAGTGACTGGGGTAATTAGGATGGGAGTGTCAGAAATCAGTGAGATTGGCACAGGATAGAGCAGAGTTTAGGGCTGTTGTACATAGGGTTGCTGTGAGTCACAAGCAACTCGATGGCACATAACAACAACAACAACAACAACAACAACAACATGATTTTCCCTTGATTCAACTCTTTCTTCCTTCCACTTTAAGATACATCTAAAGAATTACATATTCTATTATTCCATTATTACATCTAGTATTACATGTTCTAGCTTCTTTGAGAACTCCACAGGAGAACACACGAAATGGGAGGAACTCAAGGAAATCCTCTTGTTCAAAATCTTCCTCACTGTTTATGGTGAAGCCATAATAAAATAAATTTATGTGTGCTTTGTCTCCTAAAGATTTCTATTTTAAGTTGGCATGCTAAAAACTTTGAGAAGTCCTGCATTATAAAAACTGGCTTATCTTTCAAAAATTTGTATGAAAATCTCTCCAAAGTGCTGCAGAGCAATGGTGTAACTCTGGAGACTAAGGTGTACCTGGTCCAGGCCATGGTCTTTACAATCACTTGTTATGCATCAGCATTGGACAATGACTAGGAAGGATAGAAGGAGAATTGATGCCTTTGAGCTGTGGTGCTGGGGAAGAGTATTGAATGTACCATGGACTTCTAAGAAAACAAA